>NC_079303.1:2257720-2888970 GCF_023638135.1 Falco biarmicus | reverse complement strand
GGAAAAGTCTTGCACCTTTCTAAGGAATTGTGCTTGAGAGCTTGCACCATCTAGGTGTGTCCTGCTAATTTGCTCTGCATCTAATTTCCCCCCCACCCCCAAAATACTCCCATTTTCTTCCACTTAGTTGCATCTTCTCCGGTACTGTGGAAACAGCAGAGCTTAGCCTCAAATGAAGAGTGAGGAATGCTTACCTTAGCAGTGCTGCTAGTTCCAGTTTGGATTTCTGTGATATTGTCAGCTCCAGGCTGTTTTATATGACATTCATAATGCTGCTCAGTTTATTGAATTTGTGCAGGAATGTTTTCTTTCCTTTTGCTCGTATTTCTCAAAACACCATCTAGTCAGAAGTGCGGAAGAGGAGAGTGCACTGCAAAATTGGTATTTGGTAAAGCTCATTAAGAAGTTTGTAAGCTTTTTGCAAACATCCAGTTTCTGTCCCCTTTTAAAAGGGCAGTTTCCCCACCTAGAAGAAGCAAGGCAGCTTTTTTGACTTCAGTGCCTCATGTAAAATCCTGCATCGGCATGTCGGGTGGCCGGGGTTTGCTCCCTGACGAGCGTAGGCACTCCAGTTTGGGAATACTGTTGTTAAGGTACTAGCAGAGACTGCACCTCACATTACGTGCGTTAGAAGCTAAATGCAAGCCCTCTTTTTAAAATCGCTCCAGTGAGCATTTTCCCTTCTCTTTCTTTCTGAAATCTCCTCATCCCTTCTGAGTCTTGTCTTCAGTTGAGCTAAGTGCTGAAGTAGTCGGGCATGGTAGTGTTTGTGAGCTGAAAATACAAAGGACCTGTGGTGATGCCATTTTGATGCTACCATCCCGTTTTCCCTTCCCTTCCTCTACTAACATGCTGCCCTTGGACGGTGTGTGGAGAGGGAGATGCTCCTGATACCGTACACATCGGAAACCAAAGCTCCTGACTGCTCTCCCCTTGGCTTTTCCCCTCTTGATTGAAATTTTTTGCACTTCTTTCAGAAAAGCTTTGGTTAGATCTGGCCCCAGTAGTCAGTGCCAGTGTGTAGAGCCCACGTTGTATGTGAATTCTGCTTCATTGCATGTAATCAGCTGGAAACGCTCCCGTAATGGGAGCAGATTGCCGAGCGAGTGGCTGTAATGCTTTTAAGAATAAAGAGCAGCATATGCACTCAAACCAGACCTGGTTTTTTCCTCTCCTGCAGCTATTTATGTTGCCTCCTGCTCAGAAAGATTCTTTGATGTAGCGTAACATGCATGCGTGACCCATCCTTTCCGTCTTCACTTGCATAATGCAGGTGGCAGAGTCCACTGTCACCCCCCACCATACATTAAGTTAAAGAAATGCACTTCCACTGCCGGGAGCCATCCGTAAGGCTCAGGCTGCCCTCTTCCTCGTGGGGAATTTTAGCTTGGATGGATGCTTTTCTATTAGCGATGCCAACCCTATCTTGTTCCTTTGTAGCGTGAGCCTGCAAGCCCAGAGGTTAAACGTGTGGTTATCGTAGTTGTCGTGCTTGCCCAAAAGAACCTCCTCCTGGAAATAAGGAGTGGGAGTTGGTAGGCTGGTTTTGAGAGAAATAGATGAGCTTACCTTTTGCCTCTTACAGTTCCTGAACTGATCCTTCACAGGGCTGCTGGCGTGTTGAAAACTCGTGCAGATTTCCTGCTGCCTGCTCTTCGCCACATCAGAGGAGCGAGCGGTTCAGTTCTGTTCACAGAAAGAAGGAACAATTTGGCCATAAGAGGATCAATTGCTGCCCGGTATTGCTCCACCGGTTGAAATGCTGGCTTTTTCACAGCACGCTGGTAACCTTGTGCTGGCTGAACTGCCGGTGGGTGTTGGGCAATGGGGCTGGAGCCGTTAGCAGCCTTTGTTCCTCGCTGTTGCTTCACACAGAAAATGAGCTGGCGAAGTGAAAGCATTTGAGGGGTGGGAGCTACGGGTCTGGCACTATGCAAAAGGCCAGGCACAGTCTCCGACTGCCACCATGTCAGCCAGAAAGAGGGACTGAGCTGGAGTGTTTTCACCTGAACCCCCTGTCAGTAGCTCTGCCTTTGCTGCTGGGTACCATGAGAGCAGGCGCCTATGGAGCCTGAGCTCCAGCAGCTCTCAGGCTGGCTTATGGTGTTGTGCAATGTCAGCTGGGCCATTTTCACGTGTCCTGCCCTAATTAAGGTCCCTGCTTTTCCCCATCCATTCTGACATCATGTCCTTGAGCTTGTGATCCTATGACTTGAAGGAAAATGTACCCTGTTAAACTGTGTTTGGCTCTAATTTATCTGATGGGATATAGGGAAGTGGTTGGGCTTCGTCCTTGTAATGTTTAGCTTCAAATTCTGTGCTGTGCACACACGAAGCTGCCATTGCCAAGTCATTGGTAAGTGCCAAGGAAGAAGCCCTGAGGCTTTCAAGAGAGAATGACCTGAAGCTTCTCTTTCTGGTCCTGGTGCTGTAGAGGAAAGGGAAGCTGTACTGGGATGGGAAATGGCCACAGGTTTGTCTTGCTGCTCAGACTTTGCGTGGCCTCGATGTCCCCCAGTAGCTGCTTTTTCAGTTGTGCTTACCTTCGGCTCTGCCTTGCATGCAGGTATCAACACATCCCTTCCACGCATGTTTCATTTAGTGCAATAGGATTAA
Organism: Falco biarmicus; assembly: GCF_023638135.1. Taxonomy (NCBI): domain Eukaryota; kingdom Metazoa; phylum Chordata; class Aves; order Falconiformes; family Falconidae; genus Falco; species Falco biarmicus. Next base: position 2,886,354 of record NC_079303.1, on the reverse strand, counting down.
GTCTTTTAATCTGTCCGTCCTGTATATTTGATCTCACAGTTTAGCATGCTTAGTAATATGGAAAGTACTCTACTGCAGGGAATGTGAGCCTTAAATGTAACCTTGGCCGCGCCTGCGAATTGGTAGTCCTGTAATTCCCACAGGTTTTCACCTGTTTTCATGTGCCTTTGTCCTTCTGGTGCGTTGAAAAGAGTGTCTTTGGATTTTTTTGCAGTGGCTGAGATATGACCTGGGGCTGGAAATACCCAGGATTTCAGTGTGGTGCTGGGCACTGAAGAGCCGCTTGTTTGCTGGAGTCACTTGTTTTACTTGGAGTGGAAAAAAAGCCCAGGAGGATTTCAGACAAAATGCTTTTAACCCTCTCCTCCAAGTGGTTGGATGTCATTAGCGAGTTGATGCGTAGGATGTGTGTAGTGGTTTGGGGGAGGTGCAGATACCAATTAAACAGCAGCAGAACTGCCTTCTGGCTTGTGTGATGAGTGAAGCCGTCTCTGGAGAGCTCGGGGAAGGGAACAGAGTGAGTCTGTGGCCAAAACCCTGTAGCAGCCTTGGTGCGGGTGGGTGCTGCCATACGCGTTTGGAGCCGAATATCCATTCGGGCTCTTTGAGGACTCTCGGTGATCACCCTGATGCTGTTGTCTTGGTACATGCACCTGGAGGTGGTTTGTTTCCTCTGCTGTGTTTGTCAGAGACACATTTCCACCATCACCTTTCCAAATGGATTCTCCTCTCTTGGGAAGCTCCAGCTCTGCTTCCCACTGTTGGAAACTGGGCGGTGTGACAGCTTCGCTCTAGAGGAAGTCATGACTTTCTCATGTGCCAAACTTACTTCTTTTGGCCAAAATTCTGAAAGGAAAGAAATCCGGATGCATGTAGGAGATCAAAAAGTCACGGCAGTAAAAGCTCACCCCCAAATTTGCTTTGTTATTGTAACATTACGGAGCTGTGCTGTGGTTTCTCCTTCCAGCCTTGCTCTCTTTCCTACCGGAGAACTAGCTGAGAAGGGAGATGTGCTCTCCTGCTCTCTTTGGTTTATGTAAATATCGGTGAATTTTCACATTTGAAGTGATGATGAAATTTTAGTCTCGTACTCTCACTTAACTGTCCCTCTTCAAAACTGCCAGGAAAGTTCCGGTGGTGGTTTCCATTAAAAGTTGCAGATGTGTAGTTAAGATTTGCTGAAACTGGGTGAGTATTTCTCCACTTAGATTCTGTTGTAAACTGCATCTAAAATCTGTTGAAACAAAGCCCACTGGGAAGCGTGCGTGTTGGTACTGCAGCTCCTAGATGGAGATGACAGCGTACCCTGCCGCGTAGAAGCTGTTTGTTGTACGCAGACAGGCCAAGATGTGAGATTTAAAGGGAGTTTTGTGGGTACAGCTGTTACAAAACACTTATTACTCCCATAAAAGTTGCTCGATACACAAATGCAGCTGCAAAATAAACAAGTTCCCTCTATGAACGTGTCCATCAATCTGGAAGGTGCTTGTAGGTGAGCATGCTACCTGTTCAAGGAGATCTTTTTATGCTGCAACGTAATGCTTTCAACAGGCTTCCACCGAGTTTAGTTTTCAAGATTTGTTGGGTATTTGTGCAAGGAAACGCACTGGGAAACTGTATTCTTTTTCGTGTACTTGAAAGGAATTTTCTGGAAAGAGCTGCCTGCAGTTAGAGTGGGGAAAAGCACCTCCAGCAGGCACCAAATTCTTCTTTGCAATGTCTATACTGCATGTCTTCACCTGTTTGCTCTAATTGGACACACAATTGTTGTTCCTTGATAGATTGACTGCCTGACTCAGCTCTGTCTGGTGTAAGCCTACGTTTCTGTAAGGAGAGGAGGTATGTCCTGACAGGGTGGGAAAACAGTAGGATCACGGATTGCTGCCGTGTGTATCTCTGAAAATAGCTTCGTTACCTCTACCGTTTAGTCCCGCTCTGCATGGGCTGACGCAAGATTAATGCTGGAGCTGCGAGATCCAGCCTCGCGCCGATGGCGAGAAGTCAGTCATCCCTGTGTTAACAGCATCTTGTCTGCAGGGATGTTGGTACTTCTGTCATGGAAGGAGCCTGGAGCTGGCATGCCTCGTCGGCGTAGGAATGGTGCTTACTGGTCTTCTGTGTCCAGGCTCAGCAGTCCAAGCGGCTGCGCGTTTAATGCATGTGCCCCTTAACTTCAACTTTAACCTGTGCACCGCGTCTCAAGTATCCAGATTTCCTGGAATGGTGCCTTCAAATCCCAGTAGGATCAATTTGTCTGCTCTGGCGGTTTTGTTCTTTTCGTGTTTGAAAACTGGATGCTTTGCACAGATGTTTATGATCCCAATGTTCTTTCCTTGTAGGTGTTGCTTTCCTGCTCCTGGGTGTTAATTGCCAGGAAAATTTCTGCTTTGCAGCCCAGAACTAATGGCGTTTCAGCGGTGATTTTTCACATATCGTAGATGCTTTCTGGAAGGGAGAGGTATCAAAAGCAGTGTGTGGATCTCTGCTGATGCTGTAGCAGCTGGGCAGTGCTGTGTTCTTTAGCGTGTTAATTTTTGTGCATGCGGACAGTGGTCTTCCGTTTCCCCTAATCTGAGATATTTCAGCACAGCAGTGAGCACCCCCTGAGTCCCAGCAGGAGGAAATGTGGGCAGTAATATCATAGCCAGTTTAAGGTGACATAGTTAACATCACACCTTTTGCGTTGCCTGGACACAGTGTCTGTGGTTGGCGTGCTGACAGCCCTGTAAACCCACATCTGCTCTTTAATTTACCCGTAATCATTCGAGCTCTGTAATCCTTTTCAGACTCATTTTGCCATCAAGATTTATCACTGTAACTTACTGCTTGCAGTGTGAAGGATTTTTCCACGCTTCTCCTGACAGCTTTAGGAATGCACTGTGCCCTAACTTCCCTGCTTCTTTCGGTGGGAAAAGCTGGTTGAGAACTTCAGCTCTCCTGAGGTCTTGCAGGCTGTGGGATCAATGGATAGCATCCTTGCTGATTGTTCTTCTTGCATGTGTTTTTCCCCAGTCTAGAGGCCCTTGAGAAGCTTGTGTAGCATTAGCTCAGATCATTTTAAGTTCTTCCCTTTCATTTAAGCATATGAAGTTGCATTTTAGCCTTGTCAGTCAGGAAGAAAATTTTGTTCTGTTCTGAATTGTTGTTGGGTAGGCTTTTTTTTATTACAACCAAACTCAAAACAACAAATCCAACAAAACCAATCCGTACCTCTCCCCTTGCAGCCCCTTAACAGAACTCTTCTGCATCAGGTGGAAGGTAATTTGGTTGTGAAGATGCTTGGCAACGTCATGTTTGAAGTGCTAAATGTGAAATACTGTATTTTATTTTTTCCAACAGAAAAATGGAGGCAGTAATGTTAGTGGGATAGTTTTATATACAGCAAATGCTTCCTGCATAGGACTGGAATGTGAAGTGATACTTCTGCATGTGTTTAAAATGTCTGGATTCTCTGCAAAGCATTATGTAATTATCCTATATATTAAACGGCCACCCACATTTTCTATAGTATGTCTGAATTTTTTTTGTAACTGATGCTACAGATGTAAAATGACAATGCCAGACTCTTAAATATTGTGCTTTTAGAGCTAACTGCTGCAGTTAGTGGAAAATATTAACCAAGACAGAAAGTACTTTTTTTTTTTTTTTTTTGGTCAGGTGTTCTACGATAAGCTGGAAGCGGCAGTGCAAACTGAGCTCCTGTTGAGCTCGGTGCTTTACAACCTCTTCAAGCCTGAGCAGAACAGATGAGGCAGATGTATAGATTGTATGTTCCTCCGTTTTTTGGGTGGGGGACCATTGACTTTGGAATTAATCTGCTGACAGAAGGAAAAGGGGGATGTGAAAAGGCGTAAGAGGATGATAGTGTGGGCAGGAATATAAGAATAAAGCAGCCAAGGAGTTTTGGGTGGGAGCGATCATCCCAACGGACTGGTGGTTGTTGTGTGTTTTTTTTTTTATATATATAGCAAAGAAAAATCTGGACGAAGAAGTTGAGGAGTGTAGAAGCCAAAGCGGTGATTTTGCAGCCTCTCCGATAGCTGGAATCTAACTGGGTTGCTCTCCACGGTCTTTCCTGAAGCCTGCCAAGAGGGGCTGAGAAAAGTATTGCTTGGGATCTAGCCATGTTCCCCCCTGCCCCAGGAATACTCTGCTTTAATCTCCAGCCTTCCATCAGCAGTTTATTTTTGGAAGGGCTGTTGCATTATCTAGTGGGTGAGGCACGCAAGGAAAGGGGTCACAGCTCCGTGGTGAGCCCCCCACTGCACCGTACCCCTTCCCATCGACGAGACGGGCGTAGCGCTGCCTTTTTGATTCTTCAGGAAAAATTAAACGTGCTTTCTAGAACTCGAGTCTTGCACAAAGCATTTGAGCTGTTTGTGTTACCAGTCTATAAGCAGGAAATACCAAAAGAGGGTCGTGGTCGTGTTGCAAGAATCTGGCAGTTGTCTAGATATTAATAGCGGAGATGTGTGTATTGACTTGCTTGTGATGTCCTCTGGGCAATGGACTAGGAGTTCATCTACCTCCAGCCTTAACTGCCCTCCTGACACTGTCTCCAAGGCATTGAACGAAGTCTGTAAACATCTGGGACCAGTTCTCAGCTGCTTTGCACTTCCCTTGATCAAATTTGACCCAAGCCGCTCGTGTACCCTGGTTTCTAGCAGCTAAAGCAGCGACAGCACTAGTATCGTGCCTTTTGGGTTTAGTGTTGAGTGTATAAATACACAGGGGTAGCAATGGCCTCTGCTCTGCAGGAGTAAGAGACCGATCCCTGAAGTCTCCGGGTGCTTCTGTAATCTACACATGTCAGGCTATAAATCTGCTCTGAAGACCCATCGTTTGACTTGAAAACGCAGAGTTGTTTCTTAGTTGGCTTGGCCTTTGCTGTAGCCCGCTGCCCCTGATGCTTTTGTGAGTAAAGTTACTACAGTCAGGAGGAAAGAAATGGCAAAGGAGGAAAGAAATGGCAAAGCAAGAGGACAAATACGGTCTTGTTTAAAGGAACTATTGGGTTTTATCGTGACCTAAAGCAATGTGCTTTATTCAGCAATTTTTACAACAGGAAGCTTGATTTAAAAGGCTACAGCACTTGCTGAATCATGGAGCAAGAGAAATCTGAGCACAAGGATTAAACAGAGCAGATTTTGCAATTTTCAGAGCTTTTCTTAGGCCTTAATGTTCACTCTTAATTGCCTTAAGCAGATACATCAGTAACGTCGTTAGAATACTACCCTGGTGCAGCAAAAGGGAGGTGAAATCTAGGTAATCAGTTGAGATGTTCGCTTTCATAACGGAGACTGCTAATACAAAAGCAGACCTCCTCTTTGATGTGGAGGGGTTTTGGGGGGGATTGGGGGAGAAAAGAAAGCAAACAGCAGTGGTAATCGAATTGGCTCCAGACCTCCTCTGAGCTTTATTGGAGGCTTGTATTTACAGCATTCTCCTTCCTGTGCCGGGATCTGTTTTTCTGTTTAATCAGAAACAGCCCCAAATCACACTGTACGTGGGATAGTACTTGGCTTTGTACTCTGCTTCTCTCAGGACCGTATTTCCATTTTACAGATGGGGAAATTTGAGGTCTGGAAGTGTAGCGTTTCCCAAGGCTACGTAGCAGAGTGAGGAGTAAAGCCCTCGTGGCTTCCAGGGGTGTCATCTCTGTCCTGGCTTGCAAGTCTCGAAGAGTATCGCAGTGGTCTGGCGTTAGGATTCCCTGTGTTTTGTTCTGTCTTGTCTATTTTTGCCCGAGGCAACGTTTATACCACCCTGTTTTGAATTATTTCCCCTCTGCCTTGTAAAATCGAGGCCACCGGTCTGTGAGCAGGTATTGTTGAGAGGAAATGATTTTTTTTTTTAACCAACGCATGATCTCACAGCGCCGTAAAAAAAGCGCTCATCTCATTTCGTTTCTTGTTTGCAAGCCATTGGAAGTAATATATTCTAGGGGGAGATGCAGACCCCAAGTCTTGCTGTGAGCATCTGTGCCTTGGCACAGCGGGGGGGGGGGTTAGTGGCTTGGGGGGGAACCCCCTTCTGAATCCTCTGAAAAAGGGATTGAGCCTGGCCGGCTGCTGCGGGCTCCTGATTTCCCTGCGGTGATTTTTTTTTTTTTTTTTTTGTCTCCATAAAAGCAGATTACTCGATTCTTCTCATTTTGTTTATTGTTAACTTCATATGAAGTTACTAATATTAAGAACTCTTTATTGTTCTCCGTGCTGTGAAGTGGGCTCGCGCTGGGCTGAACCGAGAGGAGTTAGATGCTATTTCGTATTTATTTGCCCGATAAAGAGTTCCCACAGCAGGGCTGGCCAAACGGGGCTCTGCATACCCATGAGCCTGACACGTCCACGTCTTGCTGAGTTGTCCCATCGACTTCAACCTCCTGAAATTTCCCTGTCTGGTCTGAAAAGACCTGACTAACTCCTCACTTCAAAAGACCTAATTGGAATCCCACGGTACCCACCTGCTTCCCAAAGTGGTCTGAAGGGGTTTTCCTAATGTTTTAGATTAGAGCCTGGGCTTTGCTTCCAGGAGTTCTGCCACGGTTCCTACGGATAACGCCCGAGATGTCATTCAAATCAGATGCACCAGGCGCTGCAAATAGTGCTCGGAGGGAATTGCAGCGCCTTTCAGAAGTGATGTTCCCATGCTCGTGTTTTGCTAACTCCTGAGTTTCTGCGGGCCATGGTGGAGTTCTTTTCCTGTGTTTAGATCCAACATGAGAAGCTCAGGATCTTATCTTAGGCTGTCACTTTAATGCTGTGCATTGCATAAATAAAAACGGGATGAAAGACTTGGTTTCTGTTAACTCAGGAGAACTGTATGGCCTTCCTAGCAGAGCTGGGGAGGAGGAGAAGGGAAGGGATGGATATACTTCACTGCAGTCCGCAGAACTAAATATAAATAGTTCTCTTCTTGGATCCTTTTGGTCTGAACTTTTGGACAATTTGACCTTTCTTTGATAAAAGCTTTCTTTATTTGCCGGAATAAAAGGGCAAGGGGGAAGAAAGGACACAGCAGATTTTTATTTTTATTTTTTTTTATGTAGCTTAAAATCCCGGCAGTTGGTTTCCACGATACCCAGTGCTCGCTGTTGAACCAGCTCTGTCCTAGACTCCAATACTCTTCCTCCTCCGACTCCCTCAAGGAGGAGTTTACAGTGTTAACCAGAAGATTTCTGAAGCTTCTAGAAGTGTGTTTTCTCACAGGGAGACCGTGCTCCGATGGGGACGGATACCCTGGGCTCCGCTCCCAGGCTTGCTGCCGGCTAGGCAGGTTGCTCTGAGCAAGCACCTTGCTTTACGCCCATTATACCAGTAACCTTGGTTTTCCTTACTTCCTAACTTCAGCTGAAAGAAACGTTTGTGCTAAATGCTGCTGGGTTTTCATATATACACCCTGAAGCTTTTTGAGCTCAGCATCAAAACCCAGCTCTGTTTAATATGTAAAACCACTGAACTCTCTGGCTTCGGTCAGGTTAGCAGCCCGTGCGAGGCGATGCGCAGGTGCGGTGTTTAGAACTGCTCCAGACTACTCACAAGTCTTTCTGGCACTAGTTTTAACCATTAATTGCCACTTTAAATCCAGCAATAAATTATTTGGGCAACCACAGTGCACGAACCCACTGCCAAAAATAAACCAGAGCCGGAGAATTGCTCAGGTCCCCTCCGTGCTTCAGGACTGTTGCAGCTGGATGAGGTAGGGCATCTCCTGGACGCAATCCACCTGTGGTTTTTTTGGTGTCTCGTGTACCTTCTGGATGTAGTTCAAGCCATCATCTTGTGAATGATGTTAGTAGCCCTTGAAATGCTTTGCATGCCCGTATTGGTTTGCCGTTCGCTTCTGAAGTGCGGGATGGTGTGTGGGAATGCCTCTGGATAAGCCTTCTGATCCTTTGCAAATTGGATTTTGTGGCTCACTTGCCTGTCCTCTTGGATAAAGTTTCCCCTTAGCTGCCTCTCCTCTCGCGGAGCTCGTGCCTGTCTCAGGACTGCAAAGCCTTTTATAACGCTCTGCTGGATCAGCAGTCACTGGGAAGGGGGAGACTTTCCATTTCGGAGCGTGCTCCCAAATCCCTTCTGGAACGTGCTTGAGGGTGAGCGCGCTGCTCACTTCACTTCGGAATTTCCACTGGGTCTCCATGAGATGCCGGTTGGTTTGGTGCCTTTCCTGCCGCTTTTATGCGCTGTGGTGTGGAGTTTTTTCTGGCCAGGAGCCCTGTAGTAATGACTGTTATTTTAGAAAACCTAGTGACTGCTCGGGCTGCCTCTGTATTGTACAATGAGTCGTAGCGGTTACATGCTGGGGAGGAAATGAAATGATCAGGAAAAGCCTACTTTATAAAGAGTAACAGTCGACTTTATTTTAAACCAATTAAATCAGGGATTAGAGAGTGCTGTTAAGTTCTACCCCTGGTTAAAGAAAACAATGCAGGAAAATGCACTGTGTTAGCAAAAGCATGGTTGTCTTAGGCTTACAATAAATCCTGTATAATTCTTGAAAATATTAAGTTTAAAAGAGGCTGGTGTACAAGGAACGATGATGGATTGCAACGGAGCGGGCTGTCTTTCAATTTCCTTATTTTTTATAATAATATATATGGCTTTTATTAAGATTGATTTGAGTTCGCGTGCCCTTTCTAGGGGAAGGTGGTAGCACTGGTGAGGGGTGTTGGTAGGAACCAAACGCCTTGAAGAGCAAGCCCGAGAGCAGTGCCAGCTCCTTACACGTGCATTTCTCTGCTCTTTTAAATAGGACACCTTGCAGGGGTTAGAGGGAAGATTAATCCTCTACAGGGTTAATCCTTAAATCCTTGGTGTTTGACTTTTGAGAAAGGGAGGGAAGTTAGCAATATTCTCAGAAGCGCTGGGAGACCACCTACTCTTTCCTATCGACTGCCAGCAGCCGGCAGATGGAAACGATTTTTGGACAGTCAGAAGCCAGCGTGGAATCGCGCTGGTGACCCAGAGCAGGCTCTGTATCCCACGGTCTTTGACTTACACTCGTAGTAGTAACTCTTGCCGTGGAGGGAAGAGGCTTTCCCAGACCCATCGGAATTCTTCGGAGGGGTGTGAATTAGCGGTGGGTTGATGGTTTGCTGTCTCTTGCGGTTAACTTTTAATAGACACGTGTTCCTCTGAAGATGCTTTTTGGCAAGCGCATGTATGGCTGAAAGCTGTCTAGCAGCAGGAAGATGTGGGAGCTGGGATTTAAAACCGGGATGGTCTGATGAAGCGTAGAGTCGTGAATCCCTGTACCGGCTGTGTGCTTTGTGACACTAACCCCTCTGCTCGACACAGTGCTGTGCCGTCTCTTCTCTGTATTACTGCTTTTAACCACAGCTGTCCAGCCACTGGTTGGCTTCCAGATAACCAGCTTGGTGTGAGAACTCTGCTGCAAGTTGTCCTTGCCAGCTGTCTGTCTGTTTGGTGTATGCCTAAGTGTTCCCTGTACGTTTTCTGTCTTGCAGCATCTGGAGAGGGCCAAATGTGAACTGCGTTGACAGTACTGGATACACTCCACTGCACCATGCTGCTTTGAATGGTCATAAGTGAGTCATCTTATAATGCCTTTGATCATAGGGGATACTGTGTGCTTTCTGTGTAATTAATTCAGCGGTCTGATGCTGTTTCCACTGAAAACGTGGTGATGGTGCAGCACTACACCATCTTCAGGACAAGAAGTGAAGAACATCAGTGCAGCAAAGCTATAGAGGTATTGGCTGCTGCACGGTAGGATCACGCATCTCCCTAAAAATTTGGCAAAACATCGAGGTTTTCAACCACCTTTTTATTTATAAGCAATTTGGATACGATATAAAACATATTAAAGGTGGCTTCTCCAGTAACGGTCCTCTGCAGTCTGTCTGGTGTCCAATGTGTTTCTGTGCCTGCACCACTTAAAATTTGCTTTTGTGCATGTTACGATTTTAAGTAACTCCAGTCTTCGGTGTGGTAAATCTTGTATTGTTCATTGCTACTTAAGATACTGAGAAACTGAATAGACTTAATCTTTATTAATCTTCATTGTGCTGGTGCAATTCACTTTTCACCAGAGTGGCTTGTGGATGACTTCAGTCCCTGTTCAGCTCCATTAGTATGAAGGTAACCTAGATCTTTCCTGAGCTCATCTCAGCAGTCTGTAATATTTTAAATTTTTTTTTCCTTGGGCAGCATTTAATAGGAATGCTTTAAAATCACATTTCAAGAGGATCTCTGAAATACTCCTGTTCAGGTTAACTTTTTGTGAAATACTTACTGCGGAATGTGAGCTGTGAAACAAGAACTGAATCTTACGGACTCAAGTTTCCTTCTGTTGCAGGGATGTTGTGGAAGTTCTGCTGAGGAACGACGCGCTAACCAACGTAGCAGACTGTAAAGGCTGTTACCCTCTTCACCTGGCAGCTTGGAAAGGAGATGCAGACATAGTGAAGCTCCTCATCCATCAAGGACCTTCGCATACTAAAGTGAATGAGCAGGTCTGCGTATTTTTCTCTAATATATCGTTGAATCGCTTCCCTCGGATGGAGAGAGACTACTTCAGCTGATTCCTGACCCTTCCCAAACTAGTAGCAATGGTTACGAAGTCCTGCTTGCTAATGGGATAAGAAGGGTGCTGCCTACAGCAATACCTCCAGTTAGTGGTTGCACGAGTAAGGTGTATATATATATATATATATATATGTTTATTTAGAGGTATATAAATACGAGAACCACTCAACACCTAGGAATTGGTCTCATGCTTTCGTACTGGGCTTCTAAAACTAACCCCTAGTTTTTCCTTTCAGTTGCTGGATAGCTGATGAGGTTTCTAGTTCTGTCAGAGGATACGTTGGCTCCCTTCTTTGGGAACTAATCAAAGCAGCTTTGTTTAGCCCTTGGCCACGCTCTCTTAGCTACTCTCCTGGCTTGTCTCTAGCACTTGCTCCAGTTAACCAATTTGTAAGTTGTAAGATAACTTTAACTCTGCTTGCCCCCAGATAAATCCCTAGCTTAATCTTAAAGAATTTTCTCAAGGAGGCAGGAAAAAAACATCTGGTGGATCTCTTCCCGTTGCCAGGCTGATAGGTTTGGGTCCAGGCTGCAGAGGGATTGATGTGAACGAGCTATTCTGTACAGCAGCCTCTGTGTCTGCTTTGGAGGGCTGGCTCCCGTGTAACTTCCCATGGAAGTCAGCAGCCTTACAATTCTGGGGAACTTCTGAAACACTACTGCTGGAAGACCCAAATATTTATTTTGTTTAAGAGTTCTGGATAAGGGAACTGGTTTCCTGCGTGAGGCCGGCTGAGCAGCGTTACTGAACCACGTATGAGCTGAGTGAGCTTGGGCAGACATGCAGTAATAACCAAATCAGATGGTTGAAGCTGTAGTAGCCCTTGGTTGTCCTGTCCCTAAGGCAGGAATATCTAATGTCCCTGTGAATCAACTACTAAACCACTCCAGCTTTCATCTAGGAGGAGAGGATAAACCAAAATAAGTTTGCCTTGGTACCACGAGGCTAAAAATGTATGCTCGTTCAGAAGTTAACACGAGTAGGTCAGATACTCATGGCTCAAGTTTAGCAAAATCCGTCAAAGTCAAGATGAGCAGCGGGGAGCCGAGTTTCTGCTGTTTAATTTTGACTTGCCGTGTAGACTTTGTCAGAAGCTGAGGAGCAAACTCCCTTCAGAGTCAGGTTTAGGAGGCCTAATCCTGCTTCCAGCCATACTTTGAGGGGACCAGAGTGCCATGCTTAAGTGTTTTTTTTTGTTCCTCGGTATAAGATGGCTAGCTTGATGCGTCAGGCTGCTCCCAGGCTAAATGGTTGCTTCTAAAGCATCACGAAATGAAAAATATGGTGGTAATGCTGTTCACTACCACTCCTCAATGGAGCAGAAATAACTGAGAGTGGGTTTTAATGTCTTTGATAGTTTTCCAGCTTGGGGCTGTGGTTAATAATGTCTTCAGGCACAGCTGCAGGCATTCAGTCTGCTCAAATAAATTTGAGAAGTGTAGTTAGCTGTTTATAATCTATCTGATAAGAATTGACTGAGGGCTCTGAGTGTAAACTGCTCTGCCCCGAGCAGGACAGGTATAGGGGAAACCTCTGCAAAAGATTAAAAGCTTAGTGTAATCCTTCCAGGTAATGTTTCATTAATGTCTGTTTAGTAGGAACCTTTTTAAATGAGAGAAGTCAGCTGAATAGCCTGTGCTGCTTGTGTTTGGAGTCTTGTAAACGAAATGTTCAAGTTACAGGAATCGGCAGCTGGAATGGCTTCGGCTGTTAATAGCTTTGACTGGAACAAGATGCTGTGTTCTGTCATTTCCACCCCTTGGGAGTCACCCATTGCTTTGTTGCTATATCTCACCCATTTCATTATCACATTTTTTTTTTCTTTTTCCTCTTCCTTTTTGTAGAATGCTCTTGAGATCAAAGAACTCAAAAAGTACGGCCCCTTTGACCCATATATCAATGCCAAGGTGTGTACTTTGCTGTCAGCATTTCACTGCATCATTACTCCAAGCTGCACTCGCGTGCTTCCAGGTGCAATGTCATCCAGTTGCAGTAATACCCGTTCAGTTTGCAGCGGCTTGGGGAAAAGTAAAATGCGACCGTTTATTTACTGTGGGTTTCTTTCTTCAAAGCAGTTGTAGGAACATAATTTAAGGGAAGCTTTTCCTTATTTTCCTGGGGGCTCCTTCATTGCTTAGCCTTGTAGGACTCACGGTGATGGTCAGTTTGCTTGATTTGGCTGGATGACTTCCAAAAGGTAACGTTATTTCAATTAAAATGTTTCAGGTTTTGTTTCATGTGCTAATGTTGCTGATAAATGCAAAGAGAAGAAATTTTTTTTTTCCTGCTTAAACATGGATGCGTTTTCTCTGTGGGCTGTTTGGAGTGAATTTTCTTGCCTTTTCTCCAACAAAATGTGTAATGCTGTATTTGTCGTTTGAATGGACAGTTAATTCTTGTGGTGGTGGGGAGAAGGGAAGGCAGTAACGTTCATGCCTCCCTTTCCAAGTCCTTCATGTCCTGCTTATTGCATCAGTCTCTTTTTTTGATGTCAAGTCTGTTGTGTCGTCTGACCCTTCAGCCCTGGTCTTCTGTTCCTGTTTTCTTGCTTATTTTGCTCCTCTTGCTTTTAGCTGTTCTTGAGCTACAAAAAGGCATGACATCGGCACTTCCAATGCACTGAGGCTAGCAACTGAGGAAGCAGATAAGAAAGCTCCTGGTGGTGACCATTTTTCATTTTTATTTATAGCGAAGCTGCAGGCTGGTGATGGCATAATAGTCTGATGATTTATCATGAGATACTTCTGCTGTAAGCCACCGCGCCACAGTTGCTTCCAGCCAATTATTTTGGATCCAGCCATCCATGGCAGATTTTTGTCTCTCAAAGTTTACTTAAAACTTTCACTCTGCTTAATCTGCAGTACCTTAAAACCACACAAAGTTCCTGAGCTTGCGAACCACTGGGAATTATGTTTGTTTTTGCAGACTTCTATTTCAGGAAATACTCTAGTGCATACCTCTTTAAGCACAAATACATTTACATGAAGCTCATCTGTATTGGTGATTTTTACAAAAATCCAGATGGGAATTTTACAACAACAAATGTCTTTTGTGGGAACATCAGAGTCGAGCAGTTCGGTTGCCTGAAAGGAGCTTTCTAAAACATTGTCAATAACAGAGTAAAATCTTACACCCTCCAGCATTAAAATGTTGGATGAAGGAGGAATATAAAGATGAAATGTGCAGTGAGCTCACTTTCTTGAGGGTTTTTTTGTTTATGAAGTATTCTAATTTAGATTTTATATTTTTGATGAGTGTGTTATTTTAAACTCTCAGTTCAGTTTTCCAGATGGCTGTAGTGCTTTCAAGAACAAGGCTAGTGTTTTTGAAATCTTTGATTTGAAGGAGAGAGATACAACTTACACACAGTCTGCTAGGTTCATCACAAATTCTGACCAGCTTTCCACCAGTTTCTGAACAGGTTCGATGAAGAGCCTGTGGAATCATACCCGCCATGCAACCCTCGATGTTTTCTCAGTAGCCTGGCTGCAGGTGGGAGAACCACAAAAAGTCCAGGTGCAAAAAGTGTAAGAGTTTTTGCTTAGTTGGTGCTTCCAGCTTCTCAGCTCCCAGGCAGCATGGGGTGTCGTACAGAAGCAGTGGAAGTGAGATGTTACATTTTGGGCTATTTAGAAGAGGGGGAAAGCACTTGGATATGGCTGGACTGCAATTTAATATCCTGTTGAGGAAGAGATAAGAAAGCCAGAAGCTTCGTACTTTCCTAAAACTTAAAGAAATAGTTAACAGCTGCTTTTTATGCCCTTTCCCTTTCAACATAGGAGGTCCCTGCAATATGTTTGTTACAGGCCCGAAGGACTCCTGAAAAATAAACGATAGAAGCAAACTTAAGAGACGGAACAGCAACTCTGCTTCAGTAACTCCTGCTATCTCCAATTTGGTTGTTTAATTTACACGAAGGAACCAACCAGTTGAGCAGAGCCAAGGCAAGAAAAAGCTGTCACATAGCTCAGGTTTATGCACTGCGCAAACTACCTTTGTCTTTTTTAATTGGAAGCAAATGAATCATGCAGATTGGGTTTAAAGTGCTATAAATCTAAATGGGCTGCTGAGAAAAGTAGAAGCCTACCATCTGGAGTCTGCAAATGAAGCTGGGCAGCAAACCCACCCGCAGAGCTCCCGAAAGCTTGTCAGACATATGGGGATCACTTTATTTTTTTTTGCAACATGTTTGGCATTGTTGGGCACCTGTAGGAAGGAAGGAAGGGGGCTTGTTCATCCTTTGCTCCTGGCGGTGCCGTGTGGGTTACCGATGGGAATCCTGTGCTGCAAAAGGAGGGAAGGAGGTGGTACAATTACCACCAGCTCCAGCCAGCTCTTCTGGCCTGCTTTCTGCCCGAGGTTGTGATGTGCCTTGGGTGTCACCTCCTGGTGAAGTCTGGACTTTGCTTAATTCTTTTTTTCCTCTTTTATTTTGCCCTAGCTTTAACTGCAATTTCGTGGAGTGCGTGCCAGCAGGACATCCCTGTTCTGTGCTTTAGTATCAAATGTGTCACTGGAGCAGCAAAATAGCAGGTTTTTACTAGGGCAAGTCTCGGTTAGACGTGCATACACTGACAAAAATCGCACAAAGGTATCCTAGAAATAGGTTGGATGGGATCCAAGGGTCATGTAGCCTCTTTTCCCCAGCCCTGAGCAGGATCAGGTCCACCTAAACCATCCCTGGCCGGTGTTTGGCTAGCAGTTTCTCACAAACCTCGGGGAGGGAGAGCTCTGTAGTCTCTCTTGGCAATTTATTCGAGCATTCAAATCTTTGCAGGTTAGAAAGTTAGAAAACTTGCCCTTATTTAAACTAAGACTCCCTGTCTTCAATTGAATCCCTCTTATGGTGTGTTAGGAACAGGGGTGCAGACAGACGTCCTTTAAGGGCTGTAGAGTCTTCGTTGTAGCATCTGATGAGGAGCGTAAGGGCTGTGGTATGTGGTATCTAGTTACCAGGGCTTGAAAAAATTTGATGGAGCCCATATGAAAGCAGAGGCAGTTCTGCTTAGGTTCCTGTTCTGCAGGCTTGTAGGCAGGCATCCCACGAGCCCAGCTTCTCATTCCCAACTGTGAACCAGGGGGATGCTAGGGTTCCTGCCGGAATGCAGCCCCTGGGCGCTGTGGAGTGCTCTACTTTTCTAAGAAGTTCTGAAATTTGAACCCATACGCCTTCTGGCTGCTGGAAAGGAATTTTCTTTTTCCATTTCTGATAAATACGTATGTCTGAGGGCTCATGCTCATCGTTCAGGCTCCACTCTGGTTTGTGCTTGGAGAGGCGATGCGGGGAAGGGAGGCAAACTGCCTTGCCTGGGACGGATTTAGTATTCTTGGCTGCTCAAAACTCACCCAAAATGCAGGTAATAAAGACTTATGCAAAAGTGGGAGTTTCCAGCCTGCAGTCTGTGATGGGGAAAGACTTTCTGTAACGATTCATTCAGGGGAGTTTACCACCTGGTGATCTCTGTTGCAGGAAGAATGGGGATTTCACCCTAAGCATCAGAGCCCTGACCTGCTTAAGGAAAATTACGTTAAATTGCAACGAAGATGGGGGAAATCTGCAACAGTTATGTTGTTAAAAGATGTTGCAGTCCCGTTTCTGAGCCATCAGGCAGGTGTTTGGAGTCTCTGATGCTTTAAAGCACCCTTGACGGATATGGTCTCTGTGCCAGGGAGGGATGAGAGGGGACACAGTCCTAGCAGTGGAAATTCCCCGTAGCCAGGGCTAGTGTGGCATGAGCAGTGCTGTCCCCCATGGCTCTTCAGCAGATACCTGCGGCTCTGGCGGGGCTGGAGTTACCTACTCCTGCAAAAATTGGCAGTGAGCCTCCCTCGCGCTATGGAGCAGGCTGAGGGACTCGGTCTGGCTGTTAGGGGCTCACTGATCCCCGGGCTCCCTTCCCTGTCAAACGAGAAGAATGCGATTTCCCAACCTTTTAAACACCTGGAGACCAGCAGCTTAAGCTGATTGATAGTGTGATCTCTGTAGTTCTGTATTCTCTCCCCTTCTCACTCCGTATGTATATTTTATGTGCAGACTTCTTTATTCTACAGTAACTTCTGTCCACTTGTATGTGCCTTCCTTCATCCTGGCTGCGTCTGCCACTCCAAGTATAGAGCCTGTTGTTCGACTTTGAACTTCTGTGCTAACGGCGATGCTCTGCTTTCCTTACTTTCTTAAATACCTCGCTTTGCATGTGGCTGTTGCTGCTCCCTGCCGCAGTCTTCGCTTTTATACAACTTGCAGCTGCAAAGAGCCGCTCCGGAACTCCTGGCTTGCCTTGTGCTTTCCACGCGGCTGAAAAATGATGCAAATACCAGTGAAAAACAAACGGGAGCGTGCATGCCTGACTCCTGTAATCCTTAGAATACTTAACACCTTAATAGGATTAAAGTACTTGTAGGACAGAGCAAGTTTTGCTGCGTGGTTGTGAATTGGTGCAAAATACTGACTGGTCCTTCAAGCCGGTATCCAAAAAAAATGCATGTGCTTTCAAAGCAAAAAGGTATTTTGATCAAATTCAGTTTCTGAAGTAGTACCTCTAACTCCATCAGGACAATTCTGTGTTCCCTGTTTTGTTGTTTGGTTTTGTTTTTAATGGGAGCTGTTCTTAAAATGACACATTCAACCATGGTTCTTTCAGCTAAAGTTGAAGTGTGTAACAGTTTGTACTAAATTGGGGTTTTTTAGGTCAAATTTTTGGATAGCTATTTGGTCCTAAAATCCTTAAACCAAAATCCCTCTGTGTATAACACACAGTAGTAAAGCTAGAAACTTGAGGTGAATTTAAGTTGAAAAAAGGCTCTTTTAATTCTCACAATGTTCCTATTTTGCACCTGCAAGTGAAACATGTTAGGTTGCTTGTTTTTCAGTGCTTTTGCATTGCTGCTTTTTAACCTGACAGATGCTGCATGCATTAATTGGATCTGCCTTTCGCTGTGGAGGTGTTCTTGTGTTGCTTGAACATCTCTGCCTTCAGTTGACCTGAGACCTTGGCTCGTTAGTGGGGTGATCTAATTGCACTGCTTTCTAATACACAAACTGCATGTAACTTAATGCACCCTTTCTCTAAACGGCCAGCTTGTGGAGCCTCAGAATTGCGAAGGTGGAATGACTGTTATAATCAGGATAAGTAGGATTGGAAACAATTGAAGTTTAAATCTAAAATGACGACGATGAAGCTACAGCAGATAGAATTCATGCTGCGGTTTGCCTGTGGTATCTCGCATATAAATAAAAAAATATATGTATTTTATTTTTGTGGCAGCCCGAAATGTGGGATGCTGTCAACAAATAACAGACTTGCCTTCCCCAAGTGCTAGCAGGATTAATGGGAATCCAGATACAGCTCAACAGTCCCTTAAACTTTAGCGTGGTCCCTTGATTTTTGACCTCAGTGCTTTGAAAGCAGGCTATTCCGTATATAGCACCTGTTTCCCACAGAGCAGATTTCCCATATCTGAGTAAAGCTTATTGTTCTGAATGTTTTTGAAGCTCTTCCTGGGTGGGTGGGCTGATGAGTTCACGAGGGGATGTCTGTGCCTGGTAAATGGCTAGCGAGATGGTGAAAACATTGCTCCAGGCTCAGTTTCGAACTAGGCTCTCTGCTTCCCAACTGCTTTTTTGTCTTGTTTTCGCATTTAAACTTCAATGGTTTGAGCGAGGCAATGGAGCAGCTTTGTTCTCCCCGGTTCTGACGTGCTCACATTTGTGACTCCCCCCCTCCCCAGAACAACGACAACGAGACGGCGCTGCACTGCGCCGCGCAGTACGGCCACACCGAGGTGGTGAAGGTCCTTCTGGAGGAGCTGACCGACCCCACCATGCGCAACAACAAGTTTGAGACTCCTCTGGACCTGGCTGCGCTCTATGGGAGGCTGGAAGTCGTGAAGATGCTCTTGAACGCTCACCCCAATCTTTTAAGCTGCAACACTAAGAAACATACTCCTCTGCACTTGGCAGCTAGAAACGGTCACAAAACTGTAGTCCACGTCCTCCTGGATGCTGGCATGGATAGCAACTATCAGGTATCGAGCGGGTCTGTGTGGGAGGGACTGGTTTGAGCGCTGGAGGATGGAGAAGCCCATGTGGTCACGCTCTGCCCAACCTTGCTCCCAGCAGGATCGTTTATGAAAGATGAGCGTTAGCTTTGGTCTCCTCTGGGCTGTTTGTTCAGCTCTCGGTTGCTCTGGGAAGCTGCTCGGAGGGATACTGGTGCTGTGCATGCTTCACGCCTGCTTGGTGGTTGAGAGAGCCCCAGACACACAGCGAGGGAGGAGGACAAGCCCGTTCGCCGAAGCTGTTCTGCCCTGCAGTACCATGAGCTCTTGATAGCGGCGGAGGCAAATTGTCTCTCTTCCTATCAAGCCACTTGTGAAGATGCTGTTTTCACAGCAATAGCTTCTATGTGGTGGTCTTGTCTTTCTTTTTCAGGACACGACCTCTTGCTAAGCTGTAGAAAGTCCTTTCTTGGTCTCTAACCTGGGCCTGCATGTCTCTCTGGAGACCATCCCCATTTTCCATTCCAAATTCTCAGCTTTGTAATAATTTTTATTGTCTGTCCTCGGTTGTAGATACTGTTGCCCACACTTTGTATATGATGCCGTTTGCTTACTGCTTCTGTAACCTTCTAAACATGCCTCCATCACCATTCCCCACTGTCTGGCTTCATGCTATTTTTCCATTTAATTTGCAGACTGAAAAAGGCAGTGCTTTGCACGAAGCTGCTTTGTTTGGCAAGACTGATGTGGTACAAATATTGCTGGCTGCAGGTGAGAGTGATCCCCTTTTGAAGCAATAGCGTGGCGATCCCTTCATCCAGAACTCGAGGAAACCCCTTTAGAGAGCAGTGTGTTTCCCCAACCAGTGATCAAAGTTCCTCGGGGAGGGTCATAGCAGAGGATATCTCCAGGTGTTTGGCTTTAGGTGTGCCTCTCTAAAGCATTTTTTAGCTCCCCCCACAGTGATGATCACAAATGTAAGATCTGAGCTTGTTGAAAGACATGGACTTGCACACCGTTTAAAAAAAAAAAAAAAAATCTTGCTTTTGCCTTCTCTGCACCTATTGCCGCAGGTATTGACGTGAACATAAAGGATAACAGAGGCCTGACAGCCCTGGATATTGTGAGGGAGCTTCCCTCTCAGAAAAGCCAACACATAGCAGCTCTTATCGAAGGTCAGTGATGTAGCTCTGTGTGCGGGGCAGGAGGGAAAAGTTTCGGGTGCTGATGATGCCAGTGCAGGATTTTGTTCTCCAGCCCTGGAAGGTGCTGAAAGCGAAGCAGCTTCAGGTCAGGTCCCTCTGTGAGGATCTTACAGGTGTTGCTGATGAAGGAATGATGCTTAAATGCTCTGGTGAGCTGTCTCTAGACCAAATGTTTGCAGGGAGACTTCTTGGGGGGGGGGGGGGGATTTAGGGGGATTAGCTCCTTTGCTGGAGGAGTGTGGCATGACTTTTACAGTTTAAATGGGCTTAATTGAGCTTTGTTTAACTCACTGGAGAAGTTAATTAAAATTAAAGATAGCCTAAATCTGCTTGCAGAATTCAAAGTAATAGCTTTAGAAATGGTTTTGGATTAACTATCCTTTATGTATGTGTCTGTGTAGGCAAATAGTCGTCTGTGGATCTTACATCCTCCTCCTCACTTCATTGTGAAGCTTGGGCATGGATTTTGCCCATGAGATGTACAGAAAGGCCTTGATTACTTGTGGTTTATGAAGGAGCTTGGCCCATTGCGTCTGTCCAAGTTAGGGAATGAAATGTGGCATCGTAGCTAAATTCCTACCTTGTAATTATGCTGTCTCAATTTCCTCTCAGCTGTGGGGAAAAGATCAGAAGCGTATGCAACTGGTGTGCATTATTCATGCTTCGCGTTTGGGAGCTTTACAGGTTCAAAGCACTTTGCAGACTTTTAATTAAAACTTTGCCTGTGAGGCTGGTAGGTAGTATCTCTATTCTGAAATTGGAGATAAAGATGGGCTTTAAAACTGAGGTTCTTGCAGGTAAATGCTCTTAGTTTGCTCCTGTAGGTGAGCTAGCTGTGTGAGATGTTGATGTCTGGCTTAATTAGTCTAAACTTAATGTTTCTGGCTTTGCCTGTGGTTTGGGGACCAGAGCTAGACTTGTTTATTCTGCCTTATGACTCCAGAAGACCAGACTGCATCTCTGCTTAGTGATGTAGCTTGTGTCTATAGCATGAAGTAATCTGCTCCATGATGTTGTGTACATACAGGAGCTTTGCAGCGTTCTGATTAAAGACTCTGTAAAAGTTCAAAGCGCCATCCTTAACCTTGTGCATGTGATTAAAGAGGCCGCCGGCTTCTATTTTGAGATCTGAGCTGCAAGTTTTAATAATGTACTTCAGTTATATATATTTTTTTTTAAGGCTTAATAAGCTGACAGTTGGCCTTCCATCCACGAGGGAGGAAGCGCCATATGCTGAAAAGGACATAAAACTAGATTGACATCAACTGACCCTGTCGCCCCACCTCCCTGCAGATTACACGGTTGGGAAGAAGAGTGTCAAAGCTGCGGAGAAGACTGTTCAAGCACCGCTTGTTCCAGCCGCTGATCCCGTGTGCCGGATATCTCAGGGTAGGCTTCCATGGCACCAGCGATGCTCTTCCAGCAAACGCTGGCTTCCCAAGGGGAGAAGCCCCAAGCGATGTACCTGTGTGTCTCCCGCTCTCGCAGGTGATGTGGAGAAAGCAGTTACGGAACTGATCATCGACTTTGAAGTCAACCCAGAAGAGGAGAGTCCATATGAAGCTTTATACAATGCCACGTCCTGCCACTCCCTGGACAGCCTTGCCAGCGGGAGATCTTCAGATCGAGAATCGGTGAATAAGGAAGCGGAATCAACCGGTCTCAAAGCAGCAGGAGTCAGGCCTGTATGTAGCTGTGTGGGCTCCTCTCTGCTTGCCTTAGGATAGGTAACTTAGCTCAGTTCTCATGATTTTGCAGCAGGCTGCCCATCCCCCAGCTTGAGGAAATTTTTAACCCCGTCCCTGACATTGATTAAGGCAGGCAGGTACCTCTCCTTTTTCACGGGCCTGATCACAGAACCTCTCTTGTGTTGCCCACAAGTAGCTACTTCTCCCTGCTGAACTTTTGCCAAGTGTTGCATCCTTCTGTTTTCTGGCAGTTAAATACCGGTGCCTGTGAATTTTAGTTTGTCAGGACATTGCGCTTAGCTGAAGGTCACCTTCTTGTCTAGAAGAAAGCTTTGGAAACTTGTGTGTGGAGCATTTTTCTCATCTGTCTTGCCTTTTGCTTTGCCCAAGAGAAGGCTCTCGAGGAATTACCTTTTAAGAATATCCTGTTGGAAACCAGGCAGTGGAAACATTTTTTTTCTGTATTACTTGCAGAGGTCTGTAGAGGGTACTCAAGGCTTTACAAGGCAACGCAAAGCTCCTGGAACTGACTTCAAAGTCTTCCTCACCTTCTGTTAGTTGCACCTGCTGCCCCGTTAGCAACCAATGGCAACACTGCTGTGGGGCAGATGGGATGCTGGCCTTGCAGCATGCTGTGTCAGCTTCAGGGTTTGTTTTCTGCTTGGTTTTACAAAGCCTGGTCCGTGGATGTGTTTTTGGACAAAAGGCAGCAACAAACAATTAAACTGCTGGTGGTACTGTAACCGTGCTTCCTCCCTGTCTGCAAAGAGGTGCATTGTTTTCCCTGTATTATTAGCAAATACAGTAGAAATGAGACAAAAGCTTTACAAGACGGGCGTTTCGTCCAGATCGCTCATTCAGATGTGCTGTCCTGTTATGGACTAAATCTTGGTGGCTTATATCCGTCTGTGTGCTGTCCTGTGCTGATGGTGTTTGGTGTGAAATAAGCTCAGCTCTGTCACAGATAAGAAAAGACGAGAGGCTGAACTGCAGTGGGAAGGGAGAGGAAAGAGGGACATGCTCCAGGAGCTCGCTGGGGCTTCTCCCAAGGCTTGCTTGGGACTTTTGGAATGAGTTGTTCCTCGGCCGTCTTTTCCTGTGCCGTTAGATGGAGCTGTTGGAGGGCAGGAGATGACCTAGAGAGATGGTTTTTTAGCTCTGTATGGTGACAAGGCAGCAGTTCTAAGAGCCCACAGGCAATCTTGGGATAGTTCAATCTTGGGATAGTTGAGGAATGCAGTGCAGCACTGTCCCTTGATCCGTAGGGTTTTCTGCTGTAAAAGGTGCCTCTGGGATCACTACTGTTACAGTTTCATTAAGACACAAGCAGTGGGTCTTCCCTTTCTCCCCATTCGCACGAGTTCATTGCTGACCTTCGCTGTGTGATGCTGTGCCATTGAGGTTACCGCTCTGGGTCGGACTGAACTGGCCCAAGGAAGGAAGCAGCAAACCTGTGTGAACAGCACCTTCCACCTGAGCGGTTTTATGCTCCCAAAATCTAGTCAGTGCTCACGTGGGTCTGAGGTGCCCTTCTCCAGCATAACGCAGCCCACCCACTTCTGCTCCGCAGCAGTAATCGCCAGCATCCCATCCACAGGGCATCTGCAGAAGGGGCTCTCTGCCTGCGTAGGTGTCCTGCTGGGGAGGAGGAAGAGGAGGAGGAGGAAAGGCAGCAACCACTGCCAGGCTCTGTGCTGTTGGGACTGAACTTCTCCTCCACCCCGAGTAATTAGAGGAGGTCCCTGCCATGCGGCACGCACAGCGGTGTGGGCGTAGTGTTGGTGGAAGCAGGAGGGGACGTGCTTTAACACAGCGCAGCTGACAGTGGTCTTTAAACTGCAGAGAGAACGTCCACCCCCGCCTGCCAAGCCACCGCCCGATGAAGAGGAGGAGCAGCATGTGGAGAAGAAGATAGGCCATGGTGCTTCCTGTGAGGTACGTGGGACTTGATCTGGGGTGCTCTCTATAGGAGTGTGGCTTAAAGATCAGTTTTAATAATTTGGGAGGAGCCAGCTATGATATTACATCCCTTGCAAGTCAGGCTGTGAATGCAAAGTCTTCTTTCACTCCAGCATTGCTGCTGTCACTTGCCATGGGAACTTCCTTTGTGCGGTTCTTCCAGGGCACCTCCGTGCTGACCTCCAGCCTTACACTTCCTAAGGGAATTCTCAGCCAAGAATAGGAAGGATTTTTCTGAATCACGTTGTGATGTGGACTGTTGCCCACTTGTAATGATCCCACCAAATGCATCTTCGCTGGAGACTGAAACCCAGAGGGCCCTTAGTTCCTGCTTCCTCTGAGCTTCCAGCTGCCGAGGAGATGCGTGGGCTTGTGGGTCCCACTGATGTAAACAGGGATCAGGGGCTTGAATTCAGCCAAGGATCTGGCCCAGCATCTGTTAAAGTTGTCTTCTGCAGAGGTTGAGGCAAGTGGGCTGCTTTTTGGTGAAACCAAAGCTCTCCTGTTCTGCGTTGTTCCTCCTGCGCTTCCTCTTGCTCTTTTGTGTTCACTTGCTTATGGACCTCTGTGAGAGCTGTCTGGGGGGTGTGTGTGAAACCACAAATGCGTCTTGGCAACTTCTGCTGGCACCCAGGAAAATGTTTAAAGCAAAACCAAATCTTGTGGATATCCTTGCCTTTCCAAATGCAGTAGGTTGTGTGTAAAACCAGTGGCGTGCATCGGAACAGGCTCCCGTTCACCAGCAGCTTGGCTTTGAATGTGTTGACTCTGAAGTTCCTACACGGCATAAATGTGATCTGTTTTCTGAAGTATGTCAGCTCTACCGCAGACATGAGTAAAACAGTATTTGCTTTAATAGAGCCGCCTTTTGAGAGAGAGAGTAAAGCTCCAAATGGTGCATAAACAGGAAAACTGAAACGTGAAATTGCAGACTGATCTCTCCGCTGCTGTTAAAATGGCTTTGCAGTGTGTGATGGCTGGTCCTGTGGCTGGTGCTCAGCAGAGGAGAGCTGGGTAGCAGGTCACAGCATAATTGGAAAGCAGAGCTTGTTTATGATAACAAACACGAGGGAGGGAAACGTGCATGGGCTGCTCCTGCTGAGTTATCTTGCCATATTTAATTATAAAACACCTGCTGTGGTGTCCTGCCGTTAATGGCTTTGGAAACATGATCCAAGGTTCCAATCAGGATCCATGATTAAAAGAAATCTTGCTGGCAAATAGACTCGTATGCAAAGTGACTTGCTGGGGAGATCTTGATTTGCAACCAATTTCATCGGTGTCGCTGACAGATTGTGTCGCTGCCTGGAAATGACCTTCTAGATGTACTGATAAGGCAGGTTTGGGTCTGGTTCTTGTTCTTTGCTGCTTCTGGGGTGCTCTGCTTTGCTGAGCATTGCTCATTTCATTTCTCTTGCCCAGTATTTATCATTTGGGTACATGTTCTCTCTGGGTTGGGCAGGCGTGGACAGGAATATGCTTAGGGCATGCTGTAAACATCTCGGAGCAGCATCCTGATCCGCCATCCTCCAGACCTGCTCTCGCGTTAGAGCCAGGACAGTTAGTCATTGAATATTCTGGGGTTGGGCCAAACTCTAGTTTCAAAAGTAGTCTTTTTATTCCATTGCCAAGCTGGGGCTATCTGTCAAAACAGATGTGCATAAACAAGAAACTTTTAATTCTCATGATGGAAAAACGTTAGTACAAACAGGCGAAAAAGAGCTGATTGTTTGGAGGTGCTTGAGTGCCTTCTTTCACTATCTGCAGAAACCTTCTGGGTTTGCAGCTGAATAAGTGTCTGCATTGTCAAATTAAACTTCAATTTAATTTGTTTACTACTCCTCTCCGAAAGGGAAGTGCAGATGAAAGACGAGGCGCCATGATTGTGCCAGCAGTTCGGTTTGCAGCTCTGGGGAGGGAGGAGAGACAAAAGAGACGAGTTACCCTTTAAAAAGTCTTTCAAAGGCCACGACTGTGGATTAAGTACACGCCAAAGAGCACGCTTGTTATTAACATCATCTTATTTTGGGGCTTTGCTAATAGCGAACATTTATACATGCTGACCAACATGTGTAAATAAATGATAGATGACTTGGAAGAAAAATTGATTTGATTTTGTTGCTCCTGGTTGCAGAGCCTACAGAGCAAGCCCAGTTTCCCAGCAAACAGTGGTTTTCATTTGGAGTGAATTCGAACCTGAAACTCTGTTTAAAGCTTGGGGGGATGAGAGCTGGAGAAAATAAAGTGTACCCAGGCCTGTAAACGGACGCATAAAAGTTTACAAAGCGCAAGCTGGGAATTGTGTGCCGCTAGGGAGCTGCTGCCTGAATGCATTCAGTGCATTTGGAAGAGGTCAGCACCATCGTTAGCGTCTGCAGGAGTCTTAGGAGTACACTGCTGCCTGGCTTGAGGTCCAGGCTTCAACTGTTACGACAGGCTGCTGCTGTGCAGTATTTTTCCAAGTTCTCTGGCGAGAGCCTGTCACCTACTGTTATGGTCTGATGTTTTTGTGCCACCATCTGGTCGGAAGTTTATTTCCTTAATTTGCTCGTTATGAGCTCCTTCACCTGAAAAGGAGCAGGTCTGCCTGACGGCGCGTGTTGGAAGCAGGTAGAATAAATACTTTCTTTGCCGGACATGGCCCATTTCCTCCCATTGAGAAAGCTGATTTAAAAGCCACTTGAGGTTGCACGGACGTAGGAATCCAGTCTGTGCTGCTGACTTCTGGGGGTGTCTCTGAGCCTCCAGAAGCTTCCAGAGGGCCTGACTAGATCGCAGTCAGGTAGGTACCTCTTTGCCCTTGCAGCAACCCTGATGCTCTCACCTTGGGGAAGAGGTGGGAGGCGGTGCTTAGGCTGCTGTCTAGACGGTGGCAGTTAGAGGAGCCTGCGAGCAGTAAGAGAGCCCTCCTTGGGGGGACGTTTTGTTCAGACCTGTTCTTCCCCGTCTTGGCAGCAGGTAGGGATCACCTGCTTTCTGCCGTGGTTTGACCCAGCCATGGTTGGATCAACCTGCCGGGGTCTAGCCAGGAGATGGTGCTGAAAGGCAGCTGACCATGTAGGCAGGGTGCCTTGAAGCCCGGTTTAGCCCTATTAGCACTGGGGTTTAGCCCCATTAGCACTGGGGTGGCACGCCTGGTGCTCTAAGGATTGTGCCTTGAAGACCAGTTTAGCCCAGTCAGCACTGGGATGCATTTGGTGCTCTAAGGACAGTGCCTTGAAGCCCAGTTTAGCCCCGTCAGCACTGGGATGCATCTGGTGCTCTAAGGACGGTGCCTTGAAGCCCAGTTTAGCCCCGTCAGCACTGGGATGCATCTGGTGCTCTAAGGACGGTGCCTTGAAGCCCAGTTTAGCCCCGTCAGCACTGGGATGGCACGCCTGGTGCTCTAAGGACGGTGCCTTGAAGCCCAGTTTAGCCCCGTCAGCACTGGGATGGCACGCCTGGTGCTCGAAAGATGTCAAATGCCCGTCGTCCTTGGCGCTGAGGTGGACCAACACGTGTGAGTCTGCAGCCAGACTCATGTGGATCCTGCAGCAAGCCCGCATCCCAGCACATGGATGGTGGCGTTCCAGAGCAGCTTGCTGGAGCATCTGCCAATATTCCTGACTCTAATCAGAGGCTTTTTGGGATTTAAATGAGCACAATCGCTGTTGCACATCCTGAGGTTAAACTGTGTTTATACAGTATTGCCTGAGGGCTCTTTAGTCCTAAATCTGCTTGTGCATCCTGAGGTTAGGAATGCTGGATCCGAGACTGCAGAGAAGGTAGAGAGATTTGGGCTTTTTTTTTTTTTTTTTTTCCAGCCACATCCTAATAGGGCCAGCAACTAAATACTGAATGACGATGCAAATTCCAATAGCAACAGTAAGTCTGAGTTGGGATGAACAGGAATAACGGTCTCAGCTCTTTTCCCCCCTCCAGGCTGTCTGCAGACCTTGCACAGTGAATCAGTTGGTCGGTGCTAGAAAGCTGTCAGCAACCTGAAATACTAGAAAATAAAGGGGGTTTGGGTGGTTTTTGGAGGGGCAGGGGGGGAGGACTATTGCATTTTGGATCGCACTCGGCGGTGAAGGTGTTGCCTCTGCCAATTCCTTGCTTAAACCATGGCATAAAGAGGCCTTGTGCTTTATTGCTGGGATAAATAGCATTGCTTTGTGGAGAGCTACATTATGCTGTTTTTCATTAGGCCCCTGTTGCACGAGGAAAGAGCAGGGGAAGTGGAGCTGAGGAAGAGGAACACCCTTACGAGCTGTTGCTTACAGCAGAAACGAAAAAGCCGGTGGCACTGGATAGGAAAACAAAAGGTAAGTGACCATCCAAAACATGGAGCTGTTTGCTTAGATGCATTTAAGGAAAATATAGAGGGCAGAGAGAAACTGGAACAATTAAACTCTTTGGGTGGGGCAGCTGGGGTCTGGATTGCAATTGTTTTTGTTTCCCGGTAATCTTCACTTTTTATAAAAAGGAGAGAGCTAAATGTTCCTGTACAAAGTGTACACGGAGGAAGGGAAACTCTGCTATTTTGACAACTAAGAGATTATGAGGACCTACTCTGTTAACTTAGGAAATAAGCCGATCTTGGGCACGGTCAAGTGAGTGCAGAGGGGTGGAAGGCTGTGGTGTTGTTACAAGGGAGAGGAACCCATGGGAGCCTTTACGTGAGCCGTATTCTCCACCCAGCTGAACTTGAGGACCTGCTGGTGTTGCATGTTGATATCAGCAGAAGATTGGCCCTGATCTTAAAACCAACATCCCAGTGTGTATTAAAGCTAATTTGAGATGTAAACTAACAAAGGAGGAAAACAAACACGTAGAGCAAGCCCCTTTTCTAGAACATGCTGAAAATCTGCTCTGTACCAGGTTAAGTATCGAACTAGGCTCTCTTCTCCCAGAGGAACTGTTGTGCTTTACCAGGGGTCTGGGAACACCTTGTCTCTTGTGTTTGGCTCTTGCTGGGCTTTTTGGCTTTCCTTCAACAACAACAACCACCACAAAAGATTTGTTTAGAGGGAAAAACATTTCTTGCTTTATTCAAAAGTCCTGAGCAGGATTTTGGAAGGTTTTAGTTGGGATTCGAAACCTGGAAACCGTCTGGCTTTAAGGATGGACAGAGGATAATGAGGACTCGGTGTGATGTCTCACTGACTGCCCTGTAAGACCTGCAGCTTTTTTTTTTTCTTTTTTTTTTCCCCTTCTTGCAGCATGATAGCTTTTGTTCCTTGAGCCCTGCCGTGCTCCTAGCTTGTGCAGGGTGGCACAAGAGGTCATTATTTTCCCACCAGCGTTTGCCAAAGCCACTTGCTGCCGGAGGCCAAGTTAGGATGCTTTTCAGGTTGGTGCTTTGGGGTCTCAGCCAGGAGTAGTCCTTGGGTGACAGCTATGGAGCCAGCAGCTTTCAGGCACAGCTTTTCAGCGTGCAGCTATTGCTGATTATTCAGGTGTGAGCTATTCCTGACTGCTTGGCTCCTTTCTCTGCCTACCGTGTCTAGGTTTGATTAATGTGTGTAAAGGTGGGTCCTAACTATGTGTCAGACGAAAATAAAATCTCACAGGAATGCATTTGCTTGTTCTTGATGTAGATCTCTTCCCCTGAACGCGTCGGTACTGCAAACGGTCTAAACCCCGTTTCACAGAGGTTGCAGGGAGCATCTTTAGCCTACTAAGGATCCGGAGCAGAGTCCTGTCTTAACATCCAGCTGGAAAGATAAGAGCTGTGACTTCAGGGTGTGCAGTCTGTGGCAAGTGTTACTGGGTTTGTAACAAGCGCGGAGCCCTTTCCGCTGTTGCAGCAGGAGAAATCCAAGGATGCAGTTGAGTTTTCTCATCTTCCAGGTCTTGCCCACGCTTCTAAACGCAGTTACCACTGCATCTAATGCAGCGGAGCCTTCAATCCGGTGGAGGTGGAGAGCTGCTCCACCCGGGAAGGGGTCCAGCCGATGTATTTCTCATTTCTTGCGTTTCTTCCGCTTGCCGGGGCCATATCCCATCGCTCTTCGTGGTGCACCTGGAGAAAAAGACACACAATTGTTTGTCCCCCTTCTCCAGAGGGTCCCAGCTGTTTTCCAAAAGGTCTTGGCGTGATCCCTGTGGCACAACCGCATGTGTGGCAGTGTCCCCAGCTGGCAGCTCTCCCCACACTGCAGGAGCAGCTGAGCTTTGACAGGGCCCCCTGTCATCCTTCACCTGCTGTTTGTCCTCTCGGGGACTTCAGGCTTCATGATGCCAGTAGGAAATGAGACACTGACTACATTTCTTTTTTGTTTAGCACGATTTTTCTGGTCTGTGGTGTTCATCCTTGCTTTCTGTCACAGCGTTACAGGTTGTTCCTTTCTGCACGTGAGGTTGATAACTGCTCTGGAAGGGTGGATCAGCTTTGAAATCTGCTTTATTGCACTGGGAACAAAAGAAAATGGTTCCAGCTTTCCCAGCAGTTGGGGTCAGATACCAGAAGGGCACGTGGAAGCAGACGTAGCTAAGTATGAAATGTGAGGTATATGTGGGCGTGGGGGGAAAAGATGCGTTTAGGGAGCAGCAGAGTCGTTTTGGCAAAAAGTTAAACAAGGGCTGAGTGAGGGACTGAAGCCTTAATTGAGGTGTTGGAGAATTTTCCCAGCTCTGGATCAGACGGGTCCTGGAGCATCAAAGGCAGCAGCTCAATCCCAAGACAAGGAGCAGGCTGCAGGGTGGCTTTGAATTACTTCTTGGCCCTTGT
Organism: Falco biarmicus; assembly: GCF_023638135.1. Classification (NCBI taxonomy): domain Eukaryota; kingdom Metazoa; phylum Chordata; class Aves; order Falconiformes; family Falconidae; genus Falco; species Falco biarmicus. The sequence goes on along the minus strand of NC_079303.1, from coordinate 2,856,241 downwards.
TCTGAGAGGCTGGGCTTCTAGATGTTACTTGATGAGTTCTGGAGGAGCCTTTGGTCAGCAGAGAAGGACTCGGATTCTCGCGGGCTATTGAGAAGGACTTTCCAGGGCAGCTGGAAAGCTGAATTTCAGGCATGCTGTGTTTAATGGTGCCTTTCATATGTGATAGCTGCCTTTGTTCCTCTTGCTGCAAGTTGTCTTGTATCCAGTGACTAGATGAATGTGGTATTATCCGCCTGGCTTTGGTTGCCTTTTGTGTATGTTACAGCAGTTTGCTGTCACATGCTGGAGCACTGGGAAAAGTTGGCCTGATGTTGCGGGCAGAGTATCAGAAGTGGTTTAAGCCAAATGCTTTCCCATCCCCTTTGGTAAGGAAACTACGTGCAATCGCCTGCATGAGGTCGGGTCATTCAGACCTTGTAACAGGACTTGTAAATAGGCCAAGAGTGGTGAACTCTGTGTGGACTGACCGGAGGAGACCGTTCCACTCCTGCTGCGTTCGGAGAGACCTGATGGAGGATGAAGGCAGAAAATGCTTCTGAGCTTTGTCTGTCTTGCCTCTCAGGAGAATCCTCCACAAGTGCTGTCAGCAGTAACCGGCTGCAGGTAGGACTGACTCGGTTCCTTCTGAGAGTTATTAAAACTGGTACTTGTTGAGGTTCTGCTGTGCTGCTTCCATGGGAAGCCCAGCCTGAAGTCCCTGCTTCGCCCTTCCTCCTGCTCGCGTTTTTCTTACGGTTATTCTGGTTCAACCAGATGTATGACTGTGCTCTAAACCAGGGCGCTGAAATGAGGCAACGATGAAAGACAACACATGCTGCAGAGAGATTTAAAGAAAATAGCTTTTTAGAGAGCCGCAGAAACAGCGGGATGGATATCGTTACAGGGAATCCGTGGGGACGCATGGGTATGGCAGACAAAGGCTGGAAGAGGCAGAGACTTCTTGGTTTGCCGTGAGATGGATGATAGTGTAAACCACAGCCTACGTGCCCTCCCTTGGTTTTGTGGCTGGGGGACAGACCCCTTCCCGTGTCTCGGGTCCAAGCCTGCATTTCTGCTGTCACGATGTATTTAGAAGCTTCTGTGCAGAGTGAAATGAACAATCTCTCTAAGCAACCAGAGCAGTGTTTTATTGCCCTTTCCTAAAAGGGGAATAGGGGAGGGAGTAGAAAAAGAGCACAAGCTCAGGTGGCTTTTGGAGGACAAACTGCCCAAAGTGACCGAGTTTGAGGCTAATACAGGAGTGTACTGTACACGTCTGGATTTCGCATGCAGCACCTCGCTGTGTAGATGAGCCTTTCATCCCATCAACATCAAGAAGTTTCAGTTTTACTGCAGTTGAAGGTTATTTTCGCACCTCTATAGCAGCACCCTAAGGGACCCTTTCCTCCTCTGGCCGCCTGTGCCACAGGAGATAGTTGCACGCTCCTCACTTGACAAATTCTGGTGTGATGTAGCACAGGGAGCCTTTTCTATATGAAAGGTAGAGGCTGGTGTGTGCCCTTGCTACTTCTGAGGCTGGGGAGCTTGAGCAAAAAGCAGCTGCAGTAACAGCTTCATTCTCCTAATCCAGGGGCATGAAAGAAATCCTGTTGATGATATATACGGAAAGAAATTCAGTCGAGACAGGGCAGTTGCAGCTTCGTGTTATGAATTTAGGGAAGCGCTTCGTATCTGGAATCATCAGGCAGCTGGCAGGGAAGCTCTTAATTGAATCCTCCCTGGGAAGCAGACGGTCTGTGCCTGGGCAGGCGCTCCTGTTCCCATTAGGTGTTGGAAAAAATCTCTCCCGTTGCTGAAACCTGCAGTGGGCATTGGCTGAAAAAGTCAAGACCAGATATCTGTGCTTGGGTGTAAAATCAGCTCGGGGAGCTGGGCAGAAGCCCCTCTGTTAAGGATGACTCCCTTTCTGAGTTAAAAGGTGTAGCTGGAGGAGGATGCTTTGAATGCAGCAGATGGATGGAACTGGGGTGTCTCTGCTTCTCTGGCAGCTAAGTATTATTTTCTCCTTCTCCAAATTCACGATACCCTTGAAAAATGAGTGGTGTTCCTCTTTGTGCCATGAGAAAAGTGATCGGCACATCAGCTGAATCGCGTCAGTGACCTATCCCAGAAAGGTATGTCTTCCCGGGATGGCCGGGGGTTGTTCTGGTCTCTCCACGACCATCCTGAGGCACCTGTAGTTGAAACCCCAGGAGGTAAAACCTGGGGAGCCCTCAGCGTTCCTGCAGTGTGCACCTCAATGACAAAAAGGAGCGAGATGACCCTTTCCTTCCTACATCAGTTCTCCCTGCAGCTTTCAGGGCCCGCTCTGAAACGTCTCCTTCAAGATGTTCCTCGCATCTTCTGAGCAAGGGCTCCTTTCCTTGCTTCAGCCCTTCCTCCTCTGGCAGCTCCCTTGCATTTCGAAGTCCTTGGTCGGCTGGAGAATGAATGGGTGGCTGTGATTTCTGTGCAACAGGAGCCCTTTTGTGAGGCTCTGGAACTGGATTTGGAGCACTTTGTTCTGGCTGGACTCAAGTGTTCCAGCACGTGGCATAAACTTTCACCAGCCGCCTCTCTGCCTTCAGCAGAAATGTCAGGAAAGGTTAAGCCGAGGCACGGAAGAATTGATATCCAAAGAAGGAAAGGTTTGAGAAGAAAGGCTGTTGATTTTGCAAAAGCTTTGTCCTCCCCATCAGGTTAACGTGACTGTCCTGTCAGTGCTGTGTCCCCCTTAGCGGCTCAGTAGCTTTTTCTTACTAATACGGGTCTGTCCTAGGAATGCAGCATGTCTGATCGCTTCTGAGGTTTCTCTCCAGCATTACAGCATCATAACTTTAGGCAAAGTAACTGACCGTAGTCTGGTCTCGGGATGTTCTGCCAGGGTGCTGCTGTTGGCTCTCTGCAAGCAGCGTTAGGAATGATGCTGGTGACACCACCTGCCCCCGGGAGATATGCCTCCCCCTTGGCAAATTCAGAACTTGTGGTGAATGTGCCCATGCAAGATAATCAACAACTACTTCATTGTCCCGGAATCTTTTAACTCGCAGGATCCAGGATGAACTAAGCCCTTGCATCACTTGAGCCCAGCGAGCAGCGAGCTCTGCGGGCGCGCTGCCCTGGCAGTCAACCTCCGTTCAGGCTTTGGCTGTTCCTGACTCAGCTGCCAAGGGAGCAAGCTGCTTTTAGCATTTCTGTGCAGTAAACACATGCCTGCGAGAGGGACTAGCTGGGCTCGTCCAACACGGGGCATATGAGACCCCGGGCTCTGAAGCGGCGTGCAAAGACAAATGACTTAATTCCGTCCTTTCCTGCCTCATTTCTGGTGCGAGGACAGACCACAAAACCAGATGGGTGTTAGTGTTTGAGAACGACCTGGTCGAGGTTAGCGCTGGAAAGGATGCTCGGGGGGAAGGAGTTGATCACACTGTTGTTGCTAATAGGCTGCTTTTAGTTCAAGATAAGTAAATTCATTAGTGTGTTGTGCCTCACTGAGATGAGGATTCCTTTGCCTTGGCTTCCGAGAGCTGCTGTCTTGCAAAGCAGGCGATTTCCTCTTCACATCTAAACATCCTCCTTGCGTTTCAGAGCCAGGTTATCGGGGTGCTTTGCTCTGGTGTTCCTTTGCAGTGGCGTTTTGCAGTCCTCGGACTGAAGAGTGTTTCCTCGGCAGTAAATGGAAGCGGTTAAAATTGGTCAAACAGTTATGTGCGGGCGTAGGAATCCTTTGTAAACAGAAATTTTATTTCTTAGCTTTCCAATATTCTGCTTTGACAGTTCCAGCGCCCATTCACATGTGACCCGGGTGAGTACGCGTGTGTCTGTGTACACACTTGGCAATTGGGATCAGTCAATTATTCATGATTTATGCAGGACCCTGGTACCTGATATTAAAGACGTTGGTGCAGGAGTGGCTGAGGAGCCGTGTCATGTTTCTGGGACAGCCAGTACTCCTCGCAGCTCACTGCGTTAGTAGATCAGACCATTCCGTGTTGAGCTGTTGCTTGCAAGAGAAGAGACTTTTTGATGAAGTTTGGTTTTTTGTTTTTTTTTGTTGTTGTTTTTTTTTTTTTTTTAATTGCATCAACTGTTTATTTCTCTCCCCTGAGTAAAGAGGAGAGGTTAGACTGGGAAACCGCTAGGGAGGAAAGCAGTGGGGTTTTTTTGGGGAATGGATTTTGGAACTTGCAGGTTGATTACGGTCCAGCAGCTTTCCCACCCTGCGGCTCGTGCCAAGAGCAGGGAGCGCTGCTCTAAATAACACTTTGGCCTTTATGGAAATGTATCAGATGTTCCAGGAGCCTCTGTCTCTGCTTCTCCTACCTCACTTGCTCTCTCTGCAGGATATAGTTAGCACTTCTCTTAGCCTTATATAGCAAGGCCTGATAGTTAGTGTTAACAGGAATAAAACAACAAGGAGCGCTGCCAGATTGCATAAATCAGCCAGTGTTTGGAATTTCATAAATGCCATGACTTTGGGTACAAGTTGAGCATGCAGAACAATACTGAACTGTTCTCTCTTTATCTCTCCCTCCCTTGCTGAGGGAGGGCAGGGGGAGAGCTGGAATTATGCTGCTTCTTCCATGTTTTTAATTCCCCCCCCCCCTTCATTTTCGTCCCCTTGAAGACCACAGGAGGAGCAGCGGCAGCCGCAGCCAGGACTCTGCCGACGGCCAGGACATCCAGGTTCCAGAGCAGTTTTCAGGATTGCTTCACGGTTCTTCCCCGATCTGTGAGATAAGCGAGGACCCTTTCAGGCTCGTTTCTTCCACGGAGAAAGGAGGCACGGAAGCTACAAGCCACCCACCTGCTATGCAGCTGGAGGATGCTGACTTCTCTGCCTCTGGATCAGTACGGACCAGCTCTCCGGACCAAAACCAGAAAGTAGTCTACGCAACTGTCCAGCACACGCACATCAACCGGGCGGATCCTGAGACTGTAGTCACGCCCCACGTGCTACAGCACCCCGGTGGTGCTGAGGAAGAGGGGGACAGAGCTGTGGGCAGAGCCCACCCAGGGAGCAAGCCCAAAGCCGAGCTCAAACTCAGCCGCAGCTTGTCTAAATCGGACTCCGATCTTCTGACCTGCTCTCCAACAGAGGACGATGCCATGGGGAGCCGGAGCGAATCGCTCTCCAACTGCAGCACTGGGAAGAAGAGGCTGGAGAAGTCCCCGTCCTTTGCTTCGGAGTGGGATGAGGTAAGGCTGGCTTTGCTTAAGAGCTGCTGTGCCGGGAGTGAATCCGCACGGCGTGAGCTCCTCTCTATCACACTGGCCTTTAGAGGGGGTCCTGGGTGGTTTTCATTAGTTTTACAAACTCTTACATTGCATTAAATGCTCAGTTGTAGCTCTTTCAGGTGTGAAAGGCCAAGAGATAGGGTTAATTGGAGTGGGGGAGAAGCAGAATTGCAAGGAGTGAGGGGCTTTCCCAAGTTTTTGAGGTTGCTCAAATACAGGGCTTGATTTTTTTAGACAAGCCAGATACTTTGGGGATGCAAAACCTTATGAGGGAGAGCTGGTAACGGTGCTCCCTGACAAATCTTTGTGTTGATCTCCTCTTCCAAATTCTTCCCCTGTGGACTCTCCCAGCATCCAGAGGAGACGTTTTGGTTCTGGGTCCCCGCTGCTGGGGGGTAAGCAGTGTCCTGAGTTCACGGGGATGGAAGGAAAAAGTAGTTAGGCTGTGTCTGGTGCATTTAATAGCTCCCACTTTCCTCTTCACATATTTATTTCAGAGGCTTGTTAGAAGTCACTTTATTGTAGTACAGGAGGCCCATGGATAGTTAAATATTTCATGCTCAGAAAGTTGGCCCTAGTGAACCACTCGGGCGAGATTAAGTGTCCCTCTGAAATTCAGCACCGCAGCATTACTGAAACATTCTTTGGAGATGATTCTCTGCTGGTAGAGCAGCAGCGCTGCGGAAGAGATAAGCTCGGATGAACCACTCTTTGTACACTGAAAGGAAATAAAACCCCTGGCGTGGTGCTGGGGGTGTGGAGCGGTGTGTGCCGGGCGTGTAAACCCCTGGGACGGTCGTGCCCCTGCTCGCCTGTCCTGCGTGCGCTGACTGGTGCTCAGCTGCCTGACTTGGAGAGAAAATCATCTTTGGTGGAAGGGGGAAGTATTCAGAGATGCTAAAAGCACCTCCTAGGTACGAGCCCATCCTTCAGTTCATGTTCTGCTCCTCTCGCTCCCTGCAGTGGTCCAGGGTTGCCAAATACATCTATTTTCTTCTGTAGCTGTTCTGGTTGTAGAGGCATTGCTGTTAATTACCTGGGTGAGTTGTACCCTGCCTGTTAATGAAAGATTCTACAGCAGCAGGCTTGTTAGAAAGGGCTGGGTAATTTTTGCTGTCCTTTTCAAGCCTAACCAAACTGTTTACAGCAAACATGGAAAGGGAAGAAGCCTCTGGTTTTACAGTGCAGCAGGACTTTACCGGTAGCAGAGGTCAAGTGTTGGTGTGCCTGTGCTTCCTCTGCTCAGAGAAATGAACCCGCAGATCTGCTTCCCCGCGCGTAAACAAAAAACATCATTTCCACCCACTGTCAGCCTAAACAAGCCACAAGAGGAAAATCTGCTTTTCCTTCCCGTTACGTTAGGTGAGGAAATCAGAGGAAGAATGTGAAAAATTCACATCTGGCTGCAATGGGGCAGGTCTAACTTTTTTTTTTTAAAATTGTACTATCAAAACCTGACTGTTTTATTTGTCTGCCTGGCTTCTGGCATAATTTAACCGTTTTGTGGAATTGCTTTAATCTGGTAGTACCCTCCTGTGCCTAGAGCAGTGATTTGCCTTGGGGTCCCTTGGCTTTCACAGACCAGCTTCAACGATGCTGGACAGAGGTTTCTCCTCCCTGCCTCAGTTTCCCCATCTGCGAGATGGCAATGGCCTCTTTTTGCAGAATATGCTTGTTCCCACTGAAAAAACACTGTGAAGTGAAATTTTTCTTGTAAGAAAGGAGACAAGGCAGCAGCTGGTGATTCACTGCCTTTAACCTGATTTGCCCTTTCATATCTTAAAGGCTGTATGGAGGCATTTGGGGTCTCGCTCTGACTCCTGGTGCAACAGTTGCAGTCTGATGCTGTCGTCAGGAGGGGCACAGTTCACGGGGCAGAGCTATTTTCTGTAGAAGCAGCATAAAATGGAGCTGCTGATAGTAGTTTATACGGCCAGGGCAGTTCTTGCTATAAAATATTCTAAATTAGACTCCTATGGCTGTTAAGAAATGGGAAAGATGCATCTGTGGGGAACACTTGGGGTTTTTTGCAGTGATTTGTATGCGCAGAAAGGGGCTGATCTAGCTGGTCATGATGGCAACAATGAGATTTCAACGTAAATGTAGTGCTGTTGTTGGAAGTTTAATTAGTTCCCTGAATGGGATAATGCAGCTGCTCTGAATTAGATGCAACTTGCAGCCTCTGAATTTACCAGGCTAATATAAAACCCTGTTGAGCCACCCCTGTTAGCAATGATTTGGCTCTTCCTCTCTGTTGAGGGGAAACAATGGCAGATTTATATGCATTATTCTCTTAATTTCGATAGTCTTTATGCAGGCAACTGAGGAGGAAAGTGATCCGTGCGCTGCTCTAAGCCACACACAGCTGTAGCAAACAAGCTGAGGCTTTTGCCCACTGGCCTTGCCAGCAGGAGGTGTGTCTGTTCGGGGTGCTGGGGACTTGGGGAGGGACCCGTTTGTGTCGTGGACAGATGGGATCCGTGGCAGAGGCTGAGCTAGCATCACTCTGGGCCAGGAATGACTCTGCTCGGCTAGTCGCGCCGTGGCAGGGAAGTGCAGGCTGCTTGGAAGCGAAGGATCACGTCCCTTCCCCAGCCAAGCGCTGCCGATGCCCTTTGTTGGAAGTGGAAGGTGGTGCCGGCTTTGCCAGAAGGGTGGGATGGGGAAGAAATGATTCACTTGGCAAAACTCATCCCTGTTCCCAGTCGCAGTTCCCCTGCTCCAAGGATCTGCCCAAATAACAGATGCCGGCAGCGCTGCGTTGTGCTCCGGGCTGCCAGGGGGTCTGTTGGGCTTGTCCCAGCTGCCCCCTGACCCACTGGCTCCTTCCCAGGAGCGTGAACCTGCACGTGGTGTCCTCCCCGGCTGCTGTCCCACAGAAACTCCTTGTGAACAAGCTGGAGAAATTAAATCCAACAGCGCTGTGTTGCCCAGGGAGAGGGGCGAGGACCAGAAGTGCTCAATCCAGCGCTTGAGTGGGAAGCGAGGTGGGGAAGAAGCGTGCGAGGGGGGGGGTAGAGCTCCTAGTCAGCATAAATATTTGAATCCTTCCAAACAGGGCTGAGGGCTAAAGTGATAAATTTGGTTTTCATCATCGGCTCATAAATATTTAGCGGACGGGAGATGAGCACAAAGCAGTGGCAGCTCACTATGAATTTTGTATAGGAGAATAAACTCTGTTTGCACTCCTGCAGGAGGAAGGGGCCTCTTGGCGCCCGGCTTGGCTGCCAGCACCCTTTCCAGGGCAGATTAATTCGCATCTGCTCGGCCTTCCTCCTCCGTGGAGTAGCTCCAGCCCTGCGCGTCTGCCTGGGTTGGTGCACACACGCTGCCGTAGCAAACCTTGCGTCACGCAGAACGGCACTGGAGTCCCCTGGAAACCTCCCACCCCCAGGGTGGGATCCAGGAGGGGCTGAACAGATTTCTCTCCTGATAAGCTATTTCAGGTCTCTTTGGAAGCAACATATGCACGTCTAATACGAATAGTGAGCTGTTTAACAAAAACTAATCTGCAATAACTTCGCTTTATTCTGAGCCTGTGCTATCTAATCACTCTCAGCCAGGTTTAGGTGTCGAACATTTCTGTCTCCCCCTGCCCCAGCTTCTCTTGTGTTTTGTTCTGTGTCCTTTTATCCATTTGCTGAAGAAGAGAACCTGACCAAGACGAAGTAAAACTTTATCACGGTCACTCGCTGAGCTACCCCAGCTCTGCTGAGGAAGCAGCTTCCTGACAGTGAGAATAATTTGTGGGCTGTAGTCTTCCCCAGGAGGAATGATGGTTGGGCTTGGGGATGTTGTAAAAGAGTCCTCTAAAAACTGAGGGGGGGGGGTGGGGCTTGCGAGGAAGTCGGGCTGTGACAAATGCTTTCTGTCCCTTAGGTGCTGGCAGGTTGATAAAAGCGATGTCCTGTGCAGCCGTGCTTCACGCAGCACCGGGCGAGGTGATGAAGTGAAAACCCCTAAATGCAAATAGCAGATAAACGGGCTGTGTTTGTAGAGGAGGAAGAAGAGGGAAGATGTTTGGCTTTGGCAAAACGCAGAGATGCGTCTCAGCTGTAGGATTTTCTGTTTAGTGCCTTTATAAAAGGCTTCCGATGCGCTGCTGCTCCTGCCGTTATCTCCGCTGTTCATTTCTGCTCCGTACCCCGTCCTCCTGCCTGCGCAGCCAGGACACCCCACTCCAGGGTAGGGGGTGGGGGGTGGATTTTTGAGGATTTCGGTGTGGTTGGTTTTGATGCAGGAGACTCGTCCGTGCAATCCAGCGTCACCAGACTGAGCAGGGATGTCTGGAGTGGAAGCAGGGTGCTGTTGGAGTTGGCTGTTCTTCTCGGGGGGTTGCTGATGGTAAGAGAAATGATGTGTTAAGCGTTGAGGGGCAGAGGAGGAGGCAGGCTACTGAGAATTGGCCTCAGACCTGGCTCCTGACATTCCTTAATCCTCTGCTTCCAGCTGTCTGCTATCAAGTAAGTGGCTCCAATGCTGAATTTGTAATGAACGTTGGGCTGAGAGGTTCCAGCATCAATTTCACAAAATGAGGTGGCTGCTTTGTGTTCTGGCTTCAGCTCTTCTAGGAAGAGATTAAACCTCCTGCAAAAGAAACTTGGGGAACTGAATAAAACATGCACTTTAGCTTTATTTAGAAAAAAGGAGATACACAGTCTACCATTTTGCATTTCTCCCCAACCCCCCCCAAGTGAATTAGTTGAAGAATTAATGAATATTCTGTAGCTAATTATGGTGCTGGACAACCATCATCCGCTGTGAATAATCGTGGGGCTGCTCCGTGTTTCACTGTCGCTGCGGAAGGATTTCTCTCCCCTTGGCAGTAACTCTGGATGTGGTGTTTCACCTGTCGCTGGGCCATTTTGGGGGTCTTAATGTCACAGAAGGGTGGGTGCCAGGAGCAAGTGGCACATCTCTCCTTGCCTTCCATCAGAGGTTTTGAAGAGATGGGGAGCAAGTCCTTCGGGGTTGTGGCAGCTGTTGGGGTGCCTTTAAATACTTGAGCTCCATTAACCTTGTCAGGACTGCTTGGGTGCTTAAGTACCTAGCGGAATTAGTGCCTTAATTACAGGCTTACAGTTGAGGATTAAGAACATTTGCATTGCAATGTGAAACTTTAAAAGAAAGCTCTTGATGCAAAACCTGCCATTGGCTTAAAAGAAGCCCAGAAGTTGAAATTCAGAGCTGTGAGCTGGCTTTGAAAGAAAATGCAAATATTTCCCTTGTTATTCAGGGGGAGAGCTGCTATTTTTGTGCCTGCTGAAACTGCATCTTGTAAAAGCCCAGTGGGTTTTGTTCTGACAAGCTCCTGCAGCTTACCTGCCGTCAGGCTCCCCAATGGCCCGAGCTGTAGATCGAAATAGTGGTGTTTGGAGTGAAAAACACAGTTGAGAAGACCGCATGTTCAGCCTCTCCGTGTCCATGCCACCTACGGCACATGGGCTGGCCACGGGTGGCATCACTGGCTTCATCCTGTGCCTTTGCATGGTCCTGCATGGTCCGAGGACATCCCAGCCACGTGGGTCACAAGGCTCCTTCCTTGCTTGCCAGCAGCCTTTAGGAAATGGTTATTTTGGTTCAGGTGTTTAAATCTTCACAGTTCCCTTGCCCTGGGTTTGGCTCCTGCCCCTTCTCAGGGAGGTGTGCTCGGCGTGCTTTTCCAAGAGCTGACCCTCGTTTCTAAGCTCTCATTCCAGTTTTCCCTTGGTCTGTTCGAAATGTTTAATGATTTTATTTGTTTAAGGGAAAAGCAGCAATGTGGTCGGTGTTCTTGTTCTGAGTTCTGCTATACTAAACAAGCGTGTCCATCAGGATTTTAATCAAATCAGGGCTGATTATTCTATTATCTCCAGATCCCAATGTTTCCTCTTGTTTTTCCTGTGCTAAGGTCAGGAATTCTTACATCATCCCTTGTGTCAAAACTCTTTTCCCTTTGCCCCCAGCGGTGAGATTTCCTCCATCCTGATTAACTTTTTGAAGTGAAAGCTTTTGTCTTTCCGTGATACAGGTTTGCTTTGTCCCTATTGCAAATGGCCAGCCTGTTAAAATTATAAACCGATGCCGAACTAAGCAGATCCAAGCCAATTTACGTCCATTTACCAGTTTTATAGGTAAAATTGGTTGGTGTTCTGGTCTGAAAGGCGAATGTAAGGACAAGTGTAGCTTATTTCTTTGTTTAGCTTGAAGAATTATATTTGCCAGCTCTTTGAATCATATCAATTCATCTGAAACTGGACAGGTGTCAGGGGTGGCTTTTCCCAAAAGCAGGTTTGCAAAATACGATGCGACGTTGCGTCTTACCATGCCTGTGCGGGGAAGGAGGCTTCCATCCACGCTTCAGAAGGATTTGTGAAAGTGCCCTCGATACAGATCTAAATGCACAATGATTTCTTTCTCCCCTTATTTATAGGGTCACCAATTACAGGCTGAAGACAGATCTAAATTAGTCTGTGTGCATCCAGTGTGCTAGAATAATATCACGATTTCAGTCCGCTGCTGCTACGTGTTAACTTTTCAAGTGCATTAACTCAGTATTTCTGAATTGGAAGCTTTTGATTCTTCTATGCAAATTATTCCTGCTCTGATGGATATTTTAGTTATGTAACCATCTTGTGATCATTAGTGGTTTTGGGACACTTTTGGTTTTTTTTTTTCAGGAACAGAAATGTCTGGCTTCAGTGTCCTTACTAAATTCAGTCTTTCATTATGTTCTCTTCCACTTTACATCATGTCTTGCAGTACTTCAGAAGCTTTTATTTTTTAAAAGAATGTTTCTGGAGCTCTATCTCAAGTCTCCACCATGCTGTGTTGTACCCTACAAGCTGGAGAAAACCTTTGCACCGAGAGCCTGACGTCATTTTTGGCTTTGTGTGAGGATGCGAGTATGAACGGAGTCCAGCAGTCTCGCTCTTACGAGCAGATGCATTGTCACGTTTGACAGGCTGTTTTGTCGTGTTCATGTGGAATTTTACTGGGCGTGTGTCAACAAGGAATGTTTGGAGGGCTCTGAAACTGCAGATCCACCACACACCGGTTGTGAAATACAAATTTATACCCGAAGTACCTTTCCTGTCGGTATGTGTTCAGATTTGTAATTCGGGGATTTGTACAGAAACACAGAGTGGAGAGTGGCGTGAAGCACCAGTCCCTGAGCCTGATCGAAATGAGTTTCTCGGAGACCATTTGAAGCCAGAAAAATGTGTGCCTTTATCACTACTGACCAGTTGCAGAACGTCTTGAAATAAATAACACATTTCATGAGTCCTTGCGTTGTGCGTGGAAAGCACGCGCTGCTGGAGGAGGCTAGAGAATGGGAACTCTGAACTTCAAGTGTTGAAATGTGCCTCGAACAACTGGCTGGCTTTTGTAGTTTAGCTTTGATTTAATAAATTGAGCATTATCTTTCCCAGGCCTTTGGTATTTGTTATGCTGAGCTCATAACACAGGCTGGTAGCTTTTGTATACGCAGAATATATTGAGCGATGAAATACGAGGCTTCTGCTCTATGGGATAGCGATGTCGAGACAGTCAGCTGAAGCACCATAAACCAAACCAGAAATGGTTTATGTGCTGTCACCAATCTAGAAATGAGATTCATGGCCCACGTCCAAATTTCTCAGGACTACAGTGGCGCTAAGGAGCCAGCAGGTATTGTCCCAGATCCTCTTCCTCCTGCTCTTACCATTTGCAACTCCGTCCCTTTCAGGTGGATGCTGCGATCCAGCCATCCCTCTGCTCCGAGGGTCTGAGCAGCCTTGCTTCCACCCTCAGGGATGCAGTATCAGTTAGTAATGTCAGGTATCTATTAACCAAAGCCTTTTCTGGGGAAAATGCCTTAGCTGGCTTGTCTCTTCCATCAGCAGGATAAACTGGGAAGCAGGCTGGACCTAACTGCTTGTTGAAACAGCACCTGCTATATTGTCTCCCGGCTGAACGTCTGCACGCAGCATCTTCTTGGCTTGCCCACTGCCTGCGAGTGCCCTAATCACAGTGGTCTTTCGAGCCTGCATCGTGTTGGCTTTTAGAAAAGCTGCCGCCTTTTCTGTTGGCTTTGGCCCCTCTGTTGTTATCCGTGCTATTGTCATGTCAAACCTTAATTATTGCAGATCTGCAAAACCCTTGGAAGCCGCAGGGAGTTCAGCGGGCGCCCCGGGGTGCTCGCCGTGCCTCGCTTTGCTGGGCTGTGGGCTGGAAGAGCAGCAAGTGCTTACAGATGCAGCTAATAAATGCGAAGCAGCATGTCGGATGTAGTGGACTTCATTTCGGTATGGCTCTCTGGGGAAGGCTGCCTGAGGTGTCTTTTCGCCGTGTGTTTCCTAGACTTGAAATGAGAAGCAGGAGGAGTTGGGCCAGTGCAATTATCGCTGCACCGAGAAGCTTCGAAAATGTAGAAGTATTATTGCCAGTTATGGGAGGTTGTGGTGTAAATTGGATATTAGTTTTGAGATGCTCAAAAAGGCTAGTTAAAGCTGTTTCTTCATTCAGTCCGTTGCTCTTGCACATGGTGCTGGTCTTTGGTCCCGTTTTGCAATCGCTGCCTGAGTCATTTGCTTGTGCTGACCTCTTCCGTCCCCTCCGGACCGTAGCCCGCATCTCCTGAGAGATGATTTCACACATTAGCAATTAGAAAAGAAAATTCTAAATGGTGATTAAATAGCTCTGCTTGCTTTTTCCTCCCAGCAACCCCAAAATAACTTGCTGCTGTTTACTAGGAAATCCGTAAAACAGTTGGAAACAGCTAGCAGCATCTCGCGTTCGGCTGGAGTCTCCTCCGAACTGACACAAACTTTCAACTACGATCCCGAAGGTTGAGAGTCAGGCTTTGTGTGCAGGAGCCATCCTCTTTCTCCAGCAGCCATACAGCTCCTGGTTGCTTTTACCTTTGTTGGTTTTGGGGTGTGTTACAGTGGTATCGGTACAAAATGGAAGGATCTGACAGAGGTGTTCTGTGTGTCCTCAGCATCACCCGTTGACCCAAGGTGCCCTTATTGTTCTCCCCTGCTTTTTAGAGCTAACCCCTTAAGCTGTAATGAGCCTGGTCACTTTGTCGTTGGGGGTGTTGTGCTCAAAGGGGTTTTGAAACTGTAGAAGCAGCTTGTCTGGTAGGTTTTTTTGGTGTTTTTTTAGAATTTTAAATCAAATCTGCCCCATCCCTCTGTTGTAGAAGCTTAGAAATAATGAAGTCCTAACCCTTGACACTTTGCAGAATTGCAGAAATTTAAAATACTGATAACCTTTAAACCAAACTTTGTAAGTAGCTTTCAAGAATAAATTATGCTGCTGGAACTGCTATCTTGTCTGCCGAGCTCTAGCCCCAGGCGAGTTTGTACAATAGGTTATGAACTCCTTAATAATAAGGATTTATAATGGGAATCCTGATATATTCGTAATTATGCTTATGCTGCAGGGTGTCATTATAATGCACTAATATCGTACATATGGTAGATAGCGTGCCATTTGTTTCTGTATGTTTTTATTTAATTATAAACTTTACTGCTTAGCGTTTCTGTTTCTTTGACGCATGTGCAGGCATGCTATAGCGTGTCTTCCTTGTGATCTGGCTTCTGGACTGATTTTCTGGACTGGCGATTTCTAAGCTGCCAGTTTGGGAAGGAGCCACAGAGGGAGCAGAAGGCATTGACCCCGCTCAGGTTTTCCCTTGCTCTTGCAGAAGAAGATGGGCAATGGTGCCTAGTACCAGAAATTGTATCAGAAGGGAAGGTAACCCCAGGAAGCACCAAGCAGGAGAGTTTTTGAGGAGAAAAACCCCGTTACATCGTCCCCAGGCGCTCTTGGTGATGACGCAAGCTGACAGTCCCCCCGTGTCGCAGAGCTGGGGATGCTGCTGTCACCTTTGAGGTGCTTTCCGTGGTTCAACAGTTCACCCAAGGGGGACCAAAAAAAAAACCAACCAAAGTTACTTTCTGCTGGTTTGGTTCCCAGAAGCAACATGCTGCAGTTGGATGTGTGTGCATATACATATGTGCACGTGCACAGGGACACCTAAACTCTAAATCGTGCTTAGATGGTACCATGGGGTTCCCCGTTCAGGCTGCCCAGCTATCAGGGGCTGATGCAGCAGTGAGGAGCCTCCGAAGAGCAATAGAATAAAACGATCTGTTACATCTCATTCTGTTCCTACCCGATTTAACAAGTCTGGAGTTGTTACAGTGATTTAAGGAGAAAACACTTCATTGGAGCTGTTTCTTCGGTGCACCTGAGTTAACTCCACGAGCTACTTTCCCAGGATAAAAGCCCAAAAGGGGCTCTCCTTTTATATCTCCTTTTTATATCAAGGCGTATCTGGATTTTAATGGTAATATTTGGTTTTTCAAAAATAAGCTTCCTGCAAAAGCGCTTGTGTTTGTGCGTGCTGGAAAGAGCGCGCGCTGCATGGGAAGGCTGGTGGACGTAGCCTGGTGTCTGAGGCACACTTCCAACCTCCTCCACACATGCAAACCTCCCCTCCTGGCTGGCTGCCTTAATTTGGAAGTGAGGAAGCAGGCATTTTGTCTAAACAGAGCTGTTTTGTGGGGCCTGGAGCCCAGAGCTTGGTTGGGGATGTGGGGTGTCGTGCTTGTGGAGCTGCAGAAGAGCAATGCAGATCATTGTCCGAAGCAGCTGGATGCTCTGCCCACCTTTTGTTCTTGAAGGGGATGGAGAGAGGGGGAAACTCTGCTTATAAACCTTCTGGGGTAGGGACAGCTGTAGCTCTCGACAATATCTGGTCATCTGAACGCTGGCATGCGAGTGTATATATTTATTTTTTTTTCTTCTCTCAGGACGACCTTGCTCTGTCCTTGGGAATCACTGATGCTGCATGCAGAGGCTGAGAACAAAACTTGTGCGTTTATATTGATGGTAAATGTAAGGGCTTTTCATCCCTAGGTGAGGTTTTACCAAGCCCCAGCAAGCTGCAGTATGGTAAAGATGCCCCTGAAACCTGGGTGAGTGAAACCTGGGTGAGTGTCCCTCTAATGGAGTGTTGCTCAGTTTTTTGTGCTTTCTGAATGAAGCTTCCTTTCCCTGCATGCAAATGAGTTGCTGCAGACAGCTCCTCTTGCATGAAGCTGTCTTTTATTTTGGAGATAAAAGACCCCAGGACTTGTTTAATCGTCCTCTGTATCTCTCAATGGACTTGCTGGCTCCGAACTTTCAGCGTTGGCTCTGGGGAAGGAAAAATTGGAGAGATTTATATGGAGACCACGGCTACACGGCTGTCAGGGCAGGGGAGTGGAAGCAAGCACGGCAGGGCTGTCTGCAGATCGGTGTCACTGCAGGGTCTCCAGGAGGAGGGTTCTTGGTGGCTTGGGTGCCTGGCACCACAGGCTTCACGGAGGATGCAGGACCTGCCCATCTCTGGGTCCCCTGCTGATGGTGCAGGGGGGTATTGCAGGAGAGGAGCTGGTTTGCATCCTGCTCGTGTAGAAAGCCGTGAGGCTTCTGCCGGGAGCGCTGTGAGGTGGGGAGTTACTCTGCAGGACTCCGGTGTCGAAAGGTCCTGTCTTGCCAGCAGGGCAAACCTCAGCATCCAGCGTGTCCTCCGAGCTGGCTTGGCTTTTGCTGTCCTTCTCCAAACAAATACCTTTTTTGCCATTAATCAGAACTCAGGCGCTCAGGGTAGTTTGTTTTAAGATAAAGTTCTGTTTTGGAGTAAATTGCCAGTTGCTATGTTTTTGTGGCTGCCTGCCTGCATGGAAGAGCTCACCACTTCCCCAGCCCAGGGATGACTCCCGGCCGCACCCAGCTCCTTGTTTTGGGGTATTTTTATTTTTCAGCAAAATGTAGGCAGATGTGAAAATAAATTGGTGTGCTTCAATCCTGGTGAGAGCTTTATAACTCCTTCCCGTCGCATCCCTGGTTTTGGTGTTTGATGGAGAACAGTCTCCCATCCTTGCAGCCTTTCCTTCTCCCAGGGTATTTCAGCTCTGCCGTAATTTGTTTCCTTTCCTGGTAGGAATTCAGGGATCGTTGGCCAAAATATAGCGTGGAGTTGCTACCCATCTGGATCAGGAGTAACGGATACAATTGCGTTAATTTGGGAGGCAAAACTATTTTGCAATTTTACTTCTGTGGGTGTGAAAATAAATTAAAAAAAAAAATAATTAAAAACCTACCCCAAACCCACCCCTCAACCTGTTCAGAGATGGACGCTTGGTGCTTCAGTGGAAAAAACCAGGTTAAGCCAAAACAAATCGGAACTGAGTGTTCAGGCTATAACCAAGTCTGAACAGCAGCGCTATATTTAAACATGGTATTTCTGTATTTTAATAATTAACCACTGGGAAAGAACAGCCTAAAAAACTGTAGGGTAGGCTATTTTCAAGGTATCTTCTCTTCCAACCCCATCTTAGTGCTCTAGAGTGCAGCTGAGGACCGCTTGTGGAGGACAGGGATGCTTAAAAGCATTCACCCCCTCTTTAGGTTTGTGTCCTTTCCCTGCGTTCTTACCTTTGCGACCTCTGAACGGTTAAATCAGCAACAACCCGGTGTTTGAGTTAGTGTGTGACTTGGGAGAATGCTTTCTTTTCGTAGAGAGCCGAGGGCATGAAGCAGGATTTCCCTTTGCATTAATTGTCATCCAGTTTTGACTGTGCATAACCGTGACCGCCTCTGGCTCACCCCGACGGTTAGCAAAGCACGGGTTGGGAAAGGTAATCCTTCGCCACGTGATTATTTCATTCCGGGTTTATATAGCACAAGGCAATTCCCTGCTTTCGAGGAAAAGTGCGCGGGTGTGTTAGCGCTGAAGAAGCACCTGCGGGTCCTCACCGCGGCGTTTTGCCTGCAGAGTTGTCGGGGCCGGGCTCGGAACCCAAAACGCATCATGTCCCTCTTGTATCGAGGGAGGGCAGTGCGAAGGGAATGAGTGAACTCAGCCTGGCACTCAGAGTTCATTTGCAGTTTGAATCCAGCCATGGAAAAGGGATGCGGGGAAGGAAGCGAATTTTTCACAGTGTCAGACCGTGGCGCCCTGCCCTGGGCAGCGGAACTCATCCAGCCCATCAGGAGCGGAGCGAGTCGCCATCTGCATTCACGTTCTCTTGTCTGCAGCTTTTGAGCACCTGTCACCTCGGTGCAGGGGGGAGAAGTTGGGTTTTGAAAACCTTTTTCTACATCTAGAGGAAGCGGAAAGGTGGGGGAGAGTCCTTTTATCCTGCGCCATCCTCTCTAGGGCCATAGTTCTGCAGCTGGCGTTGCTGCTTCCCAGCCAGAACCGCAGCAGAGGAGCTGACCTTTCTTAAAACGAAGTTAAAACTTTCTCTTCTTTCATAATGCAGGATGAAAGAGCGAAAGTCCAAGTGGGTAAGGGTGGAAGAGGGCATCCAAGCGTGGAGTGCAGTGGGGGCGGGCGGAACGCTGGCTCTTCGGATGCAAAAAGTGCTGGGAAATAAATAGGATTTTTTTGTAACGAGCATCTGATGGGAGGGAGCTTACCTGGCTCTTGCCAAATAGCGGTCAGAGTTGTAGCTCTGACCAAAGAGGGGCTGCAGATGTGGGCTTTGAACCTGCCACCGAAACATGCTCTTGTGCTCTCTGCCTTTCCCAGCAGCGCCGGCAGCAGCCCCCGCGCGTCTCCAGAGCCGGGTCCCAGCACAGCGTAAGAGATCTGCAAAGCGCTTGGCCTCCTCTGCTGCTGGGAGGGACTGGAGGGAGCTGGGGCTGCTTGAACAAACAGCTTTTCTCCTCGCCTCCTTTCTTCCCTCCCTCCCCACCTATTTTATTCCCCACCACCACCCCTCGGTGACTGGTTATAATGAAAGCTTGGCTGGGACCAAGTGATTCTTGCTCCAAATGATCCCATGAGACTGAAGAACCTCCCAGGCTTCAAGATCCACTGAAGTAAACATCTCTCAGATAAAGATCCCAGACAGTCGTAGGTACAAGAGCGGCTCCAGCTTAGAAATAAGTCTTGTAATGAAGCTAATTGACATAAATCTTCAAAGCTTCGTGCCATTAAACTTCTGGAGCTTGAACTGAATTGACCTCCAGACCCAAATTCTGCAGCGAGCCCTCAGGGTTGTGGCAGTGTCCCAGAAATCCTGCCGCAGCTCGGGTTCGGTGCCTGCTTATGGAAGGGAATAAAACAGTCAGCACCCGAAGCCCTTGGGCTTATTTGGAAATGAGGCTTTTTATTTTGCACCATCCAAGTATTTCCCTCCAGTCTTGCGTGGCCTTTCCGTACCGATGATGCATAAGGGCACGGTGAAATTTTAAGGCTTTGCTGGGGAGCGTTTGCTGCTTCGGAGGGGCAAAAGCAGGTAAAGCGGGTGCTTCTTGCCGAAATGATACCTGGCAAAGATGTGCCTGAAGCTCTTGTGTAAATCGGCAACCTCTGCTGAGAAATACGAGGCAATTGCTAGTCCTCAGTTAATTCGCATTGTCTACAGGCTTGAGCAAAGCTGCTGCATCGCTCACGCGTCCTTCAGGCTCCGTCGTGGCTAATGAGAACGGGGAAAGCTCTAAACCCAGCCTGCGGGGGGCAGCGGGGCTGATGGAGTGAAGGTGACTGCCACAGCCGCCTCCAACGGAGGGAGACACTTGAAAAGCATAATTGGGGTAGAAGAAATACTCAGCATCGCAAGGCAGACTTTAAATTCAGGTTTTTTCCTCTTAACTGGTTCGAGTTTAGCTGACCTTACACTTCTGTTGCTGATACTGCAGAGCTGCTCCTTTACACAAGAGCTTGAGGTTAGCTGACAAAAAACCCCAACTTTTTCTTGCAGTTCTCCAAGCTGTATTTCTGGGGCTTCCTTATTCAGCCACAGGGATTCTAAATAGCACGATCAGATGACACGATGACTAGCCGTGCAATTTTTATCTGAAGCAACGGCGAGTGATGTCAGCAGTTGCCAAATGAACCACCCTGGCTGCCTTGGATTTTTGTCATATAAGGGCTGCCTCTGTCCGCTTGAGCTCGGGATGTTTTTGCCTTTTACTTGGCCTCATCTTTTTTCAGTGCAGCTTTTTAAACTTGAGCTTACACCACAAAATCCTATTTCTTATACGGCTAGCTTGGGGGGTTTGATTAAAGTTCTCAGTGATTTCCGTAAGGAAAAGCTTTCATGTCCTAGGCTGTCGCATCCATCCTCCTTTGTCATTTTTTACCCTCCTACGAAACAAGGGATCTGATCACTCATCCTCCACCCTGTTAGTGACTCTATTAACCCTTGTCCCAGCATTTGGTGGCGTCTGGCCTTTGTCAGAGACCTGCATGGCTCCGGCAGCCAGATGGAGATCCCGGCGTTGCTCAGGCGTTAGGGTCAGGTATCTCCCAGCTCTTTCAGCAAAGGTCACGTTCAAATTCTGGTTGTGTTCGGCACAACAATTGCTTTTCACGTTCAAATTCGGGTTGTGCCCGGCACAACAATTGCTTTTGCCTTTTTGTGCTGCAGGGCAGCGTGCTGGTGGCAGGAACCTGGTGTCCAGGGACTTCAAACTCCTTCCTTTAACCCAAATTTCTTTTCAGAACATACATCCCTTTTCTTCCATACACGTTTGAAATCTGATAAATTTTTTCAGTAATCTATTTTGTATTTATTTAGTAATTTATTTGGATTTATTCAGTAATCTAAAATCTGATGAAATTTTTTTGGTCTTCAAAGCAAGCTAGATTTATATTTCAAGCCCAGTACAAGTGCTCATCCTCCTGGTTTTCTAGGGGCAGAGGATCGATATCCTTTAACGACGCCTCTGTACATCGCATGAATGCCTTCTCCTTGGTGAGATTTACTGCTCCCAGTGCACCGCCAGCCTGCTCCCCGCGAGCAGGAAGGACTTCATTGGAGATCTGCCTTGGCAGGAGCCTTTTAAGACTTTTTGTTTCACTAAAAAAAGAAAAAAAACCCAAAAACAAAACCCAACACCCTCCCCTGTGGAACTCAGCTTCAAGCTGCCATGGCTTTGGAATGGATGTCAAACCCCCAGCCCCTCGTGGCATTTCCAGGACCCCTCTTGCTGGCTGGGCACTTTTGGGAGCTCCCGCAGCTGGGATGCAGGCAGTGCAAAGGCAGCAGCGGGATGTGGTCCAGGAAAACTTGGACTCCTTCCACAAATCTATCCTTAAAAGACCAGGGGGCAGAAGGAAGGAGGGAAAAAAAAAAAAAAAAAAAAAAAGTTGTGTAAGGGTTGATTTCCTCTCCCCAGTCTCTGTTGCCAGTTGATGTATCGACTTTGTATTCAGCAGCAGCCGCTCGGAAGTGCCTCGTAGGAATTTTTTCGTGGGAGATTTCTGTTCGGGAATCTCTCACTGGGGGCTCTTTATTTATTTATTTTATTTATTTTTAAATTTTCTCCTTGGTTATAGATTCAAGGCTGGGGTAAGCAACCAGAGCCTCTTAAGTGCTCTTTGGAAAATCGTGAGCTTTAGTGCTTTAGATTACTGAAAACTCTCGATTAACTAACCAAGGTGCAATTTCTCAGGTCTTTTATCTTAACAGAATTAACCTAGTAATTATCACTGTCAGTTTTCCCTCTGCAGCATTGCATTAGAAAGCCTTGATTTACAAATTCTGCTCAAGAATTGTTTTTGAAAAGTTTCTATTCTCATTTAAGAAAATACCTTGTAAGTCGTACCAAAATTACAACTTGTATTATTTTTTTTTTTTTTTTTTTTTTTGGTGGCAAATGCAGTCACTTATATGCAGCTCTTCAGTGGACTTGAAAAGACACCATCTCAGGCAGTAGATGAAAAATAATAATTTTTTTTTTTTTTAATTGCATGAGGTTTGCCTTGAGTGTGAATTGCTTAAATCAGGGGATGGAACTGTCTTTAGCTCCCTCTCCTGGGTTGGGAAGGCGTTTGCCCCCGTCATGTTGCTGCTTTTGCAAACTTGATCTACTTCCAAACTCTTTCTAAGCATCTCCGCGCTCGGTGGAAGCGGTGAGGAGCACAGGATTGGGAAATGTGATGGTTTAAAAACAAATAAACCAGCCAAACCAAGCCCAGCTTGCTCTCTGCGTGCTGTGAAAGAGCCCGTGAGCCGCGTTCCTCAGGCATCGCTGCTGGTGGAGGTGGGGCTGCATGTGGGGACACGGGGAGCTGAGGAGTTTGGGGGTGCTTTTCTTCTCCCTATTTTTGGGCTCCAGAGGGATGGTTTATGTGGGAGCTGTGTATTTTCAGGCGCTGGCAGGTTATGGAAGGGAAGGTTCTGGGCAGTCCCAGCCTCTGCGCATCCCTCCTGAAGGGATCCTCCATCCATCCATCCTTAGGAAGATTTTTCCAGGGAAGATGTTAAGGGTACCTTGCTTGGGTCAGAGGTTTCTTAACATCCTTTCCTGGATTTCTTTGGCAGTCGTATGGCAGGTGAAATCCCGGGGCCGCCTTTAACTTTCCCTGAGGCTTTCAGAATAACGTAGCGTGTGCTTTTTGTGTTTTGTTTGTTTTGTTTTGTTTTTTTATTTTCAGATTGAGAAAATCATGAGTTCCATCGGCGAAGGCATTGACTTTTCTCAGGAGCAGCAGAGGATCTCAGGTAGCGTACCCAGCTCGTGTCTGTCTGTCTCGGTGGTGTGCTGTACAAAAACAAGGTGCTGGCTCCTGCCTACGCATCTTTTGAACCCTAGAGGGGAGAGGCAGGCTCTGGCGCTGGAGGAGCAGCCCTCAACTTCCCAGAGTAACACTCAATACTGCTACTAGCAGTTTTAATTCAATACTCCCCTAGGTAGATTCATTTAATTTTATATAATGCAGCTGTCCTTCCCTCCTAGCAGGCTTGTGGGGAAGGGGGCTGGGTGGAGAGTGTTGCAGCTGGTACCCCCAGCCTGATGGGGAAGGGGGGGGACCCTGATTACCTCAGTGTTGATTAATACTCAGCCAGTGACAACAGCGTGTGTTTAGGGTTTTTTTTTGCCTGTTGAAACTGCCTGTGTATAAATTTTGGGGCTTAGCATTACCGTTCAGCATATGGTAAATTTTGAGGTGATGTGTTGCACCTTTCGATAACAAAACAAAAGATTAATGCTGAAAAGGGGGGAGTTTTTATGGGTGGCTTCTGATACCTGAAGTGACTCCTTACAGTCCTTCCCTTTGGGTGGAGGGGGGGTTGTTGCTGGCTTGTGTGAGTGGCCTGGGACGCTTCTCGTGCTCTTCTGCAAGCTCACGGCAGTACCACGGACCCCGGAGCGGATGGCTCGCGGCCCCTGCTCACACAGCCCGACCACTGCTGTGCCCTGACGCTTAAACCTTCACAGCTGGGCTTTGCTCCGTGCGGAGGAGGAAGAGCAGGTTTTCTGCATGTGCAAAAAAAAAAATCTAATTTGCAGCTGAAAGATGGTGTAAGGACTCTCACTGGTAACCCAGGGATAGAAAGTTCTAATGATCCTGGCTCCTGCAATTACTCTTGTTCTCAACATAGCCTCTGAGAAAGTCAAACTGATTGCTTACGGTTCTCTCTTGCCTTTCAGAATGTGTTTGTTTCAAGTTTCTGTTCTTCTCTGGTGGGGAGCAACAAAATTTTCTTTAAGCAGTCAGTCCGCAACGGAGCTGCTGCATATTTGTCTTCTGGCTGGTCTCACAATCCCCACAACAATCTTGCTTTTGTTTCAGATACATAATGCAGTAGCAAAATGCTCTTTTTTCTGGCTTTTTTATTCCTCATCTAAGTGTGGGTTTGTCCCTTTGGAAATGTGCAGAACCTCGCTAGAGCCCTCCACGTTCTCCTAGTTTGTTCTTTAAGGCTCCCAAAATCCTTCTAGCCCTGGGAGGATAGGATGGGAATTTTGTATTTAGAGTTGTACATCAGAGTGATTATAGCCAAGATATCGGATATCCCTGTTATGTCCTCGGGAATTCACCCATCCCGGCTGCGTGTTCACTGCTGAGTGTGTTTGGAGATAAAGCTGCTCCGGGGGTGTAGCTGGGATGGTTTTCCTCTGGATAAGACAGCAGTTGATGGGGGTGCGTGGGCTTGGAGGGGCTGGCTGGCCACCGGCGGGGTGCCGTGTGCGTTGGCTCGGGTGAGAAGGTCTTTAGAAGCTGCTTGTGTTTCACAGATTGAGAAACAGTTCCTGGGGACCAGGGATGCTTGAGCAAAGCCTGTGCAGGGCAAAGGGTCCTGCTCAGGCAGTTGGTCTTAACTGGAGCTTACCAAGGGCCGTGTTTCAGTTTGGTTGCAATAGAATAAAGCATAAAGACCTGCTTCCACCACCCAGCCTCTAAAACAAACGGTCTGGAGTAGCTGGAGTGTTGTGGCAATTTTTCTCAGCAAAACTACTTTTGTTCTTCAGTCCATAAAATGTTTTTGCCAGGTGGTTTTAACGTCTCTTCTCCAGCTTTCCACCTGCAAAACTCTAGTTGCCCTATCATTGCTTCAAAATGGATAAAACTCATCACAGTTTCTTTTTTCTTTTGTGACCTTGAAGTATGTAGTTTTACTGATTTTTTTCTAATCAAACTTTATAAATAGTATGTGAGAGGACTTCATTGTGCATTTTGTCTTTGCTTTTTCTAATTTCCATAAAACAAGGTGAGGAAAGAACCGTAGTGTCATTTAGTGCATTGATTTTTCTCAAAGAGAGCGACGTCCTCCTCCAGCCATGTTTGCAACTATTATAACTCTTATCTCCGCAATGCAGCATCAGTACGACGGGAGACGATCCTGGGTTAAAACACCCTCATTTCCATAAATGTTGTAAGTAGAGGCGGCTGGGGTGGAGGGAATAGCAAACCCTGTGCCCAGTTTGTGTTCAGGATCTGGACTGGAGCAGCAAAGAGAACCAAGTCTCGGTTAAAAATCTTCCTCCATGCAGTGACCTCATTGCATGCCTTGGCTCTGCACGTCAAACAGGATCGTTTTGCCATTTTACCAGCTTTTTTTCCTATCCTTTTTCTGCCTTTTTTTTGAGGAAAGTAGATGCTAAGGGGAGGTGGAGCTAACAGAGGAAGGATGCTTTGATACCAGTGCCAATGTCCCTAGACGTGTCTCCATACCATTTGCAGA
Organism: Falco biarmicus; assembly: GCF_023638135.1. NCBI lineage: Eukaryota > Metazoa > Chordata > Aves > Falconiformes > Falconidae > Falco > Falco biarmicus. The sequence continues at coordinate 2,831,081 of NC_079303.1, read as the reverse complement.
GCAGGGAAAGAAGCTGCCCCTTTCCCAGATGACTGTCTCAAGGCTTCTACATTTCCAGGCTGCTTGGGAGATATATTTAAATTCTTCTCTTCCCGGGATGCAGCTTCACTCTGGAAACCAGCAGTTTAAGGAACCTCTCCTCTCCGCTGCTGTAGGCAGAACCCTGGGTCGTCGGGAGTGTTGTCTCCCGTATGGAGCGGAGTCCGTGGCCTTCAGAGGAGGAGATAATTGCTTGGATTTAATGGATGTTTATCCCTTAAACACAAAAAAATGTGGCTTTTGAAACAGCTGTTTGAGATACAGCATGCAGAGCTTGATCAAATGGATGTCGATGAACTCTGTTCCCCGGGGGGACCGAAGGTGCCTAAATATCATGTACTGCTCAAGGGGTTTAGAAAATCTACATCTTGAAAACGTTACCGTAGGCAATGCTTTTTTCTGATGGTGAGACCAGTTCAGCTGTGGCGGTGCTGCCTGAGTGCCACCATCCCAATAGCTGGGACCAGTCCTGCCTTGTCTGGGCACACAGCCTTCTCCCAGTGCCTCTTGGATTTCTGCAGGGGGAGGATCACCCTCCCCAGCTGCTGGGGTTGGTGCAGCGGCTGTGCTGAGAGCAGGGCTGGGGTGATAACTTGTGGGTCAGTACAGGTGCCGTGGTGCCCTTTGCGTGTGGTTCGTCTGCCACGTGCATCAATTCAGGCGATGCTGGGCTTTTGCTGAGCACACCTGTAGGCAGGGATATCTGCTAAACAAGGCTGCTTGCGGGATATGTGCTTCCCCTCTACTCTGAGCATGAATTCTCTGCTCTGCCTTTAAATCAGGAGCAAAAACAGAACTGGAGAGCTCGTTTGCCTTTACTGCAGCACGATAGAGGATGCTGGAGAGCTGCCACTGCGAGGGATTCTGTCCTTTTAAATCCTTCACCTCCAAACTGCTGCATCTGAGCTGCTCTGGGTAGGCAGCTTCTCCTCCTGATGAGATGCTAATACGTATCCGATCTCATCTCCATTTGTCCCTTGGGATTTTGCTTTGGCGAGGAGGAATCCACCGTGCCTTCCCAGTGGGAGTTTAACCTCTGCCTGCTCTGGGCACTACCTACTGGTTAGGGCTGCTGTTTTCCTGGGGTCAAACGCCTTTGCAGAGGGATGCGAAACGGTGCGTGGGTTTTGGTTTAAAGCAGTGGGAACTGTTTAGCATCCTGCTGTACGGCAAGCCCTCCACGAGCCGGTCCGTAGCTGTAGCAGCGCCTGTGATGGATCGATAGAAGAGGTCTAACATGGAGGGGAGAGGAGGAGCCAGCCCTTCAGCGAAAGCTGCTGTTGTGCAGGGAGTTTTCAGCAAAATGGACACCCGTCTCTAGAAGCAGGCAGCCCCAGGAGCTGCCTTGGCCTTCAGCCGGCTGTTTTCCTGCAGGCTGCGCCGGGTTACGCTCGGTTTGGGATCCCTCGTCCGCAGATCAGCTGCTGAACACATTCCCTGGTTCTGCTTCCTTTACCTAGGAGCATCGCTAGCCGGAGCGCGGGCAGGGCTTGCCAGTCCCTTGCTGCGCTGCTGAGGGGTGTCCTGGGGGTGCGTGTACCCTTTACGATTTTGTTTGCTGGCAGCATTTAGCTTTTGCTCCTCGGGGCTTTGTTAGGGCCGTTTTAATGCTTCAGATCATATCACAGATGTGCAGGGAGCTGCAGGGAACTTCCCAAATATTTTCTCATCCTCAAAAATGGGTGAGCTTTGAAGATACTGGGGCTCCTGACTAGTTTGATGTCTGGAATCGCTAATTTGCCTGGAAAAGTAAAAGGGTTTCCTTGGCAGCTACTGCGGCTGTAAGGATGTTTGGAGTCTGTGCAAGCCCTTATTAGATATGACTGCCCCGTGCCTAGGGAAGGCAGGCACCCTTAGAGCCACACTGGGACAAGCCCTGGCCCCGTGACACTCGGTTTCGGGTCCCAGCCGTGCCCCAGACCTCCCATACAAATCTGGGTGAATAGCTGGTTTCTGTACCTTAAAGGTTTCCTCCATAAATCAGGGTAACAAAACTTCCCTGCCTTGCCGCGGTGTTACGGATGAGCCTGGATAAGATAATCAAGTGCATCCTGGAATCTTGATAGAATTTGGAGCTAGAATTTATTTCTTGGCCAATGGGTTTGACCTTTCCATTTCCTCTTAGAGCTTTGTAAGAAAATCTTTTTAAATGTATTTCCTGATCTTTTGCATGGATTTCCCAAGTGGGGAATGGTACAGGTGGAGGAAAGAAGTCTGTCACTGAGCCGTGTGGGTAAACGCTTGTCCAAGGTCGGGGAATTAAGCAACGCCATCTCTTAAAGGGTGCTGGATTCCACCTAACCCTTACCTTAAAGGAGTTTTTTTTTTTGGTCTGAGAACAGACGCTTGCGTTCAGCCTGTGTCTCTGCACACGTTTTTGCAGTCACACGTTTATTTAGCTCCAGCAACCCGCTTCTGATCATCCCTTCCTTCCAGACGTGATGAGGAGGAGTAGGGGAGCGCAGGTCTCAGGGCAGAGGCTCAGCACCGCTGTGCCGCAGCATCGCGTCTCGCCGCCGGCTGGGAACGAGGAACCCGCCTGTTCCCGGCTGGGTTACGGGGATGTGTCAGGCGGCGTTTCTCTCCCCAGAAACAGAGGAGGTAGAATCTCGGAATTGTTTAGGTTGGAAAAGACCTTGAAGATGGAGTCCAGCTGTTAACCCAGCGCTGCCAAGCCCACCGCTCACCCGTGTCCCCGAGTGCCACATCTACGTATCTTTTAAATACCCGCAGGGACAGTGACTCCATCGCCTCCCTGGGCAGCCTGTTCCGAAGATGGAGAACCCTTTGGGGGAAGAATTTTTTCCTAATATCCCATCTAACCTCCCCTGGCACAACCTGAGACCGTTCCCTTTTGTCCTGTTGCTTCTTACCTGGGAGAAGAGACCGACCCCCCCCCGCCCCTGCCTCCAGGCTCCTTCCAGGGGGCTGCAGAGAGGGATGAGGGCCCCCCCGAGCCCCCTCCTCTTTAGGCTGACACCCCCCCCCCCCCCCCCCCCCAGCTCCCCCAGCCGCTCCTCAGAGCACTTGTGCCCCAGCCCCTTCCCCAGCCCCCTGCCCGGCTCTGGACACGCTCCAGCCCCTCTGGGAGTGAGGGGCCCAATCCTGACCCCAGGGTTCAAGGTGCAGCCTCACCAGTGCCGAGCGCAGGGGGGTGATCACTGCCCTGGTCCCGCTGGCCGCACCATTTCAGTTACAAGCCAGGATGCTGTTGGCCACCTGGGCATGCTGCTGGCTCGTGTTCAGCCGGCTGCCAACCAGCACCCCCAGGTCCTTTCCCACCAGGCAGCTTCCCCTTCCCAGCCGCTCTGCCCCCAGCCTGTGGCGCTGTGTGGGGTGGTTGTGCCCCACGTCCAGGACCAGGCACTGAGCCGTGTTGAACCTCATCCAGCTGGTGATCGGGCCAGCCCAGATCCCTCTGCAGCACCTCCTGCCCTCCAGCAGATCAGCTCCCCCCAGCTTGGTGTCATCTGCATCGTGCTGAGGGAGCACTCCGATAAAGACATTGAACAGAGCTGGCCCCAGCACCGAGCCCTGGGGACATCCCGTGTGCCCAGCACCAGCAGGATGTGACTCCCTTCTGGCTATGCAGCTTCCACCCTGCAAGCGGTGTGCCCCTCCAAGCCCTGAGCTGGGTTTTCCCAGGAGGATGCTGTGGGGAACAGTGTCAACGGCTCTACTGAAGTTCAGGTCGGCACCGTCCACAGCCTTTCCCTCATATGCTGTAGGATCACCTGTCACAGAAGGAGATCAGGTTGGCCAAGCAGGACCCACCTTTCATAACCCCATGGTGTCTGGACCCGATCCCCTGGCTGTCCTGTACGTGGCGTGCGATGGCACTCGGGGTGATCTGCTCCCTGACCTTCCGCAGCACCAAGGTCGGGCTGGTAGGGCTTTGCTCTCCACGTCTTCCTTCTTGACCCTTCTTGTAGGTGGGTGTCACATCTGCTAACCCCCAGCTGACCGGGACCACCCGGGTGAGCCAGGGCTGCTGATAAATGGGGGAAAGTGGCTCCGTGAGCACTTGGCCAGCTCCCTCCGTCCCCTGGGGTGGATCCCATCTGGCTCCATAGGTGGGATCTGATAGATGCGTGTCTGAGTGGCTGACAGGTCACTGACCGTTTCCCCTTGGACTGTGGGGGCTTCGTCCTGCTCCACATCCCTGTCACTGCCTTGTTTCCTTTTGGATTGTGGGGGCTTCATCCTGCTCCCCATCCCTGTTGCTGACCGTTTCCCCTTGGACTGTGGGGGCTTCATCCTGCTCCACATCCCTGTAACTGCCTTGTTTCCTTTTGGATTGTGGGGGCTTCATCCTGCTCCACATCCCTGTAACTGCCTTGTTTCCTTTTGGATTGTGGGGGCTTCATCCTGCTCCCCATCCCTGTTGCTGACCGTTTCCCCTTGGATTGTGGGGGCTTCATCCTGCTCCACATCCCTGTAACTGCCTTGTTTCCTTTTGGATTGTGGGGGCTTCATCCTGCTCCCCATCCCTGTTGCTGACCGTTTCCCCTTGGATTGTGGGGGCTTCATCCTGCTCCACATCCCTGTAACTGCCTTGTTTCCTTTTGGATTGTGGGGGCTTCATCCTGCTCCACATCCCTGTCACTGCCTTCTTTCCTTTTGGATTGTGGGGGCTTCATCCTGCTCCCCATCCCTGTTGCTGACCGTTTCCCCTTGGATTGTGGGGGCTTCATCCTGCTCCACATCCCTGTCTTCCAGCTCCGGGGGCTGGGTACCCGCAGAACAGCCGCTCTTTACTCCGTTAGACTGAGGCGAAGGGGGCGTTAAGTACCTCAGCCTTTTCCTCATCCTTTGTCGCTGTGTTTCTCCCCCTGCATCCGATAAAGGGTGGAGATTCTCCTTGGCTCTTCTTTTTGTTGCTAATGTATTTATAGAAACGCTTTTTATTGTCTTTTACGGCAGTAGCCAAATTAAGTTCTAGATGAGTGGGCTCTGCTCGATAAATCAGCTCGATGCAAGGAGGAGGCGTGCTGCACTGGGCAGGGAGTGCGTTTGGGGCTCGGTGAGTTAATTCTGCGGTTGGCTGGAGAGGTGAGGAACATGCTGGGTGTTTGACTTGACAAAAGAGAAGAGGAATTCGTTAGCAGACTGCATTTGGCTAATTGATCTCGGTAAAGCTGGATGCTGGCTGTGTTTGGTGCACCTGATGGCATTCAGGACTGCGTTCTGCTGGCCTGGCCGTCCTGCCCGATGCGCTGCCCGGGTTTATCGCCTCCTCGCTGGGTTTAAGGACTTTAGATCATCCCCAGCTGGGGCAATAACCGCCAGACTTGGTTCTCCTGGATGCTGGTGGTGTGCCTGGGCAGTGGTTTCATCCCCGCTTGCTTGGACTTGCCGTTTTTTCTTCCGAGTGAAACTGGGTCGTATGACTTCAGCCACGCCAGGTCGTGTTAAACCGTTAACTGTTTCCGTGAGTGAACAGGGTGATGCTTTTTGTCCATATTTTATTATATGGAGGATAATTATTTCATCCTCCAGACGCGACTCAAACTTTGCACTATTAAGGGCATTATTGAAGTGATACCTTTATAAAAGGGCCTTTCTGAGCCCTGGTCGCCCTCTCCCTTTCCTGTTTTCCTTGAAGTTCCATTGCTTGGAAAATGAATTGCTTGACTTGCTTTCTTTGCAACTTTAAATACTCGAATTATTTGTAACCGCATTCTGTTGACTGTTTCTCCCTCTGCCATCTGCAGACCTTTTAAAGGTAGGATTCCTAAAATGTGGAGCGTAAGGAGGAGGATGGAGCTGAGAACTGGGAGTTTTTTCAATCAGAAGTTGTGATCGGGCTCCTGCTAGGGGCACAGTGACTGGGATTCACTTGTTCTTCTGTCATCCTTGTAGCAAGTGCATTTTAGGCTTCTTTATTTTCAGCCTGGGATGTTTTGGGCATCTGTTGTCGTCATTTTCTTTTTAAAGTAAATCCCTCTATTCCACTCCCTGCGAATACCTACCCCCCCTTCATTTTGTCTTGCCTTGAAGTGGTTTCAGAAAACCAGCGCCTCTAACAGCAGAAATGTATTTACAAGTGCACAAAAGGCTGAGTAGAGTAAATAATTTTTTAAAACAAAATTCAGGAGCTCAGAGGAAGGAGCTGCTGTGGTTTCATCCCCCCACTGCTTCCAGAAATGCTGTAGTAGGCATCAAGCAGTTTCTTTGCCTCTCGATAAATTAATTCTGAGCCAGGCACAAATCACTTGGAACTGTCAAAGCAGACCTGTAACATCATTTTTTTGAGAACCCGAGCCGTGTAGCCCATCACTGAGTAAATATTGAGTAGTCAGTAATTTCCACTGGAGAGTTACAAAGCCGCTGCCTCCCTCCCCTCTCCTGCAGCTTCTGCTGCGAAGGCTGCTCACTGCTCGTACAGCGGAGGGAAAAGCTGGGAGGGGTAAGAGGATGGAGAGAAGGGAGGGACAGGCAATGCGAGAGCAGGAGACAGGACTGAGAGTGGAACGGCAAGCGTGGAGCTGGCTGCCTTCAGACAAAGCCCGTCACTGCAGCGCTCCGCAAGGACGCACAATCGCGGGGTGAGGGGACACGGCTGCCTGCGGACCTGCAGGGAGCGACCGCCGGCGAGGATGGAGACCCCGGGCGAGCGGCAGCTCGTTGCATAAATTCCAGGTTTAGATGCTGCCCTTCTGCACGGGCTGTGTGAGGGGAGGGAGACGGAAAGCTTTTGTGATCTCTGCGTTTCTGGTGCTGCAGCGTGCACTAGGAGGACCGGCCGGCTCTCTGGGACCCCCCGAGCACGGCTCGCCCGGCAGAGGAGCTCTCCCGTGGACCGGAGCAGCAGGATCCCTCACCCCAAGAATTTCCAGATAACACCGTGAGCTCTGCGTTGTGCAGCCATTGCAGCGGGCGGGGGTGGGAAGGATGGCTTGGAAGGTACCAAACAGCTTCAGCTGACCTGAAGGTTCAAAGAAAGCCAACTTGGTTTTCCTGATCGTCTTTTTATTTGCATATACCCTCGAAACAGAGGTGCCGAGAAGCCTGAAAAATTCCACCTGTCTTGAGCAGCAAATTCCCTGATGAAAAGGAGATCTCTGAACTTTTGTTGGTCATATTGAAGGTCTCAAGCTTTTCTAGAGGAAAGTAACAAGTCACTGGACTCTCTTCCCAGGGGTGAGGGAAGGGAGAGCTTGTCTGCACGGCTTCCGTAGGGTGTTGGGAAGGATCTCATTTATCAGAGCCTGAAAGGAGGTGCCAGGGCATGTCTTGGACTTGAGCTGCTGCAGGAAGAGGAGAGAGTGTGCTTGCCTTTGGTTTTCTTTTTGCTTTGGCATGGTTTGGAGGCAAGGAACTAAAATGCCTCCTCCTCCGGAGCTGCTCCCTCGTCCGAGCGAGGGGCTCGGATGCAGCAGCTGCGCTTAGCTGAAGAAAATGAAGGAAGGGCAGAAACAAGCATGCACCGAACACCTGGCAGGACTGAATGCGTTGGGTGAAAACCGTACCGATTCCTCCGTCTCCCTGGCTGTCACCCGGGGCGGTGCTGTAGTTAGGCTGTCCGGTGCAGCCAGCCCGGTCCGAGCAGCGTGCTGGAACGCCATGCATCCAGCTAGGTGGTAAAATGACGGTGCCAGGACTCTCGTGCTCGGGGTCACTCGCGCCTCTGCTCCTCTTAACACCATAACAGCAAGAAAAGGCCCTTACCATGGTTTGCCTCTTTCAGGACTGCTTGGGGAAAAAAAGTATAAGCCCTTCTTTTCTTCTGCTGCAGTCTGTGTGCTTTCTTTGTCTTGCATGCCTTCCTGTGGACAGCTGCTCTAGTCTGGCTTCTGCTGCTTTTCTGCAAGTCCATCGTGTCTGTTTTGTGTCTCAGCTGCATGAAGATGTATTTTCTCCCTAGCTGCTTTGTGCCTCCGCTGAGCAGGGTAGCGCATCCGAAGTTGCATGGACGAGAGGACCCGCGCAGCTCGGTGCGCTGGTGAGCGGCTCCGCTCCATTCCCTCGCGCCTGGGACCGGCTGGGGATGCCTGGGGCCAAAGTTTGCTGCCCTCCTCCCGCCCCCTTCGGATGAGCCAAGGAGTGGATCCGCATCCCGGTGGGGTTGGGCTTCGTGTGTTTGCCTGGCAAGGAACTCGCCCGAGCGCTGCAAGCAGTGCATGCCATGTCACGGTCCCAGGAGCACTTCTAAACACTTTGCCTGGGCAAGGTGTTTCTTTTTCTGAGTGTTAACCGGGAGACAAAGCAAACCCGGAGCCCGCGGAGGCGCTGGAAGCTTGTTGTCCATGGTCTGTGCACACAAGAGGAATTGTCTGCCAGCTGATTTGTTGTACTCTGAGCCTAATTTTTTGAGTTTCTTTATGGTAATGACTATGATGTGGCAATGCCATCTGTCTTCCTCAGAGTGCCGCTGCTACCGCCTTAATGGTTTTTCCCTTTTCAAGCGTCTGCCGATTCCTCTCTCGTCAGGTTCGCGGATGCTGGAGCAGAGCGTCGGGGAGTGGCTGGAGTCCATTGGCCTGCAGCAATACGAGAGTAAGCTGCTTTTGAACGGCTTTGACGATGTCCGCTTCCTGGTAAGTTGCTGAGTGGGACCCCGGGGGCTTTAACAACCGTGTGGGTAACAAGGAAAGATTTGGCCGATAGCCCGTGGCCACCGCAGAGCGGCTCTAGGTTCTGCAGCCCAGCCGGACGGGCTTGGAGGCATGTGTAGAAGGTTAGAAGGAAGAAATGAGGGTTGTGTTGGGTTGAGGTCGTTCATCTTCACGTTTAATTAAGGTCTTATAGTTCTTTAACTGTAATTTTGATAGAAAATGGTATTTACTGGGCCCCCTGAATCTTTACTGTCCAATTTACTGCTGAATTGGGAACTGAATTGTAGAAGAAATCACCGAGCAGTCTGTGTTCTGGAGTAAGGGGGAGGTGGTAGACCTCCAACATGTTGGAAATATACTTACCCTAAGCTCGCAGGCGGGATGTTCATGAGCTGTATCTCATTTTTGTACATGGCATTGACACTGTTGGCTCTGAAACCTAATGATGACAACACAGTAATGCTTAACGTGAGGTTTTTTTTTTTAATAACTGGTGCCTAGAAACTGAAAGCTGCATGGTGTAAAAATCTGAGCATTCATGTGGAACGATGAACTGCAAAGACAGAAAATCTCAGTGCTGCAGGAGGGTTCATCCTGCATGGCTTAAAGAAAGAAATGCCTTTTGGGTGCGGACTCCACGTTTTGCAAATAAAAGAATTTCTAAAAATGGATGTAGATTTTCGGAAAAGTCATTTGGGCTAACGTAATCTCCTGCCTTGGAGAGGGAGTCGGGGCATCTCTTAGGGACTGTGGGCAGTGCGGAGAGGTGATGTCCAGGAGGATGCGTGCTTGACAGCTGTAGTGTGAGCTGGGTGAAAGGGGGTTTGGAAAACGCAGCAGCCGTCCGGCAGTGGTGAGGGGGTGATGGGGGCAGCTGGAGAAAGAAGGGAACGCTGGATAGGGCATGGCAGGGAGGCGCACAGCTGAGCAGTAGCGGTGCTTAAAGGCAGGATGGAATTATGCTTTGGAAAAAAATGACCTGACCAACAGGATAAGTGGCTTTGTGAATGTCATGGGATCTCCAAGCACCCCAAAAAGCTGAATGCTGTGGCAGTATCCAGCCGTACCTCCTGGCCTCCGTGGCAAGCAGCTTATCCCTTTCTTTTCCCGTAGCCCGGCAGGGCCAACGCTCCCCCAGAGAGGCTGGATTTTACTGTGGTTTATGCACCTTCAGTAGAGGAGCTGCCAGCGGCAGATGATGGTCTTGCCGTGCCCCCTTCTGCCTCTGCCATACGCTGCTCCTGCAGCTGTGTGGCACCTTCCTTGGGGGGTTCGGGGTGAGCTGCACCGGCAGAAGCCCCGGCACCCTCCCCGGGCTCCAGCACTGCCCGCAGCCGTGCAGACCAGGGCCAGCTCTTGCTGCTGCTCCCCAGGCCCAGCCCAGCCCTTCCTGGGGGGCTCCAGCCCCCCAGTGTCGTGGCCAGCAGGTCCCAACCCCCCAGCAGCCCCTTGGCCACGGGGACCGCTGTGCTTCGGGCAGATATGTTCAGCTCCATGCGAGGTTTCAGCATCCCGGCGTGCTGGGGCCGTCTGATGCAACTTCTGGGATGCTCTGGAGGTGGTACAGTGAATAATACCCCATAGATCCCTGCTGGGATCCTCTGCTGGTGGATCTTGGACCCTTGTGGTACCAGTGAGCTGCTCCCACTCCAGCAGTTAGCAGATAAAAATGCCTTTAAGCAGATAAAAATGCCTTTGCTCTGCCTGGCCCTGCCTGACGAGTGTGCTGATAGACCTCTCTCAGCACAGAAGTTTAATAACGAAGGAAATTAACTTTCCGCTTGTCCCCGGAGAGGCAGGAGCTGAAGGCTCGGAGGCAGGGATTTTTATTGACTGAGCTTATTTACAGTAAGTAGCAACACTTAGTTGCAAACTGTCTGACGCAGAGTTTGGTCGTTTGTAAGATGAAAGAAAAGGTTCCTTGTACGTGTCTCAGGGTGTGATTTTATGGTATAGGGGGTGGGAGTTGCTTTTTAATACAGTTTGTGGCTGGATGTTTTCCTTCCCCATCCAATGCTGGGTAACCGTTCCCAGGGTAGGAAATCAGCTTCTGCTGGTGTCAAGGAGTGGGATGCTCTCCTTGCTCATTCCTCTCCAATTTAAAAGGTCAAATACTTGAACGAAGATCTCCTGCAAGCCCTGGCTGGTTTCCATTATGCTGCTTACTGGGAGGCTGGCTGGCGCCCATGCCAAGACTGGCTTTAAATCCTTTCCTCCCAGTCCTGGGAACTTCATGCTGACAGAGTCGGCCCAGTATGAAAGTTTAATTACCGAGAATCTTTTCCTCTGTGGTGTTACTTGCTTTCAGCTGCTGATGTTGTGGGAGTAAAACCTTCAGGTACAGTCGGGATGAGGAACAAGCGGTTCATTTGGTTTTCGTGCTGCTTTTCGTTCTCAGATGAATTATTAAAAGTGGTGTAAACACGGAGGCTGGCTGGCGCAGCGAGTACCAAAAGGACCTGGGTGCTCAGCTCCTGGCGTGGCAGGCTGTCCGTTCCCTTGCTTTTTTACATCACCATTTCTTTATTAACTGCCACTTTCAATTGCTAATGAATTATTTCAAAGTGGCATTATTCTCCTGGAGTTAAAATGGTTTCTGTGAAAGGATTAGTCCCTATTAGGGCCTCATTATGTTAAATATTTCAAAGTCCAAAGAATGCCGGGTAATGGTTTGCAAATTGCCAGATGGGCTATGAGACTAATTAAGTTTTAGTCGCAAAGATTAAAAAGTTGGTGTCTTTTGATATGGAAACGTTCTTGTTTTCTGTGTAAGCTTTCGTGTTGCCTTACACCATCGGGGTTTGTCCAGAGTGCCGAGGATGCTCCCTTTGCTGCCGGAGTCCCCGGGCACCCACTGGTGAGCAAACCAGAAGCTTCTACGTTGAGTAGACCAGGAGTAAAGCACCGCAAGAGCAAACTGTTAGATGGGTGCTGGTAGTACAGCTGGCAATGGGGGCAGAGTCCTAGAAGACAAACTCCTTAATACTCCTAGGAGGGATCTCCTAAGATACTCTTAGGACCTACCTGCGGCAGGTAGTTACTAAAGGATCGAGCAAGCCGTCTAACAAGGAGCGTGTCCTCTAAGTGCAGCGGGGATGGGGTGAAATCCAGTGTTCACTGGCACAGTGGCGTGTGGTGCTGGTCTTAAGGGAAATAATGTTTCATGTGTACTGTCTACTCAGTTGGTAGTCTGGTGTTGGGAAGAGAGAAAATCTTCAGGAGTGCAGAAGCTTGGCAGGGGCTTTTTAGTGCTCTTCCTTCACAGGAATTCCTCGTTCCCTCTGTGTTTTCAGTTGGCTCTCGTGTTAATTTGTGCCTTGTATCACAAAAGCCCTTTACACCCCAGATAAGGGAAACGATTCACGAACGCACAGGACGGTGAAGTGATTTTGAAAAGTGTTCTGCAAATATATCGGGCTTCTTAATTAGACGTGAATCTAGGAAAGCAGAAAGATGCGTTGTTTCCAAGATTAATAATTCCGTTCCTTTCCGAAATGCAGGGATTCGTGATGAGGTGATGAGCTCCGCTCTCCGGCCGCGCGACAGAGGGTGGCTCTGTGCAAGCTGCACCTCCAGCAGCACCCAGGAGGACGGGGGAGGGGGAGGGGGCAGGAACCCCGCTCCCCCCGTGGGGGGCTGCTCCTTCGCTTCGGCAGGCAGCAGTAACAGCCCAGCGAGCCTTCGGGGACCTGCTGTTTTCACAGGTTTACGTGCAAGAGGCAGGGTTGGAGATGTAAACCCTAATGCGAGCCGTGAACGTTTTGCAGGTTTTCCTATAAAAAGGGGAAGGTCAAAGTGTGTGGTAGCAGCTACCTGGGGGGTGGGTGCTGTGGGTGTTGAGCTGAGGCTTCTCTGCTCTTGGGAATTCCAGCTGGGGGACAACGTTGTAGTAACTCACAGCTGGAAGCCTCGTGTTCCCACAGGACCCCTCGCCCACCAGCTTGCAAGATCAGCACTTTGGTTGTCAGCAAACTAAAGATTTCTGTTGTGGTTCGTGTTAAGTGATGGCTGCCGCCGGGACTGCCCCTCCTCCTGTGTGCGTCTCGCCCAGCGCTGCTTCTCCTTCAGGGGAATTCAGGAGGCGTAGTAAGAGTACTCTGTGTAGTACCAGTTGGTTCTGAGCGGTGACAGACGGGGCTTGTTGGGAATATTCTCGCTTTTGGAACTGGCAGAGATTTGTGAGGGCTTGTGAATTGTTTGTTAGGGAAGAACAAGGCGACACAACCATGGCCAGGAGAAGGCAATCGCAAGTGTTAATGCATAAACGCGATGTCGTCCTGCCTGGACACCGCTGCTTGGTGGTTTAGGAGCTGGAGCTGGGGCGGGACGCTGCGGACGGGCTGAGTTTGCAGCACTGGCCCCACTGGCGTGTTGCTTTCTTCCAGTACTGAAAGGAGAGTTTCTTCATCAGTGTTTCCATGATAGAAAATTCTTGTTAATTCTGCAGAACAAACCGGAGCGCTGCGGCGTTGTGCACGGCGCACAAGAGCGTCTCGGTGCCGCTGACCGTTTTTATCGTCAAATGCAAAACCGAGATTGTTTCCCACTAGTTCAGAGTAAATGGTCTTGATGGAGCGTTGCCTTCAGCCGAGGGCGGGCATTGCTGGCACCAGTCAGCAGGATCATTTAAACATCGATTTGACGTAACGTTAAAGCATTCTTGCCGATGTATCCAACGTATGTGTTTTGGGGAAGTGACCAAAGTCGACATTTATTGCAGGTTGTATGATCTTTTGGCCTGGTTGAGGGAAGAAAGGGGCTATAAAAGGTGGCTTTAGGTAGCTTAGTTTTCTAAAAGATTTGAGTTCTCCTTCCAAACACTAACGCCCGCACACCGGGCCATGCTTCTGCGCCTGGAGAAATTCTTACGTTTCCTTTCAGTTTCCTACGAGAGCTTTGCTGTGGTTATGGGCAGTGCTGGGGAAGAGGCTCTCCCTGGTTCTCCTGCTGTTACCCTCCAGCACGAGCCCCGCCGTCCAAGGGAGCAGCTCCCTTCGCTCGCCCTCTCCGCTGCCACGGAGTGACCTTCACCGCCCGCACTGCTGGCTCGGGGCGATCGGACTGTGACACTCAGCTTCTGCTTTTAATATGAGGCTTTAATTCAAAAAGCAGCCTGCTCAGCCAGCCGGGGATTTAAAAAAAAAAAGCTAAAATGGAGACGGCGCTTCAAATTCACCTCCTCTGCTTCACAGCCTACTGGAATTCTTGCGTTAGAGGGGAAAGGTTTATTTGTGCAATGGGTAAACACAACTGAGTTGAAGCTGCTTGCTGAGTGTTACTGGCATGGGCTGTGCTGTCCTTGACTTTGCAAAAATACAGCTTTGCAAGTAGAATAAAACCCTCAGCAGAATCGCATGCCAAATGTTACCAGTGCTAATGAACCAAGAATACCCCACCACCCAAGAGAAGCCGGCGCTGCTACCTCCCACGTGGAGGAATGCAGCCCTTGTGTGCGTGGAGTTCCAGGAGACCCATTGCCTCATCCTTCACCAGAGGAGAAAAATAAAAGGTCAGATCACAAAACTGCAGCAGCGAGTGAGCAGTGTCGTTCAGAAAAATGCACCATAAATCGACTTAATTGTCCTTGACCGATTATGAGCTGGGGGAACTGTAACAGGAGGCAAAATGTCACAAAAGACGGACCAGGAGGGATTCTGGTGCTCTTAGAGCTTGTTCCCATCGCGTCGCCTGTGATCGCCAGTGCCTCTGCAGCAGATGCTCCCTTCGGGAAGTCCATGGCGAAGTGGTTTTGCGCTGTGAGATGCACCGTGCATCCCAGTGTCCTGCAGCAAACATGGGAACAACCTGGGGGAAAGGCCAGGCTGGATCCCGCTGTGCCAGGGAAAGAAGGGACATTGCCACTGGAACAAGAAGGACTTGCAGTAAGTCGTGGTGGAATTCCCCCGCAGCAATGAGGAAGGGGATGCCGTTACCTGCGCCCTGCCCACGGCATTTTATGATCCCACAGATCCCATAAATGTGTCTGAGATGCTTGCAAAAGCTTTTCCCTTCCCTCCGAGGGCTGAATGTTTGCTGCTGCCCCGGACAACTTCTCAGGCTGACATCTGAGAAGGGCAAACCTCGCATGCTCTGGCAAATTGTACCATTATTCTGTAGTTGAACTTTTTATTCAGTCCAAAGATATTTTGATTCACAAATGAGCAGGTAGAAGAGAACATAAGCCATTTTTTATGGGTTTTTTTTTTTTATTATTGTTCAAGCCTGGATTCCCATGGAGTGTGTGGAAAGCAGCTAATGCTGATTCAATGAGACAGCGTCAGAAACGGAAATCTGTTCTCCTCATGTAGTGCCGTGGGCTCCTTTGGGTTGGTTTTTTTATTATTATTTTTTTAATAATTGGGGAGAAGTGGTAGAAAAAGGATGGCATTGGAAGAACAGGATGTCCGCAAATAATTTAGAGCACTGACATTAATTTGATTAAATGTAATTCAGTGCCACGCTAGATTAGCCTGCAGTGGTCTTCGTTACGAAAGAGCCTTTCTGTCCTCCGCGTGTGTGTGTGCAAGCAAACGGTTGATAAAAATGCAGAGCTGAGGCATTGGCTTGGTGTGTGAGTGGAGCCGTGGGTGCCTGCCAGGCTGAGCCCGAGGACATGGGTCGCCTTCACCCTGCAGGTCCCCGCGGTTTGGGTGCTGGCTGATGTCCGCACGATCTGCGTTGTTTTGGCCCGATACCCGTCCTGCTGGAGCGTGGGGCATCACTTGGTGTCCTCGGGGGAATTGCAGCTCTGCTTTACGTGAGCCACGTCGTAACTGCCCAGCCTGGCTCGCAGGTTGTGGTCCCTGGGGAAGCAGCCAGGCTTTTAGCATGCTCGGAGACCGCGTGTGCCCCAGAGCTTTTTTTTTTTTCTTTTCTATTTTTGTATAAGACTTGTCATTTTATAGCAGCTGTCTGGGGAAAACTTAACATATTCCAATGCAGCTTTGCACCCAGCAATGATCTATGAAGTAGAGTGACCTAACGGAGACCCCACAGGCAAGGTTTCACTGCTTCTGCACTCAGTGAAATGAAGAGAAACCCTGGCCTGATGGCTGCTGGCAGGGAATATTTTAGGACAGACCCAGGTAAGCCCCTCTGTAGCTTGTGCCTGGGCAGGCAGGCTCGGTTTCTGCTCTGTCCATCCAGGCAGAAGCTCTTGAGCGGTTGGTTCTGGGCTTGGGTCTTCCCAAAGTCTGCGCTGCAGAGCTCTGCGGGCAGCGGCGTTCGGTGGCCGAGCTTCAGGATGGGCAGGTGGAAGTAAACGCTGCTTGTACCGGGACAGTAACCTCCCCGTCAACCGCTGCTGATCAGATCTGGGAATCTCGTTGGCCTGGCTCGCGTTGGCCGGCGGATTTATTACGGAAATGACTTTCCTTGATTTTTTACGGCACAGGGAGGGAGGGCATCGGCCACGTTACACGGCATTCCCCACTCTTTTATCATCGCTGCCGTCTGGAAATGCGCTTCTCCCTCGGTCCCCAGACTGATTTTGATGCCCTGGGTGAACACCCCGTAAGAGGGAACGGGGCCCTGGCGTGAGGGTTTCTGCCAAGCATCCGAGTGGGAATCGATTCATACAATGAAATGAATTTTTTTGGACAGCTCTCCAGTGGGTTTCAGATGCTACTTGGGTGGTTCACAAGGACTGTGCTTTGTCCGTGGTGGTATGGGGTTTGGATTTGCTCTGGAAGGGAAGGGTGAGAGCGGAGCCATGGAATGATCCAGGGTTTGGGAGGACGTTTTGGCTGCTCACCTGCAGCTCTGAGTGGGAAAACGCGGCGGAGCTGCACCAGAGCTCCCCAGGTGATGGACATGGACTTCAGGGAGAGCAGCAAGTTTGGAGTGGATTTTGAGGAGCAAAGTGGGTGGACCAGAACTGGTAATTTAGAAGATACTTACATTTGATTCATTAGTAGCTCCAGGCCCAATAAACATTAAAAAAGCCATTAAAGTAGCAGTTAATTTTTTTTTCTCTCAATAAAATTTCCTGAACTTGACAACCATGACCGATTCCCTCCGTTGCCATTGTCACGCTGCCAGTCTGCATGGGGAAGAAAATTAAACAAAAATGAAGTGGCTGTGTGCTAATCTCAGATTTATTGTAGGGTTTTGTATATGAGCCCTTTCCACAATTAATGCTCTGTGAAGAGCTGGGGCTTCGTTGTCGTGCCCTTAAAACAAATATACTTTTCCCCCCGGTTTCCACTGAACAGTCTCAAACGGCAGATATCATTAAGGGAAAACAGAAAACGAGGCAAATTACATATTTGTGTGAGTGGGTGCTTGTCCCCTGGCTCCAAAATTAGGGTCGTCGGGCTGCTCTGAGATAAATAACCCCCGGTGCAGGTTGGCTGGAGGTGGCTGACTGAGCAGCAGGTGTTCGGCACTGCCCCTAATCACGGCTGGATCTGGGGAGTTTGTAGGGGTTGATGCTCTGTACTGTCACTGGGGGTCTTGGGTGAAAAGCCCCCCCCCGAGAGCGGATCGTGCATTAGACAGAGTGCAAGCTTGTTTCTGGAATGAGCTTATCAATGAGACTGTTAATGAGCTGCTCTCGTCCTCTTGAACAAGATAGATTAGCTTTTTTGCTAATTTTTTTAAAAAGCTTTGCACTTTTTACTCCGAGTGCAGACTCCCCTGAGGCACTTGGGGGGGTCGAGGTTGGCCAGGCTCTGCGGTGGGTGCGGGGCTGAGCTGGTGGCTCCCTGTACCCTGCTCGGGTGGGTTTGGACGCGCAGCTCGGAGGGGCTGGATGAGGCCAGCGTGAAACCCCCAAACCATGTGGGGAAATAAGGCGCTTCGTCGTCAACTGCTGATAGATTTGGGGATGGGGAGCTCATCGCTGGCTGCGGTGGCTTGGTCAGCCCCCAGGAATACCTTCGCTCGTTTTTCTGAATTTTGGGTGCCAAAAGTAGAGCAATAGCAGTGGCAGCAAAATGCTTGACGAGATGCAAATTGTCTTGAATGTACTGAGGGGGAAAAGAGAACGAGCTTTGTTTGCATTAATCTCAGAAAAAAATGGATGCTTTGGCTCCTGCAGCTGAAGACGCTGTGCTATAGATGTTCGCAGAAGCCTTTGTAGTCTAGAAAAGCTGTGTTTGGGTTTTGCATCTGTTGCTTTTAATAGCAAACACGTTCTGGTCCCTGTCTTCCCTGCAGTCCGTTGCCTGTCTTTAATACAGGGTTTGGTAACGGGGGCAGCGCTGGGGTTCGTGTGAGCCGAGTGACACAGTCGGGATTCATTAAGCGGCGTTGCTGGCTGGATCTGACTGCGCATCCTATACGAAACTTTCTTTGCCTCGGGCCCTTCCTTAGCTGGGAAGAGAGGGTGGACTGCAGCCAGGCTCTGTGCAAGACGCAGCGTCTGAAAATTGGGTAGTTAAGTGCCTGCAGAGTGTCCTGCTGGAAGGGGAATGCTGGCAGATTTCAGCAGCGCTGGTTTTGGCACGCTCGCCTTCAGGGTCACCTAACTAGCAGGAGGGGATGCTACCTTCGTACGATGTAACCTCTGACTGGGCTTTTTTATTTTTCCCCCTTTAATGAGAAACCTGGAGCCTTGCAGGCTGTTTAATTACAGTGCAAGATGTGAAGCATGACTAAAGCAGCCCCTTTCTCTAAAAGCTTGTGTTTCTGCAGGCGGGTCGGCGGCAGCAGCAGCCTTTGGGGCTCCCTGGGGCAGCCCAGAGGAGACTGGGGGTCACCGGCAGATCTCTGCCCTCCTTCGGAGCAGTGTGGAGGGCAGGGCTGGGTTCAGAGGTGCCCCTGGCGGCTCCGTGTGTTGTGCCTTTCCACGGAGGGAGCTCTGTTAGCTGTGAGGAAGCTGAGGGCCAGGTTGAGGGGTGGAAGCTCCTCTGAGCTGTCTGGCAAGCAAGTCCCTGCCAGTTTGCACCCAGGGAGTGGGATCCACCTTGCCCAATTTCACGTCAGCGACTGGGCTGATGGGTCAGGCTCTTTGGGTTTTTGGGTTGCCGGTGGGCGCAGGGGAGGGCTCCTCGGGGTGATGCATTTCACCCCCGGGGGGACACTGAGAGCTCGTTCCTGATGGAGCGAGGAAAAAAAGGGTGAGGTGTTGGGATGGAGGGGGCAGCGTTGGGATGTTCCCCACTCCCCGGGCATGGGTGGAGGCGAGAGCTGTGGCCCTGGTGCAGCCCTGAGCTGGCTCCGCTCAGCCCCGCAGCCAGGAGAAACCCGCAAGGTAGAAAGCCTTTGTCACAACGAATAAAGCCTGAAATCTGTCTTTGGGAAGTCTTTTTGCTTCTAGTTGGCATTTCTGAGGCTGCTGCTGCAGGATGGTAGAGGAGTGGGTTAACGGCAGAGCGGACCCGGGGCAGCTTTTCTCTCCCCCAACTCCGGCACTTGCTGAATCCATCCTGGGAGGACCAGAGAGGGGCTGCCCCGGAGCCAGGGGTCCGGCTTCGGCGGGACCCCTGGGAGGTGGCAGCTTTTGACCTGGTTGCCGAACTGTGTCAGCACCAAAGGGGACATTTGTTTGAGGAGGAAAAAAAACCAAAACCAAAAACAAAACAAACCAAACAAACAACAACAAAAAAAAAACCAACCAAAAAAGCAAACCCAAGCCAAACAAAAAAAAGAAAAAAGGAAAAACAAAAAAAAAACCCAACCAAAAAAGCAAACCCAAGCCAAACAAAAAAAAGAAAAAAGGAAAAACAAAAAAAAAACCCAACCAAAAAAGCAAACCCAAGCCAAACAAAAAAAAGAAAAAAGGAAAAACAAAAAAAAAACCCAACCAAAAAAGCAAACCCAAGCCAAACAAAAAAAAGAAAAAAGGAAAAACAAAAAAAAAACCCAACCAAAAAAGCAAACCCAAGCCAAACAAAAAAAAGAAAAAAGGAAAAACAAAAAAAAAACCCAACCAAAAAAGCAAACCCAAGCCAAACAAAAAAAAGAAAAAAGGAAAAACAAAAAAAAAACCCAACCAAAAAAGCAAACCCAAGCCAAACAAAAAAAAGAAAAAAGGAAAAACAAAAAAAAAACCCAACCAAAAAAGCAAACCCAAGCCAAACAAAAAAAAGAAAAAAGGAAAAACAAAAAAAAAACCCAACCAAAAAAGCAAACCCAAGCCAAACAAAAAAAAGAAAAAAGGAAAAACAAAAAAAAAACCCTGATAACAATTAAACAAAAACCTGTATTGGGATATTGTTTAAAAATCAAAATGAACTGCCCTTAGAGCAATTTTTCTGAAATTTTGCGTCCCGGTGTCAAGGCCACCTCCCTGTGCGCAGCCCTTTGTAACGAAGGGGCTTTGTTGCATCTCAGCGATGAACGCCCTGTTCCCTTTCCCCCTGCGAGCTGCTGGGTGAGGACATGGCTGCCATCGTCCCTCCTTGGTCCAGCAACGCAGCGGCTCTTGACTGGTCTGGGGACAGCTGGGAAGGCTGGGGCTGGTGATGAGGAGCCGGCAAGATGTGCCGGGAGAGGCAGGGAAGGGTGAGAGCCACAGCAGACTCCAGCTGGGTCTTGGTGGCTGGGGGCTCTCCTTGCTGAGGGGGCTTTTTGTGCGATATTGTTAGCTGCTGGTTAAGCAGAGAGGGGGGTTTGCAGGCGCTGGAGCCCGAGGAGGGGGGTTTGCAGGTGCCGGAGCCTGAGCAGAGAGGTGGGTTTGCAGGCGCCGGAGCCCGAGCAGAGAGGTGGGTTTGCAGGAGCCGGAGCCCGAGCAGAGAGGTGGGTTTGCAGGCGCCGGAGCCCGAGCAGAGAGGTG
Source organism: Falco biarmicus (assembly GCF_023638135.1). NCBI lineage: Eukaryota > Metazoa > Chordata > Aves > Falconiformes > Falconidae > Falco > Falco biarmicus. The sequence continues at coordinate 2,810,765 of NC_079303.1, read as the reverse complement.
GGTTTGCAGGCGCCAGAGCCCGAGGAGGGGGGGTTTGCAGGTGCCAGAGCCCGAGCAGAGAGGTGGGTTTGCAGGCGCCGGAGCCTGAGCAGAGAGGTGGGTTTGCAGGTGCCAGAGCCTGAGCAGAGAGGTGGGTTTGCAGGAGCCGGAGCCCAAGCAGAGAGGTGGGTTTGCAGGTGCCAGAGCCTGAGCAGAGAGGTGGGTTTGCAGGAGCCGGAGCCCGAGCAGAGAGGTGGGTTTGCAGGAGCCGGAGCCTGAGCAGAGAGGGGGGTTTGCAGGCGCCGGAGCCCGAGCAGAGAGGTGGGTTTGCAGGCGCCGGAGCCCGAGCAGAGAGGTGGGTTTGCAGGAGCCGGAGCCTGAGCAGAGAGGTGGGTTTGCAGGCGCCGGAGCCCGAGCAGAGAGGTGGGTTTGCAGGCGCCGGAGCCTGAGCAGAGAGGTGGGTTTGCAGGCGCCGGAGCCCGAGCAGAGAGGTGGGTTTGCAGGCACAGGAGCCCGAGGAGGGGGGTTTGCAGGCGCCGGAGCCTGAGCAGAGAGGGGGGTTTGCAGGCGCCAGAGCCTGAGCAGAGAGGGGGGTTTGCAGGCACAGGAGCCCGAGGAGGGGGGTTTGCAGGAGCCGGAACCTGAGCAGAGAGGTGGGTTTGCAGGCGCCGGAGCCCAGGGAGGTGGGTTTGCAGGCGCAGGAGCCTGAGCAGAGAACAGGAGCAAAACCACAGCAGTGGCTGTGCTGGAGGAGCGTGGCTCGGAGGCAGGTGGCAGCAAGCATCTCTGCCCCTTGGCTTTTGTCTGAACGGCGTGTTAAACGCGAAGAGGTTTAAAGTCGAGTTTAAACAGCTCATCTGTTCAGTTGGCAGAGGTTAAAAGATCCTCCAGTATTGCCTTTAATTATCTATTTTAGTGGCAGATTATTTTCTTTCATAGGAGATGAAATCTGGATGGGTTTAAAGGGCGTTCCTCTGAGCGGAGGCTCCTGCACCGTAGGCTGTGATGATTTCTTCGGAGCTGCTACGCTTTGTCTATCCTCGTTAAGTATCCTGAGAACGCAGACTGGCACTGAGGGAATTGAATGTGACACATCAAAATAAGGAGTGTTGGAGAAAGCTGTAGGCTTTACAGTCTTTAACTAGCTGGTATCCTTGCTACAGAGCAAGCAATTTTCCTGGACTTTGAGATGCTAAAAGTGGGAGAACACCTATTGCCTTGCCTTGGGCCGTGTTAGCATAAACCGGGCGTCCTGGGGGAGCGTGAGCTGCCAGCCCTGTGCTGCTGCTTCGGGAGCGTGGCTGCGTTAGCCCGGCGTGGCTGTGCTCAAGTGGCTTAGCCCCACAAAGGCTCAATATTGGAAAATAAGCGTGAGGAAAAAACGTAAACAGGATCAGCAGGCTTGTTTGGTTTTTCTATGTGAAAATTACCCATCACCATTATCGCAGCTCGTTTGGCTGCCAAGCGTCCTTGCCGGCCCGGCTGGCGCGTGCAGGGTTTGCGGTGAGCCGTGCCCTCGGTGGCATCCTGCAGCTCTGGCACCCAGCTCTGCGCAGAGGACCTGGGCAGGTCGGGGGAGCAGAGAGGGTTGGGGTGTCAGCAACTGCAGGTTTCAGGTACCCAAGGGGTGAGGTTAACCTGCTGCAGGGACTTCGGTGAGTCAGTCCCTTCCTGCGCTTCCCTTCGCCCAGGCAGGGCGGTAATGCTTTGCTCTCCAGGCTTACAGGAGAAATCCCATTACTTGCTCTAGCCCTCTTCTGTCCGTTGAAAATAGCCCTTTAAAAGCCATCTCCCTGTGGGAGATGAATTCCTTGCACATTTGATGCCCCCTAAGGACCTTCTGGCAAGCCCTGCAGCAGAGCTGTGGCATGCAGAACCGCTGGTGCCAGGTAAGGTGCGTGTCGGGGGACTTAAGCTGCCTCTAATCCTTTCGCTCTTCCCGAGCTGAGCCCACAATCTCCCGCTGCTACAGGAATGCGCATTAAATGTGGCTCTTTGGCTTAAAACTTGTGAACAAGAAAGGGGAGGGATGTTTTCATTTTTTTTCCCTGGGATCATGCTGCTAACAACCCAGAGTGATCACTGCCTCTGACAGCGTGGCCTCTCTCCACTTTGCTCACGTAGGGGGTTTGCTCTCGATGCAATGGAGCCTTCTGCTGCTCCTGCACCGAACGGGCACCCTCAGAGCCTTCAACCCACAAAAAGCCTTTTTTTTTTTTGGTGCAAATTCAGGGGTGTACAGACCGGCTTCTATGACATGGTGACACCCTTGTGCAGAGCTTTGTGTGTAGCATTGCCACTTGGGTGAGACCCAGGGGTTTCACACAGCTTTGCCTGCGGGACGTGGGGTGCAACCCAAGGAAGGCAAGGCAGGTATCGGTGTGGCCCTGTCCCCTGCAGAGCTGCCACCCACCCACGGTGCCATCTCCAGCAGTGGCAGCAGCTCTTTCCAGCTGGCAGCGGGCTGTGGCACTGCAGACAATGCTGCAGCCTGTTGTTATAAACTGACCTTTTGGGAAAACAGGGAGCAAACCATCCTAACCGGCTGCGGGCTCTTTAGTCCCTGCTCTTTCTGCTGTTTAAATAACTCGTAGACAAACGCTTTTGTACTGCAGCTGTCTGCTCCAGATCTGCAGTCTCAGTCCTGGCGCAGCCTGCCAGGAATCGAGGGCGTCAGGCATCCCTGCCAGGGGAGGATGGAGGCGAGGAGCCTCCGCCTCGGTGCTGTGGGTGCCGACGGCCGCGGAGCATCGGCAGCGCCCTGCTTGGCTGCCACTCGCTGCTTTAATTTGCCACTGTCATTTGCTAAATAATTGTTTCCCTGCAGTCTGCTCTCTGAGGGCAGCTCTCCCAGCGACTTGGGCATCTCTTACCTATAGCGTTAATTCCGTGTTTCTCTGAACACTTATCCCTGCAGTCAAGGGGAAGAGCAGCATTCAGGGCGGAGAGCCGTGCGGCATCCTACCCGGCAGTTATCCCACCAGGCCATGGAAGCGCTGGGAGCGATGCTGCCAGGCTCGGTGCTGTCATAGAGCAGGCACAAACTGAGCAAGTCAGGAGCAAAGCGGACGCTGGCACCGCTGGGAGCGAGCCGGCCGGCTGCAGGACTGGCGTCTGGCTCCATGCAATGCACCGGTGACTCGCACAACGCCGTTGCCGGAGGTGACCTCACCCCACAGGCTGCCCGGCAAGTCCCTGGGCTGGTCCAGGAGCATCTGAGAGCAGAAGGGGCAGCAGGAAGGGCTGTTCCCCTTCCTCTGCCCCGGCAGGAGCCAGCGCCGCCCCATGGGCCGTGCTTGGGTGAGCTGGCCGCTTTGTTAGCGCACTCACATTAGGCTGTTGTGTTTAAAGCAGGTAGCACTTAGCAAAACGTATGTGCTGAAATACTGCAGAGGGTGCGGGGTAGGGAGGAACAGAAAACATTTGCTGTCTTTTTGAAGAGGAGACTTGGCCGTCTTCCCCTCGCCTTTCCCTCCTGGAGCCCTGGCCGGTCAGCCTACTGTTCCTGCAGCCTGTGTGCCCCTGCAGCAGCAGCGTGTTGCCTGACAGGCAGTTTTAATTAGGTTTCTTTTCTAAAACCAAAATGTGGAACAGCGAAGCGCTGTCAGCTCAGACCTTCAAGCTGTGACTCTCCTGAGAGCAGCGGGAGGCAGGTCTGGGGAGGGGGGTCCGGGCTGGAGCAGAAGCCCTGGCTCCAACAGCAGCGGGGCTCTTCCAGCCATGGGGAGACGTGCCCGGCCTTCCCACTGAGCAATGCCCAGGTACAGGGGGCAGGGATGCAGGCTGGGGGGGGTGTGCTTCTGGGGGGGTTGAAGCCCCTGTGCTCTGCGTGCGTCCGCTCTTGCTCCGCAGGGAAAAGCAGGGGAGAAAAAGGGCTTTAACAGAGCAGTGTGCGGCGGCCAGAGCATCTGTGCCGGAGCAGGGTGGGCTGCCTCCCTGCGCGGGGGACAAGTCTGACCTTTGCTGGGTCGCCTGCTGTCATGGAAAGAAATTCAGGTTTGGCTGTGGCTGTGGAGAAAGGCTGAGCAGAGCTGAGCGCCCCGTGTCAGGCACCACGCGTGGAGCGGGGCTGGGGTTTGCTTGGGCGTTGGCACGCAGCGGTTGCGTCTGTGCTTCCAGCGGGAAGGGTGCGGTGAGCGATGACCTGAAATCCATCGGACCTCAGGAAGAGGACGTGGCAGAGCAGGAGGGAGGGGGTGGCAGTGCTCTGCCCCACCGATGCCACGTGTGCTGCGGCCCCTCTCACGTCAGCCCTCTCGGTGCCTGAGGTTGATACATGGGGCAGAGCTGCCTCCCTTGGGAGCCTTCCTCGTCCTCCTCCTCCTGCGGGGACGTGCTGGGAGGTGAGGTCAGGAGTGGCGCATCATCCCCACTCCTGCTGTGGCTCCTGTTACCCTCTGCTCCCATGTCGCTCCTTCCTGTCCCCGCAGGGCTGTAATGTCATGGAAGACCAGGACCTTCGGGACATCGGGATCGGTGACCCGCAGCACCGTCGGAAGCTCCTGCAGGCTGCTCGCTCCCTCCCGAAGGTCAGCACCGACACCTCTCACTTGAAGCGGGGACGAGGCATTGCCCAGCACGGCTGTGGAAGCACAGGAGGCAAAAGCCATTCCCTGCGGCTCCAGCCACAGAGGGGTCACAGGGACTGTGGGGAGGGTTTGGGGAGTAGCAGGGAGGAGGAGGAGGAGGAGATCTGTCCACCAAACTGTGTGGATGGGATGACTGTGCTGGGGAGAGGGTGGCTATCCCTCCTGCCAGTCTTGATCCCAAGTGATTCCCTGTTTATACAGGGAATATTTTACTCTCAAGCTGCCAGCATGATGATGGCCTTTAAACCGATTTTAATTGACGCTGTGTGCCTTGAGATCCCAGCCCCCTGGGGCTTTTAACCCCTTTCTTGGGCTTTTACAGTTGAAACCCCTGGGCTGTGATGGGAACAGCCAGCCTTCGGTTCCCGCATGGCTCGACTCTTTGGGGCTGCAGGATTACATTCAGTCCTTCCTCTCGAGTGGCTACAGCTCTATTGACACTGTGAAAAACCTCTGGGAGCTCGAAATAGTAAACGTGAGTATTGCCCTTCCCTTGCCGTGGCAGCGAGGTCCTGCAGTTCCCTCCGGGACTGTGACTTGCAGCGAGTGGTGTTAAACGGGAGCAGCGCTCTCGGAGAGGGGAGGCTTTGCTCCGTGCCGAGGGCTTACGGTGACCGCGGTCTCTTCCTGCAGGTGTTGAAAGTGAATCTGCTGGGCCATCGGAAGAGGATCATCGCCTCCCTGGCAGACAGGCCGTATGAGGAGCCACCGGCAAAGCCCCCGCGGTTCTCGCAGCTAAGAGTGAGTCCCTGGTTGTTCCCTCCCTGGCTGAGCCGTCGGTGCGGAGCGCGCTCGGCAGCGGCCAGGGTGCACTCTTCTACCCTGGCTCTCCTTCACTGCCCTCCTTCTCTTTCAAAGAACTAAGCTGGAGTCTGTCAGGAATAATTGTCCCCTTCCTGATTAGCAGCTATCACCTCTGGGGGACTCGGAGAGCTGTAGAGGATGTTTAGTGACAGCTGGGGTGGGTGTCCAGACTCAGAGAGGGAAGCACAGTCAGCCTTACTCTGCTGCTTTCTGCCTAGCAAAATCAATAAAAAGGGGGAAAAACCACCCTAAAATGTCAATACTTAAGTTAAACCTCCTTTGAAAGTAAGTATTGAGAGTAACAAGCATAGAGTCATCTTTGAAAATTGTATTGCTTTTTACAAAAAGGAAAGGGTAAAACCGAAATGGCTTGTTTCTTATTAAAACAAATCGATCTGACTTGGAAGCTGGGGTTACTCCTTGTTCTCAGATCCTTGGTGGTTTGGGAAGAAAGTTCTTGAAGCGTTGAGGCAACTGCACATCTGGCTGTGCGGAGGAGGGAGTGTTTTGTGTTAAACAGTTCCCACAGATGCACCTTGGCTGCTGCTGGGGATGATGCAGAGCCCAGTACTCCCACTCCAAGCGTGGTCAAGCAGAACTTGGGAAATGTAACAGCCAGGCTGGCTCTGACTTGGCCAGAGCACCTGGAGCGCTTGGGCAGAGTGAAAACAAATTACAAATTTGCCATTCTACTGCAGAGATTCTGCTGCGGCCGGGCCCTGCAACAGCAAATGTCACTGTTGGGACAGACACACTCTAGCTGAAAGGGTGGATGAGTTTACCAACCCTTAGCTTTCTTCTTTGTGGGTCCGTCTTCTTGTGCAAAAGAAAGCTGAAGTGTGCAAACACATCAGTGCTGGGAGAAATCTTAATGTGGCCGGTTGTATCCATGCAGCTTTTCACCTTATCAGCTCCGGTGGTGTGTGAGTATCCAGCAGATACTCACACAGGCATGATCCTGCTACTGAACGGAGTGGGGGAGGGTCATATTCAGCTCTCGCAGGTCAGATTCTGGATGCCTGCCCCGTGGGAGACATCAGGCAGCTCCTTGGGCTCAGGTGCCTCCATGTGAGGTTGGTGCCTGCACTGAGTGGGTAGCAGGGTGCTACTCCCAGCTCTGTGCCCTGCACCGACGGGGAGCACTGCACTGACGTGCTCCCCCTGCTTTGCTGGCCAGATGTAGGGCGGCCTTCCCACAGGCGGGAGGGTGACACGGCTCAGCTGGTGAGATGGGATGCAGCTGGGACCTGCTGCCGTGATTGCACCGGGTGAGAGTCGGGAATGTGCCTCCCTGGGCTGGCTGGGCTTCACGAGAGCTGCTCTCGCTGCCAAATAGCGCTGGGCACGATCCATGGATGCTGGTGTTTCGCCGTAGGATTAGCAGCCTCTGGACGTCAGGCCTTTCCTCATCGGGGCAGCTGTAGCGTTCGTCATCCTTCCCGAAAAATGATGTTTGAGCTGAGTTTGGCAAACCCTGTTGAGCTTGCAGTGAAGCTGTGAGCTCGGGAGCAGGGTAGCATGTTCAGGAGGACACACACGCACGTCATGCAGCTTCCTCCTGGTGTTTGCACATCAGGTTCCTGCAGCAGGAATTGGGAGTGACTGGAGTTTCCCCGTCCCAAACATCTGGTCCTTGCCCTGCTGCAGAGCTCTTCCCCCCTTGCCTCGGATCCCCAAGGCTTTTCAACCAAAACAGCCTTAGCTGAAGCGAGTTGGGCTGCTGTGCCCTGCTTGCTCACACTGGACTTTTTAGGAACTGGGGTTCAGGTGTAAAAAAAGAGAGGATTCATGCTGGTGCTGCACTGGGAGTGCTCAGGAGCCAGGAGGGTGTCACATACAAACCCTGCACCTTCGTCCTGCTGCTCAGCCGCTCCCTTTTCAGACAACAAAAGCCCAGACGAGCAGCAGCCAGCTGAAGATCTGCACTTCTCTGAAATGTCCTCTTGAGACCGATGAGACTGAAGGCAGGGTTGTTGGGAAGGCGGGGGCGGGGGGGTGGGGAGCAGAGAGGAGTCCTTTGGTGTAGCATCAACTGATTGATATGCTGGACGGGGAGGCTGTGTAAGAGAATGGGCCATTTGCAGCATTTCCTGGTGCTACAGCTGGTGCCATCCAGCGCCTGGCTCCGGCGTGGGGAGCGGAAGGACGTCAATGGCAAATTAAGCAAGTCCGTTGAATGGGACTAATGCGTGGTGCAGCTGTGAGCATCCCGCATTGTCTGCCGGGCTGCCTGGCACGTACAGGCAGGGGATCTTGCCTGCAGTGAGAGCCAGGCTGTCAGGCATCTGGGCTGGGCTCTCGCTGGGCTCCCAGGCTTTTCTCCTGGGGTGCTTGGTCGTCAGCGGCTTTTCAGTGCTTTGCTTAGTGCTTGAGTGGAGCCTGTTCCTCTGTGAACAGCCTGCCCGCTGCTCCGTGTGTCTCCTGCCCTTCTGGGATGAGCTCAGGGGAGGCGTGCTCAGCAGAAGGGGCTGCGTACCTGCCTGAAACCATCCTGGAGCAAAGCGGGGGTATCAGGCCGAAAATAAATGGTGTAATCGGTGACACTGAGCTCGCAGGAGCCTGCAGAGCAGGAACTGACCCCATTAACGCTGCTCATCGCACCCTGTGAATTTGTCACATTGCACTGCGAAGGGGAGCGAGGGGTGGGCATGGCTGCAGCATGGCCTGACCGGGATGGTCTCTGCTGTCTGCTTGTTTCAGTGCCAGGACTTGATGTCCCAGACATCGTCGCCCCTGAGCCAGAACGACTCCTGCACGGGCAGATCTGCCGATCTCCTGCTGCCCTCCGGGGACACCGGGAAGAGGCAACATGACCGTGGCACCGAGGTTGCTCCTTACTCCAGAGCTGAGCGCTACAAAGCACAGGTCAGTGGGTGCTTTTGTGTGTCCTGGAGGTCCCTCTCTGCAGCTCAGAGCAGGCTCCTGCCTCCCTGCAGCCAGCGAGGGGCTGGGATGATGCATGGAGAGCCCAGGAGCTGGCCAGGCACAGCATCCCTCAGGCTTTAGAGCCAGCAGCTCCTGGGTCCCTCCATCGCACTGTGGAAATGGGTGACTCACTTCCATCAGCTCCAGCACCTTCACCCACCACGTGCAGCCCCCTCCCAGCTCCTGGGGGATTTGGCCATTGCGAAACCTCAGTTGTATCAACCCAAAGAACCCTCCTGAGACCTGTGTTTCAACCCAGGCTGGACCTGTTCTGGCTTCACATCCACCTTTCTTCCCTGCCAGGAGGACCGTCGGGAGTCAAAGCTGACCCTGCGCCCCCCCAGCCTGGCTGCCCCCTACGCCCCAGTCCAAAACTGGCAGCACCAGCCGGAGAAGCTCATCTTCGAGTCCTGCGGGTACGAGGCCAACGTAAGTAGCTTTTGGCTTGTGGGGGTGGTGAGGAGGAGGAGGCTCTGGGGTCAGGTCCTTGCATGGAGTTGATGCTCACGGGGCCGTGGCATCATCTTGGCTCGGCAGAGTTTCCTGCCCGCGGCCTTTGACGTCTCTCCCTCTTCCAAACAGTACTTGGGCTCCATGCTGATCAAAGATCTCCGAGGGACCGAGTCTACGCAGGACGCCTGTGCCAAGATGAGGGTACGGAGGCCGCAGGGACAGGGGGGATTCGCTCGCAGCCTGTGGTGGATGGTGCGGAGAGGGGAAAGGGGGGGTCTCGGTGAAGCTGTGGTTCCCCAAACCCTGCAGGCTGCCTGTGTGCAGAGCAGGGGCCCAGACCCGCTGCAGGCTGTGCCGCTCGCTGGGGCATTGCCCCTCCCCAGCGCTTCTCCCCATAGCCGGAGGGTCTGTGCCGTGGAGAGGGGGTGTTTTCACTGCAGAAAGAGGTGCTGCCTGGCCCCTGTCCCTTCCCCTCTGCTCCCACCAGGAGCAAGCTCTCCTTGGTCCAAGACCCCAAAGCCTGCCTTTGTGGGGGTCTCTGGGGTGGGCTGGGGCAGTGGTGAAGAAAGAAGCATTTATTCACAACTGGTCACTTGACTATTCTTGTTTCTGAAGAAATCCACGGAGCATATGAAGAAGATCCCGACCATAATACTGTCCATCACGTACAAAGGGGTGAAGTTCATCGACGCTTCTAACAAGGTAAGCTTCAGATGCTTCAGAGCCGGTGTCTAGAGGGACAGGACCTGCAATGCCACCTGCCTGCGGGGCTGCAGGTGACGTGTAGTGGCTCCAGAAGCCACAGCTAATCCTGAGGAGCTGTGGGAGCGCCCTGAGGTGGCGATGGTTACCTGAGTCCCAAAGCCTTAGCAGACTGGCTGCGTGTGGACCATGTTACCATTTATTCCTGCCCCGGGGGGGAGCTAGGACTGGTGGGGCTGGGAGACTCCCCCTCCCTCCCAGTACCTGCTTTGCTCCCTGCTCCCAGTATGCGCTTGCCACAACCACCGTGTGCCAGGTGTATCTGCCATCCCCAGAAGGGTGACAGGTGCTTGTGGTTGACCCCGGCAGAATGTCATTGCTGAGCACGAGATCCGCAACATCTCCTGCGCTGCTCAGGACCCCGAGGATCTCTGCACATTTGCCTACATCACCAAGGACCTGCAGACCAGCCACCACTACTGCCACGTCTTCAGCACCGTGGATGTGGTGAGTGGGTTACAGCATCCCATCTCCCAGCATGCTGCGATCCTTTGCAGTCCACTTATTTCATCGCTCGGCTTCGCTGGCGAGTTGTAGACCAGGATCTGGTCCGTTCTAGGGCTCTTCTACCCATTTCCACACTAAAATAATCCTTTCAGAGTCCTGGCTCAAAACACTTTTACTGTGGACCTCTGTCGACAAAAAGACTTCATTACTGCAGTCTCCAGTGCCGAATAAAGCAGGGCAGGAGTTTTTCCCTCCTGGGGAATATGCCGTGAACAAAAACCTAATACGCTCTCAGTTATGTTGAGCGTAATAGGCTGATTTAACAGCCTTTTAATTCACTGAGAGAGTGGAGGCATAATTTGCTTTTATTCTTGGGCAGAATCAGCTGTATAAGATGCATCGCCTTTTTCTCTTTACAAAGCAAAACGCTGCTAAACTGCGATGCTTGCGGGGCTGTACCAGCTCGCAGGTGGTGCTGGCGACCAGGGCTGTGCGAGTGTGGAGGCAGCTCGGTGCCGCTCCCCTGCAGGGCAGGAGCTCAGCAGCTCTGCCAGGGGTATAGCAGGATGAGACCTGCTAATGGGAAGGTGATGGGCTGTGCAGAGGTCTGCGTCTCTGGAGCAAGCTGCTGCGCAGAGCGAGGTAGCTTGTATGCACCTAACGATTTTGTTTTCTGTGTTCTCTCTGAAGAACCTGACGTACGAGATCATCCTCACGTTGGGGCAGGCGTTCGAGGTCGCCTACCAGCTGGCCCTCCAAGCCCAGAGAGCAAAGCCTCTCGGTGCTGGAGCAGGAGAAATGATTGAAACAAAATCTTCCAAACCGGTGCCTAAACCGCGAGCCGGCATGAGGAAATCTGCAGTACGTATGTGTGGGCCGGGGGCGATTTGCGTGGGCTAAGCTGGGATTTCTCCTTGGGCACCACACGCTTAAACCTCCGTCTTGGTGGTGGGGGGAGCCCAGAGGTGGACAAGGTGCCGGTAGCTTCGGGCGCCGCTGATGCTGCGGTGTCCGTACAAGGTGCCGGTAGCTTTGGGCACCGCTGATGCTGCGGTGTCCGTACAAGGTGCCGGTAGCTTCGGGCACCGCTGATGCTGCGGTGTCCGTACAAGGTGCCGGTAGCTTCGGGCGCCGCTGATGCTGCGGTGTCCGTACAAGGTGCCGGTAGCTTCGGGCGCCGCTGATGCTGCGGTGTCCGTACAAGGTGCCGGTAGCTTCGGGCGCCGCTGATGCTGCGGTGTCCGTACAAGGTGCCGGTAGCTTTGGGCACCGCTGATGCTGCGGTGTCCGTGGTGCTGTGAGCAGTCCCACTGTGGTGCTGGGGCTTTCCTGGGCAGGATGAGGGCAAGCAGAGGTGGAAATAGCCTGGGTGGGATGGGGCTTGAGCGCCCTGCTGGGTCCAGCACCGCTTCCAGGTGCAAACCCTGCAGAGCCACGGTGAGATCAGTAGGTAACCTGCAGCACGGGGGTGCCCCTGTAGCCCAAACCAGCCAGGACTGGAGCTGCTGAGGAGCAGGGACTGCTGCGTAAGCCATTGCCTTCCTTTAATGTCTCCTTTTGTCTGTGTTCTGCTTGCTCCCCCCGCTCAGGTGCCGCTCCCTCCCGACACTCGCTGTTGTTACTGTCACACCTGTACAACACACCGCCCCTCCTACCTGCCGCTGCAGTCTGTTAGTCCCGGAGCTAAGGTCTTTACCCTTCTTCCTGCCATCTTCCATCACGAACCGCCCCGGGCTGCCCCAGCTGCCCCCGGCCCGCCTGCCTCCCTGCTTCCCATGTCTCCTGCTGTGGTCCCGTGTCCTGCCTCGCTGCTGTCTTCCCTCCGTGCTTGTTCCAGGGCCATGCCGTGGCCTCAGATGAACCCCAGGGATAAACCATTCCCATCTGCCCCGGCTGATGTAGAGTGGCAGCTCTCAACTAACTGCATCGCTCTTTCTGGTGTTGTTAACCTTCCTGTAGGATCCTGATTTTAGGAGGACAAGATGAAAGAGCCATGCTTGGTCGGGAGAGTAAATCACGTGGGAGCTCTCTGGCCAGGAGCTGTCTCCCTCTCTCTCCCTCTGCCTCTTTTTTTTTTATTATTATTTTTTTATAGTGCCATCTTTATAGTGCTCAATTTTTCACGCTTCTTTGTGAGATGAAGTGAAGCTGTCACTAACGTTAGTAGGGGCTTGCAGGCCTGACGCAGGGAGTCACCTCAGGGTGCTGGGTTGAGCCTGATGTGGTTAGACACGCTGTAGCCGTGGAGGACTCAAACGCCTCCCCAGCGAGAGCCGCTTCCCCGCACACGTTTTGGGGCTGGGCATTAGGCAGAGCAGCAGCCTCTCCGTGTTTCGAATCCCCGCTCGTTCTGTCCCAGAAGCACCGGTGACCTAACACGACCTTTTCTCTCCTTATTTCCTAGCTGGAGCCCCCTGAAGTGGACCAAGATTCCCAGTCTCATGCCAGTGTCTCCTGGGTCGTGGACCCCAAACAGGACTCCAAGCGGACCCTCAGCACTAAGTATGAGACCACTATCTTCTAAAGCAAACACACCCCGTGTCCACCTAGTCTAACCGTGCCTTTGCGATCTGATCTGTCTGCTGTTCTAAACTCCCTCTTCCTCCGGCTGCTCGCACTGAGCCCCGTGTAGGCACTACGTCAGAGGCAGCAGCACTTAGGAGACTGTAGACTTACACGGCTTTTGTACCTGATCACTACTGAACACTGTGAATTCTCCTTACTCGGAAACAAGGGTAACAGGCTGTTAGATACCTGTGAGGCGGGAGGTGCAGAGGGATGCAGGCTGGGGGAATCGGAGATGTGGATCCAGGAAGCCGCCTGCTGTTTTCACGTCTTTCCCCTCGCTCTGGCACTGTGAATCCCTGGGGCGACGTGACACTCCCCAGGCCTTTTTTTTTTTTTCTATTTCACCTTCTTATCCTTGGACTGATGGAGACCTCTTGTCTCTGCGGTGCACGCACTCCCTCCTCCTAGATCCTCTTCTTCCCGACTGAGCCACGGCTGCGTACTGTTCCAGTGAACTCACCCCTCTTCCTACCTGCCGTTCGAATCGACACTAACCACTGTGATGCTGTCTGCAAATAACACGCGGTCACTAGATTTCCTCACGGGGACCCTGGCCCACCGTCTCTCCCCTCGAAGCCTGGAGCGGAAAACCTGCTCCGATGGGAGCGCTGCTTTGGGCTGGATGTGATCCTGCCCGCTGGGAGCTCTGTCCCCTCTCAGAGGGGAGGTGTGGGTTTGGTTGCATGCATTTCAGCCTCTTGTAGGATGTTTCTCTCCCCGGAGTCCTTCTGTTTACACTCGCCAAACTTCCCATGAGCTACAGGCGTAGTTCTCGCTTGGCAGATTGCTAAGAGGTTAAGCTTGCAAAGGCACACGTTGGTAGCCCCGTGTTGGGAAGCTGTTTGCGAGGGGCTGGGTGCTGCGCTGGTAGAGGTCTGATGAAGCAGACGGAGCTCTGTGGTGTTCGGCAGCCTTGCTGCAGTTGTACTTTTTTTGCCGAAGGGAGAAACGTGATTGAAATCAGTCTGCTGCCAAGCTCAGAGCTTGTTTTCAACCGACAGACCATTGCACGATGAGGGCTATAGGGATCTTGAAACATCTGTAGCCTCCTGTCCTTGAGAGCGAGGATTTCACTTAGAGATGGCCCCGCGTCAGTGGGCACCTCAGTCTTTTCTGACTGCTTCTCAAGTGCACGTGCTTTTCCTCTGGGAAAACGTCCCCATTTCTGTGTATCTCAGTCAGAGCAGCTTTGAATCCCAGAATATGGCTGGGAATCATTTGCATGAGATGGCAGAGCACTTGTCACAGGTCAGAGCAGAGCTGGAACAGGTCTGGGAAGCATGGACAGCCACTCTGAGCCGTCAGTGGCCCGACCCCTGGTTCCTTTGCTGAGATGAAACTGAGGAGGAGGATCTGATGATCAAACAGCGCCGGGAGGCAGCACTGCTGCCCTGCTGCTGCTTCTCCCGGACTTGCTGTGTGTCCAGGCAGTGTCATCGCTCTTCACCTCAGTTTCCCCCTGTATGGGATGGGGACCTACTTACCTACCTCTTGGGGGTGTGAGGCTCGCTCCGTTTGCAGAGCGCTTTTAAGACCCTTTAGCGAAAGGCGCCACGACCTCCTCACCATGGCAGCAGACCTCCGGCGCTCAGCCTCGCTCCCCGGGCAGGTGAAGGTCCTGACTCTCAGCAGAGCTGCGTTTTGGACCCCGACCAGCTCCTCGCGGCAGCGGCTGTCGCACCTTTCCCCGGAGAGGGCTGAGCAGATGGGGCAGCGGGAGGGGGGCTGCACCGAACTCACTCGTGTGCACCTTGATGTGCATTTAGCGAAACCCCCTGGGCAGCCTGGTTTTGGAGAGCTGGGGGTGACTGTGGCTCTGTGCTGGATGGCTGTGAAGAAAGGCAGGCGGCAGCTGCCTGCTCAGCTCTGCGTGACGTGTCTGGGTGGGCATCTTAGAGTAAATGGAGAAGAGGGTGCACAGGGATCTCCAGTAAAGCTCTGTTTCCAAATTAGCTTTTAGAATTTACCCCAAATCCCCCTTCACAATCACCAGTTGGCATCGGTGGGGAGAGGTCAGAAGAGCGGCCCTGTGTTATTTATTTGCATGTGGTATTAGGGGCTGAAAGCAGCTTGTCCAAGTTTTGATGGGGCTTTAGAGCTGTTGCCTCAAAGTTTCCATTCCCCCTGCCTTGCGGTGAAATCCGATGTTTCAAAATCTTTATTTAGCTCTTTCTCAGGAATGAGTTTGATCTCCCAGGTCATTCGTGGCTTCATGGCACTGTGCGGCATACTGACTTCAAAATAAGGGCTAGGCTGGTCAGAACCTGGGTGAGGGGACTGAAAGGGTTGTCTTGTCTTAAAGCAAAAAAAAAAAAAAAAATCAAACAACAAAGGAAAGCTCAGCCCAGTAGGAATTTATATATTTCATATGCTGTTGGAGCCCCTTATCGCAGAGCCGGTGCTCCTGTCCCTGAAGACGCCCAGAGCAGAGGTCGCGCTGCAGTTGCGGTGCTGTGCCATGCTGCCAGCCGAAGTGTGGCCGCGGAACGGTGCCGTGTCGGAGGTGCTCCCAGGGTTGGGGTGGGGTTGGGGTTGGAGTCAATCAGCATTTCCTGTAAGAGTGTCCAGGCCGTTCGGTATCCCTCAAAGAGAAACGGAGTCAATGGTAGCGGTGGTAGTGAGCGCAGTTTCTACGTGTGTTTACCACGCGGTTGCCCACGCATACACCTGACTTTAGAGGGGCTGAGCTGTTGCATCTCCCCCTGCTTTCGGCCGGGGAGGGCGAGTTCCTCAGCACCTCCTAAAAGCGGGTCACTGGAGCATGTGCCTTTCAAAGGGTGACCATCCAAACCCGGCTGGGATCACAGGCAGCCCTGCCTAAACCACAACGCTTCCGCTGTGTGTCCGTAACCCTCACAGTTGTGTCTCATCTGGCCTTATGCCTCCTCTTTCCCGGCTCTTGTTTTTGTATGACTTGGAAATCATTCATTCCATTATCTTCCTTTCTGTTTGCCTCTGCAAAGCTGATCTCCGGGCAGCTGTCTCCTACCACGGAAATGTAGTAACGGGGCAGAGACCTAAGAAGCAGTGGCCTGCTGACACGAAGATCATCTCCATCCGGCACTGGTGTCTGCCTCGGAGTGGGTGCTTGGCTGCTCAGTGAGGGCTCCCAAAGCAGAGGGGGGAAAGGGATCCTGCCCCCCCGCTGAGAAAAGCAGCTCTTCCCATTTCTAGCAAAGGAAAGTTGAGACTTCCGAGGCCGAGAGCGATGGCACCTTTTCTGGTTTGAGACAAATGTCTTTTGACCCCTTTCTTTTTTTAACGTGCGAAATGATACCAAGCAAATCCAGTTCACAGTTTAAATGTAGCACTGCAGTTATTTTGGTGAGGAAAAAAAAATATATATATATATCTCCGTATTTACTGAGAATCCTCGCAGTCTGGCAAGGAGTACAGTAGAAAGTCTTAGCAGTGGGAGTGGTGTGTGCATCTCTTAACGGTACTTAAATTTGCTTCAACTCTGGGTGAACAGTAGAGAACGCCAAATTCTTGGAAATAACTTCCTCCAGTGTGAGAAGCCTTGCAGGGTAAGTCCGCATCCTTCGTTTTCCAAGCTACTCCACACTTTTCTAGCAAATGGAAATAACTTAAGGAAAAGAGTCTGCAAAGGATCTTTCACCCCAGAGTGGTTGTGGCCAAGTATGACCGATGGTACAAAGCTTGCTTCCCCTACAGAGAACTGTTGCGTTGCAATACTTGACATTTCTATGGCAAGGACACAATTTCTTCCCATTTACGCACTGAATATCTGGAGACAACTCCCTTCTCCAGCCTCTCGTGCACCTGTCTTGTTTTTAAATGCAGTTATGCCCTGAAGGGTTGGGTGGTTGTTCGTTTTGGTTTTTTTTTTTTTTTTAAAAAAAATTATATTCAGTTGTCATTTAGCACTTTTTTGATACTAGCTCATTATTTAATTAGTGCAGAATTAGTTGCAGAAGATTAACAAATACGGAGTTAAATTTGGGGCATTACACTGAAACAGTCTGTACGCGAGGATAAATCATATCAACCTGAGGATGGCTTGGCCCCCATCTAGGTCCGGTATCCCCAGATACCACCTCAAAGGTGCTGTGGGCTGATTTTTCTTTTGAATTGCCAGAGTATTTAACAGTAGTTTTGGCTGTGACTGATGTGTTTTCACAGTCCTGTTCCCCTCAAGGGAGAGGTGTTAAAATGGTTGTGATTTTAATTCTTCAGATGCAGAAATGTAGCGCAGCACGTTACAATCTCGACAGGCGTTGTAATGGTTGGGGCTGTGGTACCCTGCTGCTTTACTAGAGTGATACGCCCGAAAAATTCCTGTTTAACTCCGGTTGCTGCTGTATGTCCGGATTTCATTTAGTCTCTCCAGCCAGTGAGGCTGGGGGAGAAATGAACCATAATCCCAAGGGCATAGACCTGTAAATGATTAGGAGGGGGAAGCGGAGATTATTTTTTTTTTTTTAAGTTGATGAATTTAGGAAACCTAACATTCCTTGTTATGCATATGTTGCAATTCATACTGGTGTAAGTGTAAATATTTGGTGTGTCGGCAACAAGTCTTTTTGGAGAGATTGCAAATTGAACCTCTGCTTGGGAGGAGGGACACCTTTCTGTTCTTGATGCATGAGCTTTTTGAAGGTTGGCTTGGAGGTGACATGGTGATGAAGACTCCAATCTTCAGGGGACTGGGCTTGGTGACCCTGGTGGTCCTTTCCAGTCCTGCGTGTAGTCCGATGGTTGTCTTTAGTGATCCAACAGTTCTTTAGCCAGATACTCTTCTCTCTGCCTTCATAGACAAAGCAGTTGTTTTGGCAGTGCATCTCCCCTTTCATTTCAGTGGGTTTTCCCAAGGTACTCCCGTGCTGGAGGCTGATCCTGGACCGTGCCAGTCACCGACTCCCGGCCGTCTGTTAACCCAGCCATTGCACAGTATTCTGGCTCTTCCTCCCTACAGGGTTTCGTGGTATCTGGAGGAAAGTGCTCAAAATTTCTGGTGCTGATTATGACTTTGAATCAAAATGCATCTGCTGTATTACCTGCCCGGGAAAAGGTGGTGCTGCCCTGGGCCTTGTTGCCCTTTTTAAGGACAGATTGTATTTTACAGACTTTGGTTAGTGCATGGCATGAGTCCAGGCTGAGAACTCAAGATAGGTAAACCAAGACGCAGAGTTGTTGTCTTTTTTATATATATAGGAGGGGATGATTTGTTTTTTCTCAAATTGAAGCTGCTTTATCCTTTTTAATTTTGTATTTACAACAAAACAAAACAAAACGCAACTCATCTTTGCTGTCAGCTGTCTTTGAACTTGCTTTGGGATTGTTCTTTTTAGAAGAAATTATGCAACTTTTGCGGGGTACATGCCTGTCCCCCTCCCAGGGAGAAGACAGGGCACCTTCTAGGATGTACCTCTAGTGAAAATTTGTACCTTCACGAGGCTGCTGAGACACAGGCCAGATGCCAAATAGTCCCTCCGCACACACCCAGCCCTGTGTGCAGCTGAAGTGGAGGCAAGGACTTTAACGCTCCTTCCACCCCACTTCAGAAATTTATAGCAGCAGAATTTCCCCTGGCTTTCCTCTGCTCACATCATCTCCATGCAAAAAATATCTTTATTTTAGAGCAAGCACGGTGTTTGCAACGCTGTCTTGTTGCAAAAGGTCTCCCTTTTAGGTCTCATATTGGCATTAATTACTGCAGTTTTATTTCTTTCTTTTCTTTCTTTTTTTTTTTTTTTTTCCCCAAAAGAAAGTAACTGTGCTGCTTTTGCAAAGTCAATCTAGCTCAAACACTTTTCTTACCCATGGAAGAATAACCTGAGATTCCCTAACAGGGCAGAGAACAGTCAAGTTCAGTTTGCAATGTAGACATTTTTGCTAATTGTGATGTATGGCAGTGGGACTGATTTGTAATACAAATGTTATTTAATCTGTCTGTATTTTGATACTTGAATTTCCTTTTATTTCCTGTATATACAATTGTTAATCTGTTCAAAATTTGTCTGAATTTTAAACATCTTGTGGTACCAAACATAACCAATCTGTGCAACAACATAGACTGACCTCACGACAACAAGGCGAGATTGTAAATATTCCTGGGCTTCCAGCAGTCGTTTTGTTGTTTTCATAATTGTACAACTTAGAACAGACTGAATTAATAAACAAACTTAGACACACATTTGCTCCGTGATGTCGGTGTTAGACTGAAGTCTCCTGGTCACGTGTGTTAAAGGAAAGCTGTTCTCATCCTCGTCGAACAGCCCTGACCTGTGAAGGTAAGAGAAAAGGGGTGAGGCAGGGCAGGTTTGTGGTGTTGAGGTAGCTCAGTCTAGCGCTGTACCTGCCCTGCTCCGCTTCGTAAATCCAAGGAACAAGAAAACACGGGAGCGTTGCACAGAGACGATGTGCTGCGGCTGTGGAGGGGAGCACAGGAGGCGGATGAGCTGGGAGCTGTCGCAGGGTGGTTCTTTGGCTGCAGAATGGGGGGTTGTGCAGGTGCTGAGTAGTCACTTTGGTTGAACTGTGCTTTTTGCAGTTAGTCATAATGACTCCAAATACTGATGATTATTTTGAGAAAAACTAATTGATGCATAAAAACGCATCCACATAGGACAGTTTGTGGAAGGGACCATAAAAACCATCTAATTCCCACCCCCTGCCATGGGCAGGGACACCTGGCACCAGCCCAAGTTGCTCTGAGCCCCGTCCAGCCTGGCCTTGAGCTCTGCCAGGGATGGGGCACCCACAGCTGCTCTGGGCACCCTGTGCCAGCGCCTCGCTGCCCTCGCAGTAAAGAATTTCTTCCTAATATCTAATCTACCCTCTATACATCCTCTGTAACATTCTGTTAAAGATGGCTCTACCTATAGTACAGCAGTCTCCAACCGCTTTGTGTATGCTTTCTGTGCGACAGTGAGAAAAGCTCATTTTTACCCCCACCAACATCCACTGGGGACTGTCGGGACCCCAGTTTACTAACGATAAACGCTAAAATCACTTCTCTGTAGCACAGCAGCAAGCGGTTTCATGTTACAACTGTAACAGTTTGGGCAGCCACTGTACATGGTATTCACCCAGCAAAGACTTTTGACTTGCCAAGAAGTAGGACATTTTCATTATGTAAAATTAGAGCAAGAAATCCAGACATTTAAATACAGGTTAAAGTTCAGATTTTCATGTCAAGTATAATCTGGCTGATGTAAAATACTAAATACACCAGGGGTTGCTAAATTTATACCATATGTTCCATTTCTAATAATTCAATAAGTCAGGTTTTCAAGCTAACATTGAAATATATTGAGCCGTTTTAATGATTTGAAATACCATGTGGCTTTATCAAATGCAAACAGCGTCCCTGGGCTGTGACTAACATTTCAGCAAAGTAGGTTACAGGCCCATGGCAGAATTAACACCTTGAATTAAGAAAAGCTTAAGCTGCACTGCAGTTTTATGAGCTCCGCATCCCATTGCCTTCCCCACCAAATAGTGGCAGGGGGGGGTTTGGGGAGGAAAAAAAAAAAGCTACCTCGTGTAGTTGAGAGGTTTATTCAGATAGTGACATGCCAAATCACTTCCCAGTAGCAACGCTGGTCCCTGTGGATTTATCTGATTGATTTTTACAAGCTGAGGCATGATTTGAGAAACTTGGAGCATGCGTTCCATCCCTGCCCGGTACGCAGTGAAGATGATCAGTAAGAATCTGCCATCCCTCCATCTGAGTCTGCTGCTGCATCTGGGAAAAGCGCCCTGAGAAATGCCGAGTAGAAAGGTCGGAACACCTGCCTGTTGTGCATGACGCTTCCAAACCTGTGCCCAACTTCCAGCAGCTCTTCCTGAATGGGATCAAGGCCCTTTGGGAAATCTTTCTGAGAATTCTGTCCATCAGGGGAAATGAAGAGGTCAAGGAAGGAATGAATCCGCTGCTCTGTAGGGAGCAAAAGTATGAAAACAAGTAAGTCGGCAATCAACCTTTGCACAGAAAGGTTTCCTCACACAGTCAAGAGCGGATCTGAGGACAGCGTGTTGCGGCATGCCCTGGATGGATTTGGGGACACAGTGGAATAACATATTCCTTTTCCAAATACTGAGCAGATGAAACAGCACCCAGCACAGGAACTGAGGTGAAACTGTGGGACACAAGGAGTACTCGAGCATCAGGTGTACTCGCCTTGTTTCCCCTTTGTCCTGGGTAGCTGCTTCTAACGATGGCTGTGGCTGGGGTACTGGGCTGGAGGACGGATGTCAAACCTCATGTCAAAGTGGAGCAGGTCAACAGTAAAGATCTCTCACTCCGTGAAAGTTTTTGTACTGCATTGAAGCATCAAGCCTCTTGGAAGCGTAATGGAATACAGAACTTCAGAGCCTGGGATTTATCTTGCCTGCCACAGCAGTGTTTTGAAATTGAAAGCAATGAAGAAGCCTCTCTGAGGAACACAACACAGAGCTGAGATTCAACTACCTGGCTGCTTCACGCGTTCTTGCACTTGAAGTGAGTATGTGGGAAATGTTGATAGTGGCCAAGAGTGCAGGCAAGACACAGGCTTGATTTTTAGACACGGAGTGGGGGGAAGGCTGTCTAGTTCTGCAGCTTCTAATGCTACACCGTCGGTGAGTCACTGCCATCACACACTGCCCAGCTTGTAGTTTATCGAGGTTTGGTTTAGGCTATTAATTCAGCCTTCTGAACTACAGCAAAACAAAACAGCCTGCTCTGACATGGAAAGAATAAAACCAAATAAACAGTGTGGTGGTGTCCACACGGGCTGGGAAGGATACTTAACTAGATGAAGCAGTGGGCAGGAAGAACCTCACCTTATTTTCATAGCTGATAAAAGCTAGTCTTCCATGTGGAAATAATCTTTCCTGTAGCATACTTGCTGCCTGTGGCACTGCAATCTGATGCGGAGTTAGCATTCAGAGTACTAACAAAAGGTCAAAATAACCAGCTCTTATCCAAACCATTTGAATAAATATTTTGATGGAGCAGCATTATAGGGCAGCTGGTTAGCCGAATACCAAGCAGTGCACTCTCTAGGGATAAATATTATTTAAAGATCTTAGCATGGTGCTTTACTACAGCCAGTGATTAAGCTCTCACCCTGCATCCTAACCTGAAGATTGCAACACTACCTAGGAACAGAGCTTGCACTTGGGCCTGTTTAGTTTTTAGCAAGGATGGGAGGATTCAAGAGCTGCTTCAAAGCAATTACTGTTTGGGAGCTTTTCAGGGTGGAACAGGAAAATCAAGGCAGTTTCTAAACCTAGCTTCCCTGACCCTCCTCTCCGGTGCAGACGACGCGGAGGGGCCAGGCACAGCACTCGGCTCACACCCTGAAGCAGAAGTTCTGCTCAGCGCAGGGAGTTTGCTTTGCTAGTGCCCATCCTAGACCTGTCTGGCACGCTCCAGGGTCATTAGCCTAAACCTAAGTTGTGGCCTACGAGCACAAAGTGGCTTTCAAGGTCAAGTTGGGCAAACAGAGACTCACCAATGACGTGCCGGACTGCGTTGCCCTTCCCTGCAATGTTTTTTATCTGGGCTTTCAGGAAAGCACATTTCTCAGTGGTAAAAGCAGAGGAACCCAGCTGTGAGAGTATGCCGACTTCCTGGAGCACTTGGTTGCTGGTATCTTCTAAAGCTTCTTCATACCTAAATCATACACAGGTACATGCGCTCTGGCCACAGCTCGCATTGGGTGGGGAAGGGGTCTCGCAAGCACAGAGGGAAGTTGCTCCCCATGCCTGTGGAGTGTCGTCACAGGCAGCTAGTGCAGGACAACCAACATTCAGCCAGAGCTCTGCTGAACTAAGCTTCCCTTCCCGACACTTTGGCAAGCAGTAGGCTACCCTGCAGCTGACCCATGAAACAGTGATCAGCACTATTACTTTTCCCCTCTAATTAAGAAGGGACTATTGCTTAACTCCCAACTAGAAATGCTGGCTGGCATCCTCCACTCCTTGCATTGGACCTGGCTGCTATTTGGTCCTCAGATCCTCTTCCACTCCTGGGGGAGATTCCTGCTGCTCATCCCACAACCAGCCTCTGCCTGCAGACTCACTCTTCCCCTTCTGGAAAAGAAAGTAACCCGCCTGGTACAAGACAGCCCTTCCACGAGGACCTTTGTTACCTGTTTCAGCCTAGCTACAAACCCAGGTGAGCCACATAAGGTGCTTCCACAGATGCCAGTGGTCACTAGCTGGACTGCAGCTATGACGGTAAGCAGATTCACCTGTACGTGTACTTCCTGCAGTCGAGCCTGATCCATAAGCAATGTCTGCAAACAGAAATCAAATCAGCCTGTGGATGTAGAAGCAGCAGCTGTGATAACTCAGCAGATCTCAAGCCATGGAGCAGGGCTGTAACATCCCCACGAAGCAGAAGGCAGCTGCCTGGCAGCAGGGAGGTTTAGTTTTGTGAAAAATCCAATTTGTTTCACATAGGGAACAACCACACACAGTGACTCATGGCGCAGAGGGGACAGAGTCTGGCCAGTTCTTTCTATAGAAGACGCAGAACCAGCACACTTGTTCATTTCGTATATCTTTATGGAAAAGCTATAAAGCTATCCAAGCACTTCTCCTGCCTCAGGGTATTGCTCTCGCCCAGGCTCCTGGCAAAGCACATTCATGTATCCTCGATTTAGCACGGACATGAGACTTGGCCCAGTTGTGCTGCTGCTGGCTGCCCCTGCTGAGTGTGCGGCAGGTGAGCCACTGACTGCGGAGTGGGGTGGCAGCTGCGAAGAGGACGCAAACGCTTCTGCTGCTGCTTTGCACAGTCATGCTCTTGTGCGATCCAGGGTATCTGCAGTAGGGTAACAAGAACAGATGTTTGTAAGGACAGACTCAGGTTAAGTCAGTAAGAAGCAGGTATGCTATACTGCAGGCTGAAGGCGATGTGCATTTGGAAGGCGTAACACCATCGCTAACACACAGTATTAATGTCCTGTTGCCAGGGCACAAGGTTACGCTACCGAGACTGGTATCCAGAGAACGTTATATTGGATATATTGGATTTCAGTCTCCAAGAAGCACATTTAATGGAGTCTGCTGAAGGAGAGAGGCAGTCAGAGAGAAATCCGCTACAGCCTCGCAAAAAAAAAAAGAGATCTCTACATCAAATGCAAGTTTTCCTTTTTAAATATGCCTCCTAACAGCATTTTGCTCATTCCTCTGAGGATCTCAAAACACTTTGAACTCATGAGAACTTACAGTTCCTCCTGAGAAAGCTGTTAGCTCTGTCTTACGCATGCAGAAGCTGAAGCACAGTAACTCACTCCTTTTCTGCAAGGTATGTTAGTGAAAAGCCTTGAGGAAGGGACCCAGGAGCCCTCCAGCTTTTAGAGGCATTTCTCTCATCTGTTACTGAGCATGTGATGAAAGCATTGGCTTTGGAATATTCCGGTTCCCTTTTACTGCTTTAACAGCTCTTGCAGAAGTAGCAGTTCTCCTGTTCCCTACCAACTTACTAGGCAGCTTATCCAAGAGTTCCCGGAATTTCTTCTGTTCATACTGGATGGTGTGGTCTTGCAAGTGGGTGCGGAGGATCTGGATGGTGAAATTCAGCATATCCATTCTCATCAGGCCAAACACGCGGAAGATCTCCCTGGAATAAGACACAGTGAATTGAAGGTTTAATACTGCAGTAAATGCTGTAACTGGGGCCATTTTAGAATGCTGAGAAAGGGGAATTCAGACCCTCTGACTTGAATCCATTTTCTCACAGAAGGTTGTTCAGTCTGATTGGAGTGGCCCCTAAAAAAATTGTAGATAAAATAGATTTACTTCACGAAAGACTCATACTGTCTAAATTGCAGCTAGGCAACAGGAGCATGTCTACACTGGAAAAAATAAGGAAGTTGTAGGCCAGAATGCACGAAAGGGTCCCTGGGCCATAATTCCAAGGCAGTTTTCTCTTAACCCAGTGTTTTATTGTTGAAAGTTTTCCCAGTCTATGCAGACCAAGGCAGAGTCAGCATCACCCACCTTAGAAGCTAAGCTGGGTCTATGAGGCTTTGCAACCTTCGTACTTCTTCATCTCGAATGGGCGCACACAGCCTTGCCATGGTGCCAAGGACATACGTGGTGAGGCCATGGATATCCAGAGCTCCGTGCTCAGCCTCCTGTCTAATCAGCTCCATGTCCAAGGCCTCTTCAATCTGGCTTCGCAGTCAGTTGTGCCATGGCAGCAGAAAAGATAGCAGGGCCTGCCCAGAGAAGCAGCAGCAGCCTATTTGTTCCAGGAATTTGACAGCTCTCCAGAGCTGCTCAACAGGAATTGAGGTTGGCCTTGTATTGAGACTAAGCTAACTACTCAGTACACAAATTCTGGGGCACACAATCGCTGTAAGGGAATGCTTGACTCTAATGATGTACTTCAGGATGTCTGGCTACTGTTTCAAATCTTGCAAAACCTCCTTTACCATCACGCTTGAAAGGAGGGAGATCTGTGACTTGAGTCTAATCTGAAAGCATAGACTGAAAAAGCAAACTACAAACTATACACAGCTTCATGCCCTGCTGAGAACATGTGTCTTTTAGTGCTAAACCATGTTGTTATTTGCTACATTGTACACTTAAACAGTAGATACAGCTCCTCATATACCTGAAGAGGTGTCTTTGTATAGAGAATTGCAGTAGTTTGTTTGGCAGACACTATACCAGGAACAGCCGATGGCTGTTCCTGTAACCAACAGTTCAAACAAAAGCCTTCCATCCTTTTGGTGTAGATTATGTGTTTTAAAGACCTGGGACCTGAGAACGAGTTTCCTTCTCAGACAGGTTTTAGAAGGTGCAGTTGTGCAATTTGTGTCTCCCTATAAACTAAAGGGAGCCTGCTTTCTCCTCCCTCTTACGCATGTTCACATAGGAATGCTGGGTATAAAGGGTGAGATGGTGACTCAGAGAAGACTACTTCTAAGATAACCAGCTTCTCTGGCTCAGGAACAACTCACCTCTTTTATCTCCTGCAGCAGCTGGATTGCCTGACTGTAGTCTGGGGGACTAGCAGAAAGCTGTTCCTCCAGACTCCCAGAAGGCTTCGTGCAAGGTCCCCTTCACTCTGTTTTCCAGGCTAAGAAAGAAGAGAGGAGGAGAAGGGTTTTCTGTTAAAATCAGGCAAACACAACTTCTCAGGGACCATTTGATGGGACCATTCCTCAGGGCTTTCATTGCAGTTCACATCTTCAGACATGTTCTTCTCTTCATCTTTACTCCTAACTGGCAGCAGTACACCTCACCTTTCTCTGGCTCATGGAAATCTCTCTCAACCTACATTTTCTAAAGTGGAACTCCTTCCTTTCAACCCTGTTCCTAAATGCAGCAGTTAACCTGTCTTAACTGTGGGGTAAAAGGAGCACAGCGTTTTTTCAAGGAAACTCTCCAAGCCCTCAGAGATCAACAGAATGTTTTTCTAGCTAGTGCTTGTTTTCACAATAAGAGAATGTCAGTCATTTAAACAGATCTTCAGCTAAAATGTAGGCACCTCAGGAAATCTCCACTGAAAAGTCTGCTTTGTTCATGTCAAAGTCGCAGCTTAGCTGAAGCCTCTAAATCTTTCAGTATTAACACTCATCATATTTAAGAAGTTCTTAGTGAATCATGAATAAATAAATAAATGAATAAATAAAACAAGCTCCAATTTTTTTTATTTATTTCAGAAGCTATCTTATTTTCTTGTTTCTTCTGCAGTCAGATCCAAACCCACCTTCTTTCCACATTCTCACGTTTTCTGTAATGTGACAGAGAGAAGCCAAGCCTGAAAAAAAAATGTGTGTGTATATATATATACACATATATATATATAAATAATCAATGCACACACCTGTCTGGGGAAAAGCTGGCCTCTTGCAGCTTGAGGTCCCTGTTGAGTGTAATTTCATGGACAATGGCCAGTTTGGAAATGTCATCGGTTATTTCCCGCAGCTTGTTCTGGAGAAAAGCAGAATCCAAGCCAGTAAGAGCAGAAACGCTAACCCCGGCCTGGCGAGGGAAGAGGACTTTAAAAACATTACTGAACTGGTAAGTGACAAGGTGAAAACGTGCAGATTTGTTTATAGGCGAGATGCCTCGCTTTCTGCAAGCGCAAGGGGTCCCAGGGCCGGCCCCAGGCCCCTGGGCCGGTCCCACGCGGGCCCGGGGCTCCCGCGGAGCGCGGCTGACACCTAGTGACGGCCGGGAGCGGCGGCCAGGCCGCTGCACGGCTGGAAAGCGCCGCTGCTTCATTCCCTGTGGATTTCATAGTCACACGTTCATATGGAAGCACACCTGAATAGCGGCGGCAGGGCTGAGGGAACGCCCCGAGGCCTACAGGTACCACGGCCCCGTCGCTTCCCCCGCCCCGAGCCCCCGCTTCCCCGTACCGGAGGACGGCCCGGGGGCCGGCAGCTCCTCGCCGCGGGGCCCGCCGTCCTCCCACGGAGGCTGCCCGGCGCCGGGCTGGGGATCGGCCATGGCGGGGCCCGGGGCGGCAGCTCTCCCCTCGGCAGCCATCGTTACCCCCCGCAGCGCGGGCCGGCCCCAGCCCGCCGCACCTTCAAACGGGACCGAACCACGGCGCGGCGGGCGGGGGGCGCCGGGACCGCTGCCGTTCCCTCCGGGGGTGTCCCGCGCCCACCCGCAGGGTGGCCGCACCGCGGCAGCGCCGGAGACCGGGAGCCGCTCCGCGGGGTGCCGCGCAGAGCCACCGCCTGCCGGGTGCGGCGTCGCTGACGAGCCCGGCGGGTCGAGCACCCCTCCGCGCTGGCGCCGGTGGGCCGCCCCGCAGCGGGAACGGGCCGCAGCCGCGGGGTCCTGTGCCCCCCTTCTTCGCGAATGGAATGCGCCAGGCGCCGTGCCGAGGTGGCGCGGCGGGGCTCTCCCATTGGAGGCGAGGGGGGACGGCCGGGAGAGGCCTCGCTGTGAGGCGTCGAGGCGTCTGAGGGAAGGGGCTTGCCGCCCCCCTGGGATCCGCGGCCTGGGGGTCGCAGGACGCCCGGCCTTCTCCGCCTGGCCACACCACCACGATGCGTTTCACAGGTGGGAGCAGCGAACGGTTTGGGAGGCCTGGGTTCACCAAGCGAGCCCCGAGCCAAGCAGGCGGCCATGGTGCCCGGCTGCCCTCGCTCCCCGGGGAAGGGCAGGAGCTCCCCTGCGCCCTGCTGTCCAGGGATCGGTGGGGGCAGAGCCGTTGCCTCCCTGAAGCCTGCGAGGGGACGTGGTTTAGGACCTGTGAACTGCCGGGGTGTTAAACTCAGACATTTCAGAGGGAATGATGTGAAAAAGATGATTCTGCCGAGCCGGAGAGGCTCCAGAGAGCACTGCTGGGTTTGCAGCAGCTGCAGCGCACTTCTCACGCACTTTATTCACCTGATTTTACCCATTTTTCTTTCTGGTGGGCCCAAAAAAGCAGTGGCTGACTCCACTGTTACAACCTCCCCCTGACTTCACTGGGATCGGGGTTAAATCTTCTGTGGGGCAAAACATCCAGTCTGGGATGACTTATTATTTCCTAAGCATCCAACAGCACCCACCAGCAGACACCTGTGTGGTTGGGGGCAGGAGCTGGGAGCACCATGGGGCAGGGGATGGGGGTTCTTGGTGTCTCACCATGCCCTGGAGCCACAGGCACGGTGACCTGTGCTCAGCCTTGTGTGTGCAAGGGACGGGCACAAGAGCCAGCCCCTTGGGGAGCCGAGGCCTTGATCCGCCCCTCGTAAAACAGTCCTGGCACAGCTCCGTCTTCCAAAGTCTGCGAAACGCTTAAGATGTCTGGGTGTTGTGGCTGGCGAAATGCAGAGGATGAAAGGCACAGGGCTGGCATGCTGTGTGGGGACGGACAACCCCATTACCGCTCCTAATTAGTTACAGCTTCACAGCTGGGCTGCATGAACAGCACTGTGGCTCCCTCCCTCAGCCTGCTGCCTTTGCAGAGGAAAGTATCCCAGGTGGGTTTAAAGGTGGTTGGAGCTACCATCATTGCCGTGGCTTTGCAGCAAGCCACGAGTGCAATTAACGCAGCTCAGCTGATGAGTTGTAACCAGTTTAGCTGTCATAAATGATTGAATGCTGGGGGTTAGCCATAGCCTGAAACCACGTCTATCCTGCTGTACATCTGCAGCACAAGGCTGCGATGGAGTGGTCTCCTTAAACCGTCAGTGATTTCCTCAAGCCCCTGGGGAGCTGTAAAAATCATCCCATCAAAAAGCAATAATGGGAAAACTGCTTGGCTGGGGCAGCGCTGCAGCTACATCAGATGGCGACTGGCCCTTGTCTTGGGGGTAGACACCGCTGAGGAACGAGCTGGGAAAGCCGTCTGTCCCGAAGCGCAGATGGCTCTTTCCTCTGCCTTGAAGCACTGCAGGGCCCATTCGGCGTGTGGGGTTTGCCAGGTCACCCAGCCCTGGGGGGAATTCACCTCCTCCTGCACAGAGGGGCTGCGCAGTCAAGTGGTAAGGGTCTTAGCACTGATTTCTCTGTACTCTGCAGGTGGACACAATTTTTGATTGGTTTGGGGTTTTAGTTTAACTTTTTCCAACAGAGAACATGTGTCTCCGTGCAGCAGGCTGACCCTGAGCAGAAGCAGGGCTGTCTGCTCAGTGTGCAAGTTGACAATTATTATCTGAAATTTTCCAAAAAAACCATGTGTGATGCCTCAGAGAGGTAACCAGAGCAGCTCTTGGCAGCTTCTGCAAGGAGAAGGCGACAGGGCTCTGTGCATGTGATGCAGAGGTCATGTTTGCACATGCAGGAGCATCCACGTAACAGGTTCATCCCAACAAGCTCCTGCACCCATGAGCAGGGGCACAAAGAGGCTTTGGAGTGTGGTTGCTCTGCTCAAAGCCACGGGAAGGGGCAGGCAGGTGGCTTGTGCACAGGAAAGGAATGATCATGAGAAATAACACCACTAAAGCTCATTATGGGACCAGCCTGGCCCAAATCCTGTCCAGGAATTCCCCCCCCCAGTGCCCCCCATTCAGCTTTGTGCAATGCCAGACCTGGCTTCTGCCCCTTTCTGATCCTCAGCTTCATGCGAGGAAGCTGAGGGTGGGGAAATAGCATTTATAGAGAATAAAACAGCACAGTTCTTGAGGTGACTTCAATTTGCTCTTGTCTGTCTCTGTTTCAGAGCAGGGCCCACCACTCCCAGCCTATAAATCCTGATCCCAGAGGAGGCAATTGTATGTATTTAAATATACATGCATTTGCCCTGCATTCATTTCCTTTCCCAAGTGGCTAGTGACATGAAGAATTGTAATAGCAGAATGTATTTTTAATGCATTTCCTGCAGATTTCTGCAAGGGAATCCAATTCCTGGGTGGCTTTAACTTGCCAGAAAGGCAGAAGACCTCAGGAACACTGGTAATAGGCAGGGTGGGTTTTTTAAATCTACTGTTTTAATGAGCTCTATCCATCTCTCTGATTAGATTAATCTCATTTATTTTAACCAAGCCATCTATCTGAAATCCCAACAGAGGAAATTGGGATTTTGAGTCTTTCAGGGTGAGTGCTTGAGTGTCAGGCAGCAAACTCCATAGGGACATTTCCAGTTTGCCCTTTTATTGCCTCAGAAATTTGTAACCCTGATGATCACATTGGAAAGGGACCAGCCGAGCTGTGAACCTGTCTGCATCACTGACAGCATCAACAATGTGCCGCGGAGAGCCCGTGTGTCTCTGCCCCGGTTCAAGCAACTCCCCTAAGAAAGCAAAACCAGCCCAGTGGGGAGGACTCAGCTTTCCAAAAAAGCTCCCATTTTCCTGGCAGGAGCAGAGAGAGCTCCGCAGCTGGAGCATCCTCAGCAGTGGAATGGCTGCGCTTTTGCAAACCCACCAGCACAGCCCCACCAGGCACAGTGAGGCAGCCATGGATGGGGAGGGCCCACTTGTTCAAACAGTAATGCCTTCGGCAGTGGCCACAGCTGATGGAAGGGGAAATGGATTTTTTGTTTAAAAGATGGCGTTGTTTTTTCAAGCCCGATGAATGTGAACGTCCCCATTTAAAAAAGAGTCGAACCGGCAGTGAAATTGGTCACTGTTTGCACACCCACGCGCCGACAGAGGCAGCTGAAAGCAAACTTCCTGGTGTATCCTGATCCAAATCACCTGGGAGCGGAGCTTAGAGAGCACAGTGCTTGCAAGCAGCCGCCCAGCCATGGCAGGCTCTCTTTGCAAAAAATAAACCCTGTCCCAACAGAAAAGGCAAAGCCCAGTTGGTGTTACAGCCCCCTTCTTCCAAAAAATGAGGAAATCCGGAGCCTACAGGCTACAGGCTTTGGCTGTGTTAGAAATTCACCTTCTGGGAGGGAAGCAATTAGGGCGGAGGGCAGAAAGTGCTAGCAGGTGTTTTGGGAGGGTATGGAGAGGAGAGCTGGAGACAGGAGTTTTCCTCTGCCCTATCAGCCAGGAAAGCTTTTTTTACAGGAGCTCCTGGGGCACCAGACAAGGTTAGGATTGTTTCTGTGCTGGATGCTGGTGTAACTATGTGGGCAAGCGGCTGGATCCGGTGGAGCTTGCAGCTTCCCTGCAGGCAAACGAAGTGGTGTTGTCCGCCTTGTCCAGGTGAGGGGATGGCTGGGTGTTGGGGCTGCCGTAGCCCCTAATTTTGGTTCGTGGGTCCTTTGGTGAAGCAAGTGTCTGCTGCAGCAATGGCTGTGGCATGGATGTGCAAGGTGCTGCGTGCCTGTAACACACCACATGCCTCACCGACGACTACAGCATCTGTTAATTCCCTCCTCTTAAGCCAGAGCATGATCTTTTCCATGAGACATCCCATATGCATGAGCTGGCTGTCGCTGCCGCAGTCACGGTGTGTGTGTCTGAGCTGTGGGGAACTGGCCACTTTGAGCGAACCGTCACCTGTCCTGCCCAGCCGCCCGTGGCCAGCACCCCATTTCGGGGCATTTCAGACTCATCTCGTCATCCGTGTACTTAGGGGATGGGTTGGTGCTGGATAAACTGAGGCTTGGAGGGGTTTGGCTCATGGTCACGTAGGCAGCCTGGCCAGAGCCCAGGTGTTGTGGCTGGGAGACGTGCACAGAACTGGGGAGATGCTCCTTGTACCGTCTCACCCTGCTGGACACCCCCAGACCCAAAATCGGGTTCAGGTTCTGCATGCAAAGTGCTGGTTCACTGTCGGTGCCACTGGCTCTGGGTAATCCTTATATTTGCTGACTTTACTTAATTATTGCTCGGTGAAGAGCTCGGCTCTGGCGAAGCTGCGGTACGGGGAGGCCCAAACCACACACAGCGCTCAGGGAGGGATTTTGATCCAAAAAAAAAAAAAAAAAAGTTCAAAGGTGTTTTTGGCTTAATGCGGTTTATCTAAATTGCTTTATGTTCATTAATCTGGATTAACACAAATGCTCTTGGAATGGCTGGCTGGGGAAGCGTTTGCTCAGCTATTCTGATGAGGACAGACTTTTCCAAAAGTGAAAAGTTTGAGCTGGAAAAAAGAAAAGCCAGGTCCTGCCTGGTGTTGAGTACGTGTGAGCCCTGTGAACAGAGGAAGGGTGTTTTTATCCCTGCTGCCCAAGTCCAGGGGGTCCCTTCCAGGGTCACCCTCAGCACCCACATACCCTAATGACTGATGGCTTCCTCTGGCAGAGGATTAATCCCCCTGTTCTCACTGGGGTGATGTGAACCCCATTTTTGGCTGGCGTGCCAAAGTGGTTGGCACGATTAGTTAGTGAACTTCAAGGTAAATTGGAGGTCAAGCCCAGATTTGAAGGTGGTGGTGGGTGCGAGCGTGACCCAGGGAGCCATGTGATGTGGGCGACATCCTGGAGAAGCAGGTGATCTCCCCGTCCTCTCCTTTCCCCAGGGCTGGGATTAGGAGAGATTTTACAGCTGAGTGGCCGGCCTTGTGTTAAGATTCGGTTTGCAATGGCTCAGTCCCCCCCGGGCCCCTTGTCAAGATGGACTTTTTAGGTCTTTTATGGCGTTTTGCTTGTCAGCAGGACAGTTCATTCCTGCCGGGGATCTGTCCCTGGGAGGGATCACCCCTTTGCGTCTGTAGGGACTTCCCACCTTGAGAACAGGCAGAGAAACACCCAGTGTAGAAAATGGGACTCATGGAACAGGATCCCAAAGCCCAGCGCTTTGGAGAGGGCTGTCTTATCTTTGTGCATTCACCTGGCATCTGGGTGCACTTTCTTGCCCTGCAAAGGGCTTCTTGCGCTGCCTCAGGCAGGTCCTTGCACCCTGAAGCTCGGTTCCTCCCATGCGATGGGGAGAGCAGCCCTTCCCACCAGCTGCCTGGGTCAGGGATGCTTGGGTGCCACAGGGAGGGGACCGGAGACCCATCGGGGACCGACAGATCAGCTCCACGCAGGACCCGGCTCCGGCTCTCAGCAGCCACAAGCGGCAGCAGGAAAGCAAAGCGCTCCTGCCGAGCTGGGATGGAAGTTGTAAGCGGGACCTGGGCGCTGCCCAAAAACCAGGGGACTCCCTCCTCCCCCTACCCCAGCGCAAACAGCAGATTAACAATTTATTTGACGTGTTGCGGCTGGTTAGTTTCTTCGCCTGCTCCCCTGATCAGAGGGAATAAATGTTGCAGTGTGCAATAATGTTCATTTCAGGTGAGGGTAAATATAGAAAGGAAAACCTGCTGAGAGCAAGCCATTTATTTCTGCGTTTGGAAGCCTCTGCTCATAAACAGTCAGTCATACCCATTTGGAAAATCCCAGCGTGGTTTTCTTGGCCATCCTAGAAGAACATTTACTTTCCTGTAGGTTAAGAAGTTCGTTTTACATTAAAAAAAATAATAATGGCAACTCACTTCCAGCTGCCCTCGGGTGTTTCGGGCTTGTTGACACACTAAGGCCGCTCTGTTCTTGTGCGAAACTGGTCTGGTGCAGGATCACAGAGGAGATCCTGCAGGGCTTTCCCAGGTGGCAATGCTGGGGGAACCTTGTTCTTTGGGTTCCCCTTGTTCCTCTGCTTGTGCTGGGCTTGGGGTTTTGTCAGACCTTTTAGATATGTGCAGGGTTAAGACACCCAGCTTTTGGAGGTGCTGGTGGGCAAGGGCGCAGGGAGGTGCTTGGGGGAACTCAAGAGCCCTGTGGCTCGGCAGCCACGCTCAGGAGGCTGGGATGGAGGGACGAACCTGTCGTGCTGAGCTCACACTGGACCAGAAAACCTCCAGAGGTTTTCAAGGGAGTGTGCCAAAGCCAACAGGACAGTGCGCACTGCCGGAGCATCCATCAGACAAGCCAACAGCCAGGGTAAGCCTGTGCCCTGCCGCTGCTGCAGCATAGGGGGGACACCCCAAAACAGCATCGCAGGATGGGGCTGAGGAAGGTGGGGATCGCCTATCTCAGCCAGGCTCTGTGTCCCTCCTCTATCCTGAAAGCAGCACCGAGGAACCATGCAGGAGGGAGCGAAGCGGCCAGTTTGATTTGGATGGCTGCCCTGCGCTGGCGCTCCATGGCTGGCCCGGCCGAGCAGGAGCCAGCTCCCGGCTCTGAAGTTTTCTGCAGTCAATAAGGGTCTCTCCGTGTTTTCCGACAGGATTTGGATTTGGCTCGGGTTTGCATTGGTTTCCGAAGGCAAGAGGCAGTTAAGTCTCTTGGAAGAATGAATTAATTAGCAAATGCCTTTGGTCAGGTCAGTGCCCTCGAGTAGTGTGCTTCATTCTTTAAAGCAATGCCTCTGCACCCAGGTAAGCCGCTCTGAAAGGCTTGTATTACCCTTAGTATTTTAAGAGCTATACATACATCATCCCAGAGGAACCCTTTTTAAAAAAAAAAAGAGAGAAAAAAGCCTCCCCCAAAACGCGGTGTTGACTCTAACGGTGGCATTTGTGTAAGCAACAAAATATTGACGCAGTTGGCTGGGGTCTGGCTGGGGCTTCTGGAAATAAACTGCTGCCTTGTTAAATTGTAGATGGAAATGCAAGTGGGAAAATGACTGACATCTTACACAAGGCGGGCAAATAAAATCGCTGCTTTACTACAGCGTGAAAAAACTCAGGAATTAATAGGTCTCCTTCTGCTCGGGGGTGTTGAATTTATCCCAGAGTAAGATTCATAAACTATTTTAAGGAGAGAAGTGCTACTTTTAAACACGCGCGTCTGGGTCCTGGAGTTAAAGTGGTGTCACTGGTGCCGAGTTAACCCTTGCCTGCTCGTGGCATGCCAGCCCCAGGATCAACGGCAGGCAGAGCAGGCAGCCCTGTTCTTGGCAGATAGCGCTCTGGCTGAATATATAGACATATCAACACCTGATAAATGCTAGGAGTTTATTTTCATTAAGCATGATGTGTTCCAACAACTTATGTCAGAAATGCGTTTCAGGCCTCAGCCTGAACTCTGAGCTTGATTTTACCTGTGTGGGACATAAAATGCATTTAAAATAAAACACCTGCTCCAAAGCTATGCCTGGGGTGAACTGGAAGCAGACGCACAGAGCATTGCTGAGTCCCTCTGGGGTGTGACTCAGCGCACCCCGAAAGACTCCTTTTGACTTCAGTAGCTGTGAGACCTATTATCAGGGTATCTTCGATGGGAAACAAAAATTAACAGAGTTTTAAAGAGTGATTTATCGCTTTCCTTTCTACCCAAAGTCCCTTCCTTCTCCATCCACATCCCGACTATCTGCCACTTGACATACACATGCACATGGAAAAGCAGGACGAGATAAAAGCCATACGGAGCGTGCAGCCAGCCCGCCAGTGGCGCGGGGTCCGACTCACCAGCAGCAACGACACCGGTGTAATTATACGTGCTCTAGTACGATTTCCCAGTAATTATTCTGGAATAAAAGCCTGCCTATTTCTGTAAGAGCTTATGTCACTTGGAAAGCTCTTATAAATTCAGCTGGAAAAAGGGACCCTTATTCTGGGATAAGTGTGGTTAGTGGTTAGCTGGGAACGGGGCTATTCCTGGCGCTGCCATCGACTTTCCCGGTGACGCTGGGTAAGTCACCTCACCTCAGCGTGTGTCACCTTCTCCTGCTGCAAACTGGGAATTACAAACAAGGGCTTTCTCCGCACGCAGCGTTTTGGGAGGCTTTGTGACACTGGAAAAAAGGTGTCACAGGGTGACAGGCAGTCATTTAGTGGGACTCAGTGCTTTTTTACCCACCTTGGAGGCATCTTGATAAAATTGTAGGTTGGGGAAATGAGGGATGTAGCCAGGAGCTGGTGATGGGGACTGGCTGAGTCGCTGGAGCCTGGGATGTTGGCGTATGACTGGGAATACAGTGTTTTCCTCTCCATTTTTAAAAATAGTCTATTCTGTTCCAAGTTGTAGACCACACCCCTCGTTAGGGCATCGAAACGTCTCAACTGCTGTTTTCTTGAGCCAGCTCCTTCCAGCGTGCAGCGGTGGGGTACAGTACCAGCATCAATCACCCCAATGCAGGCTGCTCTGGATGCAGCGAAGAGGTCGGATCCTGCCCTGGACTGGCAGCATTGTGCCTCTGGTCCTCGTGGACCAGAGGGGAAGGGAAATCTCTTGATTTGCAGCATTGTGGCCTCTTCTTCCTCCAGTATCCCTGCCTGATGCAATAGCTGCTTCTGCAATCCCTAAGGTCCTTTATGGTCCATTACTTCTCAGCGGCTTCTGGTGCAGCCTCAGAAAACCCTTTTATCCCAAGCATCATGCGAAAATACATGCGGTCAGAGCTGAAGATGCGGCTCATTCATAGCATATGGCATTAAATTCATGCTGGAAACAGGGAAGTCTAGTTTCAAAGCTTTTTTCATTTGCATGGATAGCACAAGGTGGCTCACAAGCCAGAATTTGTCCACTTTGCCGAAGCGGGCACTGCCCATGGAGCGGATGGACCAATGTGCTGATGCCAAGAGGTGAAAGGAGAGTCTGCCCTGGTGCATTCCCACGACCTCCGTCCCTGCGTGAGCACTGGAGCGGGGCTCACTGCTGCTCTGAATTGGGCTCGAGCCAAGGAGGCAGAGGGGAAAAAGCTTTTTACAGCCCATTAGTGCTCCCCAGAGCTATTCAGCCCCTCTTGTAATAAAAGTGGTGGAAGCCACAGAAACATTACGGCTGGTCTGCAGAAGATGCCAGTCTGCAGAAAATGCCAGCTCGCCTCCTGGCTCCATGTCCCTTCCCAGTGGCTTCACTGGAGCTGCTGACCCTCCCGGCAGCCCCGGCTGCTGGAATTCCCTCCGGGAATGCAATAACAAGCTGGCAAGGGCTGGTCCCCCGGCCGCCCCGAGCTCCCTCGGCAAAATGTACATGGGAGGGTTCCAAGTGCAAATGTGTGTGTGCTAATGGGAAATGAATTGCCTCTTGCCCCGAAGCCTTGCAGCTTGAGGAAAACAACGCAGGGTCTAGGAATGACCTCATATCGCCTCCCAGGGAATGTTTTGCCAGATGAAGGGGGGAGAGGCAGCATCAAGACAGCACAATGTATGTATCTCTCTCCCTGTGTAAACATCTCTGTAGCTGCAGAAACCTCTTAAAACCCCGAATGAGAGGAGAACAGCTGCTTTGATCTGTGGATGTGGTTGTTATTTTCTAAGTGCGGATACGTTCTTTTTTTAATTTTGCTTCAAATTAAAAAAATGCCTGTTGTGATCTTTTGCTTTTATTTCTTGGCTAGGGACCGGAGCAGGGTGCAGTAAATTTTCATTACTCCCCATGTAACCGTTTCAGCATGGTTGACAATTCCTTGCCGGCTCTTCAGCGTCGCAGCACAATGGACCGAATCTTCTGGCCCTACATGAAGCCAAAGCAAATGGATTTTGCCCAGAAGTGCACGACGGGGAGTGGAGGCAGCGGGGAGGAGAGTCCTGCCACCTCCTTCCCTGCCTGAAATGCACGCGTGCACACACACACACGCGTGTGCACACGAGGCTCAGGCTGGCAGGGTTGTCCCAACGCCTTTGAAGGGCTCCGGAGAGGGCTCCCAGGGACGGATCCGTGCCAGCCCCGCGCCGTGGCAGCAGGAGCTGATAAGGAGCCATTCGGGGCCGAAACACCGGGCTGTCTTGCAGGTGATTTAAGTGTGATTCATGGCCCTCCCTCCAGACTCCCTGTGTGATCTCAGGAATCTCCATCTGCCTGTCTTTCCCCATCTGCGTGCCGGGCAGGGGGACAGCTCTGCGCTCACAGGGGCACCGCAGCATGCACAA
Organism: Falco biarmicus; assembly: GCF_023638135.1. Lineage (NCBI taxonomy): Eukaryota > Metazoa > Chordata > Aves > Falconiformes > Falconidae > Falco > Falco biarmicus. Next base: position 2,773,188 of record NC_079303.1, on the reverse strand, counting down.
CCCTGGGACCTCCATCAGCTCTTCTTTGCTCAACCAGGGGGCATGCTTTTGGAAGAAAGTAAGATTATATATTTTATTAGGGAGTTTCTGAACATCACCAGCTCACCCCAGCCCTGCTGCTTTGCTGTGGTGCTTCACAACCCAGTTGGAGGCGCGAGACATGGAGCTCAGCCCCTTCACTCCCTGTGACATCGGCAATGCTGCTGTCAGAGGACCTGCCTTCAAACGTGAGATCCACCCCCCCAGTGTAAGGCACTGGTTTAACTGGGAGCACTTGGCTGGAGATCTGTCCCTCCTGAGGCAGTCCAGGCGTGTGCGAGACGTTTGCTCGTCCCCCTGTGCCATCACGTGGCTGCCCGGTGTTTTGGCGTTTTGATTACATACGATACTGTGTATTTAAGGCTGGTTTATGGGTGTTTATACTAATGCGTAAACCTGTAATTTAGAAGCTCGGTTATAAATCAACATTGCTGAAGATCTTGTCCCTTGTGCCTTGAGATCGGTCTCCAGATTTAGAAGACAGGTTAGAGGGGGGTGGGGTGGGGAAAGGAGGACTGTTTAGTTTTTGTCTGGTTATGGTGATAAAGGATCACAGGATGGGATGTGAGCATGTCCCGCTCATAGGTGCGGCAGCTGGACACAGGGATCCACCAGCGTAAGTGAGCAGAGAGTTTCCATTTTGACTCTTAGAGCAGCCGTAAGAGAGACTTGTGTTTACACAGCAGATCCCAGCCCCGAAAGAAATGCGGTGCCACGGCTGCCGAGCCGATGCTTGTGGGAGGATGGTGGCATCCCACGAGCAACATTCTCTGCTTGTGCCAGGACATGGCTGTAAGGACCAGAGCCCCTTCCTGCTCAGCACCGCACACAAAGAGGAGCGAGCAGCTTTCGTCCCCAGGAGCTCCTGGCACAGGCTGGGGCTGGCAGGAGAGCCAGGAGACATCACATTCCCTCTGGTGGGTCGTGGTCCTCTCCTGATACATCCTAATGATGACACCTCTGCATTCATGTTTTTATACAGAAGATTTGTTTATAACTTTAATAATAATTTTTGCACCTTTTCCCCTTTCCAGGCTACCCTAGAGCCTGGCTGTTCTGGGGGTGGTTTTACATTACTGGTTTGATTCAATAGCATAGGGAGATGTGCTGTGAGGTATTGGGGCTGGTTGTGTCCATGCAAGTGCTCTTCCGCTGGATTTCATACCCAAGTGGGCTATGGCAGAGCCAGTTGTCCCTGTTGAGAAGCCCCTTTGAGCTGTGGTGGGCTGGAAGCTGCCTCACCCCGAGCTGCCAGCCCAAGCAGACAAGAGCTGTGCAGACTCTCCTGGCTCCGGGTTCCCCTGTGGCCACCATGTGAACGTGCATTTGAATGTTGGAGATTTGTGTTGGGTGTAACGGGCATGTCTGTGCATCTGTCCTTCGGCTGATGCCAGCCCTCCTGCTCCTCTGGAGAGGAGTGAGTTCCTGCATGGGTTTAGGACCCCGATGCTTTGCGTGGGGCACCCACTGGCAGCAAGCAGAGCTGTGTGGGTGCAGGATGGCTCTGCAGGATGGGGAGAAAGAGCCTTGCCCTTGGCCTCTGCCTTTGGAAAGACCCGGTGTGTGGGTGAGCTCCTGGTTCCCATGCGTGCTGCTCTCCTGGGCTGGCCGCGCTGCATCTGACCTGGCTAAAGCAGACCTGCTCTCGTGAACCTCCACCCTTGGGGACGGTCCCTGTCCCATGAAAGCACCCCAAGGGCTGTGGGTTTTTGTAGGAAAAGCCTAACTAGACCCAGGCACTGCTCTGCATCCTCCTGCCTGGCGTCTGTCCCTCCCCTCCTCTCTGCAGCAAGGCAACAGCGGGTGCCTTGGCTTGGCTGGATGTTTTCCATCACCTCCAGCCCCTTTTATTGTATCTCTAAGGGTTATTAGGACAAAAGGGGATACGAGGGGCTGCAGGGGCACCGTGGCAGGCTGGGAGGACCCCATGGGCAGGATGATCCCATGGACAGGATGATCCCGTGGGCAGGGGGTTCATGGGACCTCACGTCCCTGGACAGGTGGAACCACTGCCACACCGTCCTCCGGGCCCACTCGGGCTCCCAGCCTCATCCCCCGCTGCAGTTCCCTGGCTGGCAATGCCTCTCCTGGCTCAGGGAGCAGAAACACCCTGGAAAAGAGACAGTGCCAGTGGCTCCCAGCGCTGGGATGGTCACGGGGTGTGGCAGAGGGTCCCCCTGCACCCCCAGGCTGGAAGAGGCTCCTGCAAGCAAACAAAAAAACCCACCCTGAATATTTCAGAAAGGTCTTTTTCTTCCCCCCTCCACCCTTATTTCCAGTCCCCCCTCCCAATTCTCCCTTGCCAGCAGCATTGCTCCCCTCTGGTCCTGTTTTCCACCAGCCCAGCACCCCAACAGCCGCCAAGCCCAGCCAGGTCGTGCTATCTGCAAAGTCTTTTTTATTTTCATTTTTTTCCCCCTTTGATATCTATTTTTCCTTCCCCTTTTCTTTTCCACCCAGTGCCTTTTCCCATGCCATACGCCTCCCCCAGCTCCCCCCTCCCCTGGCCACCACCCCAAGCCCTCGGCCGGCCGAGGGGCTGCGAGGTGCGGGGTGGGTCTGGGGGTTGCGGGGGGCTTTGCATTGATGCATTGATCGCCCATGGTCTCCGCCTGACCTCCCTGCTCCCAGGGAAGCAGTCTCCATGGCTACTGGCCCTTCTCCTCCAGCGCAGACTGTAAATTCCTGCAGGCAAAGCCCAGCCTTGGGGGTGCGAGGGGGGGAGCCGGGAAGGAGTAACCAAAGCCAAATAGAAAGAAAGAAAGGCTGGGAGAAAGGCTGGGAGAAAAAGGGCGTTGCTTGGATGGGGCTCTCCTTTCCACTCCCCTTTCTCAGGTCCCCAGCACCAGGGCAAGGCGCCTGCTTCCCCCCTCCAGCGCTGCTGCTCCTGCTGCTGCTGCTCTCTTGCAAAACTGGAATTGGCTGGGATTATTTAAGGGAAGAGAAAAAAAAAAAAAAAAAAAAAAAAAAAAAGGAGAAGGGATCAGAGCAGCCGCCAGAGAGAGGGCGGTAGAGTCCACTTTCCTCCAACTGCCCTGGGTCTCCTTCCCTCACTCTCTCCTCTTTAGCAACACCAAGAGCCCCAAACTGAACCCAGAGCAGCTTTTTCCATCAGTTCAGTTCCCTTCCCTCCCTCTGTCTCACACACGGCAAGAAGAGAGCCCCTTCCTCCTCTTGGTTTCCCTTCGCATGCTCAGCCTCTTGTTTCCTTTAAAGCACTAGAAATCCCCCCTTCTTGCCCCCACCCCTCCATGCAGACTGGGATTGCAATGGGAGCTTTGCAGATTGCTGGATTTTCCATCCTTTTCTTTCTCCTCCACTCTGGAAACACGCTGGCAAATAAAGCCAGTCAAGGTAAGAGAAAATCTTCCCAGCTTGAAGGTTTGCTGTTTGATGTGTGGGTTAGGCAGCCGGACCTCCTCTTTAGGTTTGGGATTTTATACGCAGGCTGGAGAAATTAGCAGCAATAACAACAAATAGTGGAGGGGGGTTTAAACGCTGCTTGCAGATATTCTTGCCTACTGCCTTTGATTGGGATTGGGTTTTTGTAAACTCTTGAATGAGTTGCATTTCTTGCACTTTTTTTTTTTTTTTATGGTTTGGACTCTTATCTGGAGACAGGGGGGTGCAGAGGCAGAAAATTGGGGTGGGCAAACCAGTCTGCACCCATCATAGGGAAAATGTTGCTGTTTGGAGGGGCCTGGGGGGGCTTTGCTGGTTTTGGGGTGGCGGTGTCTGTGAGATGGGGATAACACCCCCGGCAGTGCGGGAGAGGAGGGCTCCGTTGGGGCTGGGCTGCAGGGAAGGGACGGCGGAGCGGGTGTCTAATGCGGGGAGGTCGCATCTGCGTTTGTGTGTTTTACACAGGCGCGGGTTGAATCTCAAATGTTGTGCTATAGGGCTGGAAAACTTCGGGTAGGTGAACACAGCCAAGCCTGAAAAAGACGGGAGCTCTTTCCCTATCTCTAGAAAAGAGAGGTATGTCCCATCGTTATCAACTTCAGGCTTTTCTGTTTCACCACCCCCGTATCGAGCCAGAGTTTCCCCTTCACAAATGTACACATGTAGCTTTATGTATGGTCTATCTATACCTTAGGTTTTCTGTAGCACCTCTATATTTAGCTCAGATTTTTTTCTATACACACACGCAGGAGTGCGCGCGCACACACAAACACACACAGCCCTATGTGCATGATCCTGTTGGCTGTCTTAAAGGGGTTTTTTCTCCTTAATTCACCACTATCTATACAATCTGTTGGTTTTTCTCTCCCCCCCCCCCCCCCTCCCCTTTCCATAGCGCTTAACAGTATGTAAGATTTATCAAAACCAGCTTTGGCTCTTGCTATTGTAGTAGCTGCATGTTTATGCGTACGGCGAGATTAAATAGAGTGTGAATGAAATATAGGAGCACAGGATACATTTAAAGATCTCTTGTCGGCGTATTTCAGCCACGCGCGTGGTTGCCCTGAGCCCTGTCACCGACAAAGTTAGAAGGAATTTCAAGGCTATTGTCTTATCTGTCTTAAAGTGTTTTTAAAACAATAGGCAACTTTTCAGGCGGGCAGTCTGGGCAAGCACGGGGAGATTTTCCAGGGCAAAGGTTTGGTAAGAAAGCAACGTAAGGCTTTATGATTTAGGCATAGAAAGGAATGCTTAGGTTTTTATCCCCCCTCAAATTATCTTGAGTGTATGCATTGCTTTCATTTCTTATCATAATATTTATTTATTAAGGCCTTTTGGTTTCCAGTTCCATTTAAGCCTGAGCCAGAATTGCATTAAAATAGCAAAGTAAAATTCCATCGTGCAGAGACTTGACAGATCCCTTCGGGGAAGGAGAGGGGTGGAGTGGGGGTGGAGAGAGGTGAGCTCAATCCTGCGCCGGGGTACATCACCCGCCATATGCCCAGGACGGTGCTGGCTCCTCCCGGCCCCTGGCAAAGGCACCGAGCAGACCCAGGGGGGAGTCTGGCCACTCTGCAGTCCGGGGGGTTGTGATAGGGAGTTAATCCTTGCAGCTGCTGCTGGGGGTTCTCTGGGTGGTGAGGGGGGGTGGCTGCTGAGGGGTGAAGGCTGGTGCCCGCAGGGATGCGAGGGCTCTGGGCAGGGTTGGACCCGCTCCTCTTTGGATGGGGCTGAACTCGTGGACCCGGCATCACCGATGGCAGATAAAAACGGTGCTTTTGCTAGTAACCGACTATCACCCATTTTTCCGCGTGTATAAGCGTCACTGAGTTCTTCGAAGCCACCCTTGCACCTGGGGCATGCTTCTAGGCTATTTCTGAAAAGCATCAGGCATCGCCTCCACATCTGCGAGGTGATGCCCCAAGGATGGGGTGCACATCACCCCTCCGCCCTGACCGAAGCCTTTGCCCTTTCAGGGGACAGCCGCCCTTGCCAGGTGACTGTCACAGGCTGGGGACGGCTCCTGTGCTGTTGGATGGACTTGTTTTGCTGTAATAACATAGCACCGTGGGTAGAGCTTGCCGACTCGTTTCTCGCGCTGAATTATCACAGAAAGTTTGGTCTGTAGGGAAGGAAGGATTTAGCAGAGCCACCCGCCGGGCCCAGAGAGTGTCTGTCAGAGGACCTGGCTCTCTGGGGGTTTATTGGGGGGCTTGGTTTAGGGCTAGGAAAGCTTTCAAGAGGAGAACTGACAATATAAGTCCAAATAAACCCAGAGAGATGCCCGACGTGTTCATCTGGGATGAGGTCTCCCTGTGGTCCCCATGCCAAGCTGCCCCAACGGACCCAAGCTGCTGCCGACCCCATGGCTCCCCTGGTTTTTGGACAGGTAATGCCACCCCCAGTGCCACCCCATCATCCATCTCACAGCCTGGTGGGCAGAAGAACCGGTGCCCTTGCCCATTGTCTGCTGGCACCGGTCCCTTACCATGCCCTGGGGAGGATGGAGCCCAAGGGCTGGCAGATTTGCACCCTTCTCTCCTACCAGGCACCACTCAGATCCAGCCTTGCCCCCCGTAACTGGGGACACGTCCCAGGATTCACCACTTCTTCCTGCAACCGAATTGTGCATCTCCTCGGATGCTGCCAGGAAAACGGGGCCGAGAGGGAGATGCAGTGTCACCCCGGGGGACCTCAGCACCCCACCTTGCAGCCCCTTGGCACTCCCGCAGCCACAGTCACCCACCCAGCGCAGGGTCCTGAGTGGGACCACGGCCCCAGCGCAGTTCGATGGTCACCTGTGGGTAACACCAGCCCTTTTGGCTGGTGCTGTGCGGCTGCCCCAGGACGGAGCTGGGTTCGGTGGATGCACCTGCAGAGCCTACGCTGCCAGGGATAATTTTTTTCTTTTTTAATATTTTTTTTTAAGGAGTCTAAAATTTTCCAATTGCAGCGTGGAGATGCTGTTTGATTCCCCTCCCATCTCTGCCGAACCTCCTCCCCCTTGGCCTCTGCTTTCCTCCCTCTCATGCATTCACAGTGTGCGACTGTTGTGCCTGTCCCCTCCACCCCTCTGAAATATGAAATGTAAAACTGTAAGCATTTCAACATACAGCAGTTCAAAGGAGATCTTTGACTGAGGGCGTCTAACATGCCTGTACCGAGATTAAAAAGGGGAGGGGGGGGTAGGAAGGAGGGAAGAAGACTTTTTTTGTAACTGCCAACAGGAGTATAAATATTCAGACACCTTGAGTCTTCCAGAGCGGAGATGTATTGCTGTCTCCAAACTGCTCAGGACTCAGGAGTTTTTGCTTTTTTTTTTCTTTTATATAGATTTTTCCTTTGCAGATGGTCACACTGGAGTAATCCATTTAGGAAAAAAATATGCATGAATAACCTTAACCTTCACTTTCAAAATTATAAGTCCCCCAAGAGGCTTTAGGAGAAGCCTGGGATGGCAAATAAAGTTTGCTCTGTCTCGCGGTGCTGGAGGAAGCCCGGCCGGCTGCGTTTTGGCGAGGCCGTCTTCCCCGCTGGAGATCTTGCGATTGTTGCTCCCAAAGCTGAAAACAAACACATTTTTTTAAGGCAAGGCTTGGTCAGCCTGAGAAGCCAAAGGAGCAACAACAGCAGTGACGATTCCCCAGGGAGATGAACATGCTGATAGTGTGGAGCATCAAACCCTCCTTGGAGAAATCACTGCTGAATTGAGCCGAAGCGACCAGGGTTGGCACAAGGAGGTGGGCTGGGGATGGAGGGAGCATTGCCAGCCTAGGGGATGCAGGATCTGCTGGTGGTGGATCCTGGGATCCATCAGAATAATCGTGGCTGGTGCAGGGGATGGGGACCTCAACCCGACTGCCCTTGTGGGAGTGGGAAATGATGAGGGGGGAGGAGGGGAGAAAGCCCCTTCTGGGGTGTTGCCAGCTTTGAGGAAGCAAAACCCAGGCAAGGGATGTAGAGTAAGGTCCAGATATGGGGGTATGGGGCCACCAGGCTGGGAACCCCCCAAAGGTCCTTGCTGCTACTTGTGCATCCTTGTCCTTCAGCAGTGCTCCTTTGTTCTGCAGGGCCAAGTGCTGTAGCTCTTATCTCCTGGATCCCACCTGCTTTTGGGAGAGCCGGGTGGATGTGTGGGACATTGTGGGGCTGGTACAGGGGTCCCCATCATGCAGTACGATGCAGACATTCCCTCTGACCCGACCCAAGCGTGTGTACCCCCGCAGGGACCGCTGGCATGGCATCCCTGGCACGGCATCCCCGGTACGGCATCCCTGGCATGGCAACAAGCCATCACCGAGCACCTGGGTTAGGATCTTGAGTTCAGATGACACAACTTTGGCCAATTTGCAAAAAGCCACTCCGCAGAGCATCTTCCTCCCCTCTCGCCAGCCCTCCCTGTGGGATGCCACTGCCCGCAGCCGTGCCCTGCACCCGTCTCGCCACACGAGTCACCCTCGCAAGCTCCCCGGGTGAACAAATGATTAATAAACTGCACCACAGTGTCTGAGGTGGTTATTAATACCCTGGTAAAAAGAGCTACTGAAGTTATAAAGCTTTAATTTGGCATTAAGGCCAAGTGGAAACTCCGCGTGTCTGCCAACAGCTACACACACATCCCTATACAGACAGGCTGTTAATATATATGCCTATATAAAAATAAAGAATAAAATTAATTTGAAAGAAAAAGCTGAAGCGCTTGCAGAAGAGAGAAAAAGGATGGTGGTTTTGTTTGTTTAGGGGGTTTCTGGCAGGTTTTCTCTGCCCTGTCTCGTCCCCCTCCCCAAATTTATTGGGATTTTCAGCCTATGGATAAAACCATCTTGTATTATTATTTAAAAAAAAAAAAAAAAATAAGGAAGTGAGGAAAGAGCCTCAATCCAGGCTCTAAAAATATACGAGCTGTTGCTTTATCCCCCCACTCACTTTCACGTTTCGCTGGCGGCGTGACACCGCAGAGCAGGGCACAAATATGGGACCTGGGTGCCCGCAGGCTCTGCCACCGCCTCCCGCACCGGCCTTGGTCACAGCCCTTCGCCTTGCCAGTGGGTGCACGCCAGTCCCGGGGGGTTGGTTGTCCCCCTGCTTTTGGCACGCTCGAAATGGCAGTGGCGTTGAAACCGTCTGCCTCCGCTGCCTTTGAAATGGAGAATAAAGCTGCAGCTGGAGCGGAACGGGGCCCAACAGCCAGCGCTGGAAAATCCCACCCACAACGGAATAAAAAACATTGCCCGAAGCGCGGGGCGAGCGCCACAGCCTCCTGCCCTTTGCCGCAAACCCCCCGGCGTGGTGTGGCGGCGATGCCGAGGATGCTCTTGCCCTCTGACGGGCCCTAATTAGCCCCAAAGCGCAGCAGGACAGGGAGGTGGGGCTGGGCAGGGAGCGGGAACCGCTGGACGTGGGCAAGACCTTGGGTCCCTGGCAGCACTTGGCGTCTTCAGCAAAATTAAAGTTCCTGCCTGGCACAAAATCCCCCAGTTCTGGGGATTTGGGGCATGATGCACCGAGTTGTGCCAGCCAGTTTGGCTCACTTCAGGCAACTTTGGGCAAAAAGGGGCATCTAATTATTTGTGCAAGAAGGGGAGCAAGGGGCTGTAGGGATGCAGGGATGCAGGCAGTCCTGCCTGGCAAACCCCTCAAAAAACCCCACCAGGATTCAGAACTTGGACTTCAAAAGGTCTCTGCGAGCAGGGCAACGGGCCGGGCAAACCCCAGCGAGGAGTGTACAAGAGCAGAAAGGGATGGGAACATCAATAAGGATTTTTTTTAAAAAAAACCTGCTCTTTGCTTGGCTTGAAAATGAAATCCCTCGCACCTTGGCGGCAGCTGGGAGCACCTGCAGCACGGCTGCAGGCATTTTTTGGGGTGGAGAAAATTCTCCTGCGGGAAAAGTGGGCTGTCCCAATGGCAAACCTTCCCTTTCGTGGGAAAATGCCACTTGTCTTGACAAAAAAGCAAGAATTTAGTTTTTCAGAGGGCTGTTTTTCAATTCACTACATCATTGCTGAAGGATACCTCTTAGGAGCCAAAATTTCAGCATTCTGAAATTAGGATCTTTGCCAATCTTGGGATGGCTCCTGGAGTGCTGAAGAGGGTATTTATTCACTCTTCCCACACACACACACACACACACTTTCTTCCCCTTTTTTTCCTTTTTTTTTTATAATCCTGTAACCTTTCAGAATGTGTCCAGCTTTGGAAAAATTACAGAGTGGCAAATTTATAATGTTTTCTTTTGTACTTTTGCTGCTGTGTAATCTTTCCAAAGTTAGAGAAGTTTTGAAGTTACAGAATGGAAAGAAAAAAAAAAAGATAGAAAAAAATAATAATACATGTGTGAGTGGGAAAGGCATGGCATTGTGTTCTGCCGTGCAGACACTGTTCATTGTCTTGAGCTTGAGGGCACAGGAGAAAAAAGAAATAGAAAATAAAACCCCCCAAAAAGTGAGATTTCTGGCAAGAGGCTGGAAAAATTTCAATGATGTGAGGTCTGATGGATGCTTCATGTTTTGGGTGGTTTTAAGGGCAGGAGATGGGTGTCGAGGGATGGTCTGTACTGTCTGGGTGCTGGCTCTCACCTGGACGTCAGGGTGGGTGCCTGGGTGCTGGGACCCGGCAGCTCTCCCCTTGGCACTGCTGACTCGAAGCATCGAGATGTGATTTATAATGCAGGGGGGAGGCGCTGAGGGGGTCTCCAAACCATGTGGGGTCAGGACCAGCATTTGCAGATTCAGGCGATCTTGGACTCGGCATCAGCGTCGCTGCTGTCACATCGCTGCCTGCAAAGTGGCGAGTGCTCCGTGTCCCCCATGCGTGTCCTCCCACCGGTGCCGCATCCCACCCAAAACCCCAGCGAGGGGTGCTGGAGCCAGAGGCAAAGCTGCTGTAGGCTGTGATGCCGCACTCACCGGTGATGGAGCCACTTTTGCCGATGACGAAAGGCTTTTTAAGCCTGAAAACGTGGTTGGGAAGGAGTGAGCTCTGCACTCCTGTGGCTTTGGCAGGTTTTTTCCACCAGTGATTATTTGCACACACTTTTCAGTCTGTAGGACAGGGCCTTTGCAGGTGGGTCAGGGGTGCGGTGGGGCAGCCGTGCCCCAGGGTGGGGATGGGGTTTGCAGCCAAATGTGCGGTTTGGCTGGGGAGGAACCAACCCAGAGCCACGCTCAGCTCCCCGAAGGGACAACAGCCCCCACCGAGTCCCCACGGGAACGCTGGCACAGGGTGGGCTGCGAGCTTCTCCCCGGGGATGCCATCTGGTGCTGGGGTGGTCGCACCGTGGTGGCAGCGTGGCTGGTGCCAGGGGTGCTGGAGGTGACAGTGCTGGCTAGGAGAGGGGTGCCAGTCCCCCGTGCAATCCCTCCGTCACCCCCACCGCAGTGGGTCAGCCTCCAGCTGGTGATTAATGGCCCAAGGGAGGCCGTGGTGGCCGCGGGCCATGGCTAATGTCAAATAACAAATATGAATGCGGGCTGTAAATATTTATACAATGTGCAGGCACGTGCCGCCTCCCTGGTGCAAAGTCAAAGCTCTCCTGCCCCTGGCTGGGTGACTCACATCTCCCAGCAAAAAACCACCGGGGTGGCCGGCAAAGGGCTCAGGCCAGCGCTCCTGTGGCCGTGGCCCCCCTCTTGGAGGGGCTGGTGGGGCTGCTGCCCGCCTGCGGCTTGCAGGGATGTTTCATGTCTTTGAGGAGTTCCTGGAGCTCTTCACTTCTTGGGCCTGCTGAAAAACAGCTTTTTAAAGGCAGCTGAGAGCTTTGCAGCCTGCGGCTCCTCTTTATGGGGTACAGGGATGCTGGAGGGACCCTCAGATCCTCCTTCCCTGGTGAGACCCTCCCCATCCCGAGGGGAGGCAGTGGAGATGGACCCCCCCAGGAGCAGCACTGATGCTCCCCATGTGTCTGGGGAGTTAGATGAGGGAGCCTGGGGTGCTGTGGGAGCCCTGCCCATACCTGAGGGGCTGCAGGTGATGCTCAGCCACCGCCTCCCCCACCCCGGGGAGCCCCAGCTGCCTTACACCACTGCCAGGCATTGACAGCCGGAGAGGGGGATGTGCCCGCTCTGGGGCACCCCGCCTCCCTTATTGCCTGCGTGGGGAAGGCAGAGGGCAGCCAGGTGAGCAGCCTCTTGCTCAAAAACCTCCAGCCCACGGCCTCCTGCCATGCCAAACCCTCAGGCATCACCACCTGAGGCCATCACCAGCGTGCAGTGCCCTGGATGTGATGCTCTGGGTACCACAGCGCTGCATCCTGCCTAAGTGGCTAAGGGGCAAAGGGGGATGGGGGGGACGTGGATTTTGGCTGTGTCCCCAAGGAAGCCTTGATGTTTTTCCCAGTTCTCCCTCCTGCTTCCCGCTCCCGGCTCCCAGGTTTATTTAGTGCGGTCCCTGCTAATTCATGCACATTCCTCTGCGCCTAAGAATAGAAAGCGATGACGATTATTTGGGTGACTGGTCGGCTCAGGAAGCGGCTAATTGGAGACAGAGACTTTCACCTCTGCCTGGGCTGGCTCCAGCCTGGACTACGGGCACCGGAGCCGTGTTTCCTATCATCAGACACATGAAGGGGTCAGGGAGTCTCAGGGTGGCTTGTACGAGAGTGGGGACACAGGTTGTGCTGTTCGGGAGTGTGTCCCACAGCGAGCCCATCATCCGTTGCGTCAGGGCTGGGTCCAGCGAAGCCACTAAGGAGCACAGCACCAGCGTGGCTCCTTCGAGCCTTTCTGGTTCGTGGGCCAGTTGAAGAGCCAGAGGGCTACTTGGTTTCATCACCTGGGGTGGTGGCTCCTGTGGGGAGATGGGGTAGAGCTCCCCCCAGCTCTCTATATCGCCCCCCCCTGCCTCTCCCCTTGCAGATGTGGACGAGTGCGTGGAGGGCACCGACAACTGCCACATCGATGCCATCTGCCAGAACACCCCCAAGTCCTACAAGTGCATCTGCAAGTCCGGCTACACAGGCGATGGGAAGCACTGCAAAGGTAGGCACGCCGCCGCAGCCCCAGCCCCTCCGCCTGCCACAGCCCCAGTGGATCGCCAGTGATGTCCCCGGCCCTTGCAAAAAGGCTTCTTGTTTACCCCAGCCCATTGCTAAACCTTTTATTCCCCTTTTCTGCCCCAAAATCCTGGCTTCGTGACCCTGCATGGCGTGGGGATGGAGGAGAATGTGACTGTCCTTGCTGGTGGTGGTGGCAGCCGTCATGGTCCCTCCCCTGCTCTGCAAAGAACTGTATTTGCAGACAGGGGCTGCCCAGTCCCAGGGTGGGGCGGGTCACCTGGGGCTTGTTTTAAACAAAGTTGAACTTTTTTTCCTGCAGGATTTCCAACCCAGAGGCTGCAGAACTGGGTTAGCAGATAAAACATGAGAAGCTTAGAAATAAGATAGAGGATAGAAATGATATAGATATCGATGTAGATGTAGATGTAGATATAGGTGTAGAAGTAGGTGTAAATGTAGATATAAATGTAGATGTAAATGTAGATATAGATAGAGGTATATGCAGCTGAGTAGGGCATGGAAAGAAAACGGGCTTCTGGGAGGAACAGCAGCGAGAAAGCAGGAATGGGGCAGGGGAAAAATTCCCGGCTGTGCTAGGAGTGGGTCCGGGGTCGGGATGGGCTGAGTACAAATAACAGAGGGATTAAAGCGCGCTCCAGGCACAGCAAGGCTTCGCCATGGAGACCAGCTGCTCTGCCCACGACCCTTGGGGAATCCCGTGTGAGTCCCAGCATGCTGCCCTGTGCGAGGCTCTAAGACAGCGGGTTAGCTGGAAGTCCAGGCTCTAGACTGGGGAGGGTAGGCATGCTCTCGCAGGGTGTGGAGGGATGCTGTAGGTGATAACGGAGCTGGGGACCTGCTGAAATAAGCAGAGACCCCAGGGTACAATGTCAGCTGGGATGCAACCATGCTGGAGATGGGGAGCAGCACCAGTGCAGCGGGTTGGCTGTGCTCAGCAGCCCTGCAGCTCTCCTCCCCTCCTCTCTCCCTAGATGTCGACGAGTGCGAGCGAGAAGACAATGCAGGCTGCGTCCACGAGTGCGTGAACATCCCCGGCAACTATCGCTGTACCTGCTACGATGGCTTCCGCCTGGCACACGACGGCCACAACTGCCTGGGTGAGGGATGGGCTCCCGGCGGGATGCCAGCGTCTCACAGCCACTTGACAGCTCTGGCACCTTGGGAGCAGCCTGCTGGCTTTCTTTGCCAGGCACCTCCCGAGCTCTGACCCCGCCAGACTCTTTGCCAGGGGACCATGGTGGCACTGCAGAGCACCAAGCCAGCTGCAGACATGTCCCACGCCACAATGGCTTGCCGGGGGCAGGATTGTGACCCATTGCACAGCAGTGATGCCAAGGGAAGATGCTCCATGCTGGGAGAAAATCTTGCTCCATGGGTCCATCCATAGACTGGGGGAGGCCAGGGTGAGGCGAGGCTGGGAGGGTTGGGTTTGGGGATGCTGGGCACGAGCCACAGCCTCCCCACAGCCGCATCCTGCTGCGGCCAGCAGCCGGGCAGCAGCTCTGCTCTGCTGCCGGAGGCAGGACCAGCCGGTGGGGCTCACCCAGGCCCTGCTGCTCGCTCAGCTCGTGCTTGAGGTCAGCCCTGCACCTGCCAAAATAGATGAGTTAATAGCAAATATGGTGGGGATGGGAACCAGCGAAGGGACTGGGTAAATAATCCCTGGGCCAAGACAAATCCAGCATGTGCCTACGGAGCAGCCATGCATCCTCCCCGCCACTTCCCACTGCCCCAAGCTCCATCCGGCCGTGGCAGAGTCAATGCTCCCAGCAGACCCCCGGGGCCAGCCGGGCTGCCCGCGCCCCGGCACCCGCTTCCTCCCGCAGCACCCACGGGTGGGATCGCCAGGGCACAGGGCTGCCTGCCTTCCCTCCGCTTGCAGCTCATGGTATTTTCTAATTAGTGTCTGCAGAGGGGTCATTAATGAGCTCATCATTGGGAGGAGGAGGAGGGGGAAGGGATTATGGACACATACGCTTTGCATTAACCACCATCACCAGGATCTGTGCAGCCTCCTCGGGGAGGGGGGAGATTTACACAGCTGGGAGGAGGCGCGGGCGGGCGGCTCTGCCTTCCTCTCCCGCAGGAGGATGAGCCCAAGAAGAAGAAAGGAAAGCCGGGCTCAGTGAGCCACAGACGTCATGTGTTTACAGAGTTGGGTGGGAGGGGAGAGAGGTGGCTGGGGAGCAGCTGGGTGAGGGGGCACCTTGGCGGGGCAGCCCTGGCTCCCCCCTTGAGCCTTTCCTCAGGCTCATCCCAGAATCTCAGCCACGTTGCTTTGCCGTAGGGATGGTGCAGGTTTATCCCTTCAAGCCCATTTTACAGATGAGGATGCTGAGACCTCATGCTGAGATGGGATGGCTCAGCAGCTGATCTTGGGGGGCAGCAGGGATGAACCGTGGTGGAATTTTCCCATCCTCCCCCCGCCTCCCCTTGCTGCCTGTGCTTTGCCCAGCCTGCTGGCATCCCTGCTTAGCCAGAATAAAAAGAAGCAGAGCAAAGCGGAGGGTTATGCCCATGCCCTGCTGGCACTGCGGGCAGTGACTGAGTTGGAGGTGGGTTAGGTTGTGTGCCCACCAGAGCCCACCAGCCCCCACATTGCCCACCCTGGGCGACCTTTTGAACCAGGACAGGAATTTGAGCCCCCATCCTGACACAGGCCCTGCTGGCTTCTGCCCATCTCCCTTGCATTTAATAAAACAGGTATTAGAGCAGCGGAATCTCGTTTCAGCCATCGGGTTTGAACGGCTGCCTCCTCATTTTTGTGCAGAGCTTGAAGGAGAAGTTGCAAGACGTTAAGCCCTTGTTATAAGTAGGGGGATTTGAGGAGAGTTATTGGCATCTGCAGGACATAGCTTGGCTGGGATGAGCCTCAGAGGAAGCTGCAAGCCTCCTGCCATCGCAGAGGACATCCCTTTTGTGTCTAGCTGCAGCCTGGCTGCCAGTCCTAGCCTGCCCCGTGGGTGCCCGGGTGTGAGATAATGTTTTTGACACCTCCTTTCCAAGGTAGCAGGTTTGTGGGGTGCTCCTGGGCTCCTGTGGCAGTTTCCAGCTGGAGCCACAGCCCTGCTTTGATTTCTGAGCATCCCCTGGGGTTGCAGCATCCCCCAGGGCTTGCCTGGGGCTGGGGCATGGTGCAAGGCACCCACGCTGCTCGGGCACCCATCTGCCCATTCGTCCCTTTGCCCAGAAGCAAGGGGCTGTGTTGCGTGCTGTGCCGCTGGGCACGGAGGGCAGTTCTGGGAGCCCCCCCCCCGGTGCGCTTTGTCACTGAGCCACTATTCCAGCGTTTCCAGTGGCCGATGCTGGCAGGGCTCAGCTTTCCCCTCAACTGCTGGCTCTGCAATGCTCGACTTCACAGGAGGTTTTCTTTGGCACAGGGCCCCTCACTCCCCAGCCCGACGCCGTCGCTTGGCCCCGGGGCCATGGGGCAGGGGTGGCCATGGCAGAGGTTTGCCTCGCTGCCTGAACCAGGCATCCTCCTTGCTTTGGCACCTCAGGGCACTGGCTGGTTCAGCTTGGACCACTGTCCCCAAAAACCCTCTGGAGAGAGTAACGGGCTGTTGCTCTTCATTCACAGGGATTTGCCGGGATGGAGCCGGAGCAGCCCAGGGCGGGGGCATTGCCACTGCCACAGGGACACATCTCGAGCCCTTTCCAGCCATGGTTTGTTAAACCAGAACAGGCACAAGGGCAGCAGAGCTGCTGGGGATTTGAGTCCCCTTACAAGCAATTATCTCTGCTCTGGGCTAAGGTTTCCCAGCTCCCCCTAATGAAGTGCAGGCATCCCCAGCCAGCAACAGGCTCAGAGGGGCTGGGAGTGGGGGGCAGCTGCAGCTGGCATCGCAGCCAAACTTCCTGGGTGCTTTGGGGGTCCCAGGACGAGAAAAATCCCTTCCTCTGTGGTTTGGTGTTTCTTTCTGTAAAACAAGGCCAGACCTTTTCTTTTTTTTGCCCATCAGCTGGGGAAGCTGTATAACCTCTGCAAGCCATCCCTTGATGTGCTTTGCCTTCATCCCCTGCAGCCCTAAAGCATCCCCCTTTCTTCTAGCCGGCGAATCACAGGTGCAGAGCAGAAATAAATTGCTGCTTGGCAAATCTGTGGCACCTGGTTCCCCATCCCCTGGGGATGCTGCAGAGCTGCACTCATCTCCTGTCACCTTCCCTTTGCAGACCTGGATGAGTGCTCAGAGGGCAACGGTGGCTGCCAGCAGACCTGTGTCAACATGATGGGCAGCTACGAGTGCTTCTGTCGGGAGGGCTTCTTCCTCAGTGACAACCAGCACACCTGCATCCAGCGCCCTGAAGGTTAGTGCACAACATCCCCCCCACGCCGAGGCACTCTTCATCCCCTGTGTTTACTGGGCCAGTCTGTCCCCTGTCCCCTCTGGCCACCCCTGCATCATGCCTGGGTTTGGGTGCTGGTTCTGGACCTTTCTTGGTGTTACAGATTTGAAAGCTAATTAATTTATGATGAGCACACGGAGAGAGGATGCTGCAGGGCTAATAAACATCTTCCTAACAAAACCCTCGCAGGCCCCTTAGTAAAGTACAATAATAATGAACAGAGAATGTTAATCCTATACCCAGAGTGTTTTATTAAATCAAAGGTACCCAGAAATCCTCACGCCGCCCTACAAGACTCATCTTCTCCTGCCAGGTCTTGCGCAGCACCGAGCCCTTGGTCTCGATATCAGTTCTAAATTGCTGCCGTCTGGAGCAATCTCTTAGCCAAAATAGGAGGAAATGAGAGATTTTTGCATCTCTGCTGATTTTTATCTCTGCTGCTTGGCAAAGCCAACTGAGTGTTTTTGCTTTCCTCCTTCCCAGCTGCGTTGGTCACTCCAGCTCCCTGGGGAATCTTGCCCAGCCCAGGATAGCTCAGCGGCTGTGGTGGCTTCTCCTGCGTCCCCATCCCCTGTGGGTCTGGGAGGGATGAGCTGGCTGCTCCTTCCTCTGGGTGACGCAGTGGGTGGCCCCCGCTGGGGACAGGGATGCAGGTGCTGGATTTTGAGCTGATTTTTTTGAGCTGAATGGCTCAGAGTGTTGTTGGCCTGGGGAGGTCTGTGTTGCTTCTACACCCCGCGATTGATCTTGTAGCTGCTACGTGGTCCCCGAGCTTGGGCTCAGGGGTGCTGCTGAGATGAGAGGTGAGAGCAGCTGGTTCCTAGGCTGTGAGCCTGGAAAAAAGGGAAAGCTGAGGACAGTCTGGGTCTGGTGTTAAAGCCTGTTCTGACTTTACTCCTGATTCTTGGGCACTGCCAAGGCAGAAATGTTCAGTATTAGAGAGCTGCATTACAGCTGCTTCCTTCCTTCTGGGGGCCTTGACAGCTCCTTGTCTCTCTTCTCCTACCCTGACAGGAGGCTTTCTCCTTTCCCTCTGCTCTTTCTCCTTTTCTCATTCTCCCTCTAGCTTTCCTTCCTCCCCCCTGATGCTGAGGGGATGAAGCACTGCTGGGTCAAGAGACCCAAGGGAAGGATGCCAGGACCTCCCTCCTGCAGCACCATGACCCTCCCAGTCCCTCCCAGTAAGAAGATTCCAAGAGTTTGGGCTTGCTGGGTATTGGTGCCTTTAAACCTCATCACGCTCAGCCCAATGATGACAGCAGTGCCACGGAAAGCGAAAGGGGCGAGCAGGGTCCTTGCACCAGTGCAAGAGCAGATGCTGATGTTGCAGGGAGAGGAAGGATTAAAGGGGGTGCATCCCACCCTGGGCAGTGGCTGTAGGCACCAAGGGATTGCTGTGTCCCACCGTTGTGCAGCAGAGGAGGATGCCGTGCCAGGGTGGAATCACCTGGGGAGTCTTAGGAAAACAGCGTGCAGCCGTCCCGGCCTGGAGGGGAGCCAGGGCACACCGAAGCCAGAGCCTGCATCTCTGCTGGGACATGCCAGGGCATCTCTGCAGACTGCTGGCCGTCGGGATATGGCTTCTCTGGAAGGTGGCATCTGTGGGGGAGCAGCAGCAGGGCAGGGTCAGCCTCGTAGGTTTCTGTGTCCACCGTGGTACCCAGGACACGGTGGAGATGCTGCCAGGCAGTAAAGAACAGCAGTAAGAAAGAGGGAGAGAGAAAAACAGCTGTTTGGAGGAGAAGCTGAGTGCTTGATTGTCCCCGGCATCCCTGGGGCATTCGGTGCCCTGGGGGGTCCCAGGGCAGGGCTGGGTGGGCTCACGGCAGCATCCAGGCCCCAGGGAAAGCTGGAGGGTTCTGGGTGGACAGAGCGGGGGCTCCCACAAGTTGGGGATTCCCAGCTCTGGCCTGGCAGCCAGGGAAGGGAGGGCTGGTGTGGTTGGAAGCGGGAGGCTCTAATTACAGAGGGCTCCCCTGCACTGCAATTGCAGATGATCCCCTTGTCCTGGAGCTGAGCCAGGTGGGATCTGCTGGCAGGTGATGGGGAGCAGCCTGGGACACCCACAGACTTCAGCCTGTGGTTTTTAACCCTTCCCGTGCATGCTTGCAGTATCTCAGTACCCTCCTCCGAGGTGCCTTGATCCCATAAGGACCTTCCCTCACTGTCCTGCCCCAGGCTCTTCGCAGCCGCCTGGCTTGCAGCAGTGCCTGCTCCCTGATGCTGACACCACCACCGCTCACCGCATGGTGGGCTCAGCACCGGGTGCCTGGAAAGGAGCTGACCCCCTCCCTCTGCCAGAAAAAGGCCCTGAGCAGGCAGTTGTATCTCTGAGAGTCATCCACAGCTTGCTGTGGGTTTTGTTAAATGTTTCATAAACACCTCACAGTGCCCCATTCGGCACCTGCTGAACCCAGCTTTCTGCAGCTGGGTGTCCCATGACCCAGGAGAAGCTGGGTGGGAGGGGGCTGTCCCCCCCCATAGCTGGCTCTGCCCCTCCAAAACCCTTCCTTGCTCAGCTGAACGATGCCATGACCACCTGCCCAGGGGACTGTAACTGTAACCATGCTCGCCCTGTCTTCCAAAAAGGAGCTGCATCGCCCTGTCCTGTTGGTGCCAGGTGGGGCTGGTAGACAGCCTGCAGCTCACCCCATGGCAGGGAAGTGGGGTTTTGCCCAAGGTGCTGGGAGGGAATCAAAGGTTAAAGGCTCCAGGGTGGCTTTGCCCACCTTCCCGAGCAGCTCTGTGCTGGGAGGTGCTGCACTTCGAGGCCCCTAAGGTCCTCGCTTACAAGGTTTCCCCTCATTGCCCCCATCTCCCCATCCCAGTCCCACCCCAGGCATCCTTGTGCTGCTGTGGACTGGTGCCAGCAAGCTTTTGGAGCTTTTTTTTGCCTCCTTCTCCCTTTTAGAAGGAATGAACTGCATGAACAAAAACCACGGCTGTGCCCACATCTGCCGGGAGACCCCCAAGGGGGGCATCGCCTGCGAGTGCCGCCCTGGCTTCGAGCTCACCAAGAACCAGCGTGACTGCAAATGTAAGGAGCACTCCAGGGATGGGGATACAACCTCCCGGGGACCCCTAACCTTGTTCCCATGGTACAAACACCTCCTGGCCCTGCTGCAAAGCCCTGAACCCCTGGTAACAATTGGGTTATTGAGCCTGAAGCCCTCTGGTTTCATTTTCCTCCAGCATGCCCAGCTCTGCCTCTGCTGCCCTTACAGATGATGCTCCTGTTATCCCCCTCTGCCATGAGACATTGTGCCATCACACTGGCCGGCTGAAATGGCAGTTAAAGGGGGTCCCAGAGGTGCAGCAACCCCTGTCTCTGTCCCACTGTTCCGCTTTCCCAACGGGAGATGAACAGGGAGAGTGTGGTCGGTGCAGGAGGAGCACAGGAATCCTCTCCCCAGGGCTTGTGGTGCTCTCAGCCTGTCTGATCTCCTGCCAGCATCTTGCTGGCACTGCCAGGGTTATTAAATAGATATGTATGTGTTTATGCAATTATTTTTATTTTTTCTCACTTGCTGTCTGCGGCAAATGTGTAAAATCACTGATGAAATGGAGTTTTTATCCTATGAGCCTATTTTCCCTCTGGGCTAAATGAACAGTACCCCTTGCCCCTCGGGGAGGGCTGGCAGGGATTCCCAGGAGCACCTGAGTCATTCCAGAGCTCAGGAAAGTCCCATCCTTCCCTCGTAACACCGGGTCCAGGGGCAGGGACCACCAGCCCACCAGTCCCCTTTGCTCAGGCTCTGCTGGTGGCATTTAGAGATAGAGATATGCAAAGGGAAGACACGAGAAACCACAGGATGGTTTGCATCTGCCCAGATCCCACAGGGAAAGTCAGAGGACTTGAGAAATTATCCAGGAGGGAGGGATCTCTCTGGGAGTATGGACAAGGTTTTTCCAAGCTGGCTTTATGCTGCTGCTTGGGATGGCAGGTGGGAAAGAGGGGCTGGGGCTCTGGGTGACGGCTGGTGCTTTGCCTCCCGCAGTGACCTGCAACTACGGGAATGGGGGCTGCCAGCATACTTGCGACGACACCGACCAGGGGCCCAAGTGTGGCTGCCACGTCAAGTTTTTGCTGCACTCTGACGGGGTGACATGCATAGGTAGGTGCGAGCCATCGCCTGGCCGTGGGGCTGTGTGTTGGGATGTGGGATGGCTCATCTTCCTCCCTGGGCAATTTGCTCTCAGCCCGATGAAGGGTTGTTGGTGGTTTTTTTTCCCAAGCTTTGGGGGTGCAGCGTTTCCTTTTGTTGAGATCAGAGAAACTCGGTGCGTGTGTGAGGGATGCTGTGGGTACCCGCAGGGTGCAAGGGTGCGTCGCTGCTCAACCACAGGGAGCAAAGGTGGCCGTGGGGGTGCTTGAGGGGATGTTTGGGGACAGGTTGGTTGTGCCAGGGTGTGGGCAGGGGTCCCTGCCTGCCTCCGTGCTGCTGGAGGGGCAGGGGTGAGGGTGCCCTCACACTAGAAATTGTTACTGGTGCTGTCACTGGCAGCGTTCAGGGAGGGACATGGAGGGGACAGGTTTGGCTGCGGTGATCCGTTCTGACTTGGCACCATGGGGCCTTGGCTCAGGAACAATTGTCTTGCAAAAAAAAGCCCAAAAACCCAAACCAAAACCCCAACGACCTGATAAGTCAACCACCCCCAGAATTGCCCTTTCCCTGTGTGTGTTTTCAAATTGTAAAACATCAGACGGAGATAGAAATTTTACTGGTTTCATATGCTTGTGCTGTTTAACAGCTGATTTGATTTTTTGAAATGTTACATTAGGGGAGTGATTAAGTCCACAAATTGCTTTAGACATTGGAGTTCTTATTGCAAAATAAAAAAGACAAAGGAATTGAAAGCAAGAGAGAGATTTTGGCTCCCTGTGTACCTGCTGTGCCTGAACGGAAACCCCTCCATGCTTTCCAAATCCGGCTCTGTCCTCCAGCAGAGGAGCCCCCCGAGCCCCTGGCTGCTCCCTGCCAGCTTGAGGGATGCTCTGGGCTGAGCTGCCGTCAAAGCCCTCCTGCCTGTCAGCTCAGCTGCTGCTACCTTAACGTCACCACTGTCACCCAGCCTGCTTCCAGATTAATCCCAGTCCCTCCTGGCTGCTGGCAGGCGCTCGCAGCCCCTTGTCCCCACCATCTCCTGCGGCTGCTGCATCCCATCCCACTGGCTGAGGACCCTCCCCTGGGGTTATTGCTGTGCCTGGCGGGGGGGGAGCATTCCTGCGATGGGGACTTTGGGACACTGAGGTGCGTCAGTTGGTGTGTTCCTCCTGGATGGAGGTCACTGCGCGTGTGTAATCTCTCTTGGTGCGAGGACTCAGGGATGTTCGGTGCTGAAGTGATGCTCCTGACCTGCTGGGTGCAGGGGGTGGGAGAGCAGCTCCCTGTAGCATCTTGTGACCTGGGGGATGCTCGGGAAGGGTTCTGTTTGCTGGAAGGTCTCAGCACTCTGACCCTGGGTACCACAGGCATGAGGGTGGGACCTGGGGGTTTTCCAAAATTGTTCATGCTCATGGCCTTGGCCAAAATCTCCCCCTTTGCCCCCACACCGTGCACTGTATCTGCTGGGGAGGCATCACCCAGTGGAGCCAGTACATCCCCGTCAGCTCTCCCTTCACCCACCTTCCCAGGGGAAATCAAACACCACGCTGGGGGATTTTAGGAGCAGCACCAGCCCAAAACCCACCGCATCCCTTTTGGGTCTGCAGCCCGCTGTCCACAGCAAGGGGCCCGTCTGGCTCCCGCATCCCCCAGGGATGCCCGGCCCCGCTGTGGGAACACTGCGGGATTGTGCTCCAGCCGTTGGGAGCCGGTGGCCGCCCTGTGGGGATGCCCAGCCGGTGGATTTATGGCCAAGGTACCTGCTCGGATATTTATAACCACTCTTTCTTGTTTTACGGCCGGGACTCAGCAAACAGCCCTCCCCCATCCCCGGTGCTCCCTCTGCTGCCCCTTCCCCATTTCCTCTGAAATATTTCATCATTTCAAGGGGAATAAAGTTTCCAGCAAGGGGAAACGCAAACTCGCTCCCCAGGCCATGGGCTTTGAAATAGTACGCGGTGCGTTTGATGGGCTGCCGGGACAGGCCCCTGGTCCAGGTTCCCTTCAGATCACACCACGCGGCAGGAAGCACGATCAGCCCCTTTGAATGACAGTTTCATTAGGCCATGGCCGGTGTTTTTCATTTTTCCGCTTTTTATTGCTGCTTTTAAAAATGCAGATAATGAATAACATGCCTCTGAGCAAAGCGGGGCCAGCCCTAATGGCTCCCAACATGTCTGCAGGCTCAAGGGGGAGGGGGAGCCAGGAGGGGAGGCTGATGACCTTATATATTTATATTTATGCTCAAAAAGCGGCCTTTTTTAAAAAAAAAAAAAAAAAAAAAAAAAGACAACAAACACATAAAATTGCCCTCCAGCAGCCCAGGGTGCAGTGCCCATGGGGGGAGATGCAAACTGGGCTGTCACAGTTGATGCAGATTTTGGCTTTCCAGGAAGATTTGCAAGGCAGGGCATCATTGCAGCTCCCTCCCGCCGTTATCTGGGGTGCCGTAGGGCCATTGCTGTCCCTCAACTTGTGGCAAGCACCGCTGGAGTGGGAGGTGGTGGGTGGGGAGGAAATACAATTAGACAGAGACAAAAAATAAACCCAGCTCAAGTTTTATGGCTGTTTTCCTGACCCGTGCCCAGGTGGTTTGTGGTGGCACCACCGATGATCCCAGCTTTGTGAAGCTGGCAGTGCCAGGAGCGGTGCTGGGAGTGGGGGCTGCGCCAGACCCTGCTGCCAGGTCAATGCTGGGGACACCAGACCGAAGGGGCCGCGGCATGGGAGAGCTCTGGAAAGGGGAAAGCAGGACACAGGGATGTGATGTGGGTGGCCACGGGCATGCCGTGCATGCTCCTCCACACACATCGACCTCCCTGAGGGGATGCGGTCCCTGCAGAGCCTCGGCACCCCATGTCCCAGCTGCTGAATCCCTGCCCTCTGCCTGAACCCCCTGGGACAGCGCAGGCACAGCCAGAGGCTGAGTTTCCCCTCTTGTCCCCTTCCACTGTCCTTTCTGCACGGACATGGTGTTGTTTCTCATTAAGCGGGGATGCTCTCATTTCTGCTCAGCCCTGTGCTCACCTGGGGGCTCTCTGGCTTCAGTCCAGCACTGCCATGGGGCTCCGTCCCCACACAGGAGCAAAAAGAAGTGCTGGAGTGCCTTGTCCCCTCCCCAAGATGACCAGGATGAAGGAGGGACATCTGCCAGCCGTGGATGGGTGGCACCAGGCAGAGTTTCCTTTGCAGGGCAAAACTTGAGCTCCCTGGGTGTTTTAGCACCGATTCTGGGGTCTGCAGCTTTGCCCAGGCTGCTCTCAGCCCATTCTTGGCCATTTGTCCCACCCCAGAGGCTCCCATATGCTCCCTCGGGTACTCAGCACCCTGGTGCTGTGTGGTGCCTCACTGGGGCTCCCTGCACCCAGCTGCACGGCTGAGGCTGAGCAGCCCCTGCGCACGAAAAATCTGGACTCACCACCGGCTTGGCCGCTAAATCCAAGCGGTACAAGTGCCACTGGTGGGACATGGTCGCCTTCCCAAAGCCCATGGGCATGCGGTGTCCGTACGGCTCTTCTCAGGGATTGCAACCTGCCCTGGCACGTGCTGGCTCTGCTCCGGTGAGGACCCGGTTCCCCAGACTAACGGGCTGCACTAACGCTCCTCGTAACGCGCTTCCTCCCTTGGCATGGGGCTCTGGCCAGCCCGACGCAGGGCGTGGAACCAGAGGGGGTTGGAGAGGCTGCGGGACACGGGATGCTCCGGACGGGGTGGTGGAGGAGTCGATAGTGTCAGACCCAAACCTTGGGGTTTGGCTCTTTTGGGAGGTGGGGGGTGAAAAAACCCAAAGGGACAATTTCCAGCTGGCTGGAAAGGCAGCGGAGTGGAACCCGTTGATGTGTGACACCAACCGAGCTCCTTGCTGGACACTGTTTCTAAATCACTTTTTTATAATGTTAAACAGGGGAGAGACACTTCCAGCAACACGTTATCCTTGAGACGTTTTCTAATGGTAAATATTTTTGTTCTCTCTATCTCTACAAAGGGGTCTAACTGTAGACGGTCTCTCATCTCGAGATCATAACCGGGCTCGGGGGGCTGAGCTGTCGCGCTAACCGCATGCCTCGCTAACCCTGTCCCCCGCTGCTGCTTTTAAACCCCGCAGAGCAAGCCTGGCCTTGGGCTGCTGGCAGGCTTTGCTTTCGGGGATGGAGAAAGAAACCCTCCCCTGGCTGTGCTTGCATGAGGCGGGGGCTCTCGCATTGCCTCGGTCGGTCCAGCCCGGTGCAGGGGGTGATAATCCGCTTCCTGGTGGCTGCGGCAATGGTTATCCTCCCCCCACCCCACCCCCACCGCCACCAAGCAAACCTGAGAGGAGCTAGTGGCTGCGTGATGGGGAGGGGGATGCTCGTGCCCATCTCTGTGCTCCCAGAGTTACCCCTTCCCAGAGCCCACCCGCTGGGGGACGGTCCCCTCTGTGAGTGCAGGGACATTCAGGGTGTCCCAGGGTCTGGCCCAGCAAAGCTGCCAGCCATGCTCGGCGGCACCCAGCCCAGAGCTGCGGCCAGCTGCCGAGCTGCAATGACCTTTTATCGGGCTGGGCACCTCGACTGCTTCCCCAAGGATTTCTTTGCAAACCCGGTTGGGTCCCTTAAGCCCCTCACGAAGGTAAGGTGATGCCTCTGCTCCCCTAACGAGGAAACTGAGGCAGTCTGAGGGTGCAGCGACTTGTCTGCGGTGGGGAACCTTGTTCACAAATGTGCTGGGTGCATGCAAACTGCTGGCGCATCCAGGAGGAACTGTGGGTGCCCGGCTCACTGGTGGCAGGGAGCACTGACCGTGGCTTTAGGGGGGCTCTGCAGAGCCTTTCCAACAGGGGTGGGAGAAGGGGGAACCCCAGCTCCGTGCCGTCACCGCGCTCCAGCCAACTCGGCTGTAATCCCTCTGATTACCGTGCAATTATCTCCTTAGGCTTGTGGGATCTCAATCCCACTGTGATCGCCGCTTCCCGGCAGGTGGAGGCGAAGCCGGAGTGTGTGCGGGCAGGGCTCCGTGGGGGCGCGGGCAGGGGCTCTGCCAGCCCCCGGTGACAGCTGGCACAGGGAAGGGTGCCAAGCGGGGCGAGGATTTCCAGGACATGGTGGTCGGGAAGTGAGACCGGAGCTGGGATGGAGGAGGGTGGGAGAGTGTGTGTGTGTGTGTGTGTGTGTGTGTGTGTGCGCGCAAGCTGCTTTGTCTTCTCTCTCCTGGAGCGATGGGGCCCTCGCCAAAGCCCTGTGTGGCTGGGTGAGTCACACCGGCTCACGCCAGGCTGGGAGCAGCCCCTGGGCTGCCGGCATCGCCGAACAATGCCGCTCTCCCGGGGCCCTGCTCCAGCGCCTGGCCCCACGGCGCCTGGCCTCCGCTGCCTCGCAGGTACCCCAGCACCCCCCTCCAAGCTTTTTGCAAGCCTAGGACATGGTCCCGCCTTTGCACAGGGGTTTGCAGTGGTGCTCAGCCACGCTGGCTCAGCTCCCACCCCATGCACACCCTGAGCAGCGGCCGCATCCTGCATGGGGTGCTGGGTAGGGCTTGCCAAAATTCCCAAAGGTGCAAAGGGACTGGAGGGGAGATGGGTGTCGCAGCACGGGGAGAGGCTGTGAGCATGGTGATGCGTGCCCAGGGCACCACGCTCCATGGAGAGCCCCATCATCCCTGGTGCAGCCACTTCTCCGGCTCCTCAATCCCACCAAAATTAGTGCCCACACCAAGGCCATGGCCTCATCTCAGCAGCGACTCTGTTAAATCGATCCTCCCTGGGCTGCTTCTGCACCAGCTGCTGGAACAAAGGCTGGCGTTAAATAATTCATTGGGCTTCCGGAAAGTTTCCTTTCCCTTGGGCTCCGTGTCACCCACACTGTGCTCTTCGCCCCGATGCCGCAGGGGGGGACACGGACCCGGCACGGCCAGGCTGCATGCGGTGCGAGGACCTGGCTGGAGGAATATATGCAGAAATCCTTCCTTTGCCGTTAGGTTTTGTAATTGTGCTGGCTATTAATTTCATAAAATGGTCCCTTTTGTTCTCTTATTACGGGACATCATAAAAATAGCAGCGGCAAGACGAGCACAGAGTGATCCCAGCTCCCTCGCCCTGCGGCAAATGGTTGGATAATTCAGTCATTCCCACCCCATGAGGCGCTTGCAAAGAGCGGGAGAACCTGGGATTTGCTCTTTCCAAGGAATTTCTTCAAGGCATTTTCATCTTGGGTTCCTTGAAGCCCAAATGCCTCATTTATCCAAGCAACCAGCCTTCTGAAAGGAATATTTTATTATCCTTTGTGAACAACTTAATGCACTTCAAACCATTGTTCTGGTGGTTAGGACAGAAATTGAGGATTGATCTCACAGGGAAGCTGTCAAGCTGAAAATGCTTCATTTAAATTAGTGTCCCTTCTAGTTCTACCAGCGACAGCTGACTTTGATAATACTGAAATAATTAGCATTTTTTTTAAAATTGGATTTTTTTTCCACTGATGCTGCCTGCCTCTGTGTGTGTGTGTTCTAATTATATGAAGCGTCTCCCAAATTAGCCCGCGACGCTGGACCAGCCGGCGTGCCCGAGCAGCGAGTGATGGTTAGGCACACCCGTGGCTTTGTGGCGTGGTGGTGGCAGTGGCAGTGAGGGGGCTGGGACCCCCCTGGGACCCCCCCCACCATCCCGCTGGGGCAGTGGGGCTGCGCACCTGCATCCTTGGGGAGCCGCAGCCTGGGCACCCTGGGTGAGCCTGGCTCTGGCTGCTTTTTGCACAGCAGGTGCTGTGATTTTGTCACTTGGAAATGCAGTTCTCCTGGTTGGAGCTGCCAAAGCCAGACCCCACCAGACCCTGGTTTTGGGGGAAGCACAGCCCTGATGCCAGTGTGAAGGCTGAGTGTGGCAGGATTAATCTCACGGAGCCGCTTTTTCCCTCTGTCAGCTGAAAAGCCAACGTATTTCAGGAGCACAGAGCTTCCACCGAACCTCTGCTTTTCCCAGTGAGCGTTGGCCATTTTGCAACTGGCAGCAGCTCTGCCTGCACACCCCTGCCTGCATCCCGACCCCATCCTCCCCAGGACGGCCGGGTGCCACTCTGCTTCCTGCCTGCAGTTAACAAAGCATCCTCTAACGGGGGGGACAGAGCTGTCCCCAAACCTCTGTCTGCCTTGAGTGCAGATACCCAGTGTATCAGAGCAGGTTGTGGGAAGGCAGGAGGATTGCACAGCGGTTTGGATGGGGAACCAGGAAATCTGGGTGCTTTTTCCTGCCTTAGTGCTGCCTGCAACCTGAGCTGAATCACAGGTGCCCTTATTTCACCTCCAGAATCCCCGGGGAGCAGCACCCAGATGTGGCAGGATGGGAAGGCGATGAGTGCCGGATCAGCTGCAGAGGCAGAAGATGCTGTGGGATTGCCACGCGTTAATGCCTTACCCCCTGGCCCTCGTGCTCTGTATCAGGGTGCTTATTAATTTGGGGGCTCTGTGGCCTCATTACTGCTGCGTGAAAAGCCCAGGGTGATTTCAGTGGGCTCTGCAGAGAGGTTTGCACCCGCTGCCTCTCCCAGGCTGCAGTGTGAGGACATCTGGGTGGCAGGGGGACGTATGGGTGGCATGGGGACGTCTGGGTGGCGTGGCACACACCCACCCAGCCTTTTAAACGCCAGTCCTTCACCCTGGCTTGCTTTCTCCCCTCTCCTTGCAGAGACATGTGCTGTGAACAACGGGGGCTGTGACAGCAAGTGTCATGACGCGGCCACAGGTGTGCACTGCAGCTGCCCCATGGGCTTCATGCTCCAGCCCGACAGGAAGACTTGCAAAGGTGGGTGAGTGTGAGCGGGGCCAGGGTGCTCGCTGCTCACCCTTGGGTGCCTCAGACTCCGCCTTGTGCCCTCGGTGCCCTTAGGAAAGGCTCAATTTTAGCTCTGCTCGATTTGCCTGAGGCATTTGCTTGTTTGGTGTTTGCATCTGTGGGGTGGGGATAGGGATCGCCCCCAGGAGCAGAGACTCAGCCACCTTGCTAAAGGCACCCTGCTCAGCCCTGCTGCCCCAGGAAGCCTCTGGGGAGGAGGAAAGGGGGGGTCAGGTCATGTAGGAGGCAATGGCATGACATTTGTGCAGCTGGAGGGTCCTGTTCCACCTCACTCCACCCCAGTGCCTCAGTTTCCCCATGGGTGCAGGAAACCCACGCTGCTCTGGGCGTCTGAGATGCATGGCTCCCTCTGCAGTCACTCAGCCGGGTCCAGGCACTGTGTCTCATTTGATGGAGGACACCACAGGATGCCATGTGCACCAACATCCCCATCCACCTGTCCCTGCAAGGGCAAGTGGTGAGGCTGGCTACCCCAGCCACCCCAAACCTGCCCCCCCTCCCCAGGCAAGGGGACACCGTGACCCCGGGGCCAGCCAGTGCCTGCGTTGTGTCTTTTGGCAGCTCTGGGAACTTGACCCCAGTTGAAAGGAAAGCCCATGCCGCTGCCGGCTGCCTGTCTACCTGCTGACTGCTTCCAGAAGCCCCCTGCCCCCTGTTATTTTATCAGAGCACACCCCAACCCCCACCCCTCTTCTCCAATTCTGCAGTTTCCAGGAACGTGCAATAACCTGGAGCCACGTCCCCTGTGTCTGGGGGTTTTATTACAGCTGCGGGCTGCTTTACAGCTCACTCCCTCGCAGTCATAAAAAGAAAACCCCAGCCCCAGCGATGCAGAGCTGCCGCCCCAGCGCTGGCGGCTGGGGGATGGAGGGACAGGGAAGGCGGCTGCCTCTTCCTGGTCTCCTTCCATTTTACAGGTCGTTTCCTAGCAGTAAATTTTGTGATTAGTCAAAAAAGGAAAAAATCTAACCAAAACCCCAAGTTCCAGCCTCTTGCCAGGTTGTTGGGGCTCTTTGCAGTTATTGTGCGTTGTCATTTTTAGCTTTGTTTATGGCAGGAAGGAGATGGCAAGCAGAGGGGCGAGGGCTGAAAAGTATTTATTTTGTCAAGCGGCTGTTTTTGAAGGAGGGGGTTTCGCCTCCTGACTTGCTCTTTCTTCCTGCTGCTCCTGGTCCTCAAAAGTAGCCCCCAGCCCAAACCTGTGACTCTGCAGACTCTGATCTGGTGCTTTCCCCCAGTTGCGAGGCTTTTTCGGAGACCCTGGCTCCCAGCTCTGCCCTGGGGGGTGCCAAGACCTGCAGAAATAAAAAATTTTGCACAGCTTCCAAAGGGAGCTGATCCCAGGAGCCCTGGCCCTCCCCAGTGTCATGCATCGGCTCCCCAAATGCACCCAGATAAAACCAGCAGCCACTTTCCCCTGGTGACCATCAGAGCCCAAAGGCTTTGCTCTGTTTGCCAGCTCTGGGTGGGGATGTGGTCCAGAGGGGAGGACCCCGCTCTCCCAGCTGAGCGTTTCAGGCGGAATGTGACCCATGTCCCCTGTCCCCAACAGACATCGACGAGTGCCGGCTCAACAACGGCGGCTGCGACCACATCTGCAGGAACACGGTGGGCAGCTTCGAGTGCAGCTGCAAGAAGGGCTACAAGCTGCTTATCAACGAGAGGAACTGCCAAGGTAAGGGCCAGCGGGACCCCAGCACCCTGCCCTGCCCAGGGATGTCACCTCTCCCTGCCTGGGGATGTCACCTCTCCCTGCCCTCCAGCATCTCTCAGCCCTCCCATGCTGCTGCTGGAGGAGTACGGCCTGTTACTCATTCCTCTTTGCTTTCCTCTGGACTGTGTACATCCCTCAGGGGATTAGCCTTGGATTTGGGTTCTGGTCTGGGGCATAGCCCTTTGATCTGCAGAGCTGGGCTGCCGCCCCAGCCCTGCTCCCGAGCTGGGGATTTCTGGGCTCTTCTCGCAGCAGAGTTAAAGGCAGCAGTGAGGCAGATGCCAGGTGAAATCCTCTGGCCTCACTCAGGGCTGGGATGATGGTCATGATGTTCCCTGAAGCCCCGTGGGCTGGGATGCAGCTCTGCCTGAGCGCGGGGAGCATCCCTGCCAGCAGCCCTGGCAGCGAGCATGCCCCAAGCACAGGACCATGGGCTCCGCTCTGGAGCACCCATGCCAGGGGACTGGGGACCCCAGCAGCACCCCATGTGTTCTGGGAGGGCACCCTGAGCTCAGCACCCACCCTGGCACCTTTGGGCTTCTCCCAAGCTGCTCTTCTTTATTGCACAAAGTTTTTGCTAGCGATCCCACAGCAGCACAACTGTACCTCCCTGCTAAAGCACACATGCTGACGCACCGGCTGCTGCCTTCCCTCTTGAGAGGCTGCCGTTCTCCTGGGATGGGTGATGGGAAGCGCAGCGGGACATGTCCTGCCTTGCCTCTGTGCTTCCGCCAGCTGCCCTGCGGCACGGGCTGGATCGTGCCCTGCTCGGGGACGTGCCATTTTTGCAAGCCATCAAGGCAGAGCAAGGGTTTCAGTAGCTTTTGCACTGGGATTCCTCCTTCCCCCATCTGTTGGAGGGCAGGAGTTGGGGGGAAGATGCATCTTGCTCACTCCAGGAGGAGCTGGCTGCTCCGTGCTGCTCCTTCCATCTTTTTCTCCCCATCCTGACATCCTCCTACACATCCCACAGAAACCCAGCATGTTTAAACAACCCAGCAGGTCACTGGACTGTGCCGGGGGGAGCATGGGGCTCTGCCCCCCCACCCATGGCCAAGGCCAGCAGAGTGGTTGTGCGTGAGCCCAAGCATTGCCTCCTGAAAGCACACGGCCGGGGAAGGAGGGGGCTGGCGTGCTCCAGGGCTGTGACCGCTTTCATCTCCATCCAGGTTCTGCGCTCTTGGGAGTTTGACGTGAACGTGGCAATTAACTTAATTAAGCCAATGAAATGATGCTCAAACCCGGCGGGTTGGGTTCACCCGCTCAGCCAGGCCTCCCTGCCCTGGCGAGGTGCCCTGCGGGGCAGAGCAGACATCGCTGGCGCTGTCCCCAGGGCAGGACCTGCCCGCACAGCATCCCTCCCTGGCACCAGGCAGGGCCCTGGCTGGGCAGCAGCTGGAGGCTCTGGCAGCTGCCCCGTGCCAAGGATGCAGTGCTGGCCCCGTTTGGCTCATTTGAGGTGCAGGGGGTTTGCAGGAGCTAGGGGGAAGGGGGGGCTGATGGGGCAGGGGGCTTCTGCACCCATGTAGCAGCAGCTAGAGCGGGCGAGGAAGGAGCTTGGAGGCCAGCAGGGTGGGAGTGCAGGGTCCCTGAATGTCCCAGCGCTGGACCCACAGAGCATCCTAGTGTTGGATCCCCAAAGCAATCTGGTGCTGGATCCCTGGAGCATCCCAGTGCAGGACCCCACAGCATCCCAGTGCAGCCCCTAGCTTGCTGCAGGAAGGGAGAGAGCCCTTGTGCCTGGGACCGCCCTTCTGCCGTGCTGGCCCTCACCCCCCACTTTGCCTTCCCTCCAGACATCGACGAGTGCTCCTTCGACCGGACCTGCGACCACCTCTGCATCAACACCCCCGGCAGCTTCCAGTGCCTCTGCAACAAGGGCTACACACTGTACGGGCTCACCCACTGCGGAGGTAGGGCTGGCTGCGTGCTGGCAGGAGGAACACATCACCCCACCGGGTTCAGGTCCTGGGGAGGCACACGGGGCACCCAGGCATGGGGCAGCCCCATGGCATGGGGGACCCCCGGGGATGCCGCTCGCCCCAAGGGCCAGCGGGAAGGGTCGGTTCCCCACGTACCCTGAGCTGGGGCCAGGCAGGGAGGGGGCTCGCAGCCAGACGCTGGTGTCTGCAACTTCAAACGGAGCGACAGGAACAATTTGCGACTTGTCTGCAGCGGGAGAGAGGGAGAAATCCCCAGCGTTTTTGGCAGGGAGCTGGGACGGGGTGGGAAGGGGAACATCAAAAGGGTTTGACTTAAGTTTCACAAGGCAGATAGCTCCCAAGGGCGGGGGCGTGCGGCACCCCGGGAAGCGGGGAGGCAGATGAAACACACTTTGGGGGTGTTGCTGGAGCGTGTCGTGGCAGCGGTGCCATCAGCCCGGGGAGATGGCAGCACAAGGCTGGGTGCTCCGGCATCGCCTGGCTGGTGAGGACAGGTCACCCTCCTTGTGCTCCTGCTGTGAGCCAGCATGTCCCCTGGGATGCTCTCAGCGTGACCCCGCAGCTGTGGGATTGCTGGCTCCCACCGATGCTCCCACCGAGGGGGACCTGTGCAGGGAGGGCGCTTTGGGGGGCAGCTCCATCCCTGGCTGCTCCCCACCTCCGCCCCTGCTTCATGGCAGACCTGGAGAATCACCCCCTGTTTCGGGCCGGGGCGGGGGTCCCTGCTGCGGGGAGAGAGGCCGGGGCTGCCAAGCAGCTGCCTTTTGAATCTGCTAAGTGCTTCCATGTCGGCTGGGCTCCGTCTGCTGCCCCCCGCAGCTCCCCAGCCCGCCGCAGGGCCAGGCTGGGCTCAGCCTGGGTGGGCTGCACCCGTCACCACCTGGCCCTTAGGGACACCAGGGTCGGGGTGTCCCTCGTCCCCATGCGGCTGGCGTGGCTGCAGGGAGGAGGCATGGCTGGAAGCGCCCTGCCGTGTGCGTCCCTATCTCCAGCTGGGCACGGCTCCTGCAATTTATCCATCCAAAATCACAGCCCTGAGACAAGGCAGCGATTCGGTGTTACAGCTGGGGGGGGGTGTCCTGTTGCCCCTTGCCCACCGCCTTCTCCTGTTTTCCCTGCAGACATTGACGAATGCAGCATCAACCGGGGGGGCTGCAAATTCGGCTGCATCAACACACCCGGCAGCTACCAGTGTACCTGTCCCGCCGGCTGCAAGCTGCACTGGAACAAAAAGGACTGTATAGGTACATCAGGGCGGGGGATGCTGCCGATGCCCTGTGGCTGTCACTTGGGGCTGTTGGGATTAAGGTCAGGGTGGGGGGAGCACGGGGGTCTGGGGTGTCCTGGTGAAGGGATGCTCCGGGCTGGGCTGCTTTTGGCTGGGGCCCCCTGTCCATCTCACATGGGTCTGGATGGGGTGTACCATGAGGTGTTGCCCTGCTCCTTCTGCCCTCGGT
The DNA here is from genome assembly GCF_023638135.1 of Falco biarmicus. NCBI lineage: Eukaryota > Metazoa > Chordata > Aves > Falconiformes > Falconidae > Falco > Falco biarmicus. The sequence goes on along the minus strand of NC_079303.1, from coordinate 2,739,342 downwards.
CATCTCATTGCTTTTTTGACCATGCTTGGAGCTGGCTGGGAGCTTTTGCACCAGCAAATGTCCCTAAAGGAGTTGTCTTCATGGCCCTGGCCATGCCCTGGTACCTGACTGGCTCCCCCTTGTCAGAGACAGGCTGCCCCTGCAGAAAAATTGAAACTCCACCAGTCACATCTCACATGTCCAAAGGAGGAGGGGGGAGTGTTGTGCTGCTGGTCTGGGGTCCCCATGCCGCACTCTGGCACCCTCTCCTCCCCGGTGAATCCCCCTGCCACCTGGGAGGGCACAGGGCTCCCTTGTGGGTCCCTTGTGGGTCTCTGGGCTGTGCCAGCCACGGGCGTCCCTGCTTGTCGTCACCAGCCGGCGCATGTCCCTCAGAGCTGGTGAAATGCCTGCCAGGTTCGGTGCCACCACGAGCCACCCTCACCTGCAACAAGACGGGCAAGAAGGACAGCTGTGCCCTCACGTGCGCCTCCAAGGCTCACTTTCTGCCAGGTACCGGCACCGCTGCCACCGCCGGCACACGCAGGGGTCCCCCCGTTTCCCTGCGTGGCCCAAACTGGGAGGGGAGAGGAGTGGCTGCAAAGGCAGGGTGCAAAGCACCCAAGAGTGACCGGGGTGAGCGAGGGAGGTGGGTGCTTGCGGAGGGGGCTCATTGCTGGGTGTAGATCTGTGGGATGGGTCCCTGGTGCTGGGCATCATCCCTTCATGGCACAGCTGTGCCTCTCTGCATCACCCCGGCAGAGCATCACGGGGACTGGGCGGCCGCTCCAGCATCCCCCAGCTCCCATTCCTCCTTCCCACAGAGTCCGACAGCAGCTACACGGTGAGCTGTGGGACCCCCGTCCTGCGGCAGGGTGGCCAGCAGAGACCTGCCAACAGCAGCCAGCAGTGCCTCGGTAAGGGGGCTCCCAGCGTGCCTGCGGTCACCCCCTGCCCCGCGCCGGCGTTGTTGAGCACCTGCCTTTTCTTTTAGAGACTGTCGCTGCACCAATCAAGCAAAAGGCTTCCTTCAAGATCAAGGATGCCAAGTGCCACCTGCACCCACGGGCCAAGGGCAAGCAGGACGAGGCCGGCAAGGCTGGGGCACAAGGTGAGGTGTGATGGCGGGGGGGTGGCAGGGGTGCCCGTGCCCCCCGGAGGGATGGGGTGCTGACTTGTCCCCCCGCACGCAGGCGGTTCGGCACCTTGCTCCGACTGCCAGGTGGCTTTCGTCAACCTCAAATGTGACTCATCCAAGAAGGGGAAGGGCCGCCGGGCTCGCAACTCCTCCAACAAGGAGGTGACGCGCATCACGCTGGAGTTCGAGGCGGAGATCAAGCCAGAGGAGATCACAGGTGGGCACGGCACTGGCTTGGCCTGTCTCAGGTGCAGGTAGGGGGGGAGCAGGGGGACTGTGGTGGGACCAGAGGGGTGGGGGTGGGGGACTAGGGTGACAGTGAGGGGACCAGGGGGACAGTGGTGGGACCAAGAGGATGGTGGTGGACCAGAGGGACGGAGGGGACAACTAGGGTGACAATGAGGGGACCAAGGGGATGGGGGAGAGGACACCAGGTGGACGGTGGGGGGACCAGGGGGATGGTGGGGGAACCAGGGGGACAGTGATCAGACTAGGGGGACAGTGGTGGGACCAGAGGGATGGGGGGAGGACTAGGGTGACAGTGAGGGGACCAGGGGGATGGTGGTGGGCTGGAGGGATGGAGGGGACAGCTAGGGTGATAATGAGGGGACCATGGGGATGGTGGGGGGACCAAGGGGACAGTGGGGGAACCAGAGCGATGCTACAGGGATGGTGGTGGGACCAGGGGGACATTGAGGGGACCATGGGGATGGTGGGGGGACCAGGGGGACAGTGGGGGAACCAGAGCGATGCTACAGGGATGGTGGTGGGACCAGGGGGACATTGAGGGGACCATGGGGATGGTGGAGGGGACAGTGATCAGACCAGGGGGACAGTGGTGGGACCAGGGGGATTTGGGGAGGACTAGGGTGACAGTGAGGGGACTAGGGGGATGGTGGTGGGACCAGGGGGATGGTGGTGGACGAGAGGGACAGGGGGTACAGCTAGGGTGATAATGAGGGGACCGTGGGGATTGTGGGGGTAACCAGGGGGACAGTGGGGGAGCCAGAGCGATGCTACGGGGACTGTGGGGGGACTAGGAGGACGCGGGGGGGACCAGGAGATGGTAGGAGGACTGTGGGGGGGACCAGGAGGACGGTGGGGGACCAGGGGGATGGTGGGGGGACCAGGAGGACAGTGCCATCCCCATGCAGCAAGAAGAACCAAACCAGTCCTCGTCCCGCACCAGACTGGGACACAATGGGCAGCCCTTGCAACTGAGCCTTTGGGAGATGGTTTTAACCCTGCTGGGTTTCCCTCTCCACCCCTCTGTCCCCCGGCACCCCCATTGCCCCCTGCACCCCCAGCCAGCTGCAACCTGCACTGCCTGCGACAGAGAGTGGAGAAGAAGCTGAAGTCGGCCATCAAAGCCCTGAAGAAGTCCATCAACCAGGAGCGGTTCCTGCTGCGCTTCGCGGGGATGGAGTACGAGGTGGCGAGGAAGCTGAGCGTGGCCCTGGAGCGGCAGGAGAGCTGCGGGCCGGGCCAGCAGCGCCTGGGCGCCAAGTGTGGTAAGGAGCATCGGGGGGTGCCTGAGCTGGGGGACCCGCCACGTCCCCCCCGGTGGTGACAGCCCCTCCGCCGCCTGGCTGATGTCCTCCCCTGGCTCTCAGTTAGCTGCTCGCAGGGAACGTATTACCACGGCCAGACGGAGCAGTGTGTCCCCTGCCCCCCCGGCACCTACCAGGAGAAGGAAGGGCAGCTCTCCTGCGACCTGTGTCCCCGCGGTGATGCTTTTGGACCGGTGGGAGCCACCAACATCACCGGCTGCACGGGTGAGGGGGGCACGGAGCGGGGCTGGGAGGCACACGGGGGGTGGCCAGGGCTGCAGCCTCAACCGTCAGCCACCTCCAGAGGAGGAGAAAGCCCTGAGCATCCCCAGGACCCCCAGAATTGCTGGTTTGGGCATTTATCATTTAGAGGGGACCCCGGGAAGGGCAGCGCTGGCTCTGGATGCTGCCAGGGCTGGGTGGGGAGAGGAGCCGGGCGTGGAGCAGGAGACCCCTGGGCACACGGGATGCCAGGACTGAGCGATGCCTGTGCCCACAGGTCAGTGCCCCCCCGGCCAGCACTCAGCCGATGGCTTCAAGCCCTGCCAGCCGTGTCCCCGTGGGTCCTACCAGCCCGAGGTGGGGCGGGCGCTCTGCTTCCCCTGCGGCGGGGGGCTGACCACCCGCCACGAGGGAGCCCTCTCCTTCCAGGACTGCGACACCAAAGGTAGGTCAGAGCCGGTCCCCGGGGAGGGGGGCACCCCACCGGGCTGTGCCCGTGGCTGATGCAGCCCCCTTTGCTCTCTGATCCCCCCCAGTCCAGTGCTCACCCGGGCACTACTACAACACGAGCGTCCACCGCTGCATCCGCTGCGCCGTCGGCACCTACCAGCCCGATTTTCGGCAGAATTACTGCATCGCCTGCCCTGGCAACACCACCACCGACTTCGATGGCTCCACCTCTGTGTCCCAGTGCAAAAGTAGGCGAGCAGAGGGGTGACGGAAGGGGGGGGCAGGCACGCTGTGGATTGGGGTCCTTCCTCAAAAGCGTTTAAAAATCAATTGAAATAGAGTTTGGGGTCATTTCTGTGCTTTATGCATGCAGGCAGGCGTGGGGGGTGCATGGAGCGGTGCTAACAGAGCACTCCCCTCCCCCCCCCCCCGCCTCCCCAAGTAAAGCCCCCCCATCCCAGTGCCCACGCCACTGGTTCCCAGTTGAACTTTCTCTCCATGCCTTGCAGACCGGCAATGCGGGGGGGAGCTGGGCGAGTACACAGGCTACATCGAGTCCCCCAACTACCCGGGGAATTACCCCGCCAACGTTGAGTGCACCTGGAACATCAACCCGCCGCCCAAGCGCAAGATCCTCATCGTGGTGCCGGAAATCTTCCTCCCCTCCGAGGATGAGTGCGGCGACGTCTTGGTCATGCGGAAAAACTGTAGGTAACCAAGCGTGCTGCGGTGCTCAGGGGAGAAGCCCGGGGAGGAAAAGGCTGGGGTTTGGCAGAGCTGCCTCGTGCAAAGAGAAATCCACGTCCCCAGGCGGCAGGAGGGGATCTGGGGGAATTGGGTGAGCAGGGGGGACCGGCATCACCCTGCTGCCCTGCTGTCTTGCTGGATCAGGGGGATGTGCATGGGCTAAGTGTGGGCTGCGTTGCACACCCAGGTCTCAGCACTCTTTTTGGGGGTAAAAAGCCCCATTTGGAGCTTTCCCAGAGCAAGGGAGGAATAACAATATCCCTGGTATGTAACGTGAGGATTAGGAGGGGACTCAGCCTCACCAGACACAGATAATCCCCATCCCTGGTGCCCCCCTTCGCCCTGAGCATTTAAGCCGAGTAAGGCTGGAGGTAGCTCTGCTGATGGGCATCCGGCATCACGCGTCCCCTCGCCGCTCCCTGCAGCCTCCCCGTCCTCCATCACCACCTACGAGACGTGCCAGACCTACGAGAGGCCCATCGCCTTCACCGCCCGCTCTCGGAAACTGTGGATCAACTTCAAAACCAGCGAAGCCAACAGCGCCCGGGGCTTCCAGATCCCTTACGTCACCTACGACGGTGAGCACAGGGCGCAGGGGGACCCCATCCCAGCGTGCCAGTGCCCCCCTGCCTGGTTTGGTACCCGGGTCACCCCCAGTTCACACCTCCCATGTATTTGGGGGGAGCGGACTCAGGGATGGGGACCAGAGGTTTGGGGACAAGTGACAGCTCATGCCCTGACCGTGTGTTTTGGCTGGGTGTTGCAGAGGACTATGAGCAGCTGGTGGAGGACATCGTGCGGGACGGCAGGCTCTACGCCTCCGAAAACCACCAGGAGATCCTCAAGGTGAGTGTGTATCCCCCACGTCCTCGCTGCCTGGATCGCCGGGGGACGCTGGCACGCAGGAGCATCCTCCCCTCGGCTGTGCCCCTGTGCCCTCCCGGCGCTTGTGGCTCCGTTTGGGGTGGGATGGTGACCCTGCCTCCGGCTTGGCTTCCCTGCAGGACAAGAAGCTCATCAAAGCTTTCTTCGACGTGCTGGCGCACCCCCAGAACTACTTCAAGTACACGGAGAAACACAAGGAGATGCTGCCCCGCTCCTTCATCAAGCTCCTCCGCTCCAAAGTCTCCAGCTTCCTCCGGCCTTACAAATAGCCCCCCGCACCCCCACCGCCAAGGAAACCCTCTTCTCCCTTCCTTCTCCTTTCCAATTTTCTCCTTCCTCCGCTCGGCTCCAGCAGGACCACCGCCTCTCACCCTGCAGAATGTCCCCCCACGATTTCTCCGCTGCTCCCCGCAGAGCCAAGCCCCCATCCCGGGGGGGATGCTCCGGTCTCATCCAGCTGCCGGCGAAGCCACTCCTCTCTTCCAAAGCAGCTTCTTCGTTTTAGGAAACCAAAGCACCGGTCCTTTCGCCGTCCTCTGTCCTCCCTTTGGATTCCTTTACGCCAGGTCTGTCCCCGTTCTACCGGCAGCCCGGGACGTCGGGGGGGTCACCGTCCTTCCAGCCCCCACAGCTGGCGCCAGCTGCAGCCCCACCGAGCCCTTTCGCCGAGGAGTGCAGGAAGGTAACGCCGCATTTATCGCAGCGCCTGGGTCGTGGGTATCGGCATCAGAGATCGGGGGAAAAGATTGTTCAAAAGCCTACTTGATTCAAAAGCAAATTTAAAGGAGAGATCGGCAAAGCACGCCAGCGAACAGCAACCGTGGTGGCTCCAGTGGCCGTCCCGCTGGAGAGCCGCGCTGGCGCTGGGAGGAAAGCACAGCCAAGCCACATTCCCGGAGAACAATGTCTGGCTGCACGGGAGAAAACAGGGAGCAAAGGAGAAGGACTTTCAGCCGGGTTCATTTTTATTTTTTTTCTCCCCCCCCCCCCCCCTCCAGACACTTGTGCCAAGAAACCAGACTTTCTTACAAGCTCTGCCAAAGAGTAACTCAGAAAAGCAAGCTTTGTGAAGAGCAGGAGTAAATGTTTGTGCACTAGGATATCCTCCTTTCTACCTTTTCATATGTATTAAGTGCAATCATTTGAGTCTTCTTTATATTATTTAGAGGGAAGTTTTTTTGGTTTTTTGTTTGTTTTGTTTTTTTTCTACTAGAAACGACGATATTTATACCTGCCTGAGAAATGAGAATGTGCGTCTGTAACAAAAACCCCCACCCACCCAAAGTGACCCCAGCCCTGGGCTGCCGCTGACCGGCGGGATGGCGTTTTCAGGCCTTGCAACCTTTTCTGCTGCATTTGTCCCCAACAAAACCCCCTGTTTGGGGAGGGAGACGGTGCCTCTCCAGCTCGGCATGTGATGGATGGGGTGTTTTTGCGGGGGGTCTGAGCATCCCGGTGTGCCGGCGGAGGAGCTGGAACCGCCGGAGTGGCTGCGTGCTGTCGGGATGCCCCGTTTGTGGGTGCAAACCTCTGCCCTGTCACCTGCTTGTCACAAACTGTTTTGCTTCCCTGCAGGGGCTCAGGGACAAGCTGAGACCTGAGGGAGACGGGGGGCAGGTCCTGAGGCAGGGTCCCGGGGGGCAGCCTGGGAGGAGATGGGACCTGCCCCTCCGCTCAGCCCCAAACTCTCTCCCCGAGGCGTGGAGAGCCCTGGGGGGGCAGCCATCCCCCCTCAGCTCTTCCCCATCCCTTTGGCTCCATCCCTCCACGCATGCCCATCCTGCTGGGGTGCTGCCGGAGCCCCTCCCCGGGGAGTGGGATGCGGATCCTGGGGGACCCCGTCCTGCCACTGCCCCTTCACTGCCACCTGCCCTTCCCAGCTTCCCAGGCAGGCACGGCTGGGGACAGTGGCCAGGTCGATGTCACCGACGGGTTTGTCCCCCAGCATCTTCACTTGGCTGGACAGGACCCCTGGGGACAGGCGACTGCTGCCACCGGTCATCCCTCTTCCTCCTCCCTTTCCAGCCCCGCCACCAGCTCTCGGCTGTCACCTCCCCATGCTTCATCCCCATCTTCATCCTCCCAAAGAGCCAGGGCTAAATGTGGTCGCCTTGCCTACGGCTTTCCTCTTGGCAGGTCCCCTCCCATCCCTGTCACCGCTCGACCTTCACTGTCCCTTTGACCACATCTGGGCCGAGCCTTGCTCTTAACGAACCAATAATTTATTGCTCTGCACGTCCCACCAGGTCTGTCCTTGCTGAAACCAGGAGGCAGCTGCCGGTGCCCGCGTTTTCCCTCCTCCGTCCGTGCTGCTCCAGCGCCCCGGCAGCTGGTGCTGGGCTCCGTGAGGGGCTGCGGGCTGGGTGAGCGCTGGCACAGGGGGCTGAGGTTTGTCCCCAAGATGCGTCGGTTGGAAAAGTCTGTCCTGATTCATCCCAGCTGTGGATTTACCCCTCCTGCTGCCCGGCTCCCAGCCTGTTTGGAAGCTCGACATCTGCGGGCTGAGCTGTTTGTCACTTGGTTGGTGTCTGAAAGCAGCTGCTTTGATGCACAAAAGCTGTTGTAGGGATTTGGGGGGGGGGAGTTTATTGCTCTGGGGCAGTCGCAGCAGAGCAGTGACCGTTGAAAGGGTCTTTCATATTTAGAAGGAAAAAAAAAAAACCAACCAACCAACCAAACAACAGCGAAAATAAAAACAACCCAGGAATGACTAACCCCGCTGCGGCGGCCCCGGCGCGATGCAGCCACTCGTGCTCTGAGTTTATTAATTCTTTGTGATTTCACGACGGGGCGGCCGTGGCCGTGACCCTGCGGGGCACTGGGGCTCCTGGAGCCTCGGGGTGTCCTGCTTGCCACCGTTGTGGCTGCACTGGCCACCTCCGCTCCCCTAAAGCGGGTTTGGAAGGATGCGCAGCACATCCCGAACAGCCAGACACCTGGTAACGCCTCCTCCTTTCACCAAATCTCCCAAATAAACCCCCAAAAAAGGTCCACGGGGCCACCAGACACCCCTTCCCCTGCAGCTCAGCTCCTCCACGCCCACCCCTGCAACTCAGAAAGGGTTTGAAGGGCTGAAAACTGCCGCCTCAGCCACTTCTCGGGGGTATTGAATGTTTTGATGCGGTGAACAGAAATAAGGGTTGTTGGGTGGTTTTTTTTTGGTTTGGGTTTGGTGGGGTTTTTTTTTTCATGTTGGAATATTTATATCTGCCTTTTGCAGCGGGCCAGGACTTACCATCTCCAGGAAAAATGATTAATGAGAAAAGATGTAGTTCATGAAGTTATTTGCACTTGATTAAAAGAAAAAAAAATGTATCTGAACTTTGTACAAAGAAATGTTTGCATTTTGTATTGTCTTTTTTTAATTATTAAATGGAATTTCTTGGTGTTGTGTTGATCTTTCAAAAACTGGCCCTGACGCTTCTTTTAAAAGTTTCTAACAGCAGGATCCGGAGCCTTTTTCATTGTTTTGTTCCCTCAGATGCTCAGACAAGCTCTTCTCAAGGGCACGGGGGTTTTTTTGTTTCCTCCAGAAGCTTAAGTCCTACACACTTCCATAAGCTCACCAGTCACTACACAACCTATTTATATATGTTAATTAGACGCAACGTAGCTCAGTTTTGGCCCAGAACGTGGAGCTGGACAGGGACTCGCTCAGAGGGAAGCAGAAGGGATGGGAAACACTTTACCTTGCCCCCGAGCTGAGCTGCAGCTCAACTCCCAGCACCCTCCATTCCCTGCATCTCTGGGTAACTGGGACCAGCTGGAAGATGCCCATCAATACAACTGGGACCAGCTAGAAGATGCCCATCAATACAACTGGGACCAACTGAAAGATGCCCATCAGTATAACTGGGACCAACTGAAAGATGCCCATCAAGACAACTGGGACCAGCTAGAAGATGCCCATCAATACAACTGGGACCAGCTAGAAGATGCCCATCAGTATAACTGGGACCAGCTAGAAGATGCCCATCAATACAACTGGGACCAGCTGGAAGATGCCCATCAATACAACTGGGACCAGCTGGAAGATGCCCATCAAGCCCTCATGAGCTGCTGCTGGGCAGGACCCCCGGCCCCACTCGCTGGTGGCTGTGGGGGCAGCAGAAACCTACAAACCCCAGTGCCCCCCGCCCACTCCCCCGAGCAGGGAGGCTGCTGGGACTGGGCAGGTCTGTGTGCACAGTGGTGACCGCAGCACCACGAGGCAAGTGTCCCCTCTGCGGGTGAGCTGGGGCTGCAGCACGGCTGCCGAGGGTCCTGCCCACGCCACGCGCCTTCTGCTGTGCTCAGCACCACAGTTCTGGGCATCCTGGGTGCGAGCGGAGCTGGTCCCCGCCCTGCTCTGAGTGCAGGATGAGGCTCCTTCCCTCAGAAGCTCTGAAACTCTGCTTGAACTCACACCCCTACCAGCTCCACACAGCACTCCAGCCCTTTCTTGCTACAAGGGAGCAGCTCCTCAGCAAACCCCAGCAAGTGTTGGAGGAACACAACCAGCCACGCAGCTGTAGGTGTCCTAAAAATTTATTGCTGCCTGACTAGTAGAGGCGCTGGGGCTTCCCCATGGTGCTCTTGATATACAGAGCACGCACGTTCTGCCAGTTCTTCTTCAGCAAGGACACCAGGAAGTTGATGGCCAGGTGGATGTTGTAGACCAGTTCGTCCTCTGTCATCTTCACGTGACCGACGGCCACAGCCAGACACAGCACCTGGGGACAAGGACACCAGCGTCACTCACACAGGCAGAGGTTTTGTGGGGAAATCAAAGGTCGCAGCCAGGTGGCTGCCTCTGAAGTCATTAAATTATCTCGTGTTCTGTCAGCTGGACATGACTTCTCCAGCTTATCCACGGCCGTTTCCCCAGAGCGCGCTGTCTGGCACATGGCTCCCGTGAGCACATCTGGCCACAGCTGGCCACCACCTCTGAACAGCAGCTTGCTCCCTCGCAGCGCAAAGGTGAGCTGGAGCAGGCAGGGAGGGCTCTGCCTCCCAGAGATGGGGAAACCGGGAAGGGCGCGAGGGGAAGGCGGGCACGAGGGGAAGGCGGGCACGAGGGGAAGGCGGGCACGAGGGGAAGGCGGGCACGAGGGGAAGGCGGGCACGAGGGGAAGGCGGGCACTAAGCACGCCATCCTGGAGCGGGAGCAGACCTCTAGTTTAGCTCTGTGCCCACGCCCTGCTCATGAGGCGGCGCTGGCACGTGCCCTGCAAACCGCTAACCCGGTGCGGCACAGGCTGTTAGCTCCAAACTTTGCTGCTAAGCGCAGCGCCAGCTTCGCTTTTTATTTTGGGCACCAGCCGCCAGCCCTTTCTTTCCGCACACAAGACTCAGAGAGGCCAAGCCTCTGCCCGCCAGCCTCCCCGAGCAGCTTGTAATCCAATGTTCCCCACAGGCTGCAGACAAAAGGATTTACGAGCGAACTGACAGGCAGAGTGTCAGGACATCGTTAGCTCAGTTCCTTAAAATGCTCAAGCATTTGCAAACTATCAGATTTGCTGTGTCCTCCCAGTTGTTGTGCCTGCAGGGCCCGTATCAGCTGGAGTGCAAAGATGCACCTCAGCTAGCAGAGCAGTTAATTCTTAATACCCATGAGTCACATTTAGAGCGCTGACACGAGATTAAAATGCCTGAACGGGGTTATTTTGGTTTTAGGGAGTCAGCTCGCCTTGCCATCGCTTGACAGCCAGAGCAGCTATCTGCAGCCCCGCTCCGAAGTTCACTTGCAGAGTCAAGTCCCAAACTCGCCTCCTGCCGTGTGCACAGACCCGTGGGGGCCCACCCTGCCAGTGTCACCCGCTTACTGTGCCAAGTGTTAATCATGCCTGATTGTGCTCCGCATTGAAACACTGAGATCATCTCATCATCATCTGCTCTAACATCTTTCAACAACAGATAAATTGCTCCTCCTTTCTACCCAGCAGCTGCACGGCTCCTTCCCTTCGCTACAGAGATTGTGTCCCCGGCTGCTGTTTGAGGAAGACACTCGAGGGACACCTACAGCCCAGACCGCGGATCGCAGCCACGGACAAGTGCCCCCCCCCCAGGAATAACCCTCAGGTAGGTAGCTGTCCTGGAGAAGAAAAGCTCTGCTTTACCTTCTTCATCTGAAATTTGATGGTAGATTTGACCTCGTCAACCTTGGCCACCAGGTTTTCATTGTGGGTGAGGAGAGAAGGGAATTTGCCGGCTTTGTTCAGGCCTGGACCCAGGATTCGAGGAATCTGCTTGATCAAGGACTCGGAAGCCAGGAAGGCATCGTACTTCTTGGCTGTGAGGAGAGAATGTAGGTAAGGACGGACTCTCTGCTCCTACACCGAGCCCAAAACTAACCGTTCTGCCGAGGGAAGCGGAGCAGCGCAGCCCCAACACATGCATTTGAACGGTCTTGGCTGGTTCCAGTCCTGTCTACATGAACCTAAACTGGTTTTACTAATATATACCAAGTTACTTGTCAGAACAACCGAACCCACCAGGACCCAGCTTTGCACCCCAATGGCACGCTCTTAACTGTACACAGTTCATTTCCCTGAAGAAACTGGCATTTGTGGAGCCACAGGTGACAAGATGCGCATAAGGGGAGGATGGTATCGCCCAGCTTTGAGAGGCTGAGCCAGGAGCTGTGGTGTCCTATGTCACTCCCTAACTGCCTAGGGTTCCATGGCTAATTATGGATTGAGTGGGAAGTTTCTCTTGCCTACCTACGATCTGTATCAACATGACTTTGACTTTAGAGGGAGGAAAGGACTTAATCTCTCAACAAGTGAAAATAAGCAAATTTCATTCCATTCATGGACTAAATCAAACTTTTGCCTCAAGCTTTTCTCTGCTTTTGCTGCGCTCCAGCTTGCTGACCAGGAAAGCGAGGAACACCAGCTGAGGGTGAAACTTTCAAAGTCAGGAATGTTTTCCTGTATCCCTCCCTTCTTTCTGGAGTGCAACCAACCTCATTCTTGGAGGGCTGACCTGTCAGACCTTCCATACTGTAACAATTTGTTGGTTTTTCTGGGGAGCTTCTAGGCCAATTTCTGTACTTCGGGCCGACTCTGGTCAGCTCTCTATTCCCTGCAGTTACCCACAACACGGAAATCTGAGCGCAGAGAAAACTGTCCCGCTGACCCTGCCCTCCCAGGTCAGCCAGGGTACTCAGAGCCCGATCCACACCACCACTCACCCAGCTTCTTCACCAGCTTCTTGTTTTTGTTGAGTTTCTTCAGAGCTTCTATGTCCATGTGAGGAATGTCAACGGCTTTGGCCTCATCGCAGTGCTGCTGGTCCCCAAGCAAGCAGACAGAGAACTTGGGCCGCGGAGTCGACTTCAGCCTGGGGGACAGAAGATCCAAACTGACTACAAACCGCCAGCACCACAGGCTTCCACGGGAGCCATCACAGGGATACCTTACCACAGTGCCTGGGAATCTTCCTCCACAGCTTGTAACCTGCCTTCTCCAGCAGGCCGGTGGGGACAGCACAGGGGCCTCCCACACCTCCCCTCATGTTTTAAGACCCAGGGTAGGGGTCCGTCCAGCCGAACCCCCTTAGCTGGGGTGGTCTGAACTACCCAAGCGGTTCAGCACTGCCTCCTGCTGCGGCAGCCCGGCGGTGGGGGCGGGCAGCAGGGCAGGAGCGCAGGCCGACGGCTGGGTGCGAGCAAGAGGGTGGCGAACCTGACGGTGCCGGAGAAGCGCTTGTCCTTCTGGGGGTCGTAGTTCTTCAGGCTGATCTGCAGCTCCACCGTCTCCACAAACCTGAGGGAGGGGGAAGCGGCGCGGGTGAGGGCCCAGCCGGGCTGGGGGGGGCTGACGGGGGACCCCGGCCAAGCGCCAGGGCCTGTGACAGGCTGGGGCCTGCCATGGTGCGGGGCCTGCCATGGCGCTGGACTCTTACTTGCGCTTCTTGGTCTTGCTGCCCTGCAGCACCTCCTTCACCGCCTCGTACAGGGTGTCGCGGGAGACCTTGCTGCTGCGGGGAGGGAAAACAGCGCGGGCTCAGGGCTCACCCGGCCCGGGCCCCCCGTGGAGAGGGGGGACAAGGCCCCTCGGCCCAGCCCCGCCCGGCCCACCCGCGCCCCCTCCCCCCCGGCCGCCCCCACAGGCTCCCGGCGAGCCCCCCGCTACCCGGTGCCGGCCCCGCAGGCTCCCTGCGGGCGCGGATGGCGGCGGATGGCGCGGCGGGCCCGCACTCACCTCATGGCGGCGGCGGGCCGGGACCGAAGGGGCGGGGCGACTACCCCGTGCGGTATAAATATGGGCGGGAATCTCGCGAGATTTAGCCGCGCGACTCGGCCGCCATGTTGGGAGTGGCGGGACGCGGCGGCCGGGTCGGCTGCTCCCCGTTTCTCCCAGCGGGCCGTTCACCGCCATCTCCCCCGCTGTTAAACGAACAGCCGCGGTCTCTCTGCCTCCTGCCTCAGGCTGGCAGGCCGGCAGCCCCGCCGGCGCTCCGCAGCGCTTAGGGGACGCGGTCCCGGCCTCCCCTCAGAAGGAAACGGGATGGAGCTGCTGGGTAAGGAGCTCCCGGGGCGCAGCGCCTCGCTGCTGGGGCAGCTCCCCCCGGTCGGCCTTCAGTGTTTCAAAACCTCCTCGTCAGGGTGACGCGGGCAGGTACCGGCCGAAAGCCCGCGCTGCCCCCCCGCCGGGAAGGGCCTGGCCCCGGGCGCTGAGGGCACGCGGTGCCCGTGGCTTCACTGCTGGCACTGCGCATGCGCTGCCCCCGCGCACGGGCCGCCCAGCGTCTCGCCGTCCCCACGCGGCCCAGCCAGCCCAGTTCCGGGGGGCGGGACCGCGGGGCCCCGGGACCTGAATAACGGGCTGCGGGGGGCTGAGCCGCGGCGGGGAGCGCTGTCCTATGCGGGTTGCGGGGCGCGGCGAGGAGGGCCCGGGCACCGGCGCATGGCGGTTAGGCGGCGGACTCGGCCCCGTCGGGGTTCAGCAGGTCGGTGTCTGTGATGGTGGGGGAGGTGGCGGCTGAGGAGCTGCCGTTCCTGGAGAGCTGCTGCCGCCGGTTCCCTGGGTAATAACACGGGGGGAGCCCCGGCGTGTCTCCCCGGCGCCCCCAGGGCAGCTGGGCCAGGCCTGCCCCGCCGCTTCCCTCAGGGCACGCCATGGCGCCAGGCCCCGTCCTGTCCCCAGCCCTCCCTGAGGCGGGTCCCCTGGCACCTCCTGGGTGGCTTTGCACCACAGCCTCCACCTGGCTTTCCTTAGCGCCTGTCCCATCCCTTCCAGGGCACGGCGGACCCTCCAGTAATGCTGATAGACCACGGCTTGCATGGCAGCCGTGGCAGCTCAAAGGGGCCTCGACTGCCCAGCCACCCTGCTGGGACAGAGCCTCTGCTGGGAAACGAGCTGCAGTGTCTCTCAGGTGGTGCCAGCCCTAAAAGCCAGCAGAATCTGCTGGAGTTGGAGAGGAGCTATCGCATGGAGAGATCGCTTGGGTCAGAGGGCACTAAGCGTGGCACAAAGCCTGGCTGCACCCCTGGGTACTGCAGTGACAGACAGAGCGGGCAGACTTGTTCCTGGAACTGAAAATGATAAAATATTGGGCTATCTCAGAGATTAGTCATCAAGAATCTACTGCAGCTGCTTTTAAAGATAATCTGTCAGCAGAGTGCCTCTTCAGCGAAATGTACTTGTGGGGTTGTGGATGTTTTAACGTCATCTGCTTATGGCCTGAAATTCTGTTCCTCAGAAGCCTGGGAATTGGACAGGGGAGGGAGGAGAGGGTGAAGATGCTTCCAGGGCAAAGCTTATAATCTTGCCCCTGTCTTTTGCAGTACAGGACACCCTCAGCCTGTAGGTTCAGACTTTAAAGTACTCGGAAACTTTTCCTGCAGATCGTTTGGAGGTTGGGAAGGGCTCGAACATGGTACTTACACGATCTCTAAAAAGAGTCTGTCAGCTCACTGGCTTGATAAAGCTTTACCTTATATTTGTCTGTGGAATAGCTAGTTAGCCCTGCCTTCCTATATGGGAAGGGTGCATCTTTCATCCAGTTTTATTCTTTATAATGTCCAAAATAGTTTGCCATTCAAGCCTTTCTTAATGTGCAAAAGTGAGTAGACATATGTTGGGAGAAAATAAAATCTGAATTGTTCTTTTTATTTAAGGTTTGCAACAAAGAAGACAACTCCCCGGTCCACAAACCTCTTGCTCTGGGTCCCAGTGCTCTCTGTGAGCACGCTGAGTGAAGTGATAATTCATGCCTGCAGACCAGTCATCAGGGCAGGATGGAGAGCTTGGGCTTGCAAGCAGTGACCCTTAGTGACGGGACGACAGCCTACATTCAGCAGGCTGTCAAAGGTAACGGATCCTTTGGGCTGCAAAATCAAAAAGTCTCTTGATCGATTCTGTGAAATGAAAGTCAGATTTATCAAAAGTGCTCTCGTGGCGCACAAGCTATCGTACATCTTGTGTGGTCCCTTTGTATGGGAAGCTAGCAACTATCTGTTAGATTTGCACAGAAGAGTGATGCAGCAGAAATAAAACATGCCTCTGGCTTGAAAATAAAGCTTTGGAGGTGGGAGAGCTGTTGCTGTAGAAAAAAAAAAAAGGTTCTGCTCAGACTAGTGAGTCCTGTTCCTTCTGGGACAACTGGGGAAATGGAGGTCACGCTATGGCCTGCAGGACTGTTCAACCAAAACTTCCCCTGAAGCTAAGCAGGATGTTTTACTTCACCGAGATGCACAGAATTTGGTTCACAGTAGTGCTTTTCTCACTCAAAGGTGTGCTGAGCTTGGAGTTGGTTAACTGAAGCAGTATCGGTGCCAAATTTAATACCTGTCCTTATTTTGGTGTTTGTGAAGGGTTCCTTCCTCCGCTACCCACTGTTCCTTAGAAAAGGAATGCACCGTTTCCCAGCCTGTGGAGCAGGATGGTTGAGTTGCAAGGCTTCATGTCCTGGGGATTGCTCCCTTGCTTTCTTTTCTGTGCTAACTCACTGCAAGTTTATTACGTGAGTGGAGCTGGACTATCTTGAAACCACTAGGTTTTGTCACCCCCACCAAACATTGTGCATCAGGTGAAAGCAACATGCATTCCTCATGTTCCAGTGGGATAGAGCAATGCTCTGCATTTTGATGCTTTGCATCAAATAATTTTGTAACTAAACCATGGTCACAGGGTTACTCAGGCCATTTTAAGAATCCAGTCTTCACAACCCATCAAGGTTATGCTTTACCCAGAATGGTCAGGGTTGGACAGGACCTCTGGAGATGATCTAGTCCAACCCCCTGCTAAAGCAGGTTCTCGTAGAGCAGGTTGCACAGAGCCACATCCAGGTGGGTTTTGAATGTCTCCAGAGAAGGAGGCTCCACAGCCTCTCCGGGCAGCCTGTTCTAGTGCTCTGTCACCCTCAAAGTAAAGTTGTGTTTTGTCATATTCAGATGGAGCTTCCTGTGTTGCAGTTTGTGCCCGTTACCCCTTGTCCTGTCGCTTGAAAGAGACTGAAAAGAGCCTGGCCCAGGCTTAAAGGATTTTAGATCCCTTTAGGTGCTGTAATTTTTTTTCCAGAGGGTAGATCCTCTGCCAAAGTAGAAGAAAATAAATCTCAAGGCTTTTGCTGGTGCCATTAAAAGCTCCCAGTTGATTTTATTTATTTTTTTCTATCCAGCACAAGTATAATTGCTTTCTGCTTTAGATCCAAAACGCTTAGCACGCATCGTTCTTTCTGCTTCTTGGCTTACAGAGCTGTGAAGGGCAGCTTGTAAACAAGTGATGACTGAGGTTCTTTGTCTTGTATCCTTCTGTCTAGGAAAGGGAAGCTCCAGTATTTCTGGAAGTTAAGTGCCTCTATGACTGTTCAGGAGAAAGCTTGATAAATAACAGCCTATAAGTAACAGTTTTGCTATCTTCTGTGGGACTGGTTTCCTTGTGAAGATGCGGTAAAGGAGGCACCTCATGGGACCAGAAAGACTGGACTCTGCAGGCAGTGCTGATGGCTTTTTTTTTTTTAAACTGTTTCAGGTGAAAAGCTGCTTGAAGGGCAAGTCATTGAACTGGAAGATGGGACCACAGCTTATATCCATCAGATGACAGTTCAGAAAGGTGAGGACCATATATTCACCTCTTTCTTTTCAGAAGGACTTTGTTAGGTGTAACTGCAATTGTCTGTGTTCCAATAGTCGGACTCCTAAATTAGCTCTGGCTAAGAAGTCCATATAGGTGTAGGTTTGGTTTTTTTTTTTAGTGCCCATGGTTTTGAGGCTGAATGAGCAAGGACATAGATTTCCTGCAAAGTTCTTAGCAATCTGACCAGACAAGTTTGCAGGTGGTGTAAGCAAATGTTTGAGTGTTACTTCACCTGTGGGCTCTCACAGCTGTCAGTCTGACAGCTCACCAGCCTACAAGCAAGGCCAGTAAGCTGTGTGCTACGTTTGTTCCAACTGCAGAGTGCAAACGAAGTTTGTTTCATGTGGGAGAAGTTGGACAGGAATTTCCTCTGAGCTATGAGATAACATATTACTTCTGGAATAAGGTGTCTGGGGGTGAGGTTGGGGATGGTTGGAAGCAATGCCACCTTGGTCATTGATCCATCAGCCAATGTCACCTCCAAAATGAGGTAACATTAATTAATCTGAGAGGTGATGGGAATCCATTTCATGTGGCAGGCACCAGAGTGGTACAGAGGAGTCCTCCCTGACCACAGTAAGATGTAAAAGGGCAGGTAGAAAGAGCTCTGTTGCTTTGGGCAGTCCTTCCTTCACCCTCCCAAGTTCCTGGTATGCCACCTCCCGTTTCTGTCCTTAAAACGTTGCTGGAAATCCACTTTGTATGCCTGGCTTTGCCCATTTCCTCCTTTCATCGTCTTTCTCTGCCTCCAAACACACATGCACAGTGAGAGGAGTTTTCCTTCTCACCCCTGCTTCCCCTGCCATGGGATGCTGGTGTTCCTCTGTACACACCCCTGTGCCAAAGCTGTCCTTTTCTGGGACAGAATGTGGCATTTTGGAATTGGTGAGAGACTCCATTACCCCAGTGAGCTAAAACGTGTGGTGAAGCTATGCAGGATGTCTTTAAAACCTGATAATTCCTGTTGGAAGGGCCCAAATGGTGTCTGAAAACCTGTAACTGTTGTTGACTTTCAGTGCAAGCAAGCAGCCCTGCTGTGTCCTCTTCCGTGGGCAGGAATACTGCTGGGTTCAGGAACTGGTGCAGCATCCCCTCTGTTCCATCTGAGTCTTCCAGTAAAGTGTGTGGATTTTTTTTTTCTTTTCTTTTAGAGTCTGTGGCTTTTGAAGATGGTCAGCCAGTGATGCTGGAAGATGGCAGTATGGCCTACATACACAGCACAATTAAAGGTAAAGTGTTCCCTGTTCTTCCCTTGGCAGCTGGAGTAGAAGCTGCTGAAGGGCCACAGATTTCCTGTAGGTAGCCCAGGGAGATGAAGGGTGCCTCATACTCAGCAGCTCTTTTACATTTGATTTTTGTTTGTTTCCTCTTGCAGAAAGTTATGACCCCAGCACCTTCGAGACCATCCAGCTGGAGGATGGCTCCACTGCTTACATACATCATCCTGTCATCATCCCACCTGGCAGCACCATCCTGGAAGTGCAGGTGGAAACTGGGCTGGAGGAGTTGGCTGGAGAGGAGAAAGGTGATGCCTTTGATGTCAAGACTGTGGGTGCATTAGAGACGTACACCAGTAAGGTGAGGACGCGGTGCTTCTTTCATGGTTTGCCAGCAGCAGTGAGGGGCTGGTGTAGTAGCTCACACTTGGCCTGTGGTTTAAGTGTCCTCCATTAGTACTTCTGTATATTTGGGTTTCAGCTATGCCACCTTTGAGAAGAGAAACTGGAGAGGGCTCCAGTGAGAGTGCCACCACTGGCAGGTGGCTGACAGTTAAGGACCTAGAAGGGGGCAGCTCCTGCTAGCTAGTTCCTGGAGAGTGCTGGGCCTGCCACCCTTAACCTGCTGGAGGCACAGATTTGGGAAATGCAGAGAGCTGCTTGTGATACAGCTTGGATTGGGTGTTTTTATCCTCCTTTGTAGGTGTTTTCTTTGTTTGCCTGACTTTTTTGTAATGCAACCTGGGTATGATGTTCTCTTCCAGAGGTGGTTCAGGCAGCAGATTGAAACTAGCCTTTCGCAGGTCAGGAGTGGCTAAGCTATGGCTGCTGTTCCCCATGTCGACAGAGGCCTCAAAACCCCAAAATAGCTTCATATCCCAATGTGTTGTCATTGCCCTGCTCCATCTGAATGTCTTGGGTGCTGCCATTTTCTCCCACCTTCATGGTGGTGTGTGAGAAGGGGCTACCAGGGGTGTGCTGATACAGTGCTGGGCTGGGCGGCCTTAAGTTTTGCCAGTGGAGACCTTGCTGCTGTGGTAGGATCGGCCTCCTCTAGCTTTCTGGAGGAGGTGTGAATGCCTTCCTGCTTAGTTTGCTCACCTGTTCCACACTGTGCAGGGAGGCACAAGCAGTGCCCACGATTCTTTACTCACAGGTGTCTGACGAAGAAGAGGAGGAAGTGACAGACACCTGCCATACGAAGAGTGACAACTCCAGCAATGTCCCTTCCCAGGTCTGTGTTTTTCAGTGATGCATTTCTCAAACTAGGATGAACTCCTCTGGGGGCAGAGCACTTTGCCAGCTAGTAATTAAAAAAGTTTTGTGGCTTCTCTGCAAAGTTAGCAAATATATTAAGCTACAAGTTTTACAAATGAGCTAAGTGAAGCGCAGAAGCAAGTTACATGTCTGAGAACACCCAGTGAGTTGGGAGGTGACAGTGGGAAATGCTGGTTCCTGGACCCCTGTCCCATCACCTGGGTTGCACCGTGTGTGTACAAGCTGAGTTTGTAGGAGCATGGTTTTGTGAGGATCGCCGAAGGAGTGTAGATGTATATAGCAAGGAGGGTGATTATTTGTGAGGGCTTTGCACAGCCTGCGGTAGTGGCTCGCTGAGTTAATATCTGTATGTCTCTGGGCAGGATCTGCAGGAAGAGGAAGTGCACAGCAGTGAAAACGGGCAGCAGGTCAGCAGTAAAGCTTTCCGTTGTGGATACAAAGGCTGTGGCCGGCTCTATACCACCGCCAACCATCTAAAGGTACGGCAGGTACCACGCAGTCACACGGCGTGAAGTCCAGACGTTTCCCCATGTTCTAGTGCCAGATCAGAATGGTGCTATACAAAAGGCTTGGCTCCCCAGCAGATCCCGATGTGTTAAATGGCCAAGGCAAAATTCAACAGAGAAATTCAGATTCTCTCCACTGGCTAAATTCCTCCACACTGTCTTCCTTCCTCCTTGTCTTGGACCTCATTTTAGGGACCTGTTCTTTCTTTTCTCGAGGTACATGAACGTGCTCACACAGGTGACCGGCCATATACCTGCGTCTTCCCAAGCTGTGGGAAAGGATTTACTACAGGTAACAATTTCTCTTTTGAGCAAATTTTGTTTTCTGTCCAGTCCCAACCACTCTTTGAGTATCAGCCCCGGCTTTTTTCCAGCAGACAAGAAGAGGCATAGCTTGTAGAACCTTCTGAAAAGAAAATGCAGCATGGGAGACTCGATTAGCATAGAATGGTTCGGGTTGGAAGGGACCTTAAAGACCATCTAATTCCCACCTCCTGCCATGGGCAGGGACATGTGGCACAAGCCCAGGTGGCTCCAAGCCCCGTCCAGCCTGGCCTTGAGCACTGCCAGGGACGGGGCACCCACAGCTTCTCCTGGCACCCTGTGGCAGCACCTCGCTGCCCTCACAGCAAAGAATTTCTTCCCGATGTCTAATCTAAATCTACCTTCTTAAACTGCGAACAGATTAAAGGGGTTACAGGAAGAAGCTGAGGTGGTGGTGCTGGTGTGAGGCTGTTTGGGTGTTTCTTCCCCTTCCGCTTTGCAGGCACAGGATGGACATTCAGAAATGCGTGGAGAGGCAGTACACAGCTTGCCATATTATTTCCTTCTCGTTATAAAATGAGTTGTGGTTTCTTTCCTGAACAGGGTATAGCCTGAAGAGCCACATGAGAACGCATACCGGTGAGAAACCGTACAAGTGCCCGGAAGACATGTGTAGCAAAGCCTTCAAAACCTCTGGTGATCTACAGAAACACATTCGGACCCACACAGGTGAGCAGTGCCGGAGGAGAGCTGAGCTGCCCATTGAAAGGGTCTCCAAGATAAAGTACAGCTTCAGCCTTTGTCCAGGACAGGCCTTTTTGTGTCTTGGGTGGAGCAAGGCAGAATTTAAGTTGTCTTCAGACGGAAGTAAATGGCTAGTAGAAGTAGTACTAGGGAGTCTCGATTCAAAGAGCAGAGCAAAAGGAGTAGGGATGCCAGCGTTGCTAGAGAAAAATGTGCCAGCAGTTGGGTCTGGTCCGAGGTCTCATCGTTGTAATACTACAGAGTGAAGGGACACAGGTGTCCAGGGCGCTCCAGGTAGCTGCGTTGCAGCAGGACTCTCATGCACGTTACTCCGTCGTTGCAGGTGAGCGTCCCTTTAAGTGCTCCTTTGTGGGCTGTGGCCGCTCTTTTACCACATCCAACATCCGCAAGGTTCACATGCGAACGCACACAGGCGAGCGGCCGTACATGTGTCCTGAGCCCAGCTGCGGGAGGGGCTTCACCAGTGCCACCAATTACAAGAACCACATGAGAATCCACACAGGTAAGAAGGGGAGGCTGCACGGACGGCATGTGGCAGCGGGGGAAAAAAAATCTGTGGGACTGAAATGGGCATTTCCAGGCCAGGCATTGCAGGGGCAGCATCCTGGGGGCAGCCAGGGAGTTAAAGGAAATAGGAATTGCTTGATTTGGCTGATGATTGTTCCACTGGTCACCTCCAGCTATGTGTTCTTGATGGGGAATCCCTTCCCAGAGCATGAGGAGGGTGAGTGGGTTAAGTTCTGCTCTGTGGCCGCTGCCCTAGGAGAGAAGCCGTACATGTGCACTGTGCCAGACTGTGGAAAGCGCTTCACTGAGTACTCCAGCCTCTACAAGCACCACGTGGTCCACACGCATTGCAAGCCCTACACCTGCAATAGCTGTGGGAAGACCTACCGCCAGACCTCCACGCTGGCCATGCACAAGCGCAGCAGCCACGGCGAGCTGGAGGTCATCGAGGAGAGCGAAGAGGCCTTCTACGAACAGCATCAGCTGGAGGGTGAGCGACCCCTCCTCCATCACCTGCAGCAGGCTTGGGACAGGCCATGTGGCAAAGGGGAGAGAGATGACAGCGAGAGCTTGTAGCTGCTCATCTCTCTCAGGCCCAGCTTTGTGCTGTGGCCTCCTGCCTCCCCCAGATCTGTGTCCCAGATGAGAGAAAAGGGCTCCCCATGGTCCTCGGGGTATGTCATGGGTTGGGAACAGACTTCTGCCTGTTCTGTAGTACAGGGAGAGGTAAAGACCGTTTTTCCCAGGCCAGCACCGGGCTCTTGTCATCATGATCTTGGTCTCCTGTGCTGGCCCCTTCAGGTCCCATGGTCAGGTGTGTGCTTTCAAGTTCCAGCTAGCACTTCTCTTACCCCTTTTGCTCTTCCCTTTCCCTGACTCAGCTGCTGCTACTGACAGAGACTTCCCCGACAACAGCAAGTGTATTGCTTTCCTGTCGGAGTTGGGGGCTGAGGAAGAGGAAGATGGCATGCTTACACACGTCTCGCTTATCACTCAGGGTGGGACAGAGCCGGTATGATGCTGACAGCCTCCAGCATGGGGGAGAGAGCAGTTACCTGAGTGAGATTCTGCCTCTACTCAGCCTTGGTGTTCTCTTTAAGGCTTTTTTTCCAGTGTAAAACAGACCCTGGGTCTTCATGGGCTCTTGTCTGTCATGAGGGTTCCCTCCTTACAGCCTTACCCTACTGCTGCAGTCTTGATGTGGGGGGTAAAGAACCTTCTTGCTGCACGGGGTCTTGCAGGGCTTTGCCGAGGCTTGCATGCAGCGCCTGGCAGCCCCCACCTCCCAGACAGCTGTTGAGAGGCAGCTCCCAATCTCTGCTGACACAAGCTGGATTTGGAGATTGTTTTTTTCATTGTTTGACTATGGCAGTGCTTTTCTTGTACTTCCCTCCACCAGCTGCGTGTGTGCTGACTGGGAAAAACTCCCTTCTGTGGCACGGGGCAAAGGAAACAGCTGCCACGAGGAATGCTTGTTTCCTCTTAGTCTGAGATGTTCCCTGCTGCAGGGATGCACAATCTGTCCCTTCAGGGCCTGGAGAGAAGACGCTAAATCAGAAGGAGAGGTGTGGTAGAAGGGGGAGGGCTGGAGACCTGAGGTCTGCGAGTTCTCAGTCGATTCTGTCCCTGACCCTTGACAAAGTCCTTGGAGTTCTTTGTGCCCCGGGCCTTGCATGCAGAGAGAGTATTTCATCCTTTCCGAGACCTTTGTGTTGCTAAAGTCGGGAGTTGCATAAAGCTTCCTGAGCAGCCCTCCTGGCTGAGAGCATCCCCTGTTGTCTCACCCAGGTCAGCGTGTTGCAGAAAGACCTGCAGGCCCTGGGCAGTGCCATCAGCATGGTGACGCAGAGCGGTGCCCTCGCTGTGCCCAGGGAGGAGCTGGCAGGTGATGACACACACACCGTGACTGTGACCCACACCGACGGCGCTGAGATGCAGCCGGTACGCCCAGAACTGGGACCTTCCCTTTACCCTGCAGAGAAACAGCCTGCTAGAAGGGAACTGCCCTGGCTTTTAAAACTTGATTGATTTTGCTCTTGACTTTTTCTAGGTTACCATAGTCACGTCGGGGGCAGTCATGGCTGAAGAATCTGCCGCCACATCCCTCTGTCATCAGCAGGTGGCATTGGTGGCTACCACCAACGGCACCCACATCACAGTGCAGG
Source organism: Falco biarmicus (assembly GCF_023638135.1). Classification (NCBI taxonomy): domain Eukaryota; kingdom Metazoa; phylum Chordata; class Aves; order Falconiformes; family Falconidae; genus Falco; species Falco biarmicus. Next base: position 2,715,604 of record NC_079303.1, on the reverse strand, counting down.
TACCACACAGCTCCTGCCACCTTCCCCGTCATTCCCCATCCACCCACTGGCTTCAGCGCTTACCCCCTTGCTCTGCTGCGTCGCCTTTTGCCCAGGGTGCTCGCTCCTTAATCCCCAGGTGCCCTGTGTACAGAGGAGAGCAGGGACATGCTCCGTGGATGGCAGAACGCTCCTTTGTAAACAGCCTTTCCGCGTCACAGCCGTCTCTCTCTCTGCTTTGCCCCTCTGCTTCCTACCTGTGTCACCCACTGCCGATCCCTCACGCCTCCGTCCTGCTGGGTGGGGGCTGCCCTGAGCAAGCCTGCACCTCCTGAGCCCACTTTTTAGGAGGACAGTGTTATCTCCCTCTCTTTCCTCTAGCTGGAAGACCAGCCGAGCCTGGAGGAAGCCATGAGTATGACCACAGTAGCAATCCAGTACGAACCTGTAACGCTCGACGAAGCCTTGGCCGAGAATGGATGCTGAGACCCTGCAGAGCCTCCTGAGCAGGGAGAGCAGGCAGCACGAGCCTGTTTTCTGCGGGAATGTTGGGAGCTGCAGGAGCCTGACCCACTGGTGTGTGGAAGAGATGCAGTACACGAGCGAGGGAAAGTATCCGAGACCAGTGGGCAGCGTGCGCAGCGCGCAGGCAGTGAGCGCTGGTACCGGCAGCGTTGAACTCCCAGAGCGACCCCGTGCATCCATGGAGGGATGCTGAAGATACTTGGCTGCTGCCTTCTCCTTGAGCCTCTGCTGTTTCCCTGGGCTCTGAGCAGCAACTTTCCTGCTCCTTGCCTTGGGCACCAGCTCCCTCTTGTCTGGAGGAGATGGCAGGTTTTGTCTTCTGGTATTTTATTTCTCGATGCCTAAGATTGCCAAGATCTGCCAATCTTCTGCTGGAGAGATGGAGTCACGGAGATTTCGGCAGTCTCTGAGAGCATAGAATATTTTTGGAGAGGTAATTCCTGCATTCTCCCTCTAGGAATGGTCCCATAGCTCCCCTTTCCTGCCCACCCCTCCAGATAAGGGGCAAGGGGGTGGCATATGCACAGAAGCAATAAAGCCCCATCCAGGCAAGCCCAGGCTGTCCTGGGCTCCGTGGCTGGAGAGGTGACCGGTTCCTGACGCTGAAGCAAGCGCGCGGGCTGGCTCCGACAGCCATTCTCCCATCCCTTTATCACACTCTGCTCTCGAGCAAACTTCCCTGGCAGAGCAAAGTGCTCCCTCCACCAAAGCCAACCAGCGCTTGTCAGGGGCTGAGCTAGACTTGGATGTAAAATACTGAGTTGAAATAAAAACAAATTAAAAATTTCTTTTTTAAAAAGCAGCACCCTTCTCTTTTTCAGTCCCCAGGGCCCGTGGCTGGCGCAGGGTGGGGTGGACGTTACTAGTTTGCAGATGTAAGGATTAGGGAAGTTCAGATGTGTTGAATTGAACAAAAATGTCCTGCCAAAGCAGTGATTGTCCAAAAATTAGTGCTGAGGACGGCTGTGAGCAAGACAAGGTGTAGCTTGAAAGCCCCCAGTGTGTGTCTTAAGAGGGGTGAAGAGCTGTGTCTTGAATCTCAGATCAGGGCTTGGCTCTTCCAAGATCTCCTGTAAGCCTAGATTCAGGGAATTGTGTCAATACAAGAAAATGTGTCTGTGAACGCATCCTGCAACCCTCTGAGCTGGGGGGGGGAGACCTGGGCTGGCTTCCTCAGCCCCTCTGCTGCGTGCCTCTGCCCCAGGCAGTTTGTGGACAAAGCCAGTGTGGAGACGACCATAGAAGGTTGGAAAAGACCTTTAAAGTTATCACATCCCACCGTAAATCCAGCAGCAGCACAGGTTCCCGGCGATCAGCTGGTTTATTTTTTGGATCTACCCAAGCAGCTTGCAGTGAGCCCCGGGAGGGCAGCAGCCGGCTCGATTGCTGCTCACCTTCCTCGGTGTGGCTGATCGCAAAACAAGCAGGGCTGGAACCTTTGCAAAAGGCACAAAAGCAAAACCCTGTTGTGAGAAGAAAATGATCCCAGCTGAAGCCAGGACTGGGGAACCTCTGCATTTAAATCCCAGGAAAGGAAGCTGCCACCGGAGCCGGGGAGGGGATTTCTCTCCGCAGAAGACGAATGCCGAGCAAGCTTTTGATCTCTAAGGAAGGGTTACAGCCCTCGTTCTGTTTGCGCGCCGGCAGCGTTGTGCTTCCCTCGGCGTGGGGGATCCCTTGGTGACAGGGAAAAGCCCTGCAGCCCAGGGACCTGTGGGCCATGCTGTGACCCGTGGGGCCATGCTGTGACCCGTGGGCTTCTCTGGGGTGTGCCCAAGCAGATGGCGCTCCAGCTTCGCGCGTCCCCCGCCGCCCAAGGCTGCCGAGGCAGGCGGTTTCCTGGAACCGGATCCTCGGCCTCGACAGAGCCGCCTCTGCCATCGCCGCCTGTAGCCATGGACCTGCGAGCAGAGCTGCTCAAGTCCATCTGGTACGCCTTCACCGCCCTGGATGTGGAGAAGAGCGGCAAGGTCTCCAAATCCCAGCTCAAAGTGAGTTCCCCAGGGGCCTCGGCTGGCCCCAGCGCCGGGCTGGTGGGTGGGCTGCGAAGGGAGACCGGGTCCAGGGATGCTTTGCATCTCTCCTGGGTTTTCACGGAGGAGTTGTGAAATACTACAGTTAGTAAGACCTTGCTGTTGCCTCTACGCTGTTTTTGGTGACGCTCTCTGGCTCTGCCTCATCTCCCTTTAGAAAAAAAAAAAAAAAAGAGTGGGGGAGTTAATGCTCAAATGTATTTTGTAGGTGAAAATGAGGTGCAATCGAATTTTTTGTTGTTTTCGGTTTCTTACGCTTTTTATGGCTAACTAGCAGCCCAAACTGGGTTTATATTTTCTTGCTTGCTGGAGCACCCACATTTCTCTTCCTGTTCAACCAGCGGCTCGGTACGTAGAGGCAGGCTGGTTTTAAATGAAAACTCACTGATCTTGCCAGAAATAAAACAGCACTTTAAAAACCATCTCTGCTTTCCCCTCTCCCCCCACTCCCCTCCTTAGCAGCTTTACAGAGGGCTCCTGCCTTCAGCCCTTCATTTAAACCCATCACGGCTTTAAAAACCTTTTTGTCTGCCTCCGAGACGGGGTATAGGCGAATCTGCCAGGTTGCACCTCAGCTTCGACAGTAATTACTGATTTTTATCTTTTTTTTTTTTCCCTTTGCAAACGATGGGACTCCTTTTGTGTTGCGGTGTAAGCATCCTGTTCTTAGGCTGGTGCCAGGGTTGGGAATTCTGGTTGGAGCAGGGGGCTGCAGTGCAGAGGGAAGACCTGAGCTAGAAACATTCCAAACACGGGGAGGTGTCGCGTCAGGGCTCGGCAGCTGCCGCCAGCCTGCCAGAAATGTTGCAAAGAAACCTCTTTTCCTCCGTTCCCTCTACTTCTGGGGGCTTCCCGCAGGACAGCCTGCAGGGAAGGTGCTGGGCTTGGCAGTGGGGGCATGTTTTGCCCCAAAATTCAGTTTTGTTTGCAGGGGTGAGGAGGAGAAGCAGCGGGAGCCAGGCTCCTCCTGTTCAGCCGCTGAGAAGCTTTGGCTGCTCCCCAGAACCTCATTGCATGTGCGCCCTGTGAGCCACGCTCACCTACTTAAAACTGTGGAAATAGCTGAAGGAATTAAGGAAAATCCCAAAGCAAGCCAGAGCCTAATTCCCCTTGCTAGTCCCCAAGAAGGGCTGCTCTGCACCCCTTAGCATCCCCTGCACCAGGCCCCTGGGTCCTGAGCCCAGCCCACGTGTGCTGCTGGCCCCAAAACCAGCGGCCGTGCACACGTGCAGCACTAATCTTGTGAGATCTTTATCACCGGCGACAATGCTGAGGCCACCAAGACCCTAATTTTAACGGTGATTTCCTAGAGAGTTTGTGCTGGGGAGGCCGGGGAGCTTCGAACCCTGGTGCGGGGGCGGTGGGGGTGCTGGGGACGGTGTCTCTATGGTGGCTTTGCCCAGGGTGACATTTCAGAGGGGGAGAGTCACCTCTCGCCGCTTTTCCACCCGCCGGGAGGGCGGCAGGGCAGCCTGATGACGATAACTTTCTGCCCACCATGAGGCTGGGGCAGCGTTTCCATCCCCCATTGAAGCCGAGCACTGGCCGGGGTTTGCCCCAGCCCACACGAGCCAGCAGCGGCATTCCTGTTATTTCCATGCAGAAAAACCCCAGGATCTTGCAGGTTGGAGCTATAACATGTTAAAGCCACAATCGCCGTGCCCTCTCCGAAATCTCCCCAGGCTGCGCTCTGCGCGCTCTGCTCGCTCGCCCAGGCGTGTTGCTGCAAGAAGGATGATGAGCGAGGGTGGGAGAAAGGCTGGTGTGCGCAGCGTTTGCAGCGACAGCAACAAAACCAGCCCCAAGAGCTTGTGCTGGGGTTTCGCCGGCACACAGCAGCACCCCGACGGGAGCTGGGTGCTTAACTCCTCCGCCCGCTCTCGGGCCAGCTGCACAAGTGAATTTATCGGCGTTTCGAAGCGTGATGGCAAAGCCGTGGGGAGCCGCTGGGTCCAGCGGTTGAGTTCCTTGTATGGCCGCTCCCAGGCGAGCAAGCGCAGCGTCTGCCTGCGTGTAGGTGTGTAGCTGCACAGGAAGGAAGGACAGCCTGGTGGTGGGGTGCTACGTGTCGAGAGATGTCGGCTAGTTCTGTCACCAGTGTGGGCACGCGCCAGCGCTGCTCTTGGATGAGTGGGTGTCCTCTCGGTGCCGTTGCATCCTCCCCAGCCAAGCTGGGGGAGCTACTCCCCACGGCCGCGGATGCTGGCTGGGATGCGGGATGCGGCCCCGGTGGGCAGAGCTGAGCCCTTCAGGGGGCTGTGGCCAGCTAGGGCAGCGGGTGGGAGCCACAAAGCACCATCCCAGGGCCTTCTGGCACCTCTGTTCCGCTCCTGCCCCTGTTTCAGGGGGAGAGGAGAGGTTTGCTGAGCGGTCCAAGGGCTCTGTCTCCTGAGGCTGCCCCGACAGCAAAGCTCTTGGGGAGTGGAGAGGAGGAGGTGGGGGGGGAGGGGGGTGGTTTAAATGACGGGCTTCATGTCGGGGGGCACAGGGATTCCCCTGTCACTGCGTGGGGTTGCAGGCTCGGGGTGCAGATGGCAGGCGAGTGGCTCTTGCTGGCTTTTTGAGAAAGAGTGCGTAGCCCTTGTGGGTCCCTGGGTATAACTGGTGCCTGGGGGGCTGGGGTGGCACAGCACAGCTGGGTTATGGACCCTCCCCCACAGCAGGATGGAGGTGCCTGCCTTGGTCTGAAAGCTCCTCTGCTTGTTACATGCACAAAATACACTCTGCACAGGCCAGTGGGTCCCAGTTTGGCCAGTAACGGGTCTGCGAGCAGCTCAGCCGTTCAAGCAGGGGGGAAAGCCTTCCTCGAGGTCGGGAACTGGTGGTCCTGGGGCTGGGCTTGAGTCGAGGGGGCTTGGCTGATGGGGTGGCGAGGCAGCCGTCCCCGCTCGCATCCCCCTCGCTACAGAAAACGGGCAGCTGAAGGAGCCCTCACAGCTGGGAAAGGTTCCCGCTGCTGGGGGTCCCCTGGGACAGGGCTCCGTGCACCCCCAGTGCCGGTGGAGCTTTGATTTTCTCAGCAGGGCCAGTCTGCTTGCACATGGGGAAACTGAGGCAGCAGCCATGCTCCCTGCGTGGTGCAGGAGCCCTGAGCCCCCCCGCTCCCACCCACTGGGCTGTTTAACACGGGGAGCCAAGCTCCAGCCTGAAAGGTCACCCCCAGCCCTGGCATCAGCCCTGACGTCTTCCCTGGGGGAGAAGAGGGCCTGCCATTCTCCAGCCACATTAAATATTCCACCCCCGACTCCAGCTGCTGTCAGCAGTGGCTGCAGGCGTGGGAGTGAGGGGTGATGGGGAGCGGGGGGAGAGGGGGGAGAAACAGCATCAGGGCTGCTGCTCGGAGGGATTTGGGATGCTTGGGGGGTGTTGGGCAGACCTCTAGCCCCCTCCAGCCACCCCCTGCACACCACAGGGGAAAGGTTGTGCCACCAAACTGCGCTCGGAGCATCCCTTCCCTTCTCCCCCCCTGTTATTTTCCACTCCTGTCCTTCATTCCAGAGCCCGGAGGGGGCTTCTCACCTCTTCTCTCTGTGGGGTTGGGGCAGCCCTGGCCCCACGCGCCCCATCACCAGCCTGGCCAGGGCTCTCCTCCCCACCCTGCCCCACTTCCATTCTGTAGGTGGCTGCTCCGGTGAGTGGAGGGGCTTTTGCAGCGTGCTGGGGCGGATGGAGGGGCTCGGGGTGCTGGCCATGGCGGGGGGCACATGCAAGACTCCCCCCAGGGCTTTTGGGGTGCTGTGAGAGGAGATGTAAGAGATGGGAACGAGGCCCTATGTTGGAAACGGGGAACAGGATGTGATTCCCAAACTTTCAATCCGTCCTGATGGATTTGTTAGCTATCCCAGAGGATGCCCAGGGTGCTTCCATCCCTCTCCACCCCTGTGCAGACCCCAGGGCCACACTGAACCCCAAAAAGCGCAGCCATGGCAGCAACGCTCAGGGCTACCGCTGTGTGGGAGCGCAGGGTGGAGGCCCGCTGATAACATCAGTCCGGAGGCTGGAAAAGAGAAAGAAAATCTGGTTGAGCAAGAACCGTCTCCAGCTGCAGCAGCCGGCATGGCCTCCGGCAGCTCCTCTCCCGCTGGGAGGAAATTTCCAGTCCTGCACAGAGAGGAGCAGGGATACTGCGCACCAGCTCCTCCAGCCCCTCTCCTGAAACCTTGGCAAGCAGCATCTGCAGATCCTACAAGCCATCTCTGCAAACGCTGGTGCCATGGGGATCCGTTTGGGATGCTCCTTGAACCACCTCCTGCTTGCTGGGAGGGAAAGACAAGCAGACAACCTGCCCGGCACCGTGAGCCGGAGAGGCTGTTGGTGCTCGTGGGCAGCCTGGCTCCGGGCTCCGGCTGCTGGCGCGGCAGCGGTGTGGGCTGTCCAGCACGTGGGAAATTTGGGAGCTTCAAAACACGCTTTGTTCTGGAGGATTTGGACAAAAACAGGCTGGTTGGTGACGCTGGCGGAGTGCTTCTGGAGATAGGATGTCTCCAGGTCTCCATCATCTGCTTCCCTTGCAGACAAAAACCTTTTCTTAGTTTCTTATAAATCTTTTCTTATTTTCACCTTTGTGTCTTTCTCTGCCCCGTTGGCAGAAAGCAACCGCTGCCACGCTGGGCGCCGTCATCAGTTATGTTTTCAAGAAATTGCTAAGGGCAGCTGCCAAACAGCATGGCTTGGGGTGGCTTATCATCTTGTCTAGATCAAAGCATGTCCTGTCCTGTTTGCTCTGTAATGTTAGAAACAGCTCTTAAAAAAAAAAAAAAAAAAAAAAGGGTTCCCTGTGTGCCAAGAAAAAAAACCTCATGTGGAAAAATCCTCAATTTTTGCCTGTTTGGAAATGATTCTCTAAGGTTTACGTTTGGGAATATTCCGCTGTCCCTTTGCCAAACCCAAACCGTGCCTCGGTGCTGTGGCTGCAGGGAGGTGATGCTGGGCAGGGCAGGGTCCCCGGGCGGGTGGGTGGCCTCGTGGGGATGCGCTGGGGCAGGGCTGGGGGTTGTTCACCATCTCCTCGTGCTCGGCCAGGTGCTGTCTCACAACCTGTACACGGTGCTGTGCATCCCCCACGACCCCGTGGCGCTGGAAGAGCATTTCCGCGATGACGACGACGGGCCGGTGTCCAGCCAGGGTTACATGCCGTACCTCAACAAGTACATCCTGGACAAGGTGAGCCCCTCCACCATCCCCCCCGACCGGCTGCATCTCGAGTGGGGACACCACGGTGCCCAGTCTGCTCCCACATCGTGCGGGACCCCCACGGCTCTGCTTCCCTCCGCTCTCGGAGATCCTGTGCCTCGGTGGTTGGAAAAAGGATATAGAGAGGTGGGGAGCCCGCAGGTGAACGCCGCAGCGAGTGGGAAATGTTTAATCCTCAGTGTTTTCTTGGCAAGGATGAAGTCAGCCCTTTCCGTCAAGGCTCTGGACGGAGGTGTATCTCTGCCCACATTTCCTAAAGAGCTCGGAGAGAGAAATCAGCCCCTTTTTCCTCTCCACCCCTGTTCAAATTTGAGGTGTGACCTCAGCTGGTGAAGAGGAGGAGAGGGAGGAGGACAAGGTGCCAGGGCAGGAGCAGAGCCTGGGGCGGGCAGGGGCTTTTCTCCCTTTTTTCCACTCGACTCAAAGGCACCTTTGTTTGGCTCAGCAGCGAGACTTTGCGGCTGGGTGCGCGTTTCCTCCAGGCATGCGAGGAGAGGAAAAATGACTGACAACTTTCTTCCACTGTGCACTGGAAAGAAGGGGGGGCCCAGAGCTGGGTGCAGTAACCCTTCCCTGCCCTGCCCTGCCGCTTCCCCAGGGCTGAGCCGTGCCTTTTCCCAGCATACCGGTGTCCATGCCGGTGTCCGTCCGTGCCGGTCTTTGCCTTGCCCTGAGCGGTTCAGGAGCTGCCCAGCTTGATCCAGGGATGCTGATCTCAGCTGCAGGGATCTGGTCTGTGGTGAGCGAGGGCAGTCTTCCCTGGCTCCCTCTGCCCGGGGCAGCTGCCCAAGGTCAGCCCAGCCTGCTTGCTCCAGCACGGAGCAGCCAAAATCCTTCCAGTTTCCCAGACAGTTCTTTGGGAAAAGACCTTTAAACCCTCTTCTTCTGGTTTTACCATGGCTAATAAAATCCCAGAGGCAGCCTGAGAAGGGGAAGTGGGTTTTCCTAGTAAGAGGGGCTTTCAGCTTTCCACCACCCGAAGTTTTTTCTCCAGCTTGGCCACCACAGGCTGCAGTTTGCCCTCGTGCCAGCAGCACACAGCTCGCACAGCTGGGATGGAGCAGCCAGAAGTGGCCAGGCTCCCTTGGTCCCCATCACAGTTCACCAATAACAGGCCAAAAGCCACATGAAGCCAGTAGCAATGCTGGGTGAGTGGCCACAGAAGCTCACAGACAGGCAGCGGGGCTGCGGTTGATGCTGCCTGCCCGTGGGCTAACACTTCCCTTCGCTGAGCCCCAGTTCCTCTTCATGGTCAAAGGGGGTACTGGGAATGACCCGGAGCCATGGAGGCACTGGGGAGGTGGGCTTGGGAGAGCACCATGCCATGCTGCATGTGCTTCTACCACGGGGTCCTGCTTGTGCTTCACCACGGGGTTCCCACATGTGCTCCAAAGCCCGGCAGGTCATGGCTGAGCCACCATGGCCATGCCACAGTGCTGCAGCAGTCCCGTAGCATCTTCTATACCTGAGATATATATAAATATATATATATATATGTAAAAGGATGCCTTGCTGGCCTGACCTGTGCTGGCACCAATGGGCAGCGCCCACTTACACTCTGGTTGTGTGTCCCATGTACCGGTCGCCCCGTGCTTCTCACCGGCAGGGACAGGAGGTTTGGTTTCAGGTGTGAGGGTTTCTTCCCTCCAGCGCTCCCCGCCCCGAGAAGCCCCCTCTGTAGCCCTGCAGCACCATGCTCACCCCCCTCAACTCCTGCCTGCAGGTGGAGGAAGGTGCTTTTGTCAAAGAAAACTTTGATGAGCTCTGCTGGACCCTGACGGCGAAGAAGAATTACAAGCCCGACCGCAATGGGAATAGCGTTATATCCCACCAAGATGCCTTCAGGCTCTGGTGTCTCTTCAACTTTCTGTCTGAAGACAAATACCCTCTCGTCATGGTGCCAGATGAGGTAGGACCTGCCTCTCGTGCCCCCCCACCCCCGTCCTCCCAGGGCTGCGTGTGCTGGCAGAGCCCCATTTGGGGATGACGCATCCCACTATCGCTTCCTGGCATGTCCCATCACATCCTGCAAGATGTGGAGCTCCAGGGTGTGAGAGCGAGCAGACAGGGGTGGGATGAGGGGGTTGTCATCCCTGGACACCCCCTGTTAGGCCCATGGCCAGCCCTGCTGCCCAGGGGAAAGGGGATGACTTGGGAGCAGCTGGAAGGACCCCTCCAAAATGCTGATGTCTTGGACAATGAGGTGTGGGCTGGTCCGTATTGCACTTCCGTGGTCTAAGCCTACACCAACGAGCTCTTTTCCCGGCTTTGAAATGAATGTGCCAGTTCTCAGAGCCGCAGCCAAGGAGCATCCGCAGCTCAGCTCCTCCTGGGGCGGGTCCCTTGCCCGAAGCCCCTGCATCTCACCCAAGGGTTGAGTTGAGCACGGTGTTGGAGGAGAACTCCTGATTTTTATGGGTGGGAAAGAGGAGATGATGAGAAACCCTTAAAATCTGGTGCAATGGGAGGTTGCTCCCCATGAAATCGGTGTCAGGCTGGATGGGGCTGTGTCCCTTGGGCTGTCCTACACAAACAAAGGCAGCGGTGGAGCAGACCCGGTTGTCCCTCTCCATGCCCGCTGCCACCAGGCATTCACCCTGTGCCCAGCATCCTGAGAGTTAAAAGCAAGGTACCCAGGGCACAGCAAAGCTTCTGGTAGTAATCTCCAAATCCCCAAATTCCACCCAGCATTTGGAGGGGGAGGTTTTCCCTTCTCCAAGGGTCAGATCAAACCCCCATGAGAAGTTGGGCAGATCTGAGGGAGAAGGGATAAGCTCAGAGCGGCCTCGCCAGGAGGAGCTCGACTGGGCTAGCAGCTGCCATCTGCTTCTACACCATCAACCTCCTGAGATCAGCAGAAAAAGTGAAAAGAAAAAAAAAAGGACAAAAAAAGACAAGCAGCGTGGCACTGCGCAGACGTAGGAGGGTGACCGCACTTCCTGCTCCCTGGGAGAGGTCTTTCCTGTTCCCCAGACCGTGACAAACTGAATCATCTTTCAGATCACAGGGCTCAGTTTAGGGGGTAAGAAAAAAAAAAAGGAAAAAATAAATTACGTTTAAATTCTTACCCTTCTCCTAGTTAGGTGATGTAAAAAAAAAATTAAAAAATAATATCCAGATGGGTGCAAGGGCTTTGGTGTGTTTTGCCTTTCTGCGTGGCTCACTGTGGCCACCCACCCTCCTTGGTCCCCCAGGTTGTGGGTAGAGGAGAGCTGGCAGCAAAACTTGAGCTGAAATGAGTCTTCCCATCATCACGTCAACCACTTCAGCTCTTTTTTTGAAGCTATCTATTTACAGTTTCAAAACAAAGCTCATCTCCTCCATAGGGACCTCTTCCTCTCCTCCCCCCCAGTGTTTTTACGCTTGCAGCTGGAAACCAGAGGGGTGCTGAGGTCAGGGCTGTGGTCTGAGGCACCTGCCCTGCAGGCTGGGGGTGGGGGGCAACGGCCTCAGTCTGTTCTTCCCCATGAACTCGACTCGGCAGAGCTTTCTCACTCTGCAGATAAACCAGCCCCAAACATCTCAGCCTTGTGGTTAAAAGGAAAAAACTCCTCACAGCGGTCAAATTCTAACCCACCGCCAACCTCCTGAGCCTGCCTCCTGCCTGGAGCACCTTGGCCTTGACCATCAACCATCACAAGGGTGATGCCTCTGGGATAAGGGTCCTGCGTCTCCAGGCTGGAAAGAGATGTGGGCTTGGGCTCTCCGAAATGGGTCGGTGGGGTGGGGACAGCCCTCGCTTCTCCCCGTCACTGAGTTCCCCGTCCCCACAGGTGGAGTACCTGCTGAAGAAGATCTGCACGGCCATGAACGTGGAGCTGAACTCCGGCGAGCTGGATGACTACCTCTCCCAGGAGCCGCAGGGGCAGGGGGGGCTGACGGTCTGGCAGTTCCTGGACATGGTGAACTCGGGGCGGTTCCTGCGCGGCATTGAGCAGGAGGCCGTCAGCATGGCCGTGGAGGAGGTGTACCAGGAGGTCATTGAGGACGTGCTCAAACAGGCAAGGAGCCCACAGGTCCTGGGGCACAAGCTCTGCCCTGCCCCCACCCTGGTTTTGACCCCTGTGTGTCTCGGGCGCAGGGCTACCTCTGGAAGAAGGGCCAGCTGAGGAGGAACTGGTCGGAGCGGTGGTTCACGCTCAAGCCCAGTGTCCTGTCCTACTACATGAGCGAGGAGCGGAAGGAGAAGAAGGGGAGCATCGCGCTGGACAAGCACTGCTGCGTGGAGGTACGGCCCAGGTGGTGCTCAGCGTGAGGACGGGAGACCCAGGAGATCCCCCTCAGCCCCCAGGAATACACAATTCCACATCCAAGAGCATGGGAGAGCCGGTCCTCTGGCTGAAGAAGATGGGGATGAGGTGGGGGACAGGGGAGTAACGCCGTCCTGGGTCCTCTCCCTGCAGGTGCTCCCCGACCGAGATGGGAAGAGGTGCATGTTCTGCGTGAAGACCTCCTCCCGCACCTACGAGATGAGCGCCTCCGACACCCGGCAGCGCCAGGAGTGGACCCTAGGTCCGTGCCCACCCTGCACCCCCTCCCCAGCTTCCCTGTGCCCCCCTCTGTGTCCTCGCTGACCACCCCCTTCCCTCCCCAGCCATCCAGACGGCCATCCGGCTGCAGGCTGAGGGCAAGAAGTCCCTGCACAAAGACCTGAAGCAGAAGCGCCGGGAGCAGCGGGAGCAACGGGAGCAGCGCAAGGCGGCCAAGGAGGAGGAGACGCAGCGGCTCAAGCAACTCCAGGAGGAGAAGGAGAGGAAGCTGCAGGAGCTGGAGCTGCTGAAGGAGGCCCAGCGGCAGGCAGAGATACTCCTGCAGGAGGAGGAGCAGCGGCGGAGGCAGCAGCATGAGGAGATGCAGAGGACCCTGGAGATCCAGCTGCAGGAGGCTGAGCAGGTGGGTGCCTCCTCGCGACGTGTCCTGCCACAGGGCTGGGTTGCTCGTGGCACGGACGCTTCCTTCCCCTGCCCTTGCCCCTGGCAGCCTGGGGGTTTGGGGGAGCTTTTAGGAGCGTGTCCTGCTCTTGCAAGGATGCTGCAGCCACCCATCACCTCTGGGCTCCTGGGTGCTGCGTGTGACCTGGGGACGAGGGGTGGAGGGGTCAGTACCGCTGTGCAGGAGACACCCAAGGAGCAGGAGATGAGGACAACCTGCCCCGGGCTGTGTGCAGCTGGGGGGCAGGTGACAGGCCCGTGCTAGTGCCAGGATGGCCACGGAGCCCATTTCTGACCTTGCAGCCAGCGCTGGCTCCAAACGACGCGATGTGTCTCCTGAGCAAGGAATCGGCTTTGCTTTGGAACTGTCTCCGTGGGCTTTCCCTGGTGTGGGAGATGTCTGGCCCCATCTGCTCAGGGGTACGGCGGTCCCAGGGACGGCAGCAGCAGCTCTGCCACCTGCCCACGCTGATGGCTCCTCTCTCTGCCGCAGGCTCGCGCCTCCATGCAGGCAGAGATGGTCCTGAAGGAAGCAGAGGCAGAGCGGCAGCGCAAGCGCATCCTGGAGCTGGAAGACATGCAGGAGCGTCTCCAGGAAGCCCTGCAGCAGGAGGTGAAAGCACGGCAGGACGAGGAGTCCGTGAGATACGCACAGGCCAGGTAGGACCAGGGCATCCCTGCTCCTCCCCGACCAGCCCCACTCCCAGGGCAGCTTCCGGGCACGGGCACGTGCTCCCCAGGGCAATGCAGTGCTCCCCAGGTACTGGGGTGTGCTGGTGACTTCCCAGTATGTCAGCAGGGATGGGGGAAGCTGGTGGATGACGTGGTAGAGGGACATCCTCAGCTCTTGCTCTTTGTTGACAGGCTACTGGCTGAGGAAGAGGAGAAGCTGAAGCAGCTGATGAAGCTGAAGGAGGAGCAAGAGGAGTATATCATCAAAACTCAGCGGGAGAAGCAAGTCCTCAAGCAGGAGATGGAGAACAAGAACAAGTGTCTAGAAGAGGCACAGAAGCAGCTGGAAGAAGTGAGAGTGAACAGGCAGCGGGTGGACCAAGATGTCATGGTGAGCGCCACGTCGGTGCCACATTGCTCCACACTGCCAGCCCCAGGGGACTTCCCAGCCCTCCCTGAGTCACCCCCAGCTTGGGGGGCGGGCAGGACGGCCACCCACAGCTTTGGGGACCGAGCTGGCATCGCCTCGGGGGCTTTCTGAGCTGTGCCAGGCGCAGGCACGGGGGGATTTGGTGGCTGAGATGGGACAGGTGCGTCCTGCCCTGGGGACACAGCACTGCTGTCCAGAGCAATGTCCACACTGGGAGTGTGTGGAGGGGGGAGGACTGGAGGAGGAGTAGAAGACCTGGAGGAGGGCGAGCTGCGTCTCCATCCGGAGGGAGACCCCGATCCAGGCTTACCCAGGGAAGGGAAACCTCCGCCCACGGTGCCGGGCGGGGGGCTGCGGGGCGGCTGGCTCACCCCTCCCCTCCGCCCCCTCGCAGGCAGCCCAGCGGAAGCTGCGACAGGCCAGCACCAACGTCAAGCACTGGAACGTCCAGATGAACCGGCTGATGCACCCCATCGGGCCTGGAGGTAGGAGACCGGCCATCACACCCTCCCTGCCCCTCCCGAGCACCGCTGGCTGGGGCATGAGCCCTGCCTCCCACCCATCTTCCCCTCTTTGGGGGCATCTGGGGGGACCCCCATCTTTTAGAGAAGATACCCCAACACTTCTGGCAAGGAGAGACCCTGCAGCCCTTTCCCTTAGCCGAAAGGTCCGTTCGGACCCCAGGTAAACAATCCTTCTTCTGCCTGTCCCCAGACAAGCGTACAAACGTGAGCACAGGAGGCTTTGCTGGCTACCAACCCTTCCTCTCCCAGAGGGATTCTTCTCTCAAGCTCAAGCAGAAAGTGGAGGATAAAGGCAGCGACCCCACAACGGACAACGGCAAGGAAAACGTGAGCAACGGTGGGAACAGTGGCGTGCCACCACCTCCGGATGCGGACCCCATGGCCACAGAGCCCACCAACTAGCCCCACGGGATGGCAGAGCCCAGCGGGGAACTGCGGGGGCCCAGCACGTCCCTCTGAGCGGACACGGTCAATATGGCCATCTCTGGACGGAGACAAGTGGGGACCGGCACAGAGCCTGTAGATGACTACATAGAAGGCAGAGATGCCCCCATTTTCTTCAGGGAAGGGCCGCAGCTGCACACCAGGGGGTTCAGCCAGCCCACCGCTGGGGAGAAGGCGGCGGGGCCATCTCCTCTGGTCTCCCCACATGTGGGTCTGGACTGCGTGGCCGAGGGCTGCGGTTCCCTTTTGGTTTCTACCAGCAGGCCCTTCTGCATCGCCGGCTGCGCCCTTGGGTGCGTGGCAAGCCTTGGCAGACAGAGTGGTGCCTCCTCGCCACCCCCACAGAAAGGCTGGGGTGTCCTTAGCTAACACGTGCATTCCTTGAAGGTGGCTGTTAATCACTGGGGTCACGTAGATGTTAGCAGAAACCAACAAGCAATAAAGCTTTTGGAGCTGCTGGCCCCCAGAGACCTCCTTCCCCACGCATCTGTGGCCCTGCAGGCCCTGCCCTCCCTCCCTGGCAGTGTGGGGGTTTGATTCCCACTGTGGGAAACAGCCCGTTAAAAGAAATCAGACACCAGCCATGGAAAGAGGCTCCACCAGTGGGTTTTGGGTTGGTCTGCGGAGGCCCAAGGGGGACACAGATGCTGGTGAGCTGGCCATAGACGATGAGCTCCTCTCCGGGGGGCAGCGGTAACGTCTGGGAGGGCCAACAGCTCTGTATGATTAAGTGCTTGTACAGGAAGGTAACAGTGCTCAGGGCTTCATTTAGGTCTTTGCCCTTGGACTGCAGGACCCCCGGTTTCAGGAGTCCTGGCTCAGGGTCTGGTCCAAGCCCGCAGAAGGCAACGGCAAAGACTCCCAGGGGCCATCCGAACCGGGAGCCAGTGGATGCGGCAGCTCTCTCCCGTAACGCTGGCCTTGGCCTGGCTCCTCCAGCTAATTTGCTCCCAAAAAACCTGAGAACAAAAGCCAAGTCTGTTGGCAAACCTCCCCAAACAAAACAAAGCAAAGCAACACGTGCTGACACCGGGGTTAGTTTGTCCAAGTACCTCTGTTTCAATACAGTCCCGTTCACCGGTGACTTTGGGGTCTTTATTGTACGCAGAGCCCCCCGTCGCGTAAGGGTTCCATCTGGAAACAGGCACCAGTAGCAAGCCCTGCATCAAACCCCAGTTCACAGTTGCTCACGCTGATTAACTGCAGTTCGTTAGGGAGATTACAATCTTATTTCCTACTCCTGCGGCTTTCAGCTTTTGCTCACACAGCTCTTCCCCGCCCCCCCCAGTTGTTACAGCGTTTCTTTTTCACAATTATTTTTCATTGTGCCCGACCGCAAGAGGCCGTTCCTGCGGGTGCCAGCGGAGCGGCACGGCTGCCCCAGGACAAAGTGGCTCTTTGTGCCCATGAGGGTGACTGGATGGCCCCGTGCCCCAGTCCCACGCAACCTTGCTGACACACAGAGAGGGTAACGGGCGGCTGCAGCCCTCATGGTGACAGCTGTGGTAGCCCTGGCCCTGCAGGGGCTGCAGGTCAAATTCACCGCCTCTCCTCCTCCTTCCCGCTGCACTGGGACGCAGGAGGGTGGTCCTGAGCAGCAGCATGTCCCCTACAGCCCTTTGGGGTCCCTGCCTGGCCCTGTTCCATCCTGGCCGGTCCACAGGGACATGAGATCGCTCAGCTCTGCGCAGGTTTTCTGGTGGAGTGAGGCCTTCCCAACACGCTGCACTGGAGGTTGGGGCTCTGCTGATGCTGCACCAGAGGCCGGGGCTCTGTCTTTCACCAAGGGGTGTGGGGGCTATGGTATGAACCGCTGCACCTCCTGGGGTGACCCTGGCAAAGCTGCTCGTTGCTGTGTGCAATCCGCAGGCAGAACAAGAACAGTGAGGGTGCCAAATACCAGTCTCTACTGGGAAGGAAATGGGCTGGGTGGAAATGCACTGATGGGAGACTGCATCCTCCCTCATTAGCTTCATTAGCTCAGTCTTGTCCCTGATCAGGCGCCAGAACAGGTACGTGCCACGCCACACCTAAGGCAGGGAGGAAGAGGGCCATCCCCACCCGTCTCTGTGGCTCCGTGCCGCAGCCTTGTCACAAGGGCTCTCATCCTGTGCACGACCCCCGGGAGACGCGGGGCCGCATCCCTGCCCGTGGCAGCACCATCGCTTTCCACCAGCTCCAGGGCTGCCTCGTCCCTCCTTAAAGCAGCTCGCCAGAGCGCTGCTTCTGCTCCAGAGAGCTGAGTTCCCATGCGGCAAAAAGCTATACATTAATTGCCGCAGGCAAGGACAGGAGTGGAGGGAACAGCCGGAACCGGTGTCAGCACCTGCCTTTGATCTGCTGCCAAGTCTGGATGCGCCCGGATCTGCCTTATCCTCCTGGAGTGGCCAACCGAGGGCTGGAGCTTACTTAAGTCAGCAGTTGATGCGCACTGTCAGCCTGCGCCCCGGCACCTCTAAGAATAAACTGCAGCAGGATCACGAGGAGAGCTCACGGAGGCGCTGGGAAAGAGCGGCGCCATCCCACCCCCGCACCAGCGTGGGGTCTCCTGTGGGAAACCTCCTGGAGCTGTCTGCAGGGTAACATCACGCGCATGAGCATTTGCAGGCAGGTATGACCTTGCTGCTCTCTACATGAATCTTTCACAGCCCCAAACTCTGCTGTTGTGGCGCACTGGCCCAGGGATCCGTGGTTTTGGGAGGCCAGTTGCTAATTGTGGCTAATCTGCATTACCGAGGAGCATCACCTAAGCTCTGTGCTGCTCCTTGAGTAACTGTACTGGGAACAGGGCCTGTGCCTTTTAAACATAACATCACTTATCAGATTAGCCACGCTGTGGTTTACCTAGGGTGTGAAGGTATAAAATTAGCTCCATTGTAAACCTCGAGTAACAGCACTGACAGCAGAAGGCTTGCAGCGACTCCACTGGGCAGCTGATCTAGCCCTGGGGGGTGGCAAGCAGCGAGGGGCTCAGACTGAGAAGGGGAGGAAAGCCCCAGGGCTCCCGCAGCACCTTGAGCGGCGTGATGGTCCCGAAGCGTCCAACAAAACACCTGGCCAGGCAGAGCTGGTGGTGGTGTCCTGCAGGCGGGCTTGCTACCTGGTCTGCAATGCCAATTCCCAGACCAAGTTGAGGTATTTCTATTCCTTTTTTCTAGTTTGTACCAAGTAGGGAGCCAGGTGGTCACCCACAAATGCCTAGCTTGATTGCCGGAACTTCGCATTATTTATACAGTTCAGGAAGCAAAGACATCATCCTTCATTGGTTTAAAAATTACATCATTCCTTCATTACTTAATACTCAAGTTTCCTCTTTGTCAAGTAATTCTCTTGCTTCTCACGTTAATTAGTTCACATGCTGTGTCTTAACTCCTCTTTGGGTTCTGGGGGAGGGGTTCTCGAGTCGGCAGTCAGTGAGTCAGTAGTCATGATCTCCCCTGCCAGAATTCGCTTTCCCCTAGTTAGTGCTTCTTGTGGTAAACTTCCAGTCAGCTCATCCATCTTGTGGTGGTAGTTCCTCGTTTAAACAAAGAGCTTGCTGGTGCTTAACAAAGCCCTTAGCAGGCCATAGAAAAAATGCTTGTGTCTTGAATTAACCACTCACAACTCATCTGTTCTGTCTTCAAGTCAAACCTCTAACAATACATTTGATTTTATGAACCTCTTAATCATTTGATGTCAGTCTCAGCACTCTTTAGACCTCAGGTCTCGGTTTCATTGTGTGAGACACATCTCTGCGCCCTCCCCACACTGGTCGGACCATTCTGGGCACTGCTGGGGTTCCTGTGCAGGGCTGCCCGGCCAGGGCACAGCAGCACATGCCCGGCCTGGTTTCTGCGGGCCCCCAGATGAGCCACCCTGCCCGTGACACGGCGCTCAGCACTCCCCTGGGACTCTTCTCGGGCCTGTCGCAGGAAGGCCGGGATCCCGACCTCCTCGGGCCTACCCCGGGAGTGTCAGGATCCTGACCTCCCCACTGACCGGTGGGGAGGCCCCCGGGAGGCTGCTGTCCCCTCTGCCCCCACAGCTGGTCCCGGCAGGACCAAGCCCCCCACCTGGCCGCGCCGCACAGCCATGGCCCCCTCTCCCTGCACGGCAGCAAAGGCCCCGGGGTAGGCTGGGGCTCAGCGGCCGGTCCCTGGAGCCGCGGCAGGGCAGGCCGCAGGCACTGGGGCAGGGTGGCCGTACCGCCTAGGGGCAGCAGGCCCTACTGACGCGCCCCTGTGCGGAGGGGGCCGGTCCCTGAAAGTCCTAGCGCCTCCTGCAGCCGCCACCCGCCGCCATTTTGCGCCTGCCCCGCGCCGCGCTCCCTACCCAGCATGCCCCGCGAGCAGCGCCTACATTTCCCATGAGGCCCCGCGCCCGCTGGGCAGTGGTGGTGGGTAGTCCGCGCCCGCCAGGGGGCGCCGCGGGTGGGGGCGGGCTTGGGCCGTTGCCGTGGTGACGCGGTAACGACTTCCCGGCGGCGGTGATTGGCTGC
The DNA here is from genome assembly GCF_023638135.1 of Falco biarmicus. Taxonomy (NCBI): domain Eukaryota; kingdom Metazoa; phylum Chordata; class Aves; order Falconiformes; family Falconidae; genus Falco; species Falco biarmicus. The sequence continues at coordinate 2,696,393 of NC_079303.1, read as the reverse complement.
GGGCGCTGGGGCTGCGGTGGCGTCAGGGCGGGCGCGGTGACGTAAGGGGGTGGGGGGCAGCAGGGCGCCGCCGCCGGCGGCGGCGGCGGGGGGGGAGCGGCGGGCCCGGAGCGGGGCCACGGCGGGAGGTGAGCGGGGCCGGGGCGGCGCGGGGGGACGTGGGCACGGGGCGGGACAGTGGGGACGGTGGGGGTCGTGAGGGAACAGGGGACGTGTGGGGTGTGTGTGAGGGGGGACGGGGGGCATGTGAGGGGACAGGGGGTGTGTGAGGGGCGACAGGAGGCGTGTGAGGGGACAGGAGGGGACAAGGGGGGGTGTGAGGGGGGACAGGGTGTGTGTGAGGGGAGGGGGCAGTGTGAGGGGACAGGGGGTGTGTGAGGGGACGGGGTGTGTGAGGGGAGGGGGCAGTGTGAGGGGACAGGAGGGGACGAGGTGTGTGTGAGGGGGGACGAGGTGTGTGTGAGGGGACAGGAGGGGGCAGGGGTTGTGTGAGGGGGGACAGGGGGTGTGAGGGGACAGGAGGGGGCAGGGGTTGTGTGAGGGGGGACAGGGGGTGTGAGGGGACAGGAGGGGACAGGGTGTGTGTGAGGGGGGACAGGGGGTGTGAGGGGACAGGAGGGGACAGGGTGTGTGTGAGGGGGGACAGGGGGTATGAGGGGACAGGAGGGGACAGGGGTTGTGTGAGGGGGGACAGGGGGTATGAGGGGACAGGAGGGGACAGGGGTTGTGTGAGGGGGGACAGGGGGTATGAGGGGACAGGAGGGGACAGAGGTTGTGTGAGGGGGGACAGGGGGTATGAGGGGACAGGAGGGGACAGGGGTTGTGTGAGGGGGGACAGGGGGGTGTGAGGGGACAGGAGGGGACAGGGTGTGTGTGAGGGGGGACGGGGGTTGTGTGCGGAGGGGGGGGGGAGACGGAGAGCGTGTGTGGGGACTGTGTGTGTGTGAGGGGGGACAGGACATGTGAGGGCACAGGGAGCGTGTGTGAGGGGGGACAGGGGGGGTGTGCGGGGACGGGGGGGGCAGTGTGTGCATGTGAGAGGGGACAGGGGATGGGGGGACAGGGGGTGTGGGACATTGACCGTGCAGAGGACGGAAGGTGGGCGGCAGGCGTGGGGTGGAGGGGCAGGCTGTGCTGTGGGGTGGGGGACGAGGCTGGGGAACGGGGGCTCTCTGTGGGTGCAGGACCGAGGAGATGGGGTGCATGGGGGGCTTTCTGAGGGGTGGAAGGGACAGGGAGCTCTGGTGGCGTGGCTCTGAGCATGAGGAGGTAGGAAGGGACTTTGGGGACAGCGATTTGGAGGGGGCCGGGAGGGCAGGGACACATCGCTGACTTTGGGGTGCGGGCTGTCATTCCTGCTTGGGAAATCAGGGAAGACAGAGGATAGGATGTGGCCCATACGGAGGAGGCTGGGGGGACAGTCTGCCTTTCTCCTCTCCCAGGGGTGAGAGGCAGAGGGGGAATTGCCCTGTGGTTTTACGGTACCAGTGAGGGGCACTGCTGGGGTCTGGGGCTGGAAGGAGGAGAAGTAAGAGGGTCAGGATGGTCCATCAGTGGTGCGTCAGGTGGGGGGTTGCTCGGGGAGAAAGGATCTGAGAGTCCTTTTCTCATCCCTTGTATCTCCACATTCTGCTCCTGCTTCCCCTGAGATCCCAGATGAAAGATGTTTACTTTTTGTGCCGTGGTTTTCCCACGTATGAAGTAGGGGAACTGCCACCTTTATTAAACAGCAGCTCTAAAGCTCTTGAGTGTTCTGCACGAAGTGGCTTGTCCTGCGCTGCCAGCGCTCGTAGCCGAATGCAGGAAGGTGGTACCTGCATGCTGGCTTGGCTGAGTGTAACTTTTAATTAGCTTTAAAAGCGCTTGTAAAAAATCCTAGTGGAAAGGTTGAGCATGCAGAAGTAGGTGACGGGACCTTGAAGCAAGAGACCTAATTTCCTTTCACCTCCCGCTTCCTAGCCTCATTTGTTCTACCAACCTGTTGCGTTTTTTCCTTCCTTGTTGGCTAGCTCCAAGCTCTATTTTTATAACCCGCTAGGATCCTGTTGTTCCTCCCCAGATGAATTTTGACCTCTCCTTTTTCGTGTGGTCAAAAGGCCTCCTGGCCTTGCTATGCTTCCAAAAGTTTGTGTGCACTGACACACCTCAAGGGATGTTGAGCAGCCCTATTTGTTTATGATCAGAGAGCCTCCAACCTATTTATGGAAGCCAGTGAATGAAGGTTCAAAACCCATTTACGAGGTAGGCGTGTTTGTGTGCCTGGGAAAATCAAGGCACAGAGAGGAAAAGCAGCTGAAGATGCAGCTTGTCAGTGGAGCAGGAGAGAATACACACCCTCTGTGACCATCCCATTTATGCTTTTTCCAAAGCATCTGTCTGTCGTCGACTGTATTGTGTCTGCGTGGCTTCAAACAGTGTCCGGGTGTAGTTTATCTCAGCCTTGGCCACCTTCCCCTTCAACAGCTGTGCTGGGAGGCCTCCTGCACGCGAGCGACGATTGTGCTTGTGGGAAGGAATCGATCTGTTGAGCCTCTACGTGTTGGGAAAGCCCCTGTGAATGGGCTGTGGGTGGGCAGAGAGGCAAACAGGCTTTGGACATGCTGTAGGATCTGGGCAACATCCGTTGCGGTGATGCAGAGGGATCTGAGCGTGGAAAGAGGATGCAGCAGCGGCCGCCCCATAAATCGGAGTGCCAAGGCTGGTAGCAGTGTTGGTCTCTCGAAACGGTGACTTGCTCGTTGAAGCAGCCTGTGCCCCGTTTCTCATTTCTGCTCCCTCCTCCTGCCGTCTCTCTTTGCGCAAACTCCCTCGCTGCCTTCAGCGGAGAATCCTTTTCCCCTTCTGGTACAGACGTGCTCCAGGCTGTGCTGAGGTGGGAGCTTTCTCCGTCACTTTACCGTGTGTCAGCCAGGGATACAAGAGGAAGCTTTCGGGAGGGATGTGCTGGCAGGCTCCCTCCGTACCCTGCTGAGCTGGTGCAAGTATTGCCTTGTGTGTGATGGTGATGGGGCATGCCCTGGCATTTAGCTGTGAGCAGGATGAGGTGAGCCAGTAATTTAGTTTTAATTCTCAGGTCTCTGGCAGCAGCTAAGTGCTCTGATCCGCCATGGGAAAGAGCTCAGAGTGATTCATGCCCTCCTTGACACTGTCAACGTTACACTTTGTTACTGAATCAGGGATGGGCTTTATTGCTGGTGGAGATGAAGAAAGCCCTCTCCTGATGTGCCAGTGGGATTGTAATGACTTCATTGTTGTTTCTCATCAGGAAAGTTAAAGAAAAACTATCCAGGGTGTTCAGAAAAGCTGCCTTCCATTTTGGGAGGGAGGGGATGAGAAACTCGTGATAGTTTTGATGTCCTATTGTGAAAGTGAAGTTACTGTGTGCGGTTTTATGGCCCCTGCTAAAGCGGAGGGCTGGGTGCTGGATCTGTGCTCCTTCCCTCACCAGCTGACCTTCGGGCAGGCTTGTCTCAGCCCCCCCGGCTGTAACCTGAGGGCAGTTGCTTTTTTCAAGGGGGGGGCTGTGATTTTTGTGTCACCAACTATGAGAAAGAGTGATCCTGATGCAAATGATGCTCCCGTGCAAGGGACTGGGGTTATTTTTTTAGATCTTACACTCATGCCCTCCCCTGGCTGTACCTGGGCTGCTTGGCAGCATGGGGAGCACTCTCCATGCTTGTGGTAGTGTGGCGGGAGCCTCGGCTTCTGGGGCAGAGGATTTGCTTTGTTTTTTTCACCCTCTTCTGAGCAGCTGCAGCTCTCAGTGCTGTGTCAGACCTGGGAGGTGCAGGAGGGCGTGCGGCACTGGGTGGGATTCACTCTCTGCCCTGAACTTGCTGGCTTGCCCCTCTCGTCAGGGGGCTGGTGATGCTGGGTTCGTTGCCAGCGCTTGGCTGCCTTGCAAATCATCCCATGTTGCAGGTAGCGATACGAAACGGGGCTTTTCCATGGGGCTGGGAGGAGCAGCTAAGCCTGGGTAATGTCAGGGAGGGTACATGGGTTCAAGTAGCATCATGTTCGCAACATCTTTGTTTAATATGTTAGTCCAGTTAGTCTGCATAACTGTGTCTAAAAATAGAACATATTTTCTCCCAAGTCCTCTAGTTCAAAGCCTCGTAAGCCGTTTTCTTTTTTAGTGTTGGTTTCTTACTGCTCTCCTGAGCCTGAAATTCATACAAGGCTATTTGCAAAGTTATCAGGAAAACCAAGAAGAGTGAATGAACTCTGTCGAATCCTTAAGTTTCAACCACCTGAGAGGCAAGTTCATTAAAGTTGCACTAACTTTAATGAGGCTGCAGTGGCAGCCTCTTAAGGGTGGATTAAGCAAGCTGAGTAAACAAGCCACCTTATGGCCACCACAGCCCTTTTTCTAGCATCAGATTCATGCATTGTCATAAAAGCTTGGGGTCGTCGGCCTCTGGCTGCAGGTGACCTAAGGTAAAGGTGACATTGTGATGCTCAAAGCCTGGTGAGGCACTGGGGCCATCTTTGACGGGTCACCCAGGGGTTTGCTTTACCTCCCAGTTTGCAGAAGCTGCCAGAGCCTGGGGGAGACTGCTGCAATCGCACGTGGTGGCTGTCCCTGCCACCTCCCCGCGGCACCGGGGGTGTCACCCCAGCCTATGGTTTCAGCATGCGGTAGAGGGAGTGTGTGTTTAAATTTCAGAGCTGTTGCTGGATCCAGCCCAGTTCTCCCAGAGGCATAAATATCTGGCCTTCAGCACAGCCGTGGAAATTCGTGTTGTGTTCTCTTGCAGATTACTTCAGTTTTCAGCTCTCTGTGCTGACATGGTAACTGAACAGTGGCTTTCAGCGACAGGCAGACAGGAACAGCTGCTCCGGAGAGGTAACCCTTCCCTTTCGCACGCGGGCAGTCTACCAAAGCACTTATCCTACGTATGTTTTTAAAAACTTGGGGTAGGGAAGAGCCTAGGTAGTGTGGCTTGCTTTCAGCAAGTTTCACTTGTGTCCACGAGCTTAAATTTAAGTTTCTTTTCAATTTTGGACTCTATGCCTTAGTTTTGTTCAGTTTCTGAATATGATCTTTATGGATTTATGCTTAGGAGTACGCTGTGAGTATCGTGGTCAAATCCTGTTCTTCTAAGCCAACTGTTTCCGTCAGAGTATAGTGACTTAATGTTTGGTTATTTCACTGATTTTTTTTTTTTTTTTTTGACTGAAATTGACTCTTGTAGGCTGGGGAGGGCACATGAGAGCAGGCCCCATACTTGGGTAACCAGTCACCTAACGGATCTGGCTGTGCAGGTCTGGCAGCAGTACCAATACCGTCTAGCGCTGTGTAACTGCATTACCGGGACAAAGCTGAGCAGGTTGCAGCAGAGCGAGGACAGGGGTTTGGAGGAGGTGGTCAGCATGGGCTGGGGTGGATGTTGTCTTGCCTGCAGACCTCTGAAGCGATGCCTGAAAGTCTTCGCTGCGGTCATGCTGCACTCAGATGCTGCACGTATCTTCTATCGGTGCTGGTGCTGGCTGCGCGTAGAGGGTGGGTTTATTTTTGCCGCGACACACGTCTAAGGTGTTTAGCTGGATGGAGATGTTTTCTGTGTCAAGTTTGTGCAACTGTTGTGTTGTCTCTGTTCTGGCATTCGAGACATGGACTTCCAAGGATCGTCGCCGGGCGTGGAGAGGATTTTGTAATGAGCCGCATGAGGCTTTGCTGATCAGAAGAGCATTGTTGTACAGAATTGCTTACTGATGTTAATGGTCTCCATCTCTCTAGTGTGTTGCCCGTTGACAAATATGTATTTTTGTACAGTACATCTTACTGCCTTTCGGGGAATATTTCATCTGTGGCTATTGAATTATGAACTGGAAATGTGCAAATGTTTTTAGAGACAGAGGAATTAGCACAACATTAGACTCTTGGGCTTCTTTGTGCAGCAGGGACCTGACATGCAAATGATTTTTTAATTGGATGAGATAATGTTACAGTGCTTATGCCTGAAAGGTTATTTGCTGCCAGAACCCAGCCTGGCTTGCCCTGACTATGAAATTTTAAAGATGTTGGTTTATTTTGTGATTCGTATTGGCTCTCTTTCTTCCTAGCAGGAATGACTGCCCTTGCTGATAGCCACAGATTTGTCAGGCTGTGTAGCTGCTTTCTCATCAGGCGCTGCAGAGCAATCTCTGCTTTTCTAGAAGTGTCATTATTCAGGGATATACTGCTTATCACTGCTGCAATAATTTTGGAGACTCTGGGAAAGTCTAGACAAGCAGAAGTGATTTCAATAGTGAGTACAAATAAGATTTTTCTGTAGAACTAATTTTATTTTATAGTCTGAAATCCACTTGCATTGGCAGAATGCCTAGGAAATTACTTTCCCAAAGCAGAGTTTGGCGTGGAATGATTGATGCCAATATGAAGCCTTTTGGTCAAGGAGATTGTGAAATGCATCTTCCCCAAAATAAATGTTTTGGGATGACGTTCACTGGGCCATGCTTGATTGCAGGAAGGGTTTAGAGCAGAAGTGGTTCAAGATGTATCTTAGTTTCAGGAAGCCTTCTTGAAATGCTCTAATATTCGCTGTTATGATCATAGCGTCTGGAAAATGTCTGTGTCCTCCAAGGTTTGGCCAAGAGCTTGTGAACATCAGACATCATTTGAGTCAGATCTTTCGAACTGGCTTTGCAAAGGGCCCTGCAGTGCATGTGTGTGTCGGAATGCTTCCCTGGGGATCCCCGTGGACAGGTTCTGCTCAAAGGTTTGGGTTTTGCAGCAGTCGTGGTTTGCAGGGGAATCCTCACTGGGGGTGAGGTGGCAGGGTAAAAGCACAAGCCAGAAACACAAACATTTCTTGTGGTGCTGGGTCAAGCCAGAACGTATCTCTGAGGCTTGTGGAGAGCAACAGCCAGATAATGTCCATGCTAACCAGAATCGTTGCCCTCATGCTGCATTTTCTGGTTTACCCTGGCCTGGAAACTGGAAGTTGGAATAGCAAAAACCAGAACATGTACATTCAACCCTGTAATGTAGATGTGGGATGGAGACAGGAAACGGTTCTGGTAGTTTAAACGGGCAGATGAGCTTTCCTACCTGAGCTGGTAGGGAAGCATTGCCCTGATGGTCTGTCAAGACAAACTTTGCTATGAACCATACTACTGCCTAATGAATGTCTCATTAGGAAAAGGCTTTGTCAGGCTGAAGAGAGGACGGGTGAAATGGCGTGAAAATAAGCAGTGTTTTGTGCAGTCACCTCGGTGATGGGAACCTAAGCTCAAACCCCTATCCTGCCTGACCTTTTACAAACGTTTTTTTTTGGTGCAGCTCTTGATTTCACCTTAATGCAAGCCTGGAATATTTCTGAAAATGCCCAGATCTGCTTTTCACCTTTAAGTTGATTTTATGGATTCTGCTAGAGCTGTTGGACCTTCAAGGGCTGTTAACCCCGTGAGGGCTGATGGTCGGAGACCTGCATCTCTGAAAAAAAATACATGGGTTCTGATGTGCATGGGGTAGGTGTTGCGTTGTGGAACTTTGGGACACAGGGATCTCTGGAAAAGGGTAGCTGGTGAGCGTGAGCTTGGGGCTGAAGCTGGTGGAGCCTGCTGAGCTCCCAGCAGCTGGCTGTTGGGTAGTGGTGGTCACTGGTTTGCTGTGTGCCTCTGCTGCTCTCTCTGTACCCCCAAGATAGTGCCAAAGACATGAGGATGTTATGAAAGGTGCTGATGCTTTGCTCGAGCATTTTGTTTTCTAGGGGCAGAGGTGGAAATCCAAATGGTCAGAGGACACTGCCATCCCTCATTGACAGAGGAGTCTTGGCAGGATCACGCTGACATGATTGCTGCTTGTATCGCTGCTGAAAATGCAGGGAAACTTCTGTTCCTCCAGTCAGCTCTTGGTGTGTGAATGTGGCCAAAAATAGTAAGGAAACATCATTCCCCTCTAGTTCCCTGAGAGGCTATTGAACTAGTTTGTGTAACAAAGTTATTCTAATGTTCTCTGGAGTTTTCCATATGGAGATGTATCCAGCCAAACTCGGCCTCCCTCTTTTTTTCCTGCCTTGTGGTTGAACTGGAGGTGCAGCGAACATGGTGATTTTTTTTTTTTCTAACCGCTTCGGTGCGTATGTCCCCAGGCCCTGCTGAATCATCTGAACTTGTGCCTGGGCATAATCGCTCACTGTCAGCTGCATCCTGGGATCAGAGCGGCGTGGCTGGTGCCCAGGATATTTTGCTAAGGTCTACAAAACCAGTAGCGCTTTTCTGGGAGTCCGAGTGTAAGCATAACAAAACTTACAGGCTGGTGCATTTATTTTATTTATATTTTTTTCTTGGTCAGCCCATGGGATCTAAAATCTCTGTCGCTGCAAAGAAGAGAAGGCTTGCTACTGTTTTTGTGGGCGTTTTCCTGGATCTGAGAGCACTGGCAGCCTAGCAATAAAATTTGCTGGCCTGCCGGGTAGTTGGCTCCCGATGGCAGGCTGCACGCACATGTGTGTGATCCAGAGCGACGCATTGGCCTGCTGCTGCTTTTCTACCCCTTGTTGCTTTTCTGGGGAGCTGATTGCCCCATCCAAAGCAGAGGTGACACTTGCTGGTGTCCCAGCAACACTGAGACTTCAGGGAAAAGTAAGATGAGTCCTGGTGTGCGCAGCACTGCCAAATGACAGCCTAAATCACTGCCAGCAGTGCTCCTGATTGCAGTGACAGCTTGTTCCACTTGACGCTTCCCTGGTTTTCCATTTAAACGCTGCTCTGAGTCTGTAACACCCTGTGCCCACTGTTTGCCTTTGGGAGTGTTGTTGCTGTTCCCGTGAGCTCCCCTCCCTCGTCAGCCCGGTGCTATAATTACTGATGTTCCTGAAACCAGATCTTTCCATGTGTCCTCCTCAGGTCCGGGAGGACAAGGGGGCCGTAAGCTAACCCAGTGCCCTGGAGTAAAGCACAAGACTTCAGGGATTTTGGAAAGCATCAGCTTACAGTGGTTTGGTGGGTTCTTTGAGCCGTCAACCTCTTCACCTTCGGCTTGGTAAAGGAAAAGGGAATATGTGCCAGAGAAGCCACCTGGGATTTTCAGAGAAGAAGCAGGGATGTGAAAGCTGGCACCAGTGGAGCAGCAAGTGGAGGCTGCTGGAGGAGCACAAATCGGAGTTGCTGGGCTGGGTGGTGGGTCCCTAGTCCTACCAGGAGACGGGAGCAAGCCCGTGGGTTCAGCGTTCCCTGCGGACACTCAGCCATCTCTGCAGCCCTGTGCAAGCTGCTCTGTGCCTCTCTCTTAGCAGCGTGCGTGCTCGGTTTGCAGCCGTGTTCCCAAAGCAGTGCCATGGCTTTACAGCCACCTCTGCTGTACCCGGGGGTGCGGTGGGGATGATCCTCTCTCCTTAGCAAACTTAAAGACCTTCTCAAATAGCAACACTTCTGTGCTGTTTCAAGCTCTGAGAAGCCCCGGTGGTGTCACCTGTCTGGTACCTGCTTGTTTCGTGGCTGTGGTCCTCATTCCAGTGGGGCAGATCCTGGGTGCTCTGGCCTGTCCTGGGTTGACAGCAAAACACAAATATCAGTCAGCAACTGCCAGGATGAGATGTGCCAGTTTATTTGCTGAAAGTAATCCTAGAGATGCTTCGTTTAGGAATGTACAACAGGAGAAGACGGTCACAAGCAGTGGGGTGTGCTGACCTGCGGCTGAGGCAGCCAGAGTTGCGAGCGTGACTGCGAACCGGTGTCCAAATCTGTAATACAGGAATAAACAGTAACGCTTGGCATCGATATGTTCCTCTGTGCTTCCAAAACATGCCAGCTCTGTGAGCTAATGCAGCAAGGAAAGGATCAGGAAGGAAGCACTGTAAAAGTCCTGGGCTGTTTTTTTTTGGGGGGGTAGGTCGGGGTTAGGGTGGGGTTTTTTTTTTTTATGATGAAGCAAATGGAGGTGTGGGGGTTGACAGGATTTGCTGAAGGTCATGAAGCAGGACTTCAAGTAAAAGCTAACAACTGCTCGGCTTTTTACTTCCCGCCCTGCTGTTACCTCTTCTGCAAAAGGCAGTGGTGGAGCCCGGCTCATCAGAGGCTGAGGAGGGCAGGGAGTCTCTCCACTGGAAAGGTGTGCAGGGATGATTGTTGTAGGAGCATTAACCTTCTCCCAGTACCTGCCATCTCAAGATTTCAGAGCACATCTGCTATGTGCTTGGAGCTGCTGGAGCCAGGGATGTTTGCAGCTCCTGATGGATGGATTGAAAGAGAAGAGCAGCCAGGCAGGACCCCCCTTTTGCATGTGCTTTGAATTCATTGCCCAAAGTCTGACTTGCTTCTGTTTCTGTGATACCTCTTGTTCTCTGGAAAAAAACAGCACACGTGAGCAAGCAGGAAGTTCCTTTTGGAGCAAAATATCATAACCTGGTTTGGGGGACAGCATCAGCTGTGGTACAAAAAGAGAAGAGTCTGGCGAGTTTTGTAAGCTTTTTAACCTTCCCCCTCCTCAGTGTCCAGGAAGTGGGTGAGTTAAAACACACTGTAGATATGTGATTCATTTTGGCAAGCCTGGCTGCTCAAGGCAAGTGAGGGAACCTCCTGCACCCTCTGTCACATGTTCCTGAGTAATTAGTAGCAACGCGGTAATAGCCGCTCTGGCAGCACCCTGCTGTTTAGTCGGCTGGGATCACACTTGGTGAAACACAGGTAGCCCGCACAGGGCAGCGTCGGGGGGTTCACAGGACTGGACTGGGGCATGGGGCCGTGGCTGGCCAGAGATGGTTCAAGGGGAAGATCTGGCCCTCACGTGTCAGCACTGGCCAGGGCTGCGTGGAAGGGCTCTTCCTTGCTAGCTCTAGTAGTCCATTTCAGCGTGTAGCTTGCCTTGCAGCCAAGACTTTGAGTAAGGGAGCAAGCACTTGGGTATTAAGTGTTGCTGACATCTCATTAGCTAATGAGGGGATATGTTCATCTTTCAGGAACAAAACCAAACATGTTTTCAATGTTTGGCTCTCCTGTTTTGTGCACTTAGTTACCTTTCCTGTACTGCAGCATCTGCTTAGCTCTTCTTTGGCTTTTAGTAGTAGTAGCGGACGTGTAGGAGGAGGAAAAGAAACTGGTACTTGATCAGCAGATACTGAAGCAGTGCCAGAACCCAAGGGATGCTTGCAAATGATGGCCAACAAGCAACAATCACATTTTTTAATGGATTCATTTCAGTTTTTGTTTGTGGATTCGATATGCGCTACATGTCACAGAAGGTGCTGCTGTAGAGAGGGCTGAGTTCTCGTCTTGCCCCTTCCAAAAGGATTCACTTTGTTGCCTGTGAATTTGGCTAATATTTTTGTCCAGAGGAATAAAAACGCAAGCCTGAAGTGCTCCTGTGGTAAATTGCTTTACTTTGTGATTCCTGGTGACCTCTTTTACAGTAACTTGAACAACTGCTTTGAGCCCATAGACTCTCTGGCTTGGCCCTTGGTAGGTTTGGACTTTTTTTTTGGCACTTTGCTTTACCTGGAAACTCCTGACTTGCAGAGAGGGATCTTGTGAGGTGACACTCCGGACTGAAGCGGGGGACATCTGTATAACTATATTAGAAATAAATCTCTGCTCTCCTGGAGAGGAATGGAGACAGTTGTCCTCTCTCCACCTCCATGAACACACCAAAATTGTCTTTTGTTTGAGCTCACCATCACTGAAACTAGGCCTGGTTGAAAACATGAGGTCCTTCTCATTACAAGCACTTCCTTCTCTGGTTTGGTGGCTGTCTGGCTGCCAGCACCTGGGTGTCTGTGTTGAAACACACATCTCCTCCTTGTGGCACTTTGCGTGTGGGACTCTTCTCTGCTTCTCTGAACTTGGCTCCAAGGTCTACATGCCAGTCAGCGGTGAGGAGCTGCCGGGCCAAAAGGGCACAAGCTGTGGGCTGATGAATGGAGGCTCGGATCTTGTTTGGCTGTGGAGAAGTACTGCCTTCTTGCAGGGGGTCCACGCTGAAGATTTGTCTCATTTTAATTTTTATTCCTGTGGTTTTTCCTCCTCTCGTTGTGCCATGTCTCACCCCGTTCCCACTGTACGGTTTAGCTTGGCATAGATGCCAGCTTCTGCTTCTAGTAAAGATAAACCTGCTGCCCGTGCTGTTTGCAGTGTGGGAGCGGGGCAGCCAGCAGGCATCTGCCCAAGCCTGGAGCCAGCAAACAAACCCACCCTCCGCCGGCTGCAGGCTCCCAGGAGGGAGGTGGCTATCTCAGCCAGGGTCACCAAAGCTCCTTGGAGCGGGGGTTGAGGCAAGGGCAGAACAAGTCACGAGATGCCTGTCCTCTTGCTAGTTCCCATCCTGTAGGAAGAGGAAGGGAAACAGCTTTGCCGGTTTCTCCGGAGAAGCTTAGGAAGGAATTCAAGGTCCCCGTCCTTGTTTCCATCCTCTCTTTCCATCGCTGCCCTGTGACAGCTGCCAAATGGAAAAAGGGGGTGGCTACTCCAGTCAGGAATCTGGCTTCTCCCTGCAGCTCAAAGCTTGTGTGCTGTGCTCCCATGGGTGGCTTTTTAGCCAAGGGGAGGAGACCAGGTTGTCCCTCCTCTGGCTCTGCCTGCTTGGCAGCTGGATGTGGAGGCACCGAACCGCTGGATAGGTCCTGGGGTTGAGATGGGCCCTTTGGCCATCGACTGCCTTCCAGGCAGCCATCCCCCGTACCGTCCCGCCGAGATGCAGGGCTGTGACAACCCTGCCCGTGGCTGTGCTGGCAGGGCAGGTCCCTCCTCGTGCTCAGAGGGACAGAGTTTGGACCAACCTCTGGGAGCTCCAGCTTCCCAGGACACCCAGCTCTGAACCGCAGGGCTGGCAGGGGCATGGAGGAGTGTGTGTGAAACCTTGGAAAATCCCAGTCTCTGCGTGCTGCCGGCTCGGAGGGGAGGGCGGGGGGTCTGCATCTTTCTGGGGGCCCTGCCAAGCCGGCTCGCTCCATGCCGGGGTGTGCAGGCACAGCCTGTGCCCTGCCTTTCATCCAGGTGGTGGTGGCTGCCTTGGCCTTTCATTTTCTGAAGGCAGGGGGTGCAGCCTCCTGTTGAAATCAATCCCTTTTCCCTCCTCCTCTCCCTCTATCTCTGTGGTTTAGAAACCAGGGAAATGGGAAAGGGAAAGGCAGGTGTGCAAACAGCTCGCTCAGCTTCCCTCGGCCCAGGCCCCTGTACTCTTGGCCTGCAAGGAGATATTAAAACAATACATTCGGAGCCTTCTGGTGAAAACTTTTCTCTCTCTGGCTGTCCAGCCACTCTTGAAGGGTGGGACCTGAATCCTTATCCTTCCCGTAATGCCTGTGGGCACATGGGGAGCCTTAGCTGGTGCCTGGTGTTGCTGTCTGTGTACATATTGCCCTCTGCTTTCCCTCTGCTTTCCCTCTTCTCAGGGCTGTATGCCTATCTCCAGGCACACCAAGTCCCAGCACAGTTTTGAGTTGCTTTGGTGGGTTTTGAGGAGCAAAGCTGTGTGTCACAAACTCACTGCCACCTCAGGAGTACGCAGCCCTGAGTAGACCCGATGCATAGAGGACAGCATGCCAGGGATGCCGCTGAAGGGGTATGTCCACGTTGTTCCAGCGGCACTGTGCCATGAGGCATCTGGGGCAAAGCAGAGGGCTCGATCTGCACTGGGCTTAAAGCAGGTGGCTGTGCTGGATGCTGGGACAAAGGAGAGCTAATAAGAAGCTCGTTAAGCTGCTGCTGGATGTATTTTCCACTGTAGACTAGTTTCTCCTGCCGCGAGCTTCCCGCACTAACTGCTGTTCCAGGCAAAAGCGTTTTCCTGATGTTTGTACATTCATTTATATATAGCCTTCAAAACGATCAAGCTCGTTACCCTCCTCCCTCCGATGAATAGGTGTTCCTGCCTGTGTGCCATGTCCCACCGCGCGGGATGTGTGAGCGGAGGCCAAGGATAACACAGCCCTTCAATGGTCCCTTAGTGCTCTTGTGGAGGCGCGGGAAGGGAGCGCTCTGCCCTTGTCTAAGCACCCCTCTGCCTGCTGCTGCTGTACAGGAGAGCAGGGCAGTCGCGTTTGCCTTTGACATACCTCTCCTGGACACAAAGCCATCTGCCCTGCAGTCTGAATTGCCAGCATGGAGAGGAAAAGCAAAAGCCCCCTCACCCGTGGGAGACCCAGGCTCCGAGGCAGCGCTGGCTCCAGGCCGTGACTTGTGTCCTGGCTTTGCAACGTGTTTGCGTTCAACCTCCCCGCTCACGTGTTTTGTTCTCTCCCTCGGCTGCTTGCTTCATCTCGCAGGGAGCTCTGACCTTGCTCAGCGCTGATGGCTTTCCAGCGAATCCAAGGAGCTGGCTGCGGCTCAAGTTCAAAGTGCCAGGTGTGAGGGTCTGCTGCAGGAGGGAAAACGAGCCCAGGGAGTCCTGGGTCACTGCTGCCCTCCCTGAGCAAGCCCTGTGCTGTGGCGTGGGCTTGGGCAGGGGGTGCAGACCATCCTAGCGTGTGGGGGCTGCCCTGGTGCGAGTCCCCTGCGAGTAGCTTACTCGCTTCACATTCAGGCAGGTGGCTTGAAGATGCTGCATGAGTTTAACTTGTGCCTGCACGTTGAGGCTTTCCTGGTGAAAGCTGGATTTCAGTGGCTTTTTTGATGGATTTTTCTCCACTTAAAAATAGCTCTTTTAAGGTAGTGGATGCAACTCTACATGAACTGGGCTTGAGATATTAATTACTCAGAAGTCAGTTTAGGAATGAAGATCTGGAAGTAAATGAGTGCCGGGATGTTGCAGCATGAGCTGGACACTCAGGCAAGATCTGACACGGTTAGGAGGGAGGTGGGAACAGCTCTGCCATGATCATGGTACCGGTGATGCATCGCTTGCACGGCTTGAGTTTTTCCTGGGCTGTTTGGGATGGACTAAGGCAAACAAGGAGCGGAAGTGCGCGGGGGGAGGATGGGGCCGTTCCTCCCACAGGAAACCCGGGATTAGGACACTAGCTGGATTGTGTGGTCCTCACGATCACGCTGCTGGACCCCGTGGCTGAGCACAGCCCGGCAGCTGCGCGGAGCAACAGCAACACGTTCAACCCAGCAGTTCTTGGCAGAGGAGCCGAGGCCAGTTACAACACGAGTGAAAATAAACACAAATGCTGTAACTGGCAGCGCTGTAACGGGAAGGAGGGTGAGCATGGGGGCCAGCAGGAAGCCATTGGTCTTGCAGATGGCTTGCACAGGCCGGGGGCTTTCAGCCACCGCCTGCTGCTGCACAGAGCCCTGCTTCCCCGGCATCCCCCATCTACAGGCATGGAGCTGCTGTGTGGGGATGGAGGGTGAAGCCAACCCAACCTTAATCTTTCTGGTGCTGTTGGCTCTGTCAAACCCCAGTCTTGGCTACCATCGTGACATCCCAGGGCACCGGCAGCTCTGGGGGATGTTGCCGGGGGCACTCTTTCTGCTGTGGGACTTGCAAGCTGGGGAGCCCAGATCCCTGGGTGGTGTCTGGGCTGGTTTGTGATCAGGGCTCTGTCTGCTGGGCTTTAAATATGATTCTGGTGAGCTTTTGCTTCCTGGAGTCCTACAGAGTGTTTATACCGGAACACAAAGTGACCTTTAAAAGGTCCCAGGTTCTGCTTGTCTCCCTGGATAAGGAGAGCAAGCAGAGCAGGACCGGCGTGGTTACACACTGCCCTGCTGCTAAGGTGCTCTGCGTGGGCGTTCAGAGCTGAGGCCGCGCGTTTCTCCCTCTGTCCCGCAGGCTAGCAGGAACAGCCTGGTAGGGTCCATCTCGGATAGACGCGGATGATGCCAGAGCTATGACAGCGATTGCAGTCTTGGCACTGAGGGGTGATCAATTATGGAACAACTACAGGAGGAAGTACCTGAGGTCAGGAAAAAGGAGGAGGAAGAGGAAGAGGCAGTGATGGTGGCAAGTGGAGCCTCAGACCCAAGTGGAGGACCAGACAGCTCGCTGCCTTCGAGCAGCTACACAGGTGAGTGAAGCCACGGGAGCTCATCTGTCCCCAGAGCATACAGGCATCCACGTCCTCTGGGCAGCGTGCTCGGCTGCAAGGGCAGCGGACCTGCCCACGAATGGAGTTTGGCTTGTTTTAATCTCTTCCCTTTGTGAAATAACGCATCGAGAGCCAAGTTATGGAGAGGCTTATTTCTTCCTCTGCAGTCACTGCACAGCCATTGGCAGCAGGTTGGGAGATGGGAGTTAAAAGAACAGGCCAGTAACATTGTGCCCCAGAGTGAGGGGACTCCCAGGGTGCCTGAGAATGCCTCCCTGGCCACTTCTCGAAGTCCTCAGTGCAAACTGATTGTAGGAACTGGGGGAGAAGATTTGTTGCTGCTGAAGAGGCTCCCCCAGAGCCCTGGGCGTTCCAGCTGGGCAGCCCCGTGCCAGCCACCTGCCGACTGGGGATTATAAAATTTGCTGGTTGGGTTTCATTGCCTAGACATGAATGCCAGAAGGAAGAAATCAGTATTGATGTGCAGTCTCTCAGCTGCTGGGTGCACTCGGGGCACTCTTGGCTCTGGATACGGCATCTGCCTGCAGCCAGTTAACTGCCCAGATGCGATGCCAACGGCAGGCTGGGACAGTGCTGGAAATCCCTCGTCAGCCCCATGGCTGGAGGAGTTAGATGCTGGATTTGTGGCTACTACATGAAAGGACACATCCCTTTGTGTGTTTGCAGACCTTTCGCAGAGCTCCTCTCCCTCCCTATCGGACCAACTGCAGATGGGCTGTGAGGAAGCGGCCTTGGGAGCACTGAACGTGGAGTGCAGGGTCTGCGGAGACAAAGCCTCGGGGTTTCACTATGGTGTGCACGCCTGTGAGGGCTGCAAGGTACGCACACCCTGGGGGGGGCTGGGTTCAGCAACACCGGGCAGAGATTAGATCCCAGGGACCATGCCATCCCTAGATTTGCAGCAAAACAGGGAGGCGGGATTGACTGATTGTAAAAAAACTCATTTGCAGTTTTTTACTGCAGGTTGTCCAGAGGGTGTTGCAAGCACTCAGATACTGTCCTGGGAGAGGCAGCTGAGATGTGTATGGCCCAAATAGTGCCCGGTCGTGCTTTACTTTGTAAGGCAAATCCATCTGTCCCCACAGGGACCCTGGCTTTGCTTTTGAAGATGCTTTCTGTGCTGCAGATCAGCAGTGAGCCATGTGTTTATCCCCCTGGGATCACTGGCCGCAGCTGGGATGTGCCTCCGAAATTCTTTCCCCCGCAGCAGATGCCAGTGGGGCTGCATTAGCTGCCCAGGTCCTGCCAGACATTCCTGCAGGCTGGGGCAGGCTTGTTCCTCCATCCCTCCCTGCTGGCTGCCGGCAGCATCACACACGCGGCTCTGGCACCAGACCCTGGGCTTCCCTCCGTGGTTTCCTCTCTGCAGCCCCCTTCTCCCACTGCACGACCTGTCCTTGGAACAGAGACCCTGTTTGTGTCGGTGACCCAGGGCTCCTCCTCACCCAGCTGAACCTCCGTGAGGCTCCTGGGGATAATAAACCAGCCTGGTCCCCAAACCACAGGTGCTAACACTGCTGTTCCCTCGTCCCTCTGCGCCATGTCCCACTCTGTGCCGCAGGGATTCTTCCGCCGGACGATCCGCATGAAGCTGGAGTACGAGAAGTGCGAGAGGAGCTGCAAGATTCAGAAGAAGAACCG
Organism: Falco biarmicus; assembly: GCF_023638135.1. NCBI lineage: Eukaryota > Metazoa > Chordata > Aves > Falconiformes > Falconidae > Falco > Falco biarmicus. The sequence continues at coordinate 2,678,820 of NC_079303.1, read as the reverse complement.
GAACAAGTGCCAGTACTGCCGCTTCCAGAAATGTCTCTCGCTGGGCATGTCACATAACGGTGAGTGTCACCACTGCCCACAGGCCTGGCCGTGGGTGCCGTGGGGCCATCTGCCCTTCTACGAAGGGTTCACACAGGGAGGCTGTATGTAGCTCGCGTTATCCCGTGGCTCCCTTCTTGCCGGGGAATCATCTTTCAAACCCAACGCTTTGAGCCTTTGGCTCTTCCTCCCCTTCTTCTGTACAAGAAGGGGCTGTTCATTCCCACCGTGCAGGCTGGCTGTCAGCACAGGCCATACAAGTTGACCCAGAGGGGCCTGGACACGCAGGTGGCTCTTTTGTGCTGGGATTTTTAAACTTCAAGTGTGACCGTCTTGTTCCTGGCCAAGCAGAGGTGTTTATGTGGGCAGCAGGGTTTGTGCGAGAGCCCAGAGGGTGGGGATGGGAGCTGTGTCGGCCAGGCTAGCAGAGTGGCTGGTTCATGAAGGTGTCAGTGCCAGAGGAGCTGCAGCCCTGGAGAAGCAGAGCTGCTTCCCTGGACGCAATTCCTGCGGTTGTCCTCAGTGTCCTGACCCACCGGTGTTGGTGCCCCACAGCAATCCGCTTCGGCCGCATGCCGGAGGCAGAGAAGAGGAAGCTGGTGGCGGGGCTGACGGCGAGCGAGATCAGCTGCCAGAACCCACAGGTGGCCGACCTGAAAGCTTTCTCCAAGCACATCTACAACGCCTACCTGAAAAATTTCAACATGACCAAAAAGAAGGCGAGAGGTATCTTGACCGGGAAGGCCAGCAGCACACCAGTAAGTTGCCTCCCCAGGGCAGGCAGGGTTGGCCGTGACCAGCGCGGCGGGGGCTGTTTTCTGGCAGGTGCTGCACATCTGCCTCCTGCTGTAGCTGTTCCCCATGCACCAATTCCCAGCTGCAGCCAGGTGGGCTCTGCACATCCTGCCCTTTGCTGGGAAAATTCCCATCGTGCTGTTCCGGGTGGGTGCGGATTGCGCGGGCACTCTCAGCCCCGGTGGGGAGAGAGCAGCAAAGGGACGGGCAGACAAACGCGAGTGTCCTTGGTGAGGCTGGTATCTCCAGTCGCCGCGGCAGGTTCCTAACTGCTTGCTTCTTTTTCAAGCAGCCTTTTGTGATCCATGACATGGACACCTTGTGGCAGGCAGAAAAGGGGCTGGTGTGGAAACAGCTAGTGAACGGCATTCCCCCCTACAAGGAGATCGGGGTGCACGTCTTCTACCGCTGCCAGTGCACCACGGTGGAGACTGTGCGGGAGCTCACCGAGTTCGCCAAGAGCATCCCCAGCTTCCTAGGCCTCTACTTGAACGACCAAGTGACTCTGCTGAAGTACGGGGTGCATGAGGCCATCTTCGCCATGCTGGCCTCTATCATGAACAAGGATGGGCTGCTGGTGGCCAACGGGAACGGCTTTGTGACCCGCGAGTTCCTGCGTAGCCTGCGCAAGCCCTTCAGCGAGATCATGGAGCCCAAATTTGAGTTTGCTGTGAAGTTCAACGCGCTGGAGCTGGATGACAGTGACCTGTCTCTGTTTGTGGCTGCCATTATCCTGTGCGGAGGTGAGCGGGTGCTCTCGGCCACGTGAGTGTCAGGGAGAGTTCTCCCGTATTTAGAGGTGGTTTGGGGGGGGGCTGAGCTGCAGCTGCCCTGAGGTCAGCCAGGGGTGGCTTAGGGGGACGAGAGGGAAACCGAGCAGTTCGAAAACCAGAGCTTCCCCGTGGCAGCGATGCTTAGCAAGCTTGGAGCAAGAACCGGGAGTGGCATCTCCTCCTCGTGTGCTGCTGTGGGATGTGTTGTCCCAGGGCACACTTCTCCCCTTGTCTGATTGACAAGGCTGGAGTCACGGTGGGTGGGTTACTGTCCCCGTCTCCCTGTCCCCAGGAGGAGCGTGTGCTTTGGAGGGCTGCACCAAAACGCTACAGCTGCTGTGCTTCCTCCCCACAGACCGTCCTGGCCTGATGAACGTGAAGCAGGTGGAGAAGATCCAAGACAACATCCTGCAAGCGCTGGAGTTTCACCTGCAGTCTAACCACCCCGATGCCCAGTACCTCTTCCCCAAGCTGCTGCAGAAGATGGCCGACCTGCGGCAGCTGGTGACAGAGCACGCCCAGCTGGTGCAGAAGATCAAGAAGACAGAGACGGAGACATCTCTTCACCCGCTTCTGCAGGAGATCTACAAGGACATGTACTAAGGACCTGTTATTTATGAGAATGAAGCCATGGATTCCCATCAAGACTCTTTGTACAGAAGCAAAGAAATCCTTTCCCCGTGTCTTCCATTTCTTCTACTGGAAATTCTTTTCTACGTGCCCCTGACATACGGTACATAGGGCAAGATGCCATAAGATTTTGCAGCCACCACCTGCTAGGCCAGGGCTTCCGTTAACACACACTAACAAATTTACAAAGGCAAATCATAAGCTACTGTTTCCGTTACTACGGCCCAGCTCTTCAGCTGCTCCCCGGGGCCCCTGGAGCGGCCGGGCGGTTTACACGGCCCAGGTTGTGGGGTTCCTGCAGCAGCCTGGGGGGGTGGGGGGTGCTCTGGTCATTCGGAGACCCGAGTGCGGTGCGGGTATTCGGTGGGGCCAGCAACTGCGCTTACGGCGTGTTTTTATTTTCTTTTTCATATTGCACTCTGAAGACATAGTCCTGAGCTGTGAAGTCTAGGACAGTGTAATGAAAAGTTGTTTCTCTCTTTCCCAAAGAAAAGCCAGAGTATTTGAAGACGGGTAGGGCTGTCCTAGCAGAGCCCCTCAGCTGCCGCCCCTCCTCGCTGTGCGGCGTATTCCTGTCTCCCAGGGTGATTGTGTGATCTCTGCCTTCCCCTGAGTGCTGGGTGTGAGCCCTCGCTCCTGGTACCCCGCTTCCAGAGGGAGCCTGCCCCTCGGCACCTCAATACGCGAGAGGGAGGGGAAGGGGAGGTGGGAGGGAAACGGTTTGATTTACAAAAATTCGCCTTCAGAGCAGAGGCTGGAGTCTGTGTGCTCGCCCAGGCTGTTCTGCACAGACGGGAGTTACCAGAAACTCTGTGCAGGGCCAGGGACTGGCCTGGGACTGGTCAGGGTTTAGGTGACAGGGCTGGCGGCTTGTCCTGCGGATCCCTTCCCCGGCCGGGGGGGCTCTGGGGGTTTTGCAGGGCAGCGCAGGCAGCAGAGGCTCCCCAGTACGGCTCCTGTGAGCACTGGTGCAAGCAAAGGCTTCGGCAGCACCAGCAAAGGGAAAGCCACAGCCGGCGCTGCCGGTACTGAAGGGGCGGTGACCTGTCTGTCAACTGCCCTGCCTCAGTTTCCCCTCTGTGAAAGAGCTGGATTGTCTCTGCTCAGAGGGGGAGCAGGAGGATTAATTAGCGCATCGGTTGCAAAGTGCTTTGCAGCTGTAAAACACAGCGTCAATGCCAAGTATTCAGAAAAGGAGAGGGAGAGGGTGGGATGCTCGAGGTGAGCAGGAGCTTCCCGGCGAGTGCAGCCGTGTCAGGGCAGCTGCCCTGTCCCCTGCCGCTGTCCCGAGTGCAGGGACAGCTCCAGGCTCCAGGCCTGCCCGAACCCAGGGCTGTTTGGGGACTTTACCTCACAACTTCTCGCAGCTGTAGTGATGCCGTGGTGCTGCCGGTGCCCGGGACAGACCCCCGCATGGGGGGCTGCGTCCCCCGGGCTCTGGGAGAGAGGATGGACCCGAGAAGGGCTCTGTCCCCTCTCAGGGTGGTGGTGTCTGACTTAAGAAGTGGCGCTTCCCTGTCTGCAGCTCGTGGTCCCATGTGTCCCGAGCAGCCTTTTTAAAATACTGATATTCCAAGGAGGGGTTGTGGGAGCAAATTAGTCGGTTTTATTTTATTTTCCTCCTCTTCAGGGTAGCAGATTTCCCTGGTGCAATAATTCCTTTAAAATCCGAAGGGGAAGAGTGCTGGGCTTCCCCTCCGTGTCGCAGGGCTGGTCGGTCCCAAACCTGCCCCTGCTGCCGCTCTCCGGCTCCTTGCCGTGCCTCAGTTTCCCTGCCCTCTGCCCGCCCAGCCCCTTCCCCTCCCTACCTCGCAGGGGTGTTATGAATTACCGTTTCTAAAGCACTTTGAAGCCCTCTTGGGGAAGGCACCAGAGAAGCGTGTGTGCTGGACCGAGGCCCGGGGGATTTGTCCTTCCAAAGCCCCCAGGGGCAGCCCCTGCTGTGGCCGGCATGCAGGACTCATCACCTGGGGAACTTTTTGCTCTTCCCTCCTCAGCAGTGTAACAACCCTCAAACTGAAATGTATATTTTTGCTAGAAGTACAAACCTCCAAGTGTTTTTAATAATATAAATAGTGTCCACAAACTGACTTGACTTTAAATAAATCTGAAGTAAATATTTAAGAACCTTTTTGCATCCGGCCTTTCTCTGGGGGATTTCTCTCGGCCCCTGGGGGGCTGCCCTTTGGGAGGGTTTCCATCAGAAGCGATGATTTTCCATCAGAGGCTGGATTTGCTGTGATTTCCAGGGATTTGCCACGACTCCCGGGTCTCTGTGCTTCCCAGGTCTTGTAGCTGCTGTGTTTTTTCCTGCCTGCTCTTGCCATCAAACCTAAAGGCAGCAAGAGCCGGTCGTGAGCAGGGTCCCAGCCTCAGAGCCCCCTGTCCCAAATTTTTGCCGTAGCCCTTGCTGCGGGGTGAAGCTGGGCAATGAGCTGAGCGGGGCCGTAGCCACCCCAAGGTGGGCAAGGATGGGCTCAGGGACAGCCCAGCCGTGTGCTGGCACCGGCCTCTGCTCTTGGCCGCGTCTGAGCACCCCAGGGTTTGCAGGGACCGGCTGCAGCCCGCCAGGCTGCCCTCTCTGCCCCCCGTCAGGGTGTCCAAGCACTTGGCACTTCCCCAAGCTGTGCCACTGCCCCAGCCTTCCCCATGCGGCTGGGGCCACAGAAAGCCCTGAAGGTCCCAGGTGGGGTGGGGGCAGCAGCAGGGTGAGGGTTGAGGTGCTGGGCCTGCCGGGCAGGTGACAATCACCCAGGTGGGCACCAGCTGCACCCACCAGCCCCTATCTGCTGGGGTTTAACCCGGCAGGCAGCGAAATGCCACGCAGCTGCCCTCTCGCTCCCCCCGCAGCGGGACGGGGGAGAGAACCCGAAAAAAGTAAAATTCATGGGCTCAGATAAAGACAATTTAATAGGACAGAAAAGGAAGGGACGGTAATAGTAATAATAGGAAGAAGACGAAGAGGAAGAAGAATTAGAACATGCAAAGCGAGGGATGCACAATGCAGTCGCTCACCACCCACCGACTGATGCCCAGCCAGTCCCTGAGCAGCGGCCCCCAGCCAGCTAATTTATATACTCAGCATATATATCATCATATGGTACAGAATATCTCTTCGGCCAGTTCGGACCAGCTGTCCCAACTGTGTCCCCTCCCAGTTTCTTGTGCCCCCCTGGCCTCCCTGCTGGCAGGGTAGTGTGAAGAGCTGCAAAGTCCTTGACTAGTGTAAACACCACATAGCAACAAGTAAAACATAGTGTGTTATCAATGTTATTGTCATCCTAAATCCCAAACACAGCACAGTACCGGCTACTAGGAGGAAAATTAACGCTATCGCAGCCGAAAACAGGACGCCACCCAAGGCCATAAATAGCCCTGGAGATCGCCCTGCCCTCTTGTCTGCTGGGGACGAGATGGAGCCAGGCTCGCTGGTGGCATCTGGGGTGTTAAGGGCCCGGGGGGACTGTCTGAGACCCCCGTGCAGGTAGGGCTTGGTGGGGGGGTGGCTGGGAGCAGCTTGGGGGGGGTGTGTAGGCTGGAGATGGGGCTGCAAGCCTTTCGCTGTGGGAGCAGAGTGGTTTGTGATGCCTTTGAACCCCACCCCCCCACCCCCTGCCATTTCCCATTTCTCCTGGAGGCTATGGGGCTGGGGGGAGCGCAGCCCGTGCGTCCGGCTGGCCCTCCTGCTGGAGCTGGGGGTCCCTGGCAGCGTGCTGGCTGGGCACCCCTCCCTGCCAGCCCCAAGCCAAGGGCTCCTGCCCCTTCCGTGCCCCCATGGGGAGCCAGAGCCTGCCCCGTACCCCTGGCTCGTCTCCATGCTCCGGGGGGAGCCCCCAGGCTCGTGGCCCTCGGCTGGCGCAGCCCTGGGCTTTGTTTGCTTTGCAATTAGCTGGGAAATAAGGCTGGATGGGGTGAGGAGAGCCCCGGCGCTCTGCTGGGCTCTGCCCTCGGTGGGAGCTCCGGTGCCCAGACACCAGCCTGGGGGCTCCGAAAATATGGCCCCATCCAGGCACCGCTGGTACCCGGGGGGTGGGGTGGCCGGCGGAGCGGGGCTGGAGGGGGGCTCTGAGCCCGGCCACGTGGCTTCTCCGACTGGCAGGAATTTTGCCCGCGGATCCTGCCGATGGGGCCAGAACTGCCGCTTCTCTCACGATAGAAAATCAGTCCAGATCTGCAGGTACTTCCAGAGCGGGTTTTGCAGCTATGGAGAGTGCTGCAGGTAAGGGGCGGCGAGGAGGGGGCCTGACGCCACGAGGATGGGCTTGGGAGCCAGGAGGTGTCATGCTGGGCTGACCCTCTGTCTGTCCCTGGGCTCCTCCAGCTACCAGCACATCCAGGATGACGCAGTGCCAGTGGGAACCCGCCATGGCCCCGTGCCCCCCGGCCGCTGGGGCTCGCAGCCTGGCAGTGTGCCCACAGCAGGGGGCGGGGGCTGGGGGGTAGCACGGCGCAGCTCGGCCCACCCTGTCCCCAGCGTGAGGCATGTGCCCTTCAAGTTGCCAAGCGCGGAGGTTAAGGAGAAAGAGAAAGACAAGAACATCTCAGCACCTGATAGTGCCCCCCGTGGGGCCATCAGCAGAGAATTTGTCCCTGCAGGAGCTCAGGGTGCTTCAGGTAGGTGCCCAGGGGACCGGCGGGGGCTGAGGATACCGGGGTGGTCGCAGCGGAGCATCCTGTGCATGTTTCTGCCCTTGACCCCAATCCCCCTCCCTCCGTCTCGGGGCAGGGCCCACCTGGGGCTGTGGAAAGCTCTTAACAGCTTTTTTTAGGGTGGGGACCTTAACTGCTAAGCCGCGATGATGGGGTGGGATGTGCTTTTCGCCTCTAAGAGCTCCCCTGCCTGCAGGCTCCCAGCCCCAAGGGCTGGGACTGGATCCAAACTCCTCCGACCCCAGAGAGGCAGTGGTGGAGACGGTGACACGGACTGACCCTGCCAAGGTAAGCTTGGGGGTCTCCTGTGGCTGGGGGGGTCCCATCGCCCCACATCAGTCCCCTAGGCCAGGGCAGTGATGGAGCTGGAGGGCTGCAATGCTGTGCCGCTCTGCTTGCAGGTCATGATGGAGCCGGGCGCTGCGGCAGCCCTGGTCCCCACTGCGGTGCTGAGGGCTCGGAGCGAGGCCGTGGTGTGCGGCATCTGCATGGACCGTGTGTATGAGAAGCCACTGCCAGAGGAGCGGCTCTTTGGGATCCTCCCGAACTGCAGCCACGCGTACTGCGTGGGCTGCATCCGCAAGTGGCGTCGCAGCCGGGACTTCCAGAGCATGGTCATCAAGTGAGTGGGGACGGGGATGTGCCACCCCTTCTGCACCCTGAAATTCTTCCTTGGGTCTGGTGATGTAGCTTTGGGATTGGAGTGACTTTCCTGTGGGAACAGGCTCTTGGGACTTGTGATGGAGACGGGGATGCTGGATGAGGCTGTGGTGGTGGGACCACCCATGTTCCTTGTTCCCTTTTTGGGACACCCGCCTGCACCCATTGCCTTCACCCAGGGCCTGCCCAGAGTGCCGGATCACCTCCAGTTACTACATCCCCAACAAATACTGGGTCTCGGATGCGGAGGAGAAGGAGAAGCTCATCAAAACCTTCAAGGCGCGGACAGGGTGAGTGTGTGGCACTGCAGGCTGCAGGCTCTGTGTTGCTCCAGGAGCCACGCACACAACTGTGCCTTGAATCCCACAGGAAAATCAGGTGCAAGTTCTTTGTCCAGAACTCTGGCCACTGCCCGTTCAAGTCAGACTGCATCTACCTGCATGAGGTGCCTGCCAGGCAGCCACTGCAGCGCAGGCAGCGGTGGCCGAGGATGCCCGCTGTAAGTGGGACAGCATGTGCTGGGGGGCTGGGGCACGGCACGGCCGTGTAACACCGCCGGAGGCCGGGCCTCATCCCCCCTCCTGTGCTGCAGGTGTTCAGCCCTTCTCCCTCAGAGAGCTCTGATGAGGATGAGGAGCTCTGCGTGCTGGAGTGGGCACTCACCCTGGCCCTGACGGAGACAGACGTGCTGCTTGAGTTAAGGCCATGAGATGCTCTTCACACACTTCAGCGACTCCAACTAAGCCACAGGGTGTCCCCTGGGCCCGGGGGCTTCCCGTGGCGAGGAAATGTTTTCTGGGAGGGGGAAGCATCTGCTTTTGATGTGTTTAGCTGCTGCTGGTGTTGGTTTAGGGGGGGGGTCCAGGCATGGAGTGGGGTGGGATGGGGAAATAATGTGGCTGTACCAATGGCTGAACGCTCAGCAGGTCCCACATCCCTGCTCCCCCCAGGGAGCTGGGGGTGACAGAGCTGCAGGGGTCTCAGGGCAGTGGGGCACAGCCCCCCCTTATCCGGCCTTCACCTCCTTAGCCGTGCTCTGCACCCCTGGGAGACCTCACAGGAGCTGGGGTGGTGGGCTGGGGGACAGTGGGGGTTTTTAATGCACACGGGCCCGCGGCTGGGGGAGCTGGACAGCTGGGGGTGAATATTTTAAACTGCTTTTAGCCAAATCTGGGAATAATGAAATAAAATGGACTGTGTAACATCAGGCTGCCTGGGGGCTCTCCTTCCGCGGGGGGAGGGGGGCTGAGGGGATACCCCCGCGGGGGTTGGAGCAGGGGGGATGTTAGGGTTTGGCTTTAAGGATTTATTTGCATAATATATAAATATTGCATGCCGGGTTGATTTGCATACTCGGCGCGCTTTTCCAGCGGGGCGTGGCCGGAAGCGCGCGGCGCCTGTTCCGGGGGTGGTGCGCGAGGGTCCCGGGGCACCGGTACCGGGCAGCCCCCGGGGCGGGGGGGGGAACAGCGGGCGCCCTCCGCTCCCCGCCGCCTTGTCCCCGCCGCCTTGTCCCCGCCGCCTTGTCCCCGCCGCCTTGTCCCCGCCGCCTTGTCCCCGCCGCCTTGTCCCCGCCGCCTTGTCCCCGCGGTGAGTGCCTGCCCGCTGCGGGCCCCCCCGCGGGCGGCCGGCTGGCTGTGCCCCGCCTGGTTTGCCGGCGGACGGGAGCGGGTCACCGGGGCACGGTGATAATAACGGGGTCAGCGTGGCTGTGGGTGCCGGGGCGGGGGGGTTAGGGCTGGTCTGTTCCTGGAGGAGGGGGACGGAGGGGGTGGGGGGTTCCTTCTCGCCCCACCCCCCACCCCGGGAGCTGGTGGTGGGGAGCTGGGAGCGAAGTGGTTTTGGAGGACTTGGAGGAGCTCCCGGTGCTCTGGCCTGGCTGCGGCCCCCGGGAATGCTCCTGCATCGCCCCCGGTGAGGAGGGTAAGCACGGACCCCGCTGCGAGCAGGGAAGGGCAGCCCCAAAACTGCAGCTGGTGAGGGAGGACCGTGGGGTTTGCTCCGGAGCACGGCTGGCCAGGTCCTGGATGCGCGGAATCTCCCTGCGCCCCTCTCGGTGTGACCCGTGTCAGGCGCTCCCCAATTTTCTTGCAGGCGGCTGCGAAGCCCCCGGAGCAGCGATGGAGCCCCCCTGGCTGCGGAGCTTCGACAAGCCGTGCCGCCTCCTGCTCCACACGCTTGCCTCCGGCTCCTCCGGGACGCTGGCTGCCCTCCGAATGCTGCAGCGGGGCCAGGCCCACGAGGGAGCGGGGCAGGCGTTTCCCTGGCAGCCCTTCATCGCAGCCCTGTGTGCTGAGGAGCCCACGCTGGAGGGGCCGGAGGAGGCCCTGGCTCTGTGAGTCAGCCGCGTTTCCAAAACGTGGTGTTTTGGGGGGGGGGTGGGGGTGGGTGGCACGGCGAGTGCCCGATTCAGCACTGTGCATCCTCTCCCCCCCGATGCAGCAGTCCGTAGGGGAAGTCAGGATCGGAGCAGGGACCTGCCGGTCTTCCAGCTTGTGTCTGCAAAAGCTGGTGAAGCCATTTGCTGCCTCCTCTGGCTTCCCAGTCCCATTATACCCTGCGCCGTGGGGCAGGTTGGCAATAAGGAGTTGGGGATTTGCTCTGACGCCCTGCCTCTCCCTTTTCTCCCTTTATCCAGTAAGCCACGGCTGCTGCTGCTTCCCGTCATGTGCCAGAGAAACCTCTTCTCCCTGCTCCTCGTGGTGCGAGCCATGGTGCCAGGGGGCTGCCTGGGCCAGCTGCTCCAGGCTGTGGAGCAGGATTCCCATGTGGATCCCTGGGTGCGGGCACTGGGGGATCTGCTCCAGCAGGGACCAAGGGGAGAGGAGCGCTCCCCACCTCCCACTCCCTTGTCTTCTGTGTGCCAGCAGCAGCTTAGCTGCCTGTGCCAGAAAATCACCCAGAACAAACCAGAGGGGCAAAGAAAACTGAACTGGTGCTTCAGCAAGCAGCCCGGTGCCGCTGGGGATGTGGCTGAAACTATGCTTCAAGATGGGAAGCACAAGAAAGTGTTGGAGGAGAGCCTGGATTTGGACAGGGAGAGAGAGGGAAAGGGGTTGCTTCTGGAGGAGGTGGTGTTTGACCCCCCGGGAGCCCAGGAGGCTGGGGATGTGGCAGGGATGGAAGAGGAGGTACCTGCGGAGCCTTCAGGGGACGGATCTGCTCAGAACCTGGATGGAGCTGCTCTGGAAAGCTCGGAGCAGGATGCAGCCGGGGAGCCCAGGAAGATTCCCCAGGCAGAGCTGGCAGCAGAGGTCCAGTCCTTTCTCCAGGTACTGGGCAGGGTTTCCTTCCCCCTTCCAGCCAGGGAGCCTTTACAGTCTGGTTTCTATTCCGTTGTCTCATTTTCCTCAGATGCATGGACAGAGGCTGAAAATGCTGCTGCAGAAGGAGTCTGACGTAAGTGGTTACTCCTGTCTCTCTGCTGGAGCTGATGGTATAAAGGGGTTCACGCCACGGCCTCCAGAAGGGGTGGGAGACAGGTGGCTTTCACAGGGAAGACTGGAGGGGGATACAAAGCCCCACTGCCACCTCCTCTGGGCTCAGGTACTGCTTGCCTCCGCCTCCCAGGGATGTGCGATGTGATGGGCGGCCTGTGGGGTCAGCGCTGGCCAAAGCAGGGGGTGGTAGGAAAGAGAAAAGCCCTGGAGCTGTATTTTGTGAGTTGCTTTATTTGTTGTATTGCCCAATACTGTGTTTTTCTCCAGCGCTCAGATCTGAGCATCCCGCTGGAGGTGTACGTCCTGAACAGCTGCTCTCCCAGCCAGGTGAGCTTCATCATCCTTGCTGCAACTGCCATGGAGGGCCTGCTGCTGTCCCTAATGTCCCTGTGCCTTCTGCTGTCCCCAGCTTGAGGGGCTGTGCTCCTTCCTCCAGCTCTCCATGTGCCCGGAGCACCTCCTGGTGCGTTTCTGCAGCTGGCTGTTAGCTCTCACCCCCAACCTCAGCTACACCAGCGCGGCCGTCTTGGCAGAGCAGCTCTTCCTCAGGCGAGTAAGTGTGAGGGCAGCAGAGGCTTCCTGCACCCCATTTTCCTCACCACCATCCCCATCTCCTGCCTTTTCTGTCCCTAGGTCCTGTCCCTCACCCAGCCACCCTCCCGTCACCTCATGGCTGCCCTCGCTTCATTTTGCTCCAAGTATTCCCAGCCCTTCTGTGAAGTCCTGGTGGCTGCGGTCCTACGGGAGCCTGGGGAAGGTGCGATGGGCTCGCAGGAGGCACGGCTGCTTCTGGAAGCAGCTGGGGGAGCTGAACAGGGGCCATGGGCTGCATCCAGCAAGAAGGGAAGCCCCAACTGTAGAGTGCTGTCTCCTGGGAGGCATTTATCACCCAAAACGTGTTAGGAATCATGGAGGAATGGTGCTGGTTTTATCTGGGCAGGGAAACACTTGGGAGTTTGCGTGGGAGACGGGTTTACAAATGCCTGAGATGGAGAGGGAGGAGAGGCTAGGCTGGTTTCTCAGCACCAGTTCCCCCAGAGGACAGCGGCCATCCCTTCATGGAATAGAGGGTTCCTGACAGCTTCTAATGCTGGGGCCAGAACTGCCCCAGGGTGGCTCTGCTGGCATGAGAAGAGGGTCCTGTGTGAATCCCTGCCATAGCAGCATCCCCTTTTCCTAGGGACTGGTGCTAATTAAACCCTTGCTGCAGACAGGCAAAGGAAGCTGGATTATCCTGAGTAGTTTTTGGGTGTCCTGACTGGGATGTACCTCTGTGTGAAGGGGTGCCAGGAAGAGTTGGACACATCCCTATGGATTTGGCAGCTTCTGGAGACTCTCCTCCCTCTTCTTCGCTCTTGCAGGTGCTGAGCAGACCAAGCTGGTGTGCGAGCTTGTGGAGGAGTGCCTGGAGCCAGACTGTGTACGACTGGTGCTAAGGTAAGAGATTACAGGGACAACAGCTCTGCTTCAGCTTTTGTGCCTGTCTTGATGGGTCTGGCTGGCTCCAGCCACTCAGGAGCACCAGCGAGGCCGTGTGAGCATCACATCTCCTCTTCACCGTCCTTTGCAGCCAAGTCCTAGAGATGCCTTTGACAGAGAAGCTCCTGCCAGTGCTGCAGGCTGTGCTGGAGCGGCAGGTGAGGGGATCTCGAGGATCCCCCTTGTCCCCCTGTGTTTCTTTGCTGGCTCCAGCAGCGCTAGAGCAAGGACCAGCTCTCCTCTCCATTCGTGGCTCTTCCAGGAGGTGCTGCCCCCCGAGCCCTTTGAACTCCTGGTCCTGACTCTGTGCCGGCAGGCCCCAGTCTTTGCCACGTCACTGAATTATGCCAAGCTGGTGACAGCCATGCTCACCATGTACCAAAGCCAGGTAAGACCAGGCTTGGGTCCTGCAGATCAGCTGGTAAAGCTGACCCAGGGCCCGGCCCAGGGGTCTCGGGTGGGCTCCTGGCAGCACAGCTCTCTGAGCTCCTTGCTTCTGTCTGTCCCAGGTCACCCCAGCCCACCGGAGCAGTCTGGCTGCTGCTCTGGATCAGAGCAATGCGGCCCTGAAGAAATCACTGCAGGCCATTCTGGAAGGAGCCAGGTGAGGTAGATGCGGGGCTGGGGGGGTCTCTCATGGGGGGTGGCAGCCTCTGCATTCCTTGTCTACCCCAGGCAGTGGGAAACTGAGTGCCAGCAGCAGCTGTGCCAGTGTGTGTTTGGCGGTGGGTTCCCCTTTTCTTGATTTCTCTCCTCTTTCTGTCTCCTCCTCCCAGGTGAGCGCCAGAGGGAACTGCAAGATAATAGCTTCCTTGGGCAGAGGATGCTTGCAGGGTGGTGGTAGCTGCAGCCCAGTCCCTCACTGGGGCTCACCACCAGCGTGATGGAGACGCAGCAACGTGGGCTGCTGCACACACAACCCCCATGCCTCAGCCCAGGGCCTTGCAGGTACCTCAGGCTCAGCCAGCCTGGTTTGAGGTGGGCTATCGCTGAGCAACGCCATCCCAGCCCCACACACGCCCCCAGGCTTGAAGATGAGGGTTTTCTTGGTTAAACAATGAATATCTTTCCAGTCATCTCCGCCTTTGGACTGGCTGTGGGCTGTGAGAGTCTGCCACCACAGGCACCTTGCCACACTCAAGATGGCGCCTCCCGCCTTCCCGCCCTGCCACGCTCAAGATGGCGCCTCCCCGCGTGTCCCAAGATGGCGGCAGAGGGGGGCCGGCAGCTCAGCTCGCCCAGCTCCGGCCCCGTGGGCACCCCGCAGCCCAGCTCACCCCCACATCACGCAGGGCCCATGAGTGGGAGGGGTGGCTAGGCACATAAAGATGGTTTGTGCCCCAAACGTGGCTTTATTTTAAGTGGGAAAACAAACAGTCGTTAGTTTTGCATTGTCAATGGGGTAGCGTTGCCTGAAGTGGGGCTGCAGCGAGCCGGGGCCCCTCAGAGAGTCGAGGGTGCCTGTTCTCCCTGCGTGTTCTGTTATAAGAAGGGGTTTGTGTCTCCGTGCCCCCTCAGCGGGCGGCCGGGGGCTGTGGAGATGCTGAAACCCTTCGCTGCCAGGTGCCCTTGGCCATGGTGAGCGGGCTGGGCGAGGCCATGGCTCCTGCCTGGTAGCTTGTAAATCTGAAGAGCTTGACTCCTGTGCCTTATTGCTGTGGTTTGCAGGTGACCTGGCTTGTTTTAACCAACACAAATCTGCATCCTGGCTAAAAGCGGAGCAGCAGGGCTGCAGTGTTTCCCGTGTACCCGCGCCCTTGTCTTGTTCCTCACGCTGAGGAGCGCCATGCCTACCCGGCCTCAGCTCTCCCTGAAGCGGCTGCTCCAGCTCTGCACGAGCTGGCATGCCGCCCCTTCTCCTCGCTCACAGCCCGATGGCCCAGGTGAAGAATCATCTTGTCCAAAACCTTTATATTTGAAAGTGTTTTTCCAATGTTGTGGCCTGGAGCACCTGGCAGGCACCATTGCCCAGTGCAGCTCACAGGCCCTTAGTTCTTACTGCCCTGAACACGTTGCTGAATGGAGACAGAAATTAATTTGAGGCTCTTGGAAGGTGATAATTGTGGACCAGGCATAATTGACCGTTGTGATTTTATCCTGGCTCAAAGGAGCCAAGGCACAAGTGGTATGTTTTGCACGCGTCAGCGTTTCTCTGGTGGCTAAGCTGATTTCTGGGTGGTGCAGCTGTGATCTGCTGGGTCGTTTATCTGATCTGCTGGGATTTACAGCTCTTGGGCTGCAAGAAAACAGGATTTAGATGAAGAGCTGGTTAACTTGAATTTTCTGCTTTAAATTTGCCTTTTTTTCCCTGTTCTGCCAGGGCCTGCGAGGGGCCCTGCAGTGTGTGTCATGTTTCTGGTTCTCAATGCGGTGATGATGATGGTTCCCACTGCGAGGTGCTTAGGGATATGCTAATAAAAAGTAGTTCTGTAGCATTACTGTTTCCAAATTTCTATCCTCTATCCTTGAAAACACCCACTGGAAACCTCACCTGGACACCTTCTGGTCAGAGGACTGGAAAGATGAGGATGGGAGAGGGTGGATGGCTCTGAGGGAGGTAGTGCTAGAGTTTTAACGGGGGTTTTGAAGCATTGCATACTTCAGGAACTATTTAAAAATGCATATACATTTACATCTACAAAGGGAGAAGATGGATTAAAACATGTAGGTGTGACATGTGCCTGCTTCAAGTTTGCTCATTAATGTTTATATCCAGCCAGAGGAATGACACTGAAGCATTAAGCGATGCTCTTAACACCGAGAGCACTCTTTTCTCTACGGTAAGAATCTCGAGCTATTTTAGGTGACAGTGGACTGATGAGGCTTCAAAGTCTACGTTAGCTGGAGGAAAGAAACCTCCAGGGAGCCAAATTGTTGATGTATTTGCATACCAGTGAGTTAGTGGTTGACTCTATTGAAGCTATTGTAGGGCTGCCCAAAATATGACATAAATAGAAATTGTGCCCTGATCATCAGGGTCTGAGCCTGCTGTTCTGGCTTTATTAGGTAGCAGACTGTGGTCTTTGCACTTTCCCTGCAAAGCTTGTACCAAGTGACCTCGGTGTCATTGTCCCTGGTGCTTTGACTGCAGCTGTCGGTCATGTGAAGGTGACCAAGGACAAACTCGTCTCCAAAATTCACCTGCTCATCAGCTTCCTGGTGTCTTTGCTAAAGAAGAGCTGGGAGAACACGTGCTGTGTATATCCAGAGCACCCTTGGGGAAGCCCTGGCATCCTTGTGGACTGGGCAGCAATAAAGGGTTTGAAATCTGGCCATGGTGTACATCTGCTCCCTGATGGATGTTTGGTTTTGTAACTGCTTACTGGTTTCTTTAGGCAACAGTTTCATTTTGACAGGCTGTTCTTGGCTGCTACGTGCTGTATGCAGCTTACACTTCCAACTCATCTGGATGTACTGGGAGCTGTGTTTTGGGCCAGCCTACGTGGTTTTTGCAAAGAAACAGTAGTCAGGCAGGAATCGGCTTTGCAGATTTCAAGGGGGGTTCCTGTTCTGCTGGAAAGCATTATGCTGGCTCATGGCAAGAGCCGCCTTAGCCCTGTTTTTGCTCTTGGCTGCAGCTTATCATGTACCGTAGATTCCTCTGGAGTATACGTGTAAGATAACAGTCACGTTAGGAGAATTGGAAGCAAACCCTGCAGACGCTAGACGTGCTGGTGGAAGACTACTTGATAACATGGTGATTGGTAGCAGCGGCACAGAAGACTTTACTTTTGACTCTTCTTGGCCCTCTCAAGAACTTTAAAATGCAGCCTGAACAGTGCAAAGAGGTGGATGTGGCATAAAACATCAGTCAGGTTTTATAGTTCAGCAGAACCTTTTATCCAGGCGTGGAGGGAGAGCCAGGGCTGGGTTTGTCCTTGTCCTGATTGATTAGCAGTGCTGGTGAAGGGAAAGGTCTGAAGCTTTGTCTTAGGTGTTTCCTGAGCTCTATGTAGAAGACAGTGTATATAATTTTCAGCCAGTTTACTTGGGATATTTGTCAGTGGTTCCTTATCTGCTTCCTCTTCTGTTTGCAGAGATTTACCTCTTTCATGGTACAGAGGGGAATTCCCTTTTTGGTTTTTGTTTTGTTTTGTTTTTTTTTTAAAGGAAATTAAGATTATGCAATTGCATGGTTCATCTGTCAGCTCTGCTGCTGCTTCATCTTCCCACGCTGATT
Source organism: Falco biarmicus (assembly GCF_023638135.1). Lineage (NCBI taxonomy): Eukaryota > Metazoa > Chordata > Aves > Falconiformes > Falconidae > Falco > Falco biarmicus. The sequence goes on along the minus strand of NC_079303.1, from coordinate 2,662,174 downwards.
TTTGCACCGGTTTCATGACAAGATGATCTCTCCCCTGCCCAGGTGGCATCTTGGTGCCATGACTGGACAGCAGAGAACCTCCTTCGGGTGGGCAGAGGCATGCGAGTGCTGCAGCCGCTGGTGTTAAAACACCAGACGTCAGAGCCGTGTAGGAGCCAGACCACCCTGGTCCCTGCAGCACCTTGTTGGAGAGGGCTGCAACTCAGCGGCTTTCCTGAAAATGGCCCGTATCCATCCTCCTTTCCAAGCAGGAGCTGCAGGTATATCCAGGCAGTTGCTGTGTCCCCTCCTGCAGCAGTGCTGGAAGCTGATAGTCACCCTGCTTCTCCCTGGAGGTAACTGTGTTTCAGTGACAACCTGTTCATCACGTGTGTAATCCCTGATACGCTGCTGCAGTTTTGTGTTGAAATCTGGTGGCTGTGACACCCAGACGTGAGGCTGAGCTGCTCTGGGGAAGGGTCAGCAGTCTTTTTTTTTTTTCCCCCCCAGCCTGGAATTTAAAACTGAACCAAAAGAAACAAAAACATTCTTTCTTGGCTGTTTTTTGCCAACAATCTTTTAATCATAATAAGAGAATAGTGTTCTCCCTTGGATAGTCTGGTGGCTGCCAGGTCCCTGTCAGCTGGGGAGACCAGGGCTACATGAAGATGAATTTGCTGGAGGGCTGAGGTGTTGCTTTATGGTTGGACCCCCTTCACAGACCTAATAAATCACATTTGCCACATCAGCAGTAGCAGCCAGTGTCAGTCTGAGCAGCTTTCCTCCGAGAAGCGGATAATCCAGATGACCATGCTCTCCGCCATCTGAGCTGCAAGTTCAGCTCAGCTTCAGGAGGAGCCCTGGGAAGGGGTCGTCGCAGTAGGCTGCTGCAGCGCCGGTGGGCCCTTGCTGGAAGGAGACAGGAGGGGCAAAGCCAGAGCCCGCAGCCCCTTGCTGCCGCTCACCTCTCTGGGCTGGAGATCTCTCGGCAGGGCCTCCTTCATCCCTGCTGAACAGGTCTGTGCATGGGGAGCTGGGCTGCTTTTGCTTGTTTGAGGCCCTACCTCGATTGCCGTTGTGATTTGGATGCTCCTAGGTTAAAAATACGAATACGTTGAGATCCCTGTGTGCGTTTAGTAAGTGCTTTTAGAGGTTCTTTGAACAGGATAGTTTGCAAAGAGGGGCATTGCCTCTTATCGAACCCCTCAGCACATGTGTGTGTGAGGGGACAGGGGAGCTTTTGAGCAGAAAAGTTCTATTCCGGTTTGGGGAACCAATGCGATGGTGTCCTTAGGTCTGTGTCCCCCACAGAGCAAGTCACAGCAGCCATGGACCTGCCAGGACACTAGAGCAGAGGCTACAGAGCCTGATCTGCTGCCTCCCTGGTGCCAGGCTGCTGCTCTCTGAGGTGGAAGCAGGGTCTCTGTGGGGATGGGGCCAGCAGGACCAGGTTGTGTTGATGGCACAGGTGTATGCAGAGGTGTCCTTCCTTCACCCCCCTGGTTTTGTACACTGCTCAGCATCATGCTTTGAAGGTGCTTTTACTTCCCTGCCCCACGACAGGAGCCTTGCCTGCAGGCTGCATTGAAGAGACACCTTGTACTTGGCTGGAAAAAACACTCCAACAATAAAATATACAGCTTAGACCTGTATGCCCAAGCAGACCCTGCAGGCATGGGGACATCCTCGAGGAGGGGAGTGGTATTGGGGCGGTGGGGCACTGGCCTCCAGCTGCAGAGTCTGAGCCCAAAGGAAGGGTCTTCTCACCTGCTCGGATCTCCCCTTTCTGAAACAAAGAGGCGCCTGGAGGTGAGTTAGCCCAGTGATGGGAATGGCGGTGCCAATGCAAACCTGACTTCATGCTGGGAGAATTCATCTGTTTCCAGGTATCAGCCAGCTGGGAAAGCGCTGGGGGTAAGGGGCAGGGAGGGAGGAAGCTGGGCTGCTCGAGGTTCTCGCTGCTGCACAGCACCCGGGCTCGGCTGCCTCCAGATGCTGTGTGGACGTACTCGCCTGCAGGGATGGATCCGGCCCTGCCGTCAGTCCTCAGCATCCTCTCGCAGCTTGGCCCAGGTGACCTGCTTGCTCCGGGAGGCGCATCTGGGCATGTCCTTCTCCACAAAGGAGCAGCGGTGGTCAGCCCTTGCGCCTGGCAACTCATGGGGGTGGACAGAAAACTAATAGGGCTGGAGAAGAGAGGAAATCCCGGAGGAGATATTTTTAAGGAAAGGCAGATGATGGCAGTGCCAGTCTGCCTTTCGGCATGTCCTGTGTCTTCCCAGTGCTGCCATTGTGAACTTATGATGTGCTAATTGTCATTAATTGGTGCTAATCATGCATTTGTTAGTACATGTGTTACAGGGAAGACAGCATGGGAATTTGGGGCTGTCTTTCCCCTCAGATGACTCACGAATTCTCAGCAGCTCTGCTGCTGGGTCGGGTCCGGGCAGGAAGCCTTTGTCGCAAAAGCCAAAACCCCATCCCTGAAGCTTCAAGGACATTTGAAATTCTGACCTGGTGGGGACCATTGTTGATGGCCACATCCAAAGCCTCATCCCGCAGTGGGCACAGTGGCCCAGCGCAGCTCCTGCTTCAGCGCTGCAAATGGGCTCTCTCAGCCCTCCCTGGGGCCGCATCCTGCACTCTGGCTCTCGGCAGATGGGCATGAGGCTGGGCCAGCCCTGCCCGGGGCTGGGAGATGCCATTTGCTGGCTGACCGCTCAGGGTCTAAGAGATTTGCAGACCCCAGGGACCTGGTGGTACATCAGAGTCCCTGGGTATGGGGGGGCTAAGAGCAGCTGCCTGCCTGCAGCCTGGTCCTCTGTAGTGCTGAGCATTGAGTCAGACTCCACATAAGCTCATTAGGGGAAGAAAGCGGCTTTGGAGGATGTTACAGATTTGAGCAAAGGGATTGGGCAGAGGAAGGGGCAGTGGGGGTGATGGCTGGGGGGAAAACGGGGCAGGAGGTTTGGGAGTCCTGGGCAGAGCGGCTTCCCTGCATCATCAAATACAATGCTACAGGGGCTCCTCGTCAGCCATCCTGGTTTAGCCTGGTGCTGTACCCCTCATGAAGGCATGGGGGTCCCCCCCATCTCTGTGGAGGTCCTGAGTGCCACTGCTCTGCCCCGAGCCTCCTGCCAGGGGGATGCTGAGGCTCTGGTCTGCTCCATTCTGCAGACACCAGGCAAGGAGGGAGCAGTCGTGCTCTCTCCCAGCTCTGGGTGATAGCTGTCACCTCCAAAGAGTGGGTGCAGGATCTGGCCCCGCACCGAAAGCAGAGGTCGCCTGGCCACCTGCAAACCACTTGGCCCGCCCCAGCCCCATGCAGGGAGCTCCCAGCCGCTCTTGTGCATGTCCTTTAAAGGCCTTCTCGCATCGAGCTCTTCCCTGGCAGCTCCTTCTGCCGCAGATGCGGTTGCTTTCCCCTCCGGGGAGACTCTGCTGCTGGCAGCTTGCACCATGCGGGGCCCTGGCACCCCCCAACCCACCAGGAGACCGCTTCCCCTGACCCCCCTCCTGGGTCTGCCGGGGACCCGACAGCGCTGAGTGCTGGGTCCGAGCTGGGTGGCCCCAGCATCTGCCTTCGGCTGCTTGAGACAAGTTCAGGCAGGTAATGACCCGGGGAGTGTTTGGTAAAGTCACCGAGCCGAGGGAAAGCGCTCGGTCTGGCTTCCCGGGGGGTTATTGATGCCACACCGGGCAAACAAGCTGCGTGCCTCTCTACTTCCATCCATAAAACAAGGATAAGGGGTGTCTGTAAGGCTGCCTGAGCTGTGGTGAATCGGCAGGCTGCAGGGTCTGCTGTGACTGCTACAGAGCCAGTGCTTTGCAGTGGGGACCAGACCTCGGGAGAGCTCTGATACTCACTGATGTGATGAGTCTGGCTGACCCCCGGTGCCCGGGAGCTCCTGAGCCCCTGGGCAGGGGTGTCAGGGACAATTTCCAGCGTATAGGCACGAAATGGGTTTGTTTTGACAGATGCCAAGTGCTGCTGGCTCTTACACCTTCATCAGGGCTGAGCAGGCTCTGGGAGATGGGTGATGGCCTCACTCGGTGTGGGGGCAAGATGGGGTGATGGTCCCGCTCAGTGCTGGGGTGACCTAGACTGAGCTTGGCCAAGGCTTTGCACAGGCACGTGGGTTCAAACCATCCCTGCTGTCTGTCCCTTTAAATCTCTGCTGTATTTCTTGTCCTGGCCAAAAAAAAATATTTCCTTCTGCCCCATATCTGCATGTCCATGGGCACAGCTCCTGAGGAGACACGTCCTACAGGAGAGTCCCTTCTGTGCAGATAGTTTACCCTGGGCTGGGAGGGGGACTCTGGGCTTCTACTGGCTTTCTCTGATTTTTAAATATTGCAAAACCGCTTGAAAGAGACATCCCAGCTCCCTTAGACTTGGGAATTTCTTCTTTTTGTCTACCTGGGAGCCAGCCTGGCAGGGGGATGCTTGGGGACTGAACTGTCCGCTGCCTGGGGTACAGCAGGTTGCTCACACTCTGCACTGGGTGCTTGCACCGGTAGGTGGGTGCAAACGTATCTCCCCCCGCGGAGATGACCCACATCGTGAGCCCCAAGTGAGGATTGCCCGGTGGGAGGGGAACGGGGGCGATGTGCAGGAAAGTCCACCCTCAGTGCTGCACAGAATTGGGGCTTGTATTAAATTCCTTGTCTGCCTCCCTCTGTGCCCGCCCGAATCCCAGCAGCATCCTCCTGAATCGCAGTGGGCCTCCCCACCTCTTTTCCCACAGATGCCTCCATGCTAAGTAGAGGAGCTCGGAGCTCCTTCTGGGTGAGAAAATGCTTTAAAAATATAACATTTAGAGGCGTTCTCCCATCTGCGCGCAGCTAATATGTGTCTCTCATGATAGGTGTGCTGGTCCTGGAGCCTCCGCGCTTTGCAAATGATGCCGCTCGAAGGGACCTCGCTGGGAGAGGGGGAAGAGGAGGCACAGGGACTCACCCAGGGGTGCCGGCGGCGGCAGCGGCAGAGGACAAGCTGCCGCCCCAGCCCCTCACCTCGGAGGTATGTGCACGAAAGGCTTGCCCTGCAGCTCTTGGGGTGCTGGCAAGCATGGGACAGGGACAGCGGTGCCAGGCAAGTGGGCGTGCTGGCTGGAGCATCCAAGGCACCAAGCATCATTTCGGCACAGCAGCCCCTTCTGCTGCAGCCACGGCCCCTGGGGAACGACCCCCCAGGCTTGTAGGGAGGAGAGGGAAAAGCCCTGCTGTAGTGCTTTCTAGGGCCGGGAGCAAAGTTTGGGGGTTCAAACGCTTTCCCGGTCGGGTGCTGGGCTCCAGCACAAGGCTGCAGAGGGCTGTTTGCACGGCAGCCCCTCTATCCCCACGCACAGGTGACCCGCCATCCCCGCTGTGCTCCAGCATCCCCAGCCCCACTGAGCAGGGATACCGCAAAGCTGCCAGGTTCCTTGTCCCCAGAACAGGGTTTTGGGGTGGCAAGGGAATGCCGGTGTACTTTTTTGGGGGGGCAAAAGTGCGTGCCAAGGCCTGCCATCCCCGCAGCGGTGACGTGAGATGGCGCCCGGGCTCTGCCGGCAGCCGTGTTTGTTGTGGTGCCTGGGAAGCGGCCGGCTCGCAGCGAGGTCCGCTTAGCAGCCGGGTCGGGGGGGCTGGGGGGGGGGGGAAATAAAAATAATGTACTGAGGAAAAGCACGGCCGTGGGCCGGTGACTCATTGCTGGCTGGAAGCAGCTTCGGCGGGCTCCTCGGTGGCGGCTCTGCGGCGGCTGCAGGAGCGGAGGGGGCTGCTGCGCCCGTGCCAGGCAGAGCGGGGACAGGGACGGAGCAGGCTGCAGAGGATGCTCGGAAAGGACCCAGGTCCAGAGCAGCATCCCCCATCGAGGGATGCCGTGGCGGCTGGGGGAGGGCGGAGGGGGTGGGATGCTGCTTCTGCTGCCAGAGTTTCTTTGGGGTTTACCCAGGCTTCTCTCCGCAGGGAGCAGCGGGCAGAGCTGGCCAGGCTCCTGCCGTCTCCGGATGAAGGTAAGGACAGCCTAGGGTGGGGATGGGGGGAAAGGGCTGGGGTTCGCTCCCTCCCTGAGCAGCATTGCACGGGTCCAGCAGGAGGGTGTCCCCTGGCCTGGCAGCACCTGTCTGCCACCTCGCAGCCCTTCCAGCCCTGGGACCCCAGCCCCATCCTCTGGATCTGCCTTGCCAGCTGCAACCCACCCGCTGCACCACATCCCTTGCCCTCCTCCCCCTGCCCTGGCCCAGCCTAGCTGCAGCTCCCTGAACCCTGCAGGGGTATTTTGGGGGGCACTTGCCAGCCCATGCCCCCTAAGGAGCCTGCAGAAATGCCAGCAGTATTTTCGGGGGTCTCCCCTGAAGTGGTGTCAGGCTGGGGAGGGGACGCTGCTGCCGGCTCCCACCACTCTTTCTGTCCCCAGGGAGGATGAGCAGTCCCCAGGGACACCCAGATGGGGTTTTGGCCAGGAGTGAGAAGAGCATGGAGTGCGTCGGCAAGGTGAGAGGGAGGGGAGGGTGACAGGTTGGGGGGGGGGCCTTCCCTCGTTAGCCCCTTGGCTTGGCTAGACCCCCAGCCTCTCGGTGCTGCTCTTTTCGGGAGCCTTCCAGCGCCAGGGAGGGGTTTGCTCAGACGTGCCCATGTGCCCCCCAGGTGCCAGGCACGGACAGCCAGGAGCTGGCTGTGCGCACCCGGGACAGCGATGGGACCAAGGAAGGTGGGTGAGTCCCCATCCCACATCCCAGCTGGGTAAGGGAAGGCTTGAAGTAGCTGGGGATGAGCGTGGGAACAGTGTGGCCTGGTGGGGGTCATCTCCTTTGGTGGGGACATAGGGAAGGGGGCACTGGCCCAGGGGGACCTGAAGCCTCCCTGATGCTGGGGGAAGGACTGGGATGGTCCCACACCACAGGCGTCTGCTCCCTACTGGGATGGGAGGGCAGAAGGAGGAGGAAAGGCCAAGGGAAAGCCTTCCCATGAGGTCTCTCCCGTGACGTTAGTGCCTCCCTGCAGGTGCCAAAACCCCGGAGGAGCCGCTGCCGAGTTTCCCCAGTGAGCTCTCGGTGCTGGACAGACTAGGCTTGCACAGGTAAGACAAGTGAGCACCTGTGTCCCTCTGGGGGTGTGGGACAGGGGGTCCCAGGGCACCATGTGGTCCAGGGATTGAGCTTTCCTCCTTTCCCACTGCACAAGAGCCACTCTCCAGGCGAGGGCCACTGGGGTTCCCACTTCTGGTGGGAGCAGACCAAGGGCATTTTCTGCATGCAGTCCCCAAGTCCCCATGGTGCCTCCACCTCTGACAGCACTTCTCTTTCTGCAGGGTGGCTTTGACAGAGCAGGATGTAGAGGTGAGGGTTGCCAGAGGCGTGGGTGGGCTGGGGGAGGGGGACAGAAGGACAGATGACTTGCTGGCTCACAGTCCTGGGGCTGTGCCCTGCTCCTGGCCACCCTCCAGGCACCGCAGTCCCCTGGCAGCTGCTGTGCAAATCCCTTTCCCAGTGATGCTGTTGGCATTTGGAGGCAGCTGCATTTCCACAGCAAGCTGAGCCTGTCCTCTGCACGCCCGGCAATCCCACAAAGTGCTCTGCAGCTTGCCGAGAGCGCCCTTAGCCAGGAAGGTGGCGGAAGCCACACTAATAAAAATAATTTTCCTGTGAGTGCCAGGGCTGAGTCAGGCTCTGCTGACAGCTGGGACCTGCAGCGAGGGCTGGCGTCTGCCTGGCGCGTGGTTTTGCCAGGAGGGCTCGGGATTTCCATGCGTTATCAGCTGCCTGGGGGACAGGTCTCGGTCAGGCTGACATCTCACAGGGACTGTCCCCAGCATGCAGCAGCCTAATGAGTGCTGGGGCAAGGCAAGTGTTAATTATCCTTAGCACTGCCCTGCTTGGTGGCATGTTAAGGGGGGGTCTGTCTGTGCCTTGGGGACAGCAGCACATGGCCCTGGTGGCTCCCCCTTCACCCTGTCCCCCACTTCTCGCCCTCCCATCCCACAGGCAGCCTTTGCCCACCTCGCCCTGGCTTTTCGCTGTGACGTGTTCACCCTGCAGCAACGGGTGCAGGTGGAGAAACGGGCACGGGATGCAGCAGAGGAAAACATCCAGGAGGAGCTGGGGCAGTGCCGGGCTGCCCTGGAGGTAGGCGGGCACCAGGGCAGGGGGCTGGCATCTGCTGTGAACATCCAGCCTTGCTCCTGGCTCCAGCAGCTCCATCCTCTCCCTCCGCAGAGGCTGGGCCCATCTTGCACTGATGCAGGCTGCAAGGAGACGCTGGAGCAGCTGCAGCGCAGCCTGGCTGTGTTGGCAGCCGCTGTCGAGCGGGCAACCAGCGCGGCAGAGAAGCTGGGGGCTGTACATCAGGTCTGTACACCTGGGATGCCCTGCCAGGGCCGGGAGCGATGGAGGGTGCTGCGGCTGGGCTTGAGGACCCACCTCTGGGCTTGCTGGGTTTTTTCTCTCGTCCTGGTGGTGCTGGCATTGACCTCATGTTTGCACGTACCAGGGTGCGAGAGATCTGCCTGCCCTTGGGAGCAGGAAGGGGATGCGTTTGCACCCCCTGGGTGGGGGCACCATGGGATGTACAGTGAGGGACTGGCAGGGACCTGGGTCCTTAGGGACCAGGAGATGGGGGGCCTGATCCCCCATCCTGCCCGGCCGCAGGAGGCCCGGATGAGCCGAGCAGCGGAGGTTATGGTCCAGCACGTGGAGAACCTGAAGCGGCACCACATGCGGGAGCACGCGGAGCTGGAGGAGATGAAGCGCCTGATCCAGCAAAACTCCCGCAATCGGCAGCTGGCGGAGACCCAGGGTGAGGTGGGCTCCGCCGCCGGGACCTGCAGAGGGTTTGCATGGGGTGACCCTGCAGGATTTGGTCCCAAACCCTCCGGGGGAGTCACTGTGATCCCACACCACAGAGCCAGTGGGTTCTGCAAGCTGGGGACCGGGGGTGGGTGACAGCTGGCACCCAGTGACAAATGCGAGAGGCCGGTGTAACAGCAGACGGGATGTGGGAGCAGGTGCTGGTGGCCGGAGAGCCATCGTCCCGTGGCCCAGCTGGGAATGTGGGGCAGGGGGGCTCGGGGCACACTAAGGGCGCTTTGTCCCTAGACGCCAAACCCCACACGTGCCACTGGCGTGCATGCAGACAGGGTCCCCCCGGCCAGGGCTGTGACTTGTCCCAAGCACATGGCCAGGACAGCTTCCGACGCGAGGGAGGTTTGCAGCTGTCTGTCCGTCAGCCTCCTCTTAATTTTTGGGGGTGATGTAAAGCTGCTTCTCTTTGCTCCCAGATGACACGGAGCCACGGCTGAGGCCTCACCCCTTGATGCGAACTTTCCAGCAGGTAACTGGTCCCAGTTCAAGAGCCCCGGAACCACCGCCTCCCCGTGCCCTGCCGCTCTCCCTTGCCCAGCGGTCCCCACGCACCCACTGGTCCCCAGATAATGCCACTCCTGCCAGCTGCTTGCTGCAGATGAATGAAATGCTGGGGTTGAGGCAAAATGTAGGGGCAGCCTCGGAAGGCTGCAGGGAGACAGGGTGCCCGGGGCTGGGGAGACAGGGTGCCCGGGTTTGGGGGCTGCTTGTCGAGGAGATCTCAGGCAGGTCCCTCTGCATTGCAGGGTCATAGCGCAAGAGCCGCAGGCTTGGCTGTTCTCTAGCACCAGTTCGAATTCGGCACTGATTCCCCTACAGCTCAAGAGGTAGGGGAGCGCTCGGGGAGGGGGGAGGGCAGCCCCAGCGGCATGGCTTGAAGCAGTAAGGACAGGTGCAAATCTCTTGGCTTTGACCTTCCCTCATCTCACCAGCTGTCTGGCTTCCCCCTTAGCGCCAGGGCCAGTGGGAGGCTGGCAGCATCCCTTCTCCTCCTCAGTGTCCCTTGCCTGTGCTGGGGAGGCGATGGGGAAGGAGGAGATGGGGAGCACGGGGAGGCGGCTGTCATGGTGCTCACCCCCAGCCCCTCCATTGCAGGGGTCTGCCCGCCGCAGAGTCAGCATCGCCGTCATCCCCAAGCAGCTCTTGGTAAGGACACACACAGGCGGGGGACGGCCAGGAGCTGTGCCCTGCTGTCGGACAGGTGTCCCCAGGCTTGGTGCTGCTGGGGGTCTGGGTCCCCACTGATGCTCCCGCCTTTGGTGCCCAGCCAGGTGCCAGCCCTGACAGCCGAACAGCCCTGGCTGGCGAGCCAGAGAGGGAGCGGGTCCCGCGCTGGCCCAGCACCCAGAGGTAACCGCGCTGGGCAGCGGGGAGGCCACGGCACTGGCTGCCTCTGGCCCGCGGGGGACAGCACAGAACCCCATCCTCTCCCACCCCAGGAGTGAGCTGGAGCAGCCAGGCCAGGGCAGCGCCGTGACCAGGGAACCGGTGGCTGAGGCAGGCGGCAGAGGCTCAAGTACAGGGGACGAGGAGCCGGAGCAGCTTGGGCTGACGTGAGCAGCACCCTGCGTGTGCCCAGCATCCCCGCCCCCACCCCCCCGGCTTCTGGACCCTCTGTAGCCAGCACGTGGGAAATGGGCTGGGGGATTTGGTGATGGAAGGCTGGGGTGTTGCTTGGCTGCCCCAGCTTGACCCTGCTCTGCCTCAGTTTCCCTCATGCATTGTGGGGTCACTCGTGCCCTCCCTGGGCTTGTTGCATTTGGGTTTGCAAAAGGGTCAGTGAGGTCTGGGGTTGTTAAACACCCCCCTCATCCCCAGCTGGGGCGGAGGTGGGATTCGCTGTCTTGCCCTGGGTGACGAGTGTCCCCTATCACCTTCTTCCCAGATCCAAAGGGTCCCCAGCGGAGCTGTGGCGGCCGTGGCTCTTCCTCCCGCAGCACTACTGGGTTTTCTTCTGGCTGTTTCTCCTGAGCATCGCCTTCCTCCTTCTTATCCGTGTCCTGGAGCTGCAGCGGCTGCAGCCTGCAGCATCATCCAAGGCCTAGCCGGAGCGGGAAGGGGGAGGCAGCTGGGAGGCACCCACTCTCCGTTGCTGCTCCTTCCCTGCACCGTAAAACACCAAAACCCTAGAATAATAAAATTGGAGGAAAAATGGGGGAATTGTGATGCTGGAGAGCAGGGGGAACATCCTGTGGTGGGACCTAAAGTTTGGTTTGCACCTCCTTACAGGTGTGAAGGGCTCCGGGAGCTGCAGCAGCCCTCATCAGTGCTATGAGTTTGCCTGTTCTCCGGGCACGCAGAGGGGTGCAGGGATGCCACCGCATGTCCCCCTGTGCCGAGGACAGAGACTGGGCTGTCCGCGGCCGGTGGGTCTGTGTTAGAGCCGTGTCCCACTGTGCTGGCCAGGTGCCCTCCACCACGGCACATCCTCGTCCCTGCTGCCTGGGGAGCTGTAATTAAGATCTAATGCTCATTTGCTGCTTCCCCCGGGGGACGAAGCTGGGGCTGGAAGGAGCAGGTCAGCGTTCAGACTTTCCCATGGCACCACAAAGGGCTCACAAACAGAGCGAGCTGTTCCTGACTGCTCCGGCGCCTGGGAAAATTGCCTGGTTTGACGCAGACACCCGGTTTCCGCGTCCGCCCCGGCCTCTGGTGGCCCCAAAACATGGGTGGGCTCCCTTGCACCCACACCCAGCAGCTTTGCAGGGGGCTGGCGAGCTTCAAACACCCCGGCTGAACTGCAGGGAAGGGGGGACATGGTGGGGGGGGGGGGAGGTCTGCACCAGGACCCCCAGGAAGAAGCCAGAGGGGACCACGGGAAGGAGGGATGGAGGTGCTGGGCTGGCTGCCCCTGCTCAGCACCGCTGCCACCAGTGCCACGGGTGACTCAGAAGCAGGCGACGTAACCCCCGCCTCGTACGCCAGCTTGCCCCGTGTCCCTGAGTCACCGTCCCCAGCCTTGTAGCAGGTTGTCCCTGTGCATCACCGGCCCCACCAGCCCCTTAGGGCGCTGTGACACCCACCGTGGCACGTGGCAAGCGGCCAGCAGCACCCTGAGGACCCCACCACAACCAGCACCCAGCCGGGAGGGACCCTCCGTGACCCCAGCGACTCCATCCTCCGCCCCAAGGTACCTTCACCCCACTGGGGTCATTCCCACCCAGGGGACCCAGGTGGAAACATCATCCCAAAAGGGGGAGGCAGGGCTGGCACTGGGGGGGTGCAGCTGCCTCCTGGCCTCTATTTCTGGCTGCGGAAGTGCAGCGCAGCAGCCACAGCCGGGGCGGAAAGCGAAGCGGAGTCGTTTCATCACCAGAATCTTTTTCTGTTTTGCAAAAAGGCTGGTTTCTTACCCTAAAATCCCACAAACCCCCCCAGCTGGGTTGGCGCCCTGCATCCCCTCCCCCCACTGCTCCGAACCTGCGGCGTGGGGAGGTCCGGGCTGCCACTCGGGGGGGCGGGGAGTGGGGGGCTCAGCCTTCAGCACTGCAAAAAACTAATTGCAGCAACATTTGCAGCGGCACGAAGCCGGAGCGCTTCAGGTCCCGTCCCGTCCCCCGCCCCCCCCCGGCCCCAGCGCTGCTCCAGCACCGCCTTCCAGCAGCCGGGATGCCCGGCTCCCCTCGGCAGTGGGGGAGGGGAGGGAGGGAGGGGATGGGGAAGGGAGGGAGGGGAGGAGGAGGGGATGGGGGAGGGAGGGCCGGGTCGGCCGGCAGCTGCTTGCGGGGCCGGAGCCCGTTTCCTGCTCGTCCCTGCCCGGCTGCGCGCAGCCCCGAGCCCCTCCCACCCGCCGGGCTGTGCCTCAGTTTCCCCCTCCGAGAGGCTCTGGAGGTGAGTGGTGGGTCGGAATGTGCAGAGCGTCCTGGGGGGAATATATGTGTGTGTGTGTGTGTGAGAAGGTTCTGCTGCCCCCCCCCCGCCCCCGCCTCGGATGCGGGCACGGAGGGGGCAGCATCCCACCGGCCGGTCCGCCCCGCCCGCCGAGAGCATCGCTCCGGGGCCCGCCCCGCTGCGCAGGGCTGCCAAAACCGAGGGGGGACTTTGGGGCTGGGGGGGGCTGCCAAAACCGAGGGGGGACTTTGGGAAAGGGTGCTTAGCCCCGCCGTGCCGGTCCTGCGTGTCCCAGGGATGCTCGGTGGCGGGGTACTGCTTTGTCTCTGGCTGCCCCCTCCCCAGAGCCTCGCCGGAGGGCAGCGGGGTCCCCCTGCCCCGTCTGTGCTGCTTTTCCCCTCCAGCCCCCGGGCTCTTCTCCCCCCTGGGACAAAGGGAAAAGAGAGCAGCCTCCACTCCTCTTCCTGGGCTCCACTCCCAGTACCACCAGTGCTCCCAGTGCCGAGTGGGGTGGGATGGGGTGGGAAAAGCTTTGCTAAGTGCTTTTACCCTATCCCGACCCCTAGGAGCGAGCCCCAGCTGGGGGGCCAGGGCTGTGCCCCATCCCAGGGCTGAGGCTGGGGAAGGTGTTCGCCAGCCCCGGTGCCGGGGGGTGAAGACCCAGGTACATTTGGGTAACCGAACCTGGGGTTCACCGCTGTACCCCAAGACATGCCTCCGGGTGACCCCGTGGGCATGGCTGTGGCTGGAGTGAAGGAGAAGCAGGAGGAGGAAAAAGATGTGGGAGCAAAGCCTGGCCGTGAGCAGACTTCCCATCACACCAAAATTCAGCTGCTCCCTTGGTGGAGCTGATGCTGGGCAAGGGAGGCAAAGCTGAGCAGCTAAAAGGGGGGGGGGGGGGAGGTTTGCCCCCCCCCAGTGTTGTCTCTGCTCAGGGCTGTGGCTTGTGGATCCCCTCCCTGCAAAGGGCGACACCAAAACGCCCTGGAGAAGCACCCACTTCTGCGGCGGCGGCTGCAGGAGCCGAGGCTGGGTGCTGCCCTCCCAGGGGGGGATTTTGGCGTGTGCTTTCCAGGGGGGCTTTATTCACCCTTGAAAGGGAACCCCCTCCACCATGACACCCTGTCCCTGCAGCTGCCAGCCTCTGCCCTGGTGGCAGGTTTGTCCCCTCGCCTTAGCCCTTCTCCCCCCAGCTCCGTGCCGGGGGCTTGTGCCCACACACTCCCAGCCCCAGCTCAAAGCAGAGGAGCCGACAGGGATTTTTCCCCTCCCTCCAAGGATTAGAACCCAGCCAAATTAGGGCAGGTTTCCACAGGGTCGGCCACAGCCATCTCCATGCCCAGTCCCATTCCTGAGCGCAGTAACGCCGGGAAGAGCAGCGCCCGCTGCCTTCGCCCCTTACCGGCACCAGCGCGGCTCGGCCAGCGATCGAAAGCGAGATCTTTGGCCAAGCTGTTGAGCGGCCACAAGAAACCCTCCATCCTGGCCACCAGTCTTGGGGCCATCCCCAAAGTTGCTAGAAGGACTTTCCCAGGGTCCAGCCCGGCTCAGCAGCTCAGCCCGGGGGTCTCTAGGCAGGACCCCAGACCCGGAGCAGCCTGGTCCATGCTGGGAGCCAGCGCAGCTGGAAGGGGATCTGCTGCTGCTGCTGGAAATCCTCCCAGCTTTCATTCGCTCCGTATGGAGCTGCGTCCTTTTCCACCCCATTTCCACGTGCCTGGAAGACACGTGAGCTCGCCAGCAGCCCAGCACCCACCCCCTGCCGCATCTCCCAAGGGGCTGCTTCTCTCCATGCAAGGGCAGGGGGGAGACCCCGATTTGCAAAGTGGGTTGGGGTGTCCTTGCCCCAGGGATGCTCCACATGTGCCGGTGCCGGGCGATGTCCCTGTAGGTATGTCTGCAGCCACCCCAACCAGAGCCAGCAGGAGCTGAGTCAGGGCTGGCCACAACCTCCCCACCTCCTCCCTCCAGCTTGGAGGAGCAGTTTTAAGAGAAAAAATGCAAAAAGCGCTCCTGGGGAGAGCAGAGCTGGAGGCAGCCTGGCCCTGCACCCGCCTTCACTGGCACTGGCCTTTGTGGGCTGAAAGTTCTTTATTTGCATGAAAGCTGCAGGAGCTGAGTATCTGGGGGGGGGGTGTTCTGTCCTTGCTTGCAATTGTCTGGGGGTTTGAGTGTGCCAAAGGGGACGTGGTGTGCTGGCATGAGCATCGTTTCCATAGGAAACTTGGTGTAACACAGGACTTGTTGTTCTGCCTCCTCCAAGCCTCCCTGCCAAAGTGCTGGGGCTGGAAAGCTTTCCTGGGCGGCACGCTCCCCCCAGCACCATGTCTGGTGGGAATCAAGACCTTAAGATGGTTTTTTTTTTTTTTGAGCCAGGGGCTGGTGATGCTGGAGTGGGTGCTCCCAGCCTGGGCAGCTGCCTTTGCCCCATCACCCTGGGGCTGCTGCGTGGTGGCCTTGGCAGGTGCCAATGCGGTAACGTGAGCTCCCGGGGGAAAATCCATCGTGCCTGGGCAGCACAGGGCACTGGAGCCCGGCCAGCCAGCGGGGCTGCCTGGGCATCCTCCCGTGGGAGGAGGACGGGTGGCTGATGGGACAGCGTGCTGGCACCCTCCGGTGAGGTTTGCAGTGCTGCCTCAGTTTCCCCAGGCTCATTCTGTCCTGCTGGCAGGGCCAGAGGGCTGGAAGTGCTCAGGGGGAAAAGCAGAAATCTGTCCCCAGCTCTCAGAGCCCTGCCATGAACACATCGGTTGTGTCATCTGTCCCTGTGCTGCCGCTTTGGGGACCGGTGGGTGCCAGCTCTGGCCTGGCTGGGTGCTCTATCATTGCGTCTGCCCAGCAAGGAAGAGGGTAAAGCGCCAGGATTTCCTGCCTGTGCTGCTGGTGCGGGAAGGTGACCTGCAGAAGTGCTTTGCAAAGCACTCGTGGGTGTCCGGAAGCTGCCGGAGCGAGACCGAACTTGAAACCCAGCTAGAATTTGCGCTTTCCAGCCCAAACTTAAGCCCAGGCTTAAACAGCTCCTCTCCTCCACCCCGTGGAGGGTGGCTTGGCTCGGATGTGTCATCCTTCCCCCCCCAGCATCCCGCTGCGGGGCTGGCTGCCGCCTTCGGGGTGCCACCTGCCGCCTTTGGGGTGCCACCACGTGCCTGCCAGTAACGCTGAGCAGTGCAAGGGCAAAGAGTGATGGTTCAAAGGTAGGAGTGCCCTGGCTTCCTGAGCTTTTCCATCGCTTCCTCCTTGGAAGTGCCACGGCGCCGCCGGCTGCTTTGCTGGGCAGGGGGAGGATTTTCCAGCCCTGGGGTTTGGTGACAACAGCTGGAAAGGGCACAGCTTTGTGCTTTATGCTCAGGCTGGCAAGGGTGGCGTGGGATGGTGCTTGGGGGACGGTGCTGGGAGCGGGAGGCAGATGCAAGGGGTGCTGGTCCCCTGGGAGGTGCCGGGATGTGGGGGGATGTTGGGGTGCCCACGGAGGCATGTGCTGCACCCCTCCTCCCATAGGTTCTGTGGTGTGATGGGGCTGTTTGTGCCGTGGTTTGGCTTTTTGTTTGGTTTCCCCAGCGGTACTTCCTCTGTGCGTATCTGCTTCCGCAGCGCTGGGGGTGGCAGAGGTGGAGGGCAAGTTGCCGCAGTCCGGGGCTGCAAAAGCCAGGCTGGCAGGATGAGTCCAGCCCTGCTCCCTCCTGCCCAGGCCTGGCTTTTGCTGGTTTTGGGGGCAGCTCTGGCTCATTCCTGAAGCCAGGATCTCCCACACTGTCCCCCGCCCCCAGCAAGGCTGAGGGGGAAGGAGAAGGAAGCAGCTCTTTGCTTCAAAACACCTCGCTCTGCTCTGGCTGCTGCAGGTACACACCATATGGAGGAAGCCGCCTGCTGCCACCGCAGCCCTCCCCGTCCCGTCCCCTGACGTCACCGTGGCAGGGTGACACCGTGGCTTGCTGGGTGCAGCACCCGGGGGAGGCTTTGCCAGCCACTGCCAGAAAGAGCCCTGATTTCGGTAGCACCGGCACCAAACGGCACCCCTGGCTGGGAAACCTGGCACCGGGACACCAGGTCTGGTATCGGATGTGTTTGAGGACAGGGACAGGAAGGTCCCCTCCCCGCTTATCTCTGCCGTCCCTCGCCAGGCTGCCGGGTGAAGCAGGATGAGCACGCCAACCAACGAGCCGGGCAACCCTGCCCATGCCACCTTCGAGAGGTTCCTGCGTGCCAGGGAGTGCCAGGAGGTGCTGGGCTGCTTCGGGGAGCTGTGCCAGCAGCTGGGGCTGCAGGGGCAGGGGGCTGCAGCTCTACCACGGCCTCAAGGCTGCCCTCAACTACTGGAGTGCCAAGGCCCTGTGGAGCAAGCTGGATAAGAAAGCCGGGCACAAGGACTATGACCAAGGCACAGCCTGTGCCAGCACTAAGGTACCGGGGACGCGGGGCACGGGGTTTGGGTCCCTCCTTGTCCCCAGGATGAGAGCATCCCTTGAGGCACCCTGGCCCCCAACCGCGGGAAGATGTGGGATGTGCCAGGTGGGAGGTTGATAGGGTTTAATGGGGCAGGGTGTTAATTAACACTGCTCCTCTCCCCGTGGTGTGATGCCACCTCGATGTCACCCAGCCAGCAGCATCCTTCCTCCTCCCAGCTGCTTCTTCCTGCGGACACCTCATGGGGGGCTGCAAAGGGGCAGAGGGACCGGCTAAGCTCTTTCTAGGGGACAGCAGCATGCCAGGTTAGGATGTACCCCTGGGGCTGGGGGTCCCTATTTCTGTCCCCCTGTCCCAGAGCTGGTGGCTTTGTTCCCCACTGCTGGTGTCCCGTTGTCCGCCCAGCCCTGCACAGGGGCTGCCAGGGGATCAGACCCATGTCCTGGTTTTCAGCCTGTTGCTGGTGACATCTCCCCCTGCCTGGGCTGCAGCCGGAGGGAGACGTGCCTGCCTTATCTCCCTGAGCCCTTTAATTGCTGCCATTACTCCTGAAGAAGGCAAGGTTCAGGCAGCTGGGGAGGCAGGAACGCCCCACAGAGCCCCCCCGCCCTCCCACTTTTCAGGCAGAGGCAGTGCTTGCAGCCTGGGGAAGAGGGGAATAGTGGGGAGGGCCAGATCCTGACCCAGGGATGCAGGGGGAAGCTGGCTGTGGCGGTGCTGAGCTCCCTGGGGATTTACCCAAACCCCTGTTTTTGGGGGGTGCCCGTCCCCTCGCAGTGCCTGGTGGTGGGGGCCGGCCCGTGCGGGCTGCGGGTGGCCATCGAGCTGGTGCTGCTGGGCGCCCGCGTGGTGCTGCTGGAGAAGCGGGACTCCTTCTCCCGCAACAACGTCCTGCACCTCTGGCCCTTCACCATCCACGACCTGCGGGCGCTGGGCGCCAAGAAGTTTTACGGGCAGTTCTGCACCGGCACGCTGGACCACATCAGTGAGTTTTGGGGTGGGGGTGGCAGGGCAAGCTCCGTACCCCCGGGGTGCCCCCACTTTGTGGAGCCAGGGAGCGGGGGTGCAGCCCTGAGCGCCCCTCTCCCTTCCCAGGTATCCGGCAGCTCCAGCTGATCCTGCTGAAGGTGGCTCTTCTCCTGGGGGTGGAGGTGCACATCAACGTGCAGTTCAAGGGGCTCACCCCCCCGGCGGGCAAGGCAGGTGGACAGGGTAAGGCATCACTGTGGGGTAGGTGGCATCCCTGGGGACAAGGGCAGGGCTGTGGGTGGCTGCTTTGAGCCCCCTGGTGCCTCTGCTAGCCCAGGGCATGCCCTTTGAGGGGGGGTGGGGGGTGAGATGTAATCCTCCCCCCTGCCAGAGCAGGTCCCAGCTGAGACCCAGCACACTGGTGACCGTCCCTCTCCCCACAGGTGGGTGGCGGGCTGTGCTGCAGCCCAGCTCCTCTCCCCTCAGCCACTACGAGTTCGACGTCCTCATCTCCGCTGGCGGTGGCAAATTTGTCCCCGAAGGTGACAGCAGTGGGTGCCTGCATCCCTGGGACTGGTATGGGGGGCCGGGTGGGGGCTCACGCCTCTCCCATCCCCCAGGGTTCAAGCGGAAGGAGACACGGGGGAAGTTGGCCATCGGCATCACCACCAACTTCATCAACCGGCACACCCGGGCTGAGGTGGAGGTGGCCGAGATCAGCGGCGTGGCCCGAATCTACAACCAGAAGTTCTTCCAAAATCTCTACAACAAAACAGGTGGGTGGTCCCAACCCCGGCGTAGGGGGGGGCTGGGGGTCCCTGTCCCCACCTGATGCAACTGGAGGCTCAGCCCTGGGATGTCCCCTGTGTGATGGGGTGCATGTCCCCGTGTGGTACCCCACTCCAGGGGACGTTTGGTGGCTGAAGCTGGTGCGGGGGCTCCTGGTGGCTCAGCTCAGCCCCTTCCCCATCCCCAGGCATCGATCTGGAAAACATCGTCTACTATAAGGATGACACCCACTATTTCGTCATGACGGCCAAGAAGCAGAGCCTGCTCAAGAAGGGCGTCATCCTGCAGGTGAGGAGGGCAGGATCCGGCCCCAGGGTCCCGTAGCAATCAGCAGCTGAAAGCCTGGAGGGTAGGATGCAGATCTGGGTGCTGGTTTGACCATGTACCCCTGGGATGGGGGTGGGGGTTCGGCGCCTGTCGCCTCTGCCGTGAACAAATCCTTTTGGGGGGGCTCACAGCCCCAAGCCTGGTGGCACAGCTTCACCCCAGAGCAGGCTGCACCCAGACTGGGGGGGCAAAGCCCCCCAGCCACAGCCCACCCAGCTTCACCCCATCCCTGCAGGACAAATCGGACATCGAGAGCCTCCTGTCCCCGGAGAACGTGAACCGAGATGCCCTCCTCAGCTACGCCAAAGAAGCCGCCAACTTCTCCACCAACTACTCCCTGCCCGACCTGGAGTTTGCCCTCAACCACCGGGACCTGCCAGACGTCGACATGTTCGACTTCACCTGCATGACGCGCTCGGAGAACGCGGCGCTGGTGCGGGAGCACAACGGCGCCCGCCTGCTCCTCGGGCTGGTGGGCGACTGCTTGGTGGAGGTGAGGGTCCTCCGTGCAGCACCGCTGTGTGCCTGTTTCCCCGCTCCCTGCAAGATACATCGCTTGCAATATATTCCCCTTTAGTAGGCGCTTCTCGCACCGGGCTGCCCGGTGCACCCCATCGCTGGGGGCAGTCTCCCCAAATCCCGGTAGTGGGATGCTTTGGTGGGGTTACCCCCTTCCCCAGCCCCCCTCCCCACCGATCTGGGGTGTGGGATGCTTTGGTGGGGTTACCCCCTTCCCCAGCCCCCCTCCCCACCGATCTGGGGTGTGGGATGCTTTGGTGGGGTTACCCCCTTCCCCAGCCCCCCTCCCCACCGATCTGGGGTGTGGGATGCTTTGGTGGGGTTATCCCTTTCTCCAGCCCCCCCTCCCCACCGATCTGGGGTGTGGGATGCTTTGGTGGGGTTACCCCCTTCCCCAGCCCCCCTCCCCACCGATCTGGGGTGTGGGATGCTTTGGTGGGGTTATCCCCTTCCCCAGCCCCCCTCCCCACCGATCTGGGGTGTGGGATGCTTTGGTGGGGTTACCCCCTTCCCCAGCCCCCCTCCCCACCGATCTGGGGTGTGGGATGCTTTGGTGGGGTTACCCCCTTCCCCAGCCCCCCTCCCCACCGATCTGGGGTGTGGGATGCTTTGGTGGGGTTACCCCCTTCCCCAGCCCCCCTCCCCACCGATCTGGGGTGTGGGATGCTTTGGTGGGGTTATCCCTTTCCCCAGCCCCCCCTCCCCACCGATCTGGGGTGTGGGATGCTTTGGTGGGGTTATCCCCTTCCCCAGCCCCCCCTCCCCACCGATTTGGGGTGTGGGATGCTTTGGTGGGGTTACCCCCTTCCCCAGCCCCCCTCCCCACCGATCTGGGGTGTGGGATGCTTTGGTGGGGTTACCCCCTTCCCCAGCCCCCCTCCCCACCGATCTGGGGTGTGGGATGCTTTGGTGGGGTTACCCCCTTCCCCAGCCCCCCTCCCCACCGATCTGGGGTGTGGGATGCTTTGGTGGGGTTACCCCCTTCCCCAGCCCCCCTCCCCACCGATCTGGGGTGTGGGATGCTTTGGTGGGGTTATCCCCTTCCCCAGCCCCCCCTCCCCACCGATTTGGGGTGTGGGATGCTTTGGTGGGGTTACCCCCTTCCCCAGCCCCCCCGGCGATCTGGGGTGTGTTCAGGGTGGAGGAGCAGCCCAGTTCCTCCCCAGATGCAGCCGTACCGGCTGGGGAGGAGACACCTGCACGTCCCACCGCCCTTCCCTGCTTTCATCCCTGGCCAAGCCCGGCAGCTCCCAGCCCCCTCCCAGCCCCCAGCTCCAGCTCTGCCTTTCCCTTCGCAGCCCTTCTGGCCGCTGGGCACCGGCGTGGCCAGGGGCTTCCTGGCCGCCTTCGACGCGGCGTGGATGGTGCGGCGGTGGGCAGCAGGGACCTCCCCGCTGGAGGTGCTGGCTGAGAGGTGGGTGTCCCCATCCCGCTGGGCTGATTCCGGAGAGGGCAAGGATGACCCCAGCCCTGTCCCTTGCATCCAGGGAGAGCATCTACCAGCTCCTCTCGCAGACCTCCCCGGACAACACCAACAAGAACATCAGCCAGTACAGCATCGACCCGGCCACACGCTACCCCAACATCAACCTGCAGTCCATCAAAGCCAGCCAGGTACCCAGCCCCCACCCCCCCGCTGGTCAGGGTGACACCAATTTGCTCTGGCCCCTGTCCCCAAAGGGTGTGAGGCTGAAGCTGTTGGTCCTCAGGACATTTAATGCGTTACCTGTTGTGGGTGTGGGTGGTTCCGGGGAGGTGTTGGGGGGGTCCGGGTGTCCCCCTTGCCGGGGCCAGCTCCCTGCCTGGTGCTGCTGGCACTGTGCAGGTGGTGACCTGTCACTGACATGTCCCCATCGGCAGGTCCGGGACCTCTACCTCGTGGGCATGGTGGAGGTGGACCATAAAAGGAAGAGTGACAACCGGCTCAGCACTGGTAGGAGCAGCTGGCCCTCCCCTGCCCCCCCTCCTCCCCCCCCCCCCCCCGGCAGCAGGACCCCCATTCCTCCCAGAGCCGCTCCTGCCCTGATTTTCCTCCCCGTCCCTCTTTTCTTGAGCCCTGGCCAGTGTCCAGCTGGCTGCCGCGCTCCTCCCAGCAGCGGCTGCATTTCCATCCTGGTGGCACCACTGGTTTCCGTTCCTTCTGCCCATGGCCCCCCAGCTGCCTTTTTTTTTTTGGGGGGGGGCTGTCCCCCTCCTTCTGGCCCACATTGATGCTGAGCCATGAAATATTGATATATACTTTATTAACCCATTTATTGAGCCTTGGGGGGGTGGAGGTGCATGAGGGGGGTCTTGGATCACTCCCATGGGATTCCTTCCCCACTAAAGCACTGATTCTGGGTGGGGGGAGGGGGCTGGCAGGGTGTCCTTTGCCGCTTTGGGATGGGGACATGTGTGCTGCCTCCCCAGCGGCCTCCGGAGACGCCTACGAAGAGCTGCTGAGCTGGTGCCAGGCCAGCACAGCCGGGTACCGCGGCGTGGGCCGTGACCAACTTCACCACCTCCTGGACCAGCGGCTTGGCCCTCTGCGCCCTCGTCCACCGCTTCCGTCCTGACCTGGTGTGAGTGCCCAGGACCCCCCTGGGACCCCCACCCTGTGGAGCCCACCCTGACAGCACCCGTGTCTCACCACAGGGACTTTAATGCCGTGGACCCCCAGGATTCCATCCAGACCCACCAGATGATGCTGGACATGGCAGAGCAGGAGCTGGGTATCCAGCCCGTCCTCTCCAGCATCGAGATGGCCACCATGACAGAGCCCAACCGCCTGGGGCTCATCACCTACCTCAGCCAGTTTTATGAAGCTTTCAAGACCACTCCAGGTGTGAGATTTTGGGGGGGTTTCTCCCATCCCAAGCCCCACCAGGGCTGGCTGGGTGCCCCCTCCTCTGTAGGGTGGGCCCCACCATCATGGCCATGTCCCCTCTGTGCAGAGGCAGAGGAGATCAGCAAGAAGCCGCTTTCTCCCCGTGGCACACGAGGGGCCATCCTCTTCCTCAGCAAGCTGCAGAAGAGCCGGCACCTGACACACAAGCGTGCCCAGGTGAGGGATCCCCACCCAGCCACTTGTGACACCCCCAAAACCACGTCCCCCTCTCCATCCCGCTTTGCATTTGCAGGACAGTGCCCAGAAGGATGCTGAGGCCAAGAGGATCCGCAGGGATGCTGAGGTGGGTCTGCCCCGGCTGCCTCCAGGGATGCTCTCTGGGGTGCATCTTGTCCCGGGGGGAGAGTGGGGGGCTGACCCTCCCCTTGGGTTGCTCGTAGCTGGACACGGGGCTGGATGGAGACACTCCAGACGGTGCCCATGAGCTGCTGCAAACCACCATGATGGATCCAGGGCAGGTTGGTCCTCGTGTCACCCCAGGGGGGTGGTGGGGGGCCCAGGTCTGGGCAGGTGGGCGCTTGGGGGGCACCAGCAGCTGGTGGGACCGAGCCAGGGGCTGGGACTGGGGCTGCGCAAGCAAACGCCCACGGGCTCCCGGCTCCTCCCTGCCTGTTTCCTGACCTAACTGGTTTTCTGGAGCCAAGACTTGCCGCTCCCTTGCTGGTGCCAGCAAACCCGTCCCGAGCGCCCAGACCCACCTCTGCAAGAAGGAAAAAGTCCCCCCTGAGCCCCCTGGGCTGCTGGCAAAGCCCTGGGCAGGGGTGGGGGCCAGCACCCCGGTGCCACCCCAGCCTGTTCTCTCCGCCCTCAGCCATCAGCCCGTGGGGAGAGCAGTGACGCCTGCTACTTCTGCGGCCGCCGCGTCTACATCCTGGAGCGAGCCAGCGCCGAGGGACGCTTCTTCCACCGCGGCTGCTTCCAGTGCCGGCAGTGCGGGGCCACCCTGCGCCTGGGCGACTACGCCTTCGACGAGGAGGACGGTGAGGCAGGTTTTGGGGAGAGGGGATGCTCGGGGGCAAGGCTTCGCCACCTTGCAGGTCATCACATGGGTTTGGGGCCCCCTCAGGTCATTTTTACTGCTCGCTTCACTACCCCACTCCATCCAGCATGGAGCTGCAGCAGGAGGGGCCCCCGGCGCTGCCCAATGGGGTAAGTCACTAAATGCCTGTAGATGATGGAGGCAAAGCAGAAGGTGGAGGGGGATGCTCTGGCACGGCCCCGTGCTGCATCACCCCTCCGCTGCTGGCTCTGCCCTAGGATGCCGCTGCTGCCCACCTGCCCTTGGATGCTGGGAGCCCATGTGTGTCCCCCAAGGAGGGGGCACCCTGTCCCCTGCAGCCCCCACCAGCAGCCCCACAGCTGGAGGAAGAGCCTGGGGCAGTGGAGGATGGTGATGACTCGGAAGAGCAAGAGCTGCTGGCACAGCACGAGGGAGATGTGAGGGATGAGGAGGGGTCCCAAAGCGGAGCCCCAAGGGGCGGTGGAGGAGGGTGAGGAGAGCCGGGGCAGGAGGAAGATCGTCCTCACGCCGCTGGAGAAGCTCAAACTGTCCACGCTGACCCTCACCGGTGAAGCAGAGCCTGAGCCACCACCCAAGCCAGCTCGTAGGTGGCTCCAAGCACCCAAGGCCCTCCCTTCCCTGTGGCAGGGACAAGGTGCCTGGGAGGAGGAGGAGGAGGAGGAGGAGGAGGAGGAGGAGGAGGAGGAGAGGCGGCGGGAATGGCCATGGAGGAAGGTAGGTGGCAACAAGCTGGAGCCTCTGGCCAAGCAGGGCTCTGGGTCCCTCTGGTACCATGACATCCCCCACGTTTTGCTCGTGAGGCACTGGCCCAAAATGGCTCTTTTTTTGGGGGGCAGATTTGGAGGGCGACAGCGAGGAGGAGAAGGAAGAGGAGGAGGAGGAAGGCACAGACCTTGGCATCGTGGCAGAGCTGGTGAGTGCTTTCCCCAAGCAGCACTGGCCCCACCAGCCGGGGTGCTGGCTGGGGCTCCTGCTGGGACAGGCGGTGCCCAGCGCAGGGACTGACCCCCTGCCCGTGTCACTGTCCCCTCACAGGGCCTGGACCTGGGGGAAGAGGAGAAATATCCCACCTGGAAGCGCACACTGACCCGCCGGGCCAGGGAAGCTCAGATGAAGCGGGTTCTGCAAAGCCCAGGTAGCCCTATGGGGCAGAGCCAGGTCCCCAGCCTGGCACCGTCCCCCTCCATCCTGCTGCTGGTAGCCACAAGCCAGGAGGTGCTGGCCCACAGGTGAGCTCTGCCTTTCCCTCACAGACCATCCAGAGGCGGCTGGAGGAGATCGAGGTGACATTCCGGGAGCTGGAGCAGCAGGGCATCAAGCTGGAGAAGTTACTCCGGAATGAGGACGGTAAGGCCAGGCTTGATGGGGCATTGTCACCCCAGTGACCGGGGGGGGCTCTGCACACCCCCTCACGCCCCTCGTGCCCTGCAGGCACCCCGACCGACCAGAAGACGCAGTGGATGAACCAGCTGCTGTACCTGGTCCAGCAGAAGAACAGCCTGATGTCCGAGGAGTCAGACCTCATGATCAGGTAAGATTGGGGGGGGTGAGGGATGCTGCCTGGCTGGCATGGGGGCTCAGCTCACCCCAGCCCCCCCCCCTCCCCTCCCTGCAGTGTGCAGGAGCTGAAGCTGGAGGAGCAGCAGTGGCAGCTTGACCAGAAGCTCCGGTGCTACATGAACAAGGGAGGGTGAGTGCCAGCACATGCTGCGGGTGATCCCCGTGCACAGCGCAGGGGAGTGGGGCCAGGGCTGTGACCCCCCCCCGGCCCTGCTCCAGCCCCCTGCTCCCACAGAATCCCTGAAGACACCTGCGGATCGCGTGGCCGAGAAGGAGATCCTGGCACAGCTGCTGGAGGTGGTGAACAAACGCAACAACGTCCTCATCCACATCCAGGATGAGAAGCGGCTCAGTGAGATGCGGGCCTGATCCTTGTGGCCCCAGGACCCACCAGTTCCTCCCTGGGGGGGGACAGGAGTGGTGTGCTGTCCGTCCCCCCCGCCGCCAGCTGAGCATCACCCTGAGCTGCCTCTGAAGGTGGTGATGCCTCAGCACCAGCGACGAATCCAGCTCCCTGCTTGCCGAAGCCTGCCGTGGAGGGGCCAGACCCGCTGGTGGACGTCCGTGTTGGGAGATACCGAGGAGCACCCTGGTTTTGGGGTGCAGAGAGGGCGTCCCCGCGCTTGGCTGGATTGCCTTTGCCTTGTGCTTGCTTGAAAACGAGATTTGCAGCGGGCTACGAAACAGGGGGGCTGCGGCGGCTCTGCCTGGGCTTTGCTACAGGAGGAAGAAGCCCCATGGGGAAGCGCCGTGTCACCCAGGGCAGGAGGTCCCACAGCCATCACCCTTCCAAGGGGACACTGCCCGGAGGCTCGGCTGGGGCATTGAAAGCATTTTGGCCCAGCAGAGCCCCTCGTGCTCGAGCTGAGGTTGCCTCGGGAGAGGTGGCTCATCGCTCTCTGCCCAGCGCTGTGTCCTGGGCGCCGAAGGGCTTTGCTCCCAGCAGCAAGGATGTGACCGTGGCCACTGCAGGCAGGTCACAGCGGAGATGCCAAATGTGGAGGGGCAGTGTCAGGAGTAGCCCCTGGAAGGCACTCAGGGACATCCATCAAGCCGGGGCCATCTATGCTAACCCAGGGCATCCATCTGCGCCTAGGACCTTCCACCTCTTCCAGGAGCATCCATCCTAACCCAGGGCATCCACGTCGTCCAGGGACATCTGGCTCTGCAAGTGGGGCCAGTGACAGATGGGGCTGATCCCACCACAGGTGCCACATCCACACTGTCCCCAGCAGCTGTAGGAACCCAGGGTCAGACCCCCCCTGCAAGGCCCCCCGGGCCAGGGAAGGGGCTTTTTGTCCAGCACCTCCCCCAGGGGATTGTGCCCAGGGCCCTCACTGTGTGACATCAAGGACAAGGGACACTGGTGGCCATGTCCTTGCCCCTTTGGGGTTTCTCCTGCTTGGCAATGCCCCACTGGCCTTTGTAGGGACCTCTCAGACCTCCTGGAGCCCTGGTTGTTGTGGGGTAGCCTCCACGGCCAAATGGTGCTTATGGCAGCTCAGCTGTGTCGGGCAGGGGGCTCCTCTGTTAGCAATACCCCCCCTGCGTTCAGCCTCGTCCCATCTCCCCCCCCCCCAGTGCCTCCATCCTCCTCCTTGTGTCTGTACCAGCCCATCCATCCTGCTGCAAGCCCCCTTCCCTTCGAATAAAGCCTCCCCAGCCCGGCACCAAGGGCTAAAATACCATCTTTTATTTTCTATTTTCTATTCGACTCAAAGCTGGTTGCTGGAGCAGCCGCCAGCTCTCACTGGGAGCCCCCACGGCTGCCCCAGGCAAGGGGAGGGCTCAGCCTCACGAGCCCCCCAGCCATGCCAGCAGGTCCCTCCAGGTAGAAAGGGTGTTTTAAAAAAACCCAGCAATTAAAACCCACCTCCGTGGTTCCCATGGGGGTCAATATGCAACAAATCTACCCCCAAAATCTTGATTTTACGCAGAGGCGGCTGTCAAACCCGTGCTACCGAGCTGGCCGCAGTGCTGCTCACCTAAAACCAGACGTCAACTAGAAAAAGGGACTGAAAGGGGCCAGGATGGGCCAGGGGACATCGTGGGACACTCACAGCCCCGGCTCAGCCATCACTGAGCCGCTCCTGCAGCACCCGCAGCGCCATCCGCATCTGCTCCTCGGTGCCCTGCAGCATCTTCACCTCCATGGTGTGGAAGAGGTGGAGGCCGGTGGAGAGGAGGAGGACGCCGATGGCGAGGAAGGCCAGCAGGGAGAAGGAGAGCTTGGGGAAGGGCTGCCCAGCAGCCAGCCCCGCCAGCACACCCAGCGCGGCCACTGCCTGCAGCAGCAGCAGCAGCAGGGCCAGCACGGCCATCCTGCCCGTGGAGTACCGCTGCCGCTGCGCTGCCCGCAGCCCCACGCCCACCTCCGTCCGTGCCTCCGTCACTACGTCCAGCAGCGTCAGCTCTGTGGGGAGACAGGGGCAGCTCAGCAGGGACCCCCCGCCCCAATACCCCTTTTTCTCCCCATCCCCACCACTGTGCCCTGCCCGTGCGCCTCTCCACATGCAGCACCCCAAGGGATGCCCTAAGCAAGGGGAAAACATCCCCAAAAGCTCCCATCCAGCTCCACCAGTCCACCCCCCAGCCCTCCCGGCACATGGGGGACCCCAGCAGCACCCCACCACCTCACCAGCTGCGCCGAGGCTGGCACCCACAGCCTGTCCCTGCCTCTGGATGTGCAGCGTTGCCATCACAGCTTCGTGGTCCGAGAAGGGGATGTCCATGCCCGGGGCTGTCCCCGTGGTGGTCTTCAGCTCTTCGCACTTCACCGTGAAGCCGGAGATGGCCTGGGGGAGGGGACAGGGGGGTCATGAGGGTGCCTCCCCCCGTGCCACCCACAGCTGGTGGCCGAGGCCCGTCCCCCCCCCCCCTTACCTTGTAGAGGATGTAGTCGATGCGGATGCCCAGCGGGAAGGGCAGCAGCTCTGCCTTGACGGTGAAGCAGTTGTTGGGGACAAGGGTGCAGCCGTCCTCACAGCCCTGAGACCAAGCACCTGGGTGGGTGGGGGGCTCTTGGCACGCCGCAGGACCCTGCTCGCCCCCTGCCCCTCACCTCAAAGCGTGTGGCCTCAGCAAAGGCATCCCGCAGCCCCGTCCAGCCGCGCAGCAGCCGGATGCCCACGTCTTCGGGGTGCATGTTGAGGTCCCCTCCCAGCAGCACCACATCGGCCGCCTTTGAGGTGTGTCTGTGGCGACAGGGACAGCTAGCTCCCTTCCCCACCCTGCCCCGCACCGGACTGGGGTGACTGGGACCCCCCTCCCTGTGCTCCCCAGCCTTACTCCTGACTGGGACTGGTGCAACGGGGAGTTCTCTGCAGTGCAAGCCCCAGGGGCAGGGGTGACCACACACGCTCTGGGGACCTGCCGGAGGGGGACCCTGTGGGACACCCCGTGGCTGCTCACCGGATGAACTGGGCCAGCTCCCAGGCCTGCACCAGGCGGTGGGGCAGGTAGGCGTCCTTCTCCCGGCAGTATTCGGCATGCAGCTGGCAAGAAGGGGGGGGGGGGGGGAGGGGGGGCAAAGCAGCCATGACCCCCATGCTGGCACCTGCCCTGCTCCTAGGCTCCCTGCAAACCCACCCCAGCCCCTCTAGACGGTCCCTTGGGGGTCTGGCCGACCCCTCAGTCTTCATCAGCCTGAGATGCTCACCCCACTGCACGGCCAAGTTGTGGGTCCCTGTCCTCCCCGCCACCCCAGCCCCCCTCCAGAGCAGTATTTCATTAAACAGCCCCAGGAGAGATGGCGCAGAGCAGTGCTTAAAGCAAGGGGACAGCAAAGGAGGGGTACGGCCACTTGTCCCCCCCCTCCCCATCATCCCCATGCCCCCCCCCGCCCCCAGTGCCAGGTCCTTCCCTGGGGCACTCACGTGGGTGACGTAGACGTTGAAGATAATCCCGGAGATCTTAATGATGACGAGCCCAACGGACTTGCCGCAGAACCAGTCCCCGTGCTGGAGCTGCCGGAGGGGCAGAGGAGCAGGCAAGGGCCGGTGAGGCTCCGTGGGGCAGGACACCGCAGCACCACGTGCCCCCCGCCCCACTCACCATGTAGGGGTACCCGTTCAGCGAGTACTGGTAGAGGAGGGTGTCCAGGATGGGGAACTTGGAGAAGACGCAGAGGCCGCTACCGATCACCCCCGCTGCGGGAGGCGGAAAGCACAGTGAGGACGCATGGTGCCCCCAACCTCTGCCGCCCCCCAGCCCCGTGTCCCGCTGTGCTCCCATGAGCATCCCACCCTCCAGGCACGGTGACAGAGGTGACCTACAGCACCCGCACTCATCTCCCCATGGGACAAACACCGAGGATGGGGCACAGCCCTGCTACTGCCCCACGGGCATCCCCGGGGGGGCTGGCCTGGCCCCTCTCACCTGCGGAAGTAGTGGGAGAAGGGGGTAGCAGCCTCCCAGCTTCGCCTTCAGGTCACTGTAGTCCCGCTCGCTCCACACCTGGAGAACAGTGGGATGGGCTGAGAACGGGCGCGCTCGGCTCATCTCCCGGGCTGGGAACCGGTGCGCTCGACTCATCTCCCGGGCTGAGAACGGGCGCGCTCGGCTCATCTCCCGGGCTGAGAACGGGCGCGCTCGGCTCATCTCCCGGGCTGGGAACCGGTGCGCTCGGCTCATCTCCCGGGCTGAGAACGGGCGCGCTCGGCTCATCTCCCGGGCTGGGAACCGGTGCGCTCGGCTCATCTCCCGGGCTGGGAACGGGCGCGCTCGGCTCATCTCCCGGGCTGAGAACGGGCGCGCTCGGCTCATCTCCCGGGCTGGGAACCGGTGCGCTCGACTCATCTCCCGGGCTGAGAACGGGCACGCTCGGCTCATCTCCCGGGCTGAGAACGGGGCACGCTCGGCTCATCTCCCGGGCTGAGAACGGGCACGCTCGGCTCATCTCCCGGGCTGGGAACCGGCGCGCTCGGCTCGCGGCTGCTCTCACCTCCTGGAGAAGCACCAGGTCGAAGCCCTCCTGGCGCAGCGTGTCCCCGATGAGCCGGACACGCTCCTGCCGCCGTTTGCTCAGGTAGCGGATGGCCCTGCCCAAGAGGGGTGGGGGTCACAGCTTGGGGGGACAGGGTGATGTCAGCGCACGCCAGGACCCAAAATGGGGGAGAGTGGGCCCCAGTACTGGTACAGCCGGGATGCAGACTGGGGGAGATGGGAAGGGGAAAGGGCCATGTGGGGACATGGGGACATGCAGGGAGGCTGTTTGGGGACAGCTCGTCCTGCCTGCAGAACCCAGGCAGCTCATCCCTGGTGGGGGTGCAAATGGGGGACCCGTCTCCGGGGGGAGCAGGCACAGAGAGGAGGGGGGGCACCACCCAGCCAGGCACCTCGGGACCCTCTGGTGCTGGGAGAGTGGTGTGACCCCGAAACGAAGGGGACACAAAGGTGACCCCAAGGTGGGACCCCTCTCCCGGGGCAGGTGCCCCCATACCCACCCATGCAGCACCGGCGAACTCGGGACTCACCAGCAGTTGAGGTCGAAGACGCGGAGCCGCAGGGTGGGATCTGCCTCCATCGCTCACAGGGGGCCGGGGGGCAGCGCCGGGCAGGGGGGGTCCTGCAGGGAGCAGGTGGGGGTGACAGCCCCGGGGAGCCAGGCAGCCCCGGCGAGGCAAAGGCCGGCAGGGAGGAGCGCTGGAGGAGCTCACACCGTCCCCTCCTCTCCCACCCACAAGACCCCCATCCCAAACCCCAGTTTGCCCTCAGGGACCCACGGACCCCAGCCCCACGGGTGGGCCCTGCACCCCGCGGACAGGCAGGGATGGGGTGCAGGGCTCACAGCCTCTGTCAGCGAGTTGTGATCCTGGGTGGACTTTAACCCGGGTTCCAGAGCAGGGCAGAGGGGTGCGGGCAGCGGAGGGCAGGCAGAAGGGGGCAGGCAGCAGGTACGGGCAGGCAGCAGGTACGGGCAGCAGGTGGGGGTAGGCAGCAGGGGAGCAGGGCGGAGAGGGAAGCAGGCAGCGGGGGGAGCAGGCAGCGGGGTCCCGCAGCGGGGTACAGGCAGCCGGCACAGGCAGCCGGGCTCTGCCCGGGCGGGGTTACCGAGCGGCTCATCCCGTCCCTGCGCCGCGCTAACACCCGCGTGTCCCCCCGTGTCCCGCCGGGGCCCGTTGCCCACCCCGGGCGCGCCCCCTCCCAGCTCCCCGCGGGACCGGGAGCGCAGCGGGCGCGGGGCCGGGCCGGGAGCGCGGAGCAACAGGCGGAACCGGGGGAGGGAGCGGGCAACAGGCGGGGGGCGCGGAGCCATCGGCGGGGCCGGCAGCGGAGCGGGAGCGGATTGGGACCGGGACGGGACCGGGACGGGACGGGGAGCGGAGCGGACCTGGCGCGGGCCGGAGCAGCGCGGGGCCGCGGGACTACGCGTCCCGGCAGGCAGCGGAGCGGCGCGGAAGGGGCCGGGGCGGGACGGACGGGACGGGACGGGAAGGGGCCGGCGCGGGAGGCGGGGCGGCGGGGCGGGGGGCGGGGCGGGGGGCGGGGCGGGGGGGTGCCGGGGGGCGGGGCGGACGGGGACGGGGCAGATGGGGGGGGGGGCGTCGGGCCCGGGAGGAGGGGCGGGGGGTGCCGGGGGGCGGGGCGGGGGACGGGGCGGGGCGGCCGGGCCTGGGAGGCGGGGCGGGGGGACTGGGGCAGATGGGGGGGCGCCGGGCCCGGGAGGCGTGGCGAGGCGGGGGCGGGGGGCGGGGCCCATGCGGTGGGGCGGGGAGATTGGGCCCGGGAGGCGGGGCAGGAGCGCGGGGCGCGGGGGGCGGGGGCCCGGATGGCGGGGCGGGGGGGTGTCGGGCGGGCCGGGCGGGGCGGGGTCCCGCGGGCGTTGCACGGGGATAGCGGCGGGCGGGGGGGCCTCACTCGGCTCTTTCCCTGGGGCTGGGGGTGCCCATTCACACCCCCCCACTCCCCCCACACCCCCCCCGCGGGACACCCCAGCAGCTCCCCCCCCTCCAGGCTCCCCCCAGCACCTCGGAGGCCTGTGGCACCCGCCCCCGGAGCCCACCCCCCCGGGACACCCTCCCGGTCACCCCGGAGCATGCCGCGGCCCGCGGACACTGCCTGCTCCCCGCTCCTGCTGCTTCCCCATCCCGGTCGGGCCCGGACTGGGAAGGGCGGCAGTTGACGATACTGGGACCAGCTCTCCCGCTCCAAGGCCGCCTCCTTCCCGGCCCAGCCCCCACACGTCCCGCATCCCGCTCCGGGGGCAGCGGTGGCCTCGGCAGTGACTGGTACCCAGGGACAGCAGTGATGCTCACGGCGCCGAGTTCCCTTTTTGGATCCTGCGCGTGTTTTGTTGCCTTTCCCAGCGCATGATCCAGGCTGGATTAGCTCCACAGGGAGCCTGAGTAGAAACAAGTCTGTCGGCTGCCTTAATGCCATGCGGGATCCCCTTAATGCCATGCGGGATCCCCTTAGTGCCATGCGGGATCTCCCCAGCCATGTCGTGGAGCAGGGGAGGGGGTGGCAGCAGGAGGAGTGGGGCTGCAGGTCCCTCCACTGCCTTTGGGGACATCATCCCATTCGGAGGGACAGCAGCAGGACGGAGGTTTGCCGGGCTGGATAGCCGTGGGAGCAGGATTTGTGCATCACTGATAAAGCAGCTGAGCCTGGAGGTGCTGGGATGTGCAGAGCCGTTGGCCCTAATGGCATCGGGGTTTGGCCACCGGCTCTGCCCTCGGGGCCATGGGAACGGGCACCTAAATACGGCGGTCTGACTTGCAGAAAGGGGGAAAAGGGTGTTAAAACCTGTCTCTGGGTGCCCTGGCCCTGGGATGGGGTGTACGGTACCCACCAGCCCAGGTGCCATGAGCAAGGCTTTGAGGACTGTTTCCCACTGGTAGGACAGACACAGCCCTCCATCACTCGGTCCTGCCATGCGCAAGGATGCAACCCCCTGAAATACGTGTCCCTGAAGCCAGCGATACCGCGGGGACACATTTGCCACGGGGTGAGCTAAGCCACCCGTCACCTTTCCCAAGCAAATCCATCACCGGTGGCACAAACCACAGCAAAGCACCACGGGACGTGGCATCCAAACGCCTGGCGCTGGGGAAACATCACCCCGCCAAGGGGTTTTGCGGGCCATAGTCACCCTCATAGTCCTGGCTGTCAAAGAAAACCACAGGAAATCAAAAAGTATGAACTTCAGAACCACTTGAGCCAACCCATGAACAAATAATTTTAATGTTTTTTTGGTTGTTTTTTTTTCAGCAGACCGTAGTTTTCTCGGAGCTCCACAGTCTCCTCTCTTTGAAGTTGGACAGATACAGTAAACACAACAAATATATGATACAACCCATCACAGCTGGATTAAAAAAAAATACAC
This sequence comes from Falco biarmicus, assembly GCF_023638135.1. Classification (NCBI taxonomy): domain Eukaryota; kingdom Metazoa; phylum Chordata; class Aves; order Falconiformes; family Falconidae; genus Falco; species Falco biarmicus. The sequence goes on along the minus strand of NC_079303.1, from coordinate 2,628,716 downwards.
AAAAAATATAATACATAAAAAAATGGATTTTTAACATTGTGGACTGACACAGCTCTAAAAATGGTGATTGTAACCCTGGTAAGCTTTACAAAGTCTTTAAAAAAATAAAACAGTACTTCATGTGAAATTCATAAATACACTGGAGGAGAATGGAGGGGTTGGGGGGGGTGGGGTTGAGAAAGTGTCTCTGGGATCGTGGCTAAACCCCGGCCAGGGCTGTGGGGGCACCAGGCAGTGTGTGTGTGGGGTGCGGGTGGGCGCCCCGGGGGCTGGATGCAGGAGGGATGCAGGGAGGGATGCTGGAGGCACAAACCGGTCCAGTTAACAAAGAGCGTCGTCCCCCGGCAGGGCCGGGAGCAGGGCACGCCTGTGTTTTATGGCAGGGAAGTTTGGAGTTTTCATTCCCAGAGTTTTCAATCAGTGAGTGAAATGGAAGAAAGCAAAAGAACCACGGAACAACAACAAAAAAACCCCATGCTACATATGAGAAGTCAGCCGGGTAGCCCCAGCACAGCCCTGGGATGGGATGCTGGCGCCTTTCCCTGGGTTTTTCCCTCTTTCCCCCCTGCTCCAGCTGCCCCTGCTCGCTGCCTCCACCCAGCACCCAGTCCCTGCCCAGGCACAGGGATGGGTGGCTTCTCCCAGCAGCAAGAGGTTGAAGTCCCCACACCTCGTGGGACACGTGCCACCGTGACGGCAGCCAAGGCCCTTTCCTGAGCTCTGGGGCTGTTCCTGCTCTGCACCAGGCAGCATTGATCCCAAACCCCCGCCTTGCCCCCCTGTCCCAGGCTCCAGCACCCCTCAAACCACCCCTGCCCTCCCCTGGCACCCTGCCTCTGCTACCCTGCTAGCACGAGAAACCTGGCCAGTGCTGCCCATCTCAGGCTCCCCGTCACCCTGCCAGCCCCCTGCCACCCTGCTCCGTGCCACCGCTGCAACACCAGACCTCTGTCCCTCTGCGTCCCTCCTGCACCCTGGGGATGCTCTCCCCTTGCAGCCGCAGCCTGGGCATGCTGCCTTGGCTCGTTTTGGGCTGCAGCCACAAAAATATCTCCAGGCAGACCCAGTTCCCCGTCCTGGCGTCCCTCCTGTCCTCTGTCCCCTCTCTGTCCTCCCTGTCCCAAACTCTGCCCACTCACAGCCTGGCCCTGCATTGCACAAGGTGCTTCTCCCTGCATGAGCCGCCTCTCCAGCTGCTTCCCGCGGGATGCAGGTGAGCTGTTTGGAGCGGCTGCAGGGAGCAGCTAAAACCAGAACAGGCAACACAGAAAAAAGGCAAAAAAGGTGAGGGGAAAAAAAAAAAAAAAAAAAGATGGCAAATGTACATATGCAAAGTAAATCAGGCAAATCTGCCCTCACTGCTCTCTCCTCATTCCTCCTCAGCAAGCGAGCACAGGGGGCGGGGGGGTGCGTTTAGCCTGGGCTAAACCCCCCCAAGTGCAATCCCTGAAAGCACCCGCACAGCTCAGGGATCCCACTGCCACGTACAAACCAGCCTCTGGTCTGCAGCCATTCCAGAGGTGGAGACATCCCCAAGACTTCCCTACACAAGCCAGCTCCCCGTGCCCGGCTTTTCCTGCACGGCTCCGACCCCGCAAACTCAGCTGCATCCCCTCCTCCAGTCACCAGCATGGGTGGGTGGCAGGGGAGCCGGTCCTGGACACGGCAGAGGGTCCTAATCCTGATTACAAGCATGGTGTCTCTTTAAAAGGTATTAAAAAGCACTTTAATTTAAAAAAAAAAAAAAGGAAAAAATAAAATGAGCCATAAAAAAACGGTTTGCATCGTCGATGCCCTCCCACCTTCAGCACTGCCAGCTCCCAGTGCCCCAGCTGGGCACAGAGACCGAGCATCCCGGGTGCTGGTCCCTGGGGAGGCAGCAGCATCCCCCTCCACCGCCCTGCCCTGCCCTGCTCCTACCTGCCACCACCTCGGCACGTCCGTCCCCATGTCCCCGCTGCCACCCGGGCTCTGCCAGGCAGCACCGACGCCGCGGCCACTGCCATGCCCACCGGTTTCGGATCAGACCTGGCGTGACGCCACGGCCTCCAGCCTGTCCGTGCTCGCTCTTCTCTGCTCAGCGCCAGGACCGCTCCTGAGCCGGGCAGGGGGCAAAAGGAGGGGTCGTCCTCCGCTCCGACATCCCGCTGCTGGCAGTGGCACAGCAGGCTCCCGGCCTTCATCGGCGACACCGAGGGCCGGTCTCTCCCCATCCAGCGCCGGACGCAGGTTTCCTTTCTCCCTACGCTTCCTTTCCCATTCTTCTTTTTTTTTTTTTTATTTATTTATTTAAAAAAAAAAAAAAAAAGAAACTGTTCCTAAGTAGAAAACATCTGCGATCACAAGTCAGTCTTTTTTGGCTATTGGTTTCCTTCCTCCTCCTCCTCCTCTCTTCAAATGACTTCTCATGAGGCAACGGGCACGGGCGGCTCTTCTGCACGGCCCTCTCCCTCCCCTGCGCACCCCTCGTGCCCCTGCCCGTCCCCGAGGGCCCCTAGTCCTTGACCAACTTGTACACATGGTGCTGGGCGCCGTGCTCGCTGGTGGAGACCTCAAAAACGAAGGCTATGCAGAGCAAGGTTTCCTGGGTATCCCTGTTCGTAACAACCTGCGGCAGAGCAGAGAGCGTGTTAGGAGGGGGCTGCACCCATGGGGAGATGCTGTTACACAGGGGGTTGCACGAGCTCAGGCACAGGCACTTCCATTGCACCACCAAAAATTTGCGACGCAGTTTTGGAGGGGTAGCATGGGCTTGGGCACAGCCACTTTAATCCCACTATTAGAAACTTGCTACCCATCATTTGGGAGATTTGCAAGGGCTCAGGCACAGGCAGTTTAATTGCACCACCAAAAATATGCTGCCCGATTTTTGAGAGGTAGCATGGGCTTGGGCACAGGCACTTTAATTGCACCATGAAAAATTTGCTGCCCATTATTTGGGAGACTTGCAAAAGCTCGGGCACAGGCACTTTAACTGCACCACCAAAAATTTATTACCCAGTTTCAGAGGGGTTGCATGGGCTCAGGCACAGCCAATTTAATCGTACCACCAGAAATTTGTTACCCATTATCTGGGAGACTTGCATGGGCTCAGGCACAGGCACTTTCATTGCACCACCAAAAATTTGCTACCCAGTTTTTGAGGGTTAGCATAGGCTCGGGCACAGCCACTTTAATTGCACCATTACAAATTTGCTATCTCTTACTGGGGGGTTGCACAGGCTCAGGCACAGGCACTTTCATTGCACCATCAAAAATTTGCTGCCCATTATCTGGGGGTTGCATGGGTAGAGGCACAGCCAATTTAATTGCACCACAAAAATTTGGTACCTGTTATCTGGGGGAGTTGGACAGGCTCATGCACTGACACTTTATTTGCACCATCAACATTTACTCCCTGTAATTCAGGGGGCTGCACAGGCTCTGGCACAGGCGCTTTAATTGCACCATGAAAAATTTGCTACCCAATTTTGGAGGGGTAGCACAGGCTTGGGCGCAGCCACTTTAATTGCACCATTATAAATTTGCTACCCATCATTTGGGAGACTTGCAAGGGCTCAGGCACAAGCAGTTTAACTGCTCCACCAAAAATATGCTGCCCAATTTTGGAGGGGCTGCATGGGCTCAGGCACAGTCGATTTAATTGTACCACCAGCCATTATCTGGGAGATTTGCAAGGGCTCAGGCACAGGCACTTTCATTGCACCATCAAAAATTTGCTACCCAATTTTTGAGGGGTAGCATGGGCTCAGGCACAGGCAGTTTAATTGCATCATTAAAAAATTGTTACCCATTATTTGGGAGACTTGCAAGGGCTCGGGCACAGGCACTTTAACTGCATCACCAAAAATTCATTACCCAGTTTTGGAGCGGTTGCATGGGCTCAGGCACAGCTAATTTAATTGTACCACCAGAAATTTGCTACCCAATTTTTGAGGGGTTGCATGCACTTGGGCACAGCCAATTTAGCTGTACCACCAAAAATTTGCTCCCCATTATCTGAGAGACTTGCGGGGGGTCAGGCACAGGCACTTTCATTGCACCATCAAAAATTTGCTACCCAGTTTTTGGGGGGGTTGCACCACGGGGTCTGGCACAGCCAGTGTATTTGCACTGCCAAGGCTGGGTGCTCGGGGCTGGGCAGCACACAGCAGGGATGGTGAGGTGGATGCAAGTGTGGGCTCCGTGCTCCGGGTGGGAAATGCTCCCTGGAAAAGGAGGATACCTGCAGGATGGTGAAATTCTCCAGGACGCTGTTCATCATGTACTTCTCTGGGAGGTGCTTGAGTTTGTGGATGAAGTTGATCATGTACTCGCACATGGGAGACCGGTGGATGCGGTAGACGAACCGGCCGTTCTCCAGCCGCGCGTACTCCGTCTGCGGGGAAGAGCCGGGGTGAGCAGCCACCCCCTGGGAGCCGAAACACAGCGGGGGGACACGGGCATGGGTGGGTGGCAGCCAACTGGGACAGGGCGGAGATGACCTCTCCGCTCCACCCAGGGACAGGCATGCACCCATGTGTCCTACACCCAGCCCTGGGGCCTTCTCCATCCCAGGACCCGCCGTGGACCCGATTCCCACCTCTTCCCCGTGCAGCAGGACTCAGGACTCACCTCCACCTTCTCCACGACCTGCTTCCCAAAGGAGCACACCTTGGTGGAGACCGTGATGGTCATGTTCTCTGCACTGCTGTACTGGCTGCTGACACCATAGAAAGTCCCCGGCCCATCCTGGATCGTGCTGTTTAGATCCGCCTGGAGAGATGAGAGTGGAGAGAAGGTCCCATTAGGTGCCATCACACCCAGCTCTCCATGGGGACAGGGCACACCAGCTTACAGAGCTGCCCAGGATGCTCCCACTCTGCCAGAAGGGTGCCCAACCTGCAACGAGCCCGTGGCTGGAGGACAACCCCCCCCTCCATCCTCGTCCTCCCAGCATCGTACCCAAAATTTGACGAGGAAGAAGGAGTTCTGGGGCCCACGCTCATAGAGCTCCTTGAGGCCACCTTTCTTCTCAGGGAACTTGTCATAGATCTGGCGGATGTCCACGGCCTCCAGCAGCGGATCGCTGTACGAGGGGTTCGTCTGGCCGATGTGCACGAAGAGGTGTTTGCTGTACTGTAAGGGACGGGGCGGGGAAAGGAAAAACCAGAGGTCAGATGGAAGCGAGATGCCACCAAGCGCAGTGATGGGCACCATCCCACCCGGCTGGTGGGGACACAGAGGGGACCGTTACCGTTTCAGCATCCCGTGGCACCTCCATGAAGGCGGAGTACTCGAGGAGCCGGAGCTTGGCAGAGGCGATGGTGCGGTCCTGCCAGACGGGCACGGCCGAGGCGGCTGGTGGGAGCGGAGCCAAGGGCTCATAACCTGGGAAGGGGGAGCATGGGGAGGGGGAGGGGGCAACCATGAGCTGGGACCAGGACCGGGACAGCAATGCTGTCCTTAACCACATCCCCCCCGCCCTGTATCTCCCAGCAACGGGGGTTTTCCCACAGGGTGGCCAAAACATGGGATGTGCCGGTCCCTCTCCTGGGTGGAAAGGGACTGGGGAGGGGGGGACACAGCTGGGAGCAGCAGGGTCCTGCTCACCAGGGGGCTTTTTGTCAGGCTTAAAGCCAGGTTTTTCCCCCTGCAAGGCTGGGGAGGGGACCACAGGTGGGTGGCACTGTGGGTGGGAGGGTTGGACCGGGACAGGGGACATAGAACCTAGCAGGGGTCCTGCACAGGGGCAAGGACAGCACTTACTGGCTAGTGATGGAGGCATGGGTGGCTGGATGGGGTAAGCTGGTTGTGCAAACGGTTTAATGCTGGAAAGCAAAGAGCATCATTAGGTTAACGAAGCCCAGGTCACCCCAGCCCCTTGCCAAGGGCGAGGGGGGGGTCCTGCCCAGCACCAGGCAGTGGAGGGGTTTTGTACTCACTCCTGAGAGGGTCCAGGCTGTCCTGGGATAGGCCCACTCCAAAACTGCGGGAAGAGCACAAGGAAGAGTCAGGCAGCTTCTGACACCCCCCCCAAATTCCCCTCCACACCTGCTGCAAACTGCCCCCAAAGCCCCCCCCTGCACTGCCACCAGGGCTGAGGGTGGCCATCAAATGTCACCCCCCACCCCCGTCCCCTGTGCAGCTCATACACGGGGATCCCTGTGTCCCCCCCACCTCAGGGTGTCTCTGTATGGGGGGGTGCGGGGCTGTCCTCACCCTGGGGGCAGCAGAGAAGACGGCCTGAGGAAGAGGAGGGGGGGGGCTGAGCTTGTTCTGCAGGACGCTGGCTGACACGATCTGCGCGGAGGACATGGAAGCCATGCTCTGCAGAGCCTTATCCTTCGAGACCTGGTCCTGCGGGGGGCACAGGAGGAAGACGGGGGTTACCGGGGCAGACTGAGACACACACACACACCCCACCCCCCCCAATCTGAGTGTGCCTGGCAGGTTTTGCAAAGCTTGGAGCCGGTCGTGCAGACTGGCCGAGGGACCAGGGCAGGTGGATGCCCCCCCCCCCCCTAAATTCACCCACATTAATTAAGGCTTGAAGCTTCCAAGTGTCCCGTGGGCAAGAGCTGCCAAGTCTGGAAGGTGTCCCCACTCCCCCTGCAAGGGTTTGGCCCCTTTGTGGGAGGGGACAAAAAGCAACGGAGAACAAAAGGCATCACAAACTCGAGCTCAACTTACCAAGTTCATGGCCTGTCCGCAAAAGAAAAAAAAAAGATAAAGGTTAGAGCATGGTGGGAGCCTGCAGGCACTGTGTGCACCCCCTGAGCTGTGCATCCCCCACCCCAGCTCATCACCGCAGTCTGATTCGGGAAGCAAACCCCTCGACCCAGCTGGTCACCAGGGGATGCATACGGTGGGCAACGATGCCCAGCCTTAATCCCACCGGGAACGGGGTGCCGATGACCCTCACTATTTCAGAGGGCTGCTGTGGCGAACCAGGCTCCACCGTTGTTGGCTCTTAAATATCCTTTACAGCTTTTCATACCACTTACAACCTCCTCAGCAGCTCCCAGCTCTGGCACGGAGAGGAAGAGCTGCCCAGCTCCTGCCCTGCCCGGCAATGGGCACCGGCACCCGGCTGCCCCGGGACGCCAGCACCAATTCCACCGCAGGCACCGCAAGGAGGACCCTGGGCACAACCCCGCTACGCCTGTGGGCATTTATATAGCAGACCAATCCTTTTTATCTTTTTCCTTTTTTGCTCTGGAGGTCGCAGCACCACTGGACAGGGGCGGAGGGCACCGAGGTCTTGCCCAGGGGACAGGGTTGCTCCTCCAGCCGCATCGCAAGGACACGCGCGTGCCGGTCCCATCGCCCACCCTCTGTTTTCCCTCCGAACCCTCCTCAGGGATCAATGGCTCCATTTATTTTTCACCTGGAGCAGGGCAGGAGTGCGGGCATGCAGCCACACGCCGGGTAGCACTAAGACGCACGTGACTGCAACTTAAAGATATATAGGTATTGCTCACGGGAGGGACTCTCCGTTCAGCAGGACAAGTGCTTTGCCCCCAGGTATGGCTGGCAAGGGATGTTTCGCATCCACAGTGTATTTTTATGATTTTTTTTTAATTTTTATTTATTTATATATTGCTCAGGGGGATCTCTGCCCTGCCTGTACCCTGCCAGATCCCTGCAGGCAGCGAAGCCAGGGATGGAGAGCGCAGCCACGGATGCCGGTCTCCATCGCCCCAGCCCATGAGGTCACTCCTGCCTCCAGCTCCCCCATGCCCTGTGCTGTGCAGCAAGGAAAGCCTATTTTATTCTGGTTTATTCTATTTTATAGGCTTCTGCTGTTGCTGCCCCCTGTCCCCAACTGCCCCTCGGGGTGGGGTCAGGTTTAAGACAGACAAGCCCAGAGGAGCCTCCCAGGACAGCTCTGGCTGCCTTCTCCTGCCATCTCCCAACTGACCCCCCTGGTCAGGGGGACCCTTCCTGGCACCCTGCTCCTGCTGAAGGGCTTTGGAGGGCATGGCTTGGGCGGCTCCCGGGCAGCGTTAAAGCTTCGGGGACCAGAATGCCAGCATCAGCTCTGACAGTGCCCCCCCCCCCCCGCCAGCCTCAGTGCTGGAGACTTGGGGACAGTGCCCGGGACAGGGAGCTGGCGATGCTTTTGGGACCCTGAGGTGGTGGCAAGGGGCTGAAAGGTTTTCTAAGCTCCCCCACCCTCGGGAAGGCAGCAGGTTCCCCCCAGATCCTGCCCAAGGAGATGCCCTCCGGTGTGACGATGCAGGGAGCAACCCTGGAGCATCCCAGGCTATGCAGCCCAGCCTGGAGCTGGCTGTCCCCACTGGGTGGCTGTGCAGTGGGGACCCCTCTGTCCCCAACCTTGCACCGTGTGGGTCCAACCCGAGCAGGGCTCGGTCCTTCGGTGATGCCACCAGTCCTGCCCATGCTCATCCCCCCGCATCATCACGCTCCCCATCACCGCCACGAAGCTCGGTGGGAACGGTTACGGAAGGGTTAGTCGGGCTCCATGAGGAGGAAGGAAGGAAAGAAAAGCCAACCAGAGAAGAGAGGATGATCCAGTTTTTCCTCGCTCGGCTCCCTTGGCCCCTGGGACCACGGGCTGCCCCAGGACCGCTGTGCTCCCTCCCCAGCACCACGGCCCCATCCGGACCTGCTGCCACCCGCATCCCCCAGGTGCCACCTGGGCCATACTCAGACCCTGGTGCATCACAAGCCACCGGGCTGGCAGCCTGCAGGGACCCCCGGGACCCCCCGCTTCTGCCCAGATCCTGCTGGCACCCGCTGTGAGCAGGGCCAGGTCCCCGCTGGGGCTGGGGGAGGGTTTTTGCACCCCTTGCTTGAACCCCACTTTGCCTCGCTGGCTGCTCAGGGGGGTCTTTCCCCTCCTGGGAAAACCTCTGATGACCCAAAAGAGGGGGAAGCCCTTGTGCATCACCCGAGGAGGGTTTAAACCCCCATTTTCCCATGGCGGAGCCCTTGCCTGGGTGAAAGGAGGGGATCTGGCACCCAAAGTCACCCTCCTGGGGGAGAGGGAAGGGGTCTGCCACCCCATCCTTTGCACTTTTCTCTGGGTATCCTGCAACGATGCTTCTACAAACCTTCCAGTCCCAGGAGCCAAGGGAGGGGGAAGAAAAAAAACCACCAAAAAGGAGAGGTAACGAAGGAAAGCAAGCGGCACATGGCAGAGCCGAGCGCGTTAGTTGTCAGCAGGCGGGGGGGCCAGGCGGGGCGGTGGGGGGGGACACGCGTACCTTCAGCTTGGACTGAATCTCCCGAGATTTCCGTCGGGCAAGAACCTGCAAGTGGCTAGAGACCTGCAGAGAGAGAGCAGAAGGAGAGGGGGAACAGCAGAGCCGTCAACCAGAGGAAAGGAGAAGGAAGGAGAGGGGCTGCCCATGCTCACAGAGACACCGCCGCGGACACCTGGGCAAGGGCGCCAACGTACCTTGATGCCAACCTGGTACTCCCGCACCTTCTTCCGAGCTAGAACCTGTATGTGGCTGGACACCTAGCGCCCGCCACGCCGTTCGGAAAGGAAAATACAGACAGTGTGAAGATATGTTCCCCCAGCAAGGTGGGATGCTCTTCCCGGGGAAGGGAGCGGGGAGACCGGGGGGAGCGCGCGGGGCTTGATGCTCCTGGAGATGCTGAGGGTCCTGCGCCTGCTGCGAGCTGAAGGGAGGAAAACTGGGGGGAGGGGTACTCGGTGCTGTGCTGATGGACGCTGGTTTGTGCCCCCCCCCCGGGTGGGGTGAAGCTCCTCAGAGTGAAGCTGCCGCAGTTGGAGCATCCACGTTTACCATCTCTCTGGGCTTCCCGGCCGGACAGCCCCCCCGGCCCCTGCGAGCGCAATGGGGTGCTGCCTGCACCCAGCGCCCAACACCTGGCCCGGCTCATTTGGGGTGCCCCTGGGTGGGCTGCAGGGGGGCTGCCAGGAGGGACAGGCTCATTCCCCCTGCACTCCTGCTGAGTTTGCAGGTGGGGAAGGTGAGAAGAGGGTCGCGGGGGGTGGGGGTGGTTTGTGTGTCCAGACACCTGTAAGAGCAGGATCCAAAGAAACGGGGCAGGAAAGGCGCAGCGTGGATGGGGTGCCTGCCCTGAGCCCCGGGCAGGGTGGGGGGCACCAGGGCTGATTTTGGCAAGATTTTTCTCCCACCAGCACCAGGCGGTCCAAGAAGGGACACCAGGCTGTCCATGACATGACCACGCAGAGGGGACAATGCCACATGCGCTCTCTGCTGTGACTTCCCCAAGTGCCCCCAGAGCATCGCTTTCGCCCAGTGCTGCATCCTTCCCCCTGCAGAGGTTGGAGCGGGGGGGGGGGTCCTGTTAAGGCTTTAAGCTGCTCAACACTGGTCTGAACACAAGGATGGTGGCTGGACACTGGTCTCTCTCCCTCCAGCACCAGTTCTGGAGGGATGTCCCTCCCAGTGCCTGGGGACCAGCACCCTGCCCTGGTGGGGACTCGTGGCAGGGGACAGTCCCAATGTAAGTGTCCCCATGCCCCAAACACATCCATCCCCCCACGGGGGGAGACGCACCCTGGCTCTGCCGGACAGGCAGCACGGCTGCTGGTTGGGGACAAAGATGGAAGGAAGAGGCCACCAGACACGTGACACATGGACATGTCCCACTGAGGGCCACAGCACCCCACTGGTGGGGTCTCTGGCACGAGGGTGCAGCGAGGGCTTGCAGCCGGGATGGATGCGACCCTGCCTACACGCTGTGAGGCGAAGGACCACCGCGTGCCCCCTGCCCTGCCAGCATCCTGCCCGCACGCTGCCTGCCCAGCACCAGGGCAGCGAGGCTGGGGCAAGGGCTCTGCCGTAGCTCCGGGCCCCCCAGGACCAGCACCACCACACAGCCCGTCCCCTGGCCAGGATGGGGGTGCCTTGCTCTCAGGCCGGGGGCTTTGGGGGTGCCCTCACCGTGGTGCCTGGCACAAGTGCCATAAAGTCTGGCAAGGGGCAGAAGTGGGACCGGTCTCCGGATCCGGGTGGAGCAGGGAAGAGATGCACCAGACGCACACACTGCTCGGCTGGAGATTCCAAGGGCTCCTGTCACCCGCGGGGTGACCCCAGCCAGGCGGGGGGGCTGGGAGCTGCCTGCCCCGGCCCCCCAAATTTCAGGGCATCCCCAGATGGGGCTGGGACAGACCAGCCCGAGGGTGTTTGTGCTCGCAGACGAAGCTCCACGCAGAGGATGAGGGTCCTGCTGGCAGCAACGGTGGCTCCAGGAGAGGACACAGAGGATGGGCAACTCAGCCAGACACCCACTCCCCCCCGGGGCTTACCTGGCACCCCCCTCCCGACCCCCCCTCCAGAGACAAAGCAGAGCGATGCCCTCACCTGCTTCCTCGTCCGTGTCTTCCCCGTCCGCAGCTTGATGTACCGGGCTATCAGTTCATTACGACCTGCCGGCAGAGCCAGGGGGTCAGCCCCGGGGTAGCGGGGGGGCATCAGCCCCCAAAGGCACCTCTGCCCCCCTGTCCTGCCCAGCCCAGCCCAGCCTGATGATGCTGGTCCTTAATGAGGCCGGTCCTTAATGAGGGAGGCACTGCCAGGAGATGGCGCTGCCATGACAACTGTCCAGCCCAAGGGGACAGCGGGGTGGCCCAAGGGGACATCAGGGTGGCCACCCCCCTACCAGGCCAGTGAGACCCACCTGGTGGCCCCCACCCCACCGGGTTTGCCAGCCCCTAGATGCAGGGGGCTCAGAGTGGGGATGCCAGCCACCGGAGACCCCCACCACAGCAGGGTCCCCAAACACAGGCAACCACGGACACCCCCCAAAAGCCATCCCTAGGGCAGCCACCCACCCGGCTCCATGCAGCCCTTCCCACGAGGGTCCTGGGGTGTCCCCCTGGCACCCCACTTCCCGTTTGCGAGCCATGCTGGCCTTTCCACCACTATTTCCTAACGTCCTGGGTCTAATTCGAAGCAGAAGTTGCTTTTGCGCCACATTTTAGAGGCCAGCTGTGGCCAATCTATGTTCAAACGTCAGAGCAGCTGGGAGCTTTCTTCTCCCAGCCCCGGCCCCGGCCCCCCCGCCGCCGCGCCCCCCGCGCACGGGGGCGGCCAGGCACGCCAGATTTATTTTAATGGACCAGATGGTCGCGGTTGGAACTTGTCGAAATGCCCTTGGAGAGGGTTTCGGCTTTAAAAAAAAAAAAAAAAAATCTCTTAAAAAAAAAATAATACACCCCCCACCCCCCCCACACTCTTCTACCCCAACCAGCCCCCTCCCAGCCCCAGAGCAACTGGGCCCTCCTGGAGGGGGGGACACATGGGGACAGACAGGGCCAGGTGCTGTGCTGGGATGGCTGTGGGGTGTCCGTGCTGGGCAGGAGCTGGTGGGTGGGTGGGGGTCCTGGAAATGAGGGTGCCCCCTGCACGGCCAGCGTGGCACCCCCAAGCCACCCCACAGCCCTGAGCACAGCTCCCATCCTGCCCGCCACTCCCAGCCTCGTTAGTGCCTAATTAGGGCCAGGTCCCCAAGGGTGCCCTTTAGGGCCAGGTGAGCTGATGCCTGCAGCAGGGTGCTGCCAAGGGCTGTGGGCACCCTGGTGCTGAGCCCCAGTTTGGGGGTGCACCTTCACTGAGCACCGCAGCATCCCCCTTCGCACACCCCGCTCCCGAGTCGCATCCTCTCCTTCCCCATAGCCAGCCCCTGGGAAAGAAATCTGGGAAAGAAAAGTGGGTGCCTTCGTGCACCCCAGCGGGGCAATCAACCCAGTGCCCAGCACCCAGCGCCAAGCGTCTCCTGCACCCATCCTGCCTCGCATGACGTCCCAGCCACCACCCTGGGCTGCGCCCTCGCACCCTGTGCCCGCGCACCCTGTCCCTGTCCCCCGTGATTCACCCAGGCCCGTGCCATTCCCTCCGAGAGGGCACGTCCTCCTCCAAATTACCACATTCCCCAAATTCCTCTCCCCTGACACCACCACGTGAACCAGTTGGACAGGCTGGGTTAAAAATAACCCGGCGGGCAGCGAGTGAGAGCAGCGGGGGGCCAGCGTGCCCAGCCTGGCCCCCCAGCTCCCACCTGCTCCGCCACCCCCGCACCGCTGGCATCAGTGGGGCACGGGCTGCCGTGACCATGGGCACCCCAAGGGACCCCCCCAAAAAAGGGGGAGTGGTGGAGAGCAGTGGCACTGGCACACCTTTGTGTCGGATGCCAGCATCGCCTGTGCCACTGGTGGCCCTGGGGGTCCCAGTAAGCTCAGCACCACCAGCTGGGGGTCCTGGGGGTCTCGGTGAGGAAGGGGGGGGGATGGGGGGGGAGATGAAAGGCAGCCGGCGGGGGCTGCTGCCTCTTTAAGCAGCTGCCAGATGTCTCCGAAAGGCTGGAAAAACCGGTCGGGGCTCGGCGTGCTGCACAGGGCCAGGCTCCCGGCGGCACTTCAGCTATTCCCGGAGAAATCCAAAAAATGCACCCGCTTGGGAAGCCCTGTGCTCCCCCCAGCCCCGACGCCCTGCGCTGGGGGCCCGGGGAGCTGGCATGGGGACGGGGACAGTGGCACCCAAAGCCCCATCCCCTCTGCCCACCGGCAGCGGGTGAGCCATCGCCGGTGACAGCAGCATCCCGGGCGGACGGGTGTATTTTGGAGGCTGGGGATGAAGGCGCCGGCCCTGGTGCCTTCATCACCGCAGGGTGACAGTAACATGGCAACCTGTCCCCGGCTCTCAGGTCACTAGCCCTAGGGGTGACATGATGGGAGGTGATGGGGAGGATGGACCAGCCCGCCCCCAAGCAGGCATGGGGACACCATGGCACCTTCCGCTGCTCTTTGGTGGCACCACGCACCCTGCGCCAGTATCAACCCCTGCCTCCATCACCCATCCTCATCCTCTTCCCGTTGCAGAGCCACCAAGACGGGTGTTTTATGCCACCGGAAACTGGGCTGAGACCCCCTCCCCCAAACTCATTGCACCAGTGGGGCCCGCCAGCCCCACTGCTGCCAACAAAGTCACCCACAGCTGAGCAGGGTGCTGGTGGTGGCCGGGGGCGGGTGGGTGGCCCTCGTCACCGGGTGCTGCCCGCCACCAGGTCCGGTTGGGGGAGGTTTGGGGAGCGATGCGGAGGCGCATGGGAGCGGGAGGGTTGGCGCTGGCCCCGCAGCCCTGCGCCCGCTCCCTGCCTGCACCCGCTCCCTGCCCGCACCCGCTCCCTGCCTGACGGCTTCACCAAACCAGTCGGTCCGGCAGGGCCGAGAGAGGGAGGGAGCGGGAGGGAGAGCCAGCGCAGAGGGAGGGGACGTGGGTCACTGCCACCTCCCCGGTCCAGCTCCGGGATGCACCTGGGGAAGCTGCTTTTGGGGTTGGGGGGGTGCTCGAAGGCGATGCCCCGGTGTGGGTTTGGGGCAGGAGGTTTTGCTTCACCCCCAGCCGCTCCGTCCTGTCCCCACCACTCACCGTACATCTTGCCCTCATCCGAGAGGATGATTTTCCGCCGGCCGCAGGGGGGGTAGATCGCCAACGCCTCCTGGAAGCTCTGCTCGATGTCCGGACTCCACACGCCCTCGGCATCATTGTCCAGACTCTTGTCCATGCCGTCCTGGCCATCTTCCCGCCCCTCCCCGGGGCTGCCGCTGGCGTTCCAGCTGTTGGACGCTATGGTGCTGGCTGCTCTGGGCTCCGACCCTGAGCCCCCACGGACACGCGACAACCTGCTGGGACACAGGGGACACCCATCAGCCCCTGAGACCCCTTGCTGGTGGTATGGGGCTGCAGTGACAGCACGGCCCCAGGTCTGTCCCCAGTGCTGGCCCTGTCCCCACTCACAGCCAGGGCTGGGAGCAGCATCCCGGTGTGGGGCATCAGAGGCACACACAGGCTTTCCTGGGGCGCAGAGCCATGATTTCCACGAGTACCCCCAAATCCAAGCCACGAGCAACCATCCAGGGTCCCCCCAAATAAAGGTTGGGAAGGAAACAGCCCAGATACCGCATTATCCGTACGAGGAGCTCGGGCACTCGGCACCCATGGGTGACACCCCGGGACGGGGCGGCAGCAGCCCCGCAGCCTGCGAGCCCTGACCCCGCACCAGCACCCACTGCCACCCCACCGCCTCCTTGGGCGAGCCGTGCCCAAAATCACCCCCAGCCCCAAAAATTCTGGCAAAGACAGAGTTGGGATTTGAAGGGAGATGCTGGGCGGCTCCAAGCCAGACCCCGCTAATGGAAACCAGGCGGCCAGAACCCTCCGGCAGCCCTACCCCTGGCACCGGCAGAGGCCCCCCACCCCGAGGATGCTCAGCCGGGGCGCTGGGTGCTCCCCAAGTGGCGGGTGATGCCGGGGAGCCTTCAACACTCCTCCTCCTCCTCCTTTTGCCCGGCTCCCGGCGCAGTGTTTTGCAATAACATGTTTGGCGGCAGCTGCCGGCGGTGGGAGCGGAGAGGTGTCTCCTGCGCTGCTGCGCTTCCCGGACGGCTGGGAGTGTACAAAGGTCTTCGGCGCAGACATCTCCTTTTAAAGGAACTGCAAGCAGCCCTGCTGGCTCAAGCGTGCTGCGAGGCCTTCTTTTTTTTTTTTTTTTTCCTTTTATAAAAAAAGAAACTTCTCCCCCCCCCCCGCCCCACTCTCCCCATCTCTCTCCCTCGCCGTGACGTGATGTCAGCCCCTCCGGTCCCCGCCACCCGCCCCTGCCCGCTGTCCCCCCCGCTTGCTGCTCCCCCTCTTGCCGAGCGCTGTGGCCAAATAAGGAGAACTGGATTGTAGGATCGAGCCGGCCGGCCAAGAGCGGGATGGCGGCGGCGGTGCTGGACAGGCCTGTGGCACCCCGAGTCCCGTGGCACGCCGAGTCCCACGCCATCCCGAGCCCCATGGCACCCCCAGCCCCTGCACCCCGACTCCTGCGACACCCCGAGCCCCACGGCACCCCGAGCCCCTGCACCCTGACTCCTGCGACACCCCGAGCCCCACGGCACCCCGAGCCCCTGCACCCTGACTCCTGCGACACCCCGAGCCCCACGGCACCCCGAGCCCCTGCACCCTGACTCCTGCGACACCCCGAGCCCCACGGCACCCCGAGCCCCTGCACCCTGACTCCTGCGACACCCCGAGCCCCACGGCACCCCGAGCCCCTGCACCCTGACTCCTGCGACACCCCGAGCCCCACGGCACCCCGAGCCCCTGCACCCTGACTCCTGCGACACCCCGAGCCCCACGGCACCCCGAGCCCCTGCACCCTGACTCCTGTGACACCCCGAGTCCCACGGCACCCCGAGCCCCTGCACCCTGACTCCTGCAACACCCCGAGTCCCACGGCATGGCAGCTGTGCCTGCTGCTGGGGTGCTCCGTGGGGCAGCCCCCAGGAGGGAGATGTCATCCAAACCCAGCGGGGTGGTGGGGGTGGGAGGGTAGGGGGACACCGGGGCAAGGCACTGGGCAGGGATGGGGAGGGTGGCCACAGCGGGACCCCCCAACTGCCCCCCCCCCCCAACAGCTCAGCTCTGTCCCAGTGTGGGGTGCAGCTGTCTCGGCCAGGCACTGAGCCCCAGCTGCCCCACAGCAGCCCAGGATCCCCAGACAGGGGGAAACCACAGACCCCCCAGATGCCCCACAGCAGCCTGAGACCCCACAGTCCCCAGACCCCATGGTCCTACAGTGACACCTGAGCCCACAGTGGCCTGGAACCCCCCAGCAGCCCAAGACCCCCCCAGCTGCACCATGGCAGCTCAGGAGCCCCCAGCCTCAAGATCCCACCGTGGCCTGGGACCCCGCAGCCCTGCGCCAGGCTGGGAGTTGGCAGCATCCCGGGACCCCACGGGGCTGCCATCAGTCACCCCAAAAGCTGGTGCTGGGGGGTGGCTTTGCAGGGACCCACCAGAGCCCCTGCCCACCTTGACTGATGGGTGCTTTTGGGGCCAAGAGCGAAGCTATAGGGCCAAAGGCAAAGCTATAGGGCCAAAAGCAAATCTATAGGGCTGAAAGCAAATCTATAGGGCTGGATTCACCACTGCAGGCAGGATCCTGGAACAAGCAGCGTGACCAGTGCCCTGGGTCACTGTCCCCACACCGGGCATCACGTGCACAGGCGGGGTGCCAGCTGCCCACACACCTTGCCTGTGGCACACATCCCCCCCTCCCCAGGAGCTCCCCAACACTCCCCCAGCACCCCCAGCCCCCTCCCACCCCACTGCCCCCCCAGCAGGGAAACCCCAGCCCAGCCTTTTCAGGGAAGCCGGGAGAAAAGGGAGGGTGATGCTGGGGCCACGGCCAAGGTGAGAGGAAGCAACAACTCCTCCTCCTCCTCCTCCTCCTCCTCCATGGAACCTGCTTTTGGCCAGGCCGAGACACTGGATTTCCTGGAGGGAGGGTGCAAGGCACCGCGCTGACGCAAGGCATGGCCGAGCTCTGCGCTCCACCCAGCCCTTACAAAACACCAACAACAGGAGCAATTAGGAAACCGGCATGGCTGGACAGCCTGCGGAGGGACCGCTGGCCAGACCTGCTCTGGGCAGGGAGGGGACCGGACCTGCCAGAAAACATGTCACCAGCTCCTGCCTCCCAGCTGCTCCCCAGGGACCAGGGGGAGAAGCCCCCTCCCAGGGCACAGGCATCTCTGTGGACCACTGATGCGCAGTGGGGATGCTTGCCCCCGGGAGGAGGGATGCTCGCTGGTACCCGTGCTCACTCACCCACCCCTCTGCACCCTGCCTTTGTGGGGTGCCACACTCCAGCCCCAGGGTTTAGAGGGTGCTGGAGGAGGGCTGCACACCCACGAGGTCCCCCCGCATGGGTGAGACGGGTGCCCGCAGCGGGCAGGGGAGGATGCTGCCGAGGCAGCCCTTATCTCCCTGCAAGGCCAAGGCTGTGCCAGGAGATGGGGACGGCATTCCCACGATGGGGATGACGGGGACAGCATTCCCACGATGGGGACAATGGGGACAGCATTCCCACAGGCTCACAGAGCTCGGCTCCGGCACCTCGTGGTAGGGGATGCGAGGGAAACCCAGGGTTGGGAGAGCTGCTTGGGGCTGGAGAGCTTGGAAAAGCAACAAGAAGCTTCTCTACACCCTGGGAAAGCAACAAGGGTGGTTGCAAAGAGGGAGGGATGCTCAGGCGATGGGTGTTTTCTGGTGAGTCGGGGGAAGGAAATATTCTGGAGGCAGCGGCTGTGGTTGGAGCGGTGCAGTGGGCATCCTGCTGGGGCTGGGCGCGGGTGCTGAGGTCAGGAGCAGGGTGCTGTTGGGACCAGCACAACCAGCCACGATAGGGATCGGGTCGGGGGCATGCGGGATGGCACGAGGAAGAGCACTTGGGCCTGGGAGCATGGGGACATCGCTGCTCGGAGCCAGGGGCTGTGGGGCCTGTTGCCCCTGCAAAGCCCCCAGGTGCAGGACAGCACCCTGTCCCCATCCCTGTCCCATGCTCTTGAGCTGGGGGGAACGGTGTGTTCCTCTTCCCTTGCACGCTGAGCCCCACAAGCGTTGCCCCAACTCACGCCCCACCTCAGGCACAGCCCTGGCAGCCCCCGCCCTGCCCCAAGCCTCTGCATCCCGGCTGCACTGGGCACCCAGCAAAGAACCGGGGGCTGCCCAAGCAACGGGGTGATGCCACCCAGCCCTACCTTGGCCAGTGTCACGGCACAGCGATAAACACCCCGTGACACACTCCTTGCTGGCCCCGGCCATCCCTGTCCTCCCGGCTGGTGCCAGTGCCAGCATCACCCCTCCTTGGGTGCAGCCCCCCAGCTGCCACTCTTTGCAAACTGGGGTGGTTATTGCCACAGCATCCCCCCGCAGTGCCGGGGATGCAGGGCATGGCCACCACCATCTGCTGCAGGAGGGGTCCTGCAGCACAGCATGGCCCCAGCTGACACCATCCAGCCCCAAGGTCCCCTCCTTACCTAGGGCTCCCCTGACCCACAGCGGAGCAGCACCAGGACCCCATGGGACGATCCCCCGCGATGCTGGGGACACTGGGTGGGCCAACAGACTCTGGTACGGGGGTCCAGCTGCATCCCAGCTCCATCCCGCCTTCCCATGCAGGGGGCCCAGGGCGATCCAGCCCTCCTCCCTCCACCCCTGCACCCAGACCCCACGGCGAAAGGATAAAAGTTCACCGGCAAGCCCGGGCAGGCGCGGCACAGCGCGGTGCTCAGCCTCGCACCGGCACAGGCAGAGCGCTGCCGCCTGCACCAGCCCCAGTGGGGGGACGTGTGAGGCCACCGTCACCCCCTTCCCATCACCGTGATCCCAGGGGTGAAGGGGGAAAGGAGCCCCCATCCTCTCTGGTGCTGAGTATGCAGCCCCCCGCCAGGGCTGGCTTGGGAGGGGGGCTGGGGAGTCCCACTGCGACGAGGTCCCTGGGGACAGCCCGCCTGTGGGGACGTGGAGAGGGGCTGCTCCGTCACACAACAGGTTCTGGATGATCCCATATAAGCAAATCCCAAAGGTGAGGCTCCCGGGCACCCCGGCTCCTCCCTGCGCCCCCCGGCACATCAGGGCTCAGCAAGAAGGTGGCTGGGGGTCCACCAGCAGGCAGAGACCTTTGTTAACGTGCCCCTGTTGTGGGCAGGGGACATCAGTGTGCTCCTTGGCTCGGCAAGGGCAGCGCTGGCCGGTGGCAGTGTCCCTGCTGCCACCCCTGCCCATCCCATAATACGGCTGGGAACAGGCCGGGAGAAACACTGCTCACAGCACCGACACACCAGCTCCAGAGAGCCCTTCGAAGCAAACCCAAAAGCCTTGGGGGTCCCGGGGGACCCCAGTAAGACCCCGACATGCCACGCACAGAGCCCGGCCACCCTGGGCTGAGCCCAGCACGACCCTACCGCGCTTTTCTTGCCGTAGCCAAGCATTTTTCGCAGGAAGCCCATATCCCTGGCAGCTCGCCCAGGGACCCTTCGGGAATGCCCTACCCCATGCCCTGCCCCGATCCCACAAGGGGCACCATCCCGGTTGGCATGTGGCCGTCCCGGGGACGCCCAGCACCCATCGAAGCGAGCGGCAGCGGCTGAGCAAGACCCGGCTCGGCGGGGCGGGCGGTGGAAGGTTTGTTTACATCGCACTCCTCTTCCAAACAGCTCTGGGGCTGCGGTGAGGGATTCCCCGGCTTGCGAAGGGCGGTCGCCCTGCTCCCTCCCACCCAGGTTTGCACCTCCTTGACGGGAGGACCAGCCACCTTCTCCCCAAAGGGACCCCCGGCGTGGGTTGGGGACCCAGGCAGTGGCAGAGCCCCCCATGCGCCAGGCCGGCTCCCCACGAGACAGCCCGACTAATTTCCTCCCCTCTATCGCTTCCTGTCCCTTCCGGCTTGGCGGGCGGCTCAGGAAGCAATCGGAGCGGGGAAACCGCAGGAGGCCACGTGGCAGCATCCCACCAGGGTCCTCAGTGCTGCCAGGGCCGCCCTGGGCACGTGCCCCCCAGCTCCGGCCAGACCCCTGCAGCCAAAGGGTCCCTCAGCTCCCAGCGAAGCCCCGGGGACCCACAGGGATGCAGCCGATCCTCACTCAACAGCACGAGGGATGCTCAGACCCCTCATCCCGAAGAGCGGTGGGGGAACAAGGAGGAAACCAGAGTGATTGGCCCTGAAAACATCTGGGAAGGGATGAGGGAGGGGGTCAGGTGCCCCCCAGGGCACAGCCCTCCTAACGGCAGAACCACGGGCGCCCAAACCAAGCCCTCTGTCAACTCTTCCTCCAGTCCCAGTAGGGTGGTGGAGCTGGGTTTCGGCTGCTGGAGGACCTGAGCTGGTTTTGCTCAAGCCTCCAGGCTCAGGACCTGAGGGCAGGGGACTGACGGACACCGTATCCCGGCTTCCCTCCCTGGCCCAATTACGGCCGCCCTGCCCAGCCAGGACGGGGCGTTTCACCCAGCAGCGCATAAATAGAAAGCTTTTGCAGCATTAATTGCTCTCTGCGTTATGAAACGAGCTGGATGGAAACAACAGGGTTGGTGTCGCCTGCCAGGGACAGGCCACAGCCACGGCCGTCCCGTGACACCCCCAGCGTCGGTGACCCGTGGCATGGCCAATGCCAGGCATGACACCCACTGGGGACCGTTGGATTCGCCTTGCTCCTGGGCCAAAATACACCCATCCCGGGATGTCTCCCAGCGAACATCCCCGGCAGACGAGCACGGGGCATCCGTGTCCCAAGTCCCCAGGGACTCCCCCAGCACCGCTTGTCCCAAGGGTCTCTGGGGTCAGGGAAGCCCCAGGGCCAGGCAGCCCCATGCCTGCAGTGGGACGGTGTCCCGGGTACCCTGCCAGCCCTCGGACCAGCTCCTGGGAGGAGAAATGCCTCCACGGAGGAGTTTTGGGTGCTGCTGACCCCATTTTATGCCATTGCGGCAGGGCTAGGGAAAAAAGTCTTCTGGGGAATTGCTGGCTGCCAGGCGAGGAGGAGGAGGAGGAGGAAGGCTGCAATGCATTTCACACCCGCCCCCGGCCGCCTCCACCCCTGCGAAACCCAACCCTGCCCGGGGAGCAGCTGCACCTGCTGCCCGCGCCGTGGCACCCGCCAGAGCCCAGCCAGCATCACCGCGCTCCCAGCTGAGCGACCGGGAGGAGAAACCCAGCAGGGCAGGGGGTCGTGAGAGCTGATCCCCCCCAAGCACCCAAGACAAGAGGCTGTGGGGGCCTGCCAGGTTTTGCCATCCCAGCTGAGACATGGAGATGCCCCAGCTGCCGGAGGCCGGGGCAAAACACGACACAGCAATGTCACCTGGCCACTGTCACCCCTGCGAGGAGGCACATTCCCCTGCCCTCCTGCGACGAGCTCGCAAAGCTCGGGGCAGCGCCAAACCAAGGTCCTGCGCTTAACGCAGGAGCTGCACTGGCAGGTGGGCACTGCCCCACGCAAACCGCACGGGTGATTTGTTCCCAGAAAGGGATATTTTGGTTTAGCAGCATTTTAATGTGTGACATCAGCCCTGACCGGCCCAGCGAGCAAACCCTTGTGCACACCAGGAGCGTGCCGGGTGCCCGCGGTGGAGCATCGCCTTCTCCAGCCCCTCTCGCCTGCGCCGAGAGCTGGAAACGGGCACAGCGACTCCTGCTCCCGCAGATTGAAAAATTGCTCTGGAATCCTCGGGGAGGAAAGTTGCTAAAAATACACGAAGGCAGTATTCTTGGTAAAAGAAGGAGCTCCAGCAAGAAGCATGGCCCAAGAGTGCCGGAGAGCCTGGCACGATGCGCTAGCCCCCTGCCTGGCACACTGGTACCCAAACAGCGGAGCCGGACCCCGACCCTCCGCTCCATGATGCTGCCTTGGCACTGAGCACAGCGGTCACCCCGTGCCACAGATGACCACAGGCACTGGTGAGGAGCATCAAGCGAGCACCCTGCCCAACTCATCCCCCAACATGTGGGCAAGAAGCCGGGCAGGGAAAAAAGCAGGCTCTTGCACCAGACCTTTGCTCCTGGACTGCCGAGCGCCCAGATCACCCCGCTAATAAAAACCCGACGCTCGCTTGGGCTGGGGGCTCGCGTGCCTGCGTGCGGGTGTGCTTTTTCCCAAACCCGAATTGCCTAAGCCAAAGAGGGGGGGAAAGGCAGGAGCTGGCTGCCTCTGGGGGAAGGGCGGGCGGCGAGGAGCTGGCATGGGAACGGCAGCCCATCCTCCACGCACTCCGCTCCGCGTCTGTAAACTTTGAACATCTTCCGGAGAGAAGTTAGTGGCTATTGTGAACAGCTGGATCTAATTTTACGAGGAGCGAGGAGGAGACAGTCGTGGGGAAATAATAAGGCTTGGCGCTCCCAGGCGAGGATCCCCGAGCCCGGCCAGCCCTCCTGCCTCCACCGCACCCCGCCGGGGGGGAGCGCCGGCAAGACGGCCACGGGGAAACTGAGGCACGGAGCAGAGCAGGGCTCAACCGCACGCTGGGTAATGCAAACCAGGAGTCCCAGCGTCCGGGGCATTGCTCCTCCGTGTGTCCCAGACCCATCACCGCTCCAGCAGCCGGGGCATCGGCAGTGGCACGGCTCTTCCCTGACGTGGAAAGCTGGGCTGCCACCGCGGGCCACCCTCCCAGGCCAGGGCAGCACCTTCAGACGCAGGGACCCCCAGCACGCTCCGTGCTCAGGGGCACCGTGGCGTGACACATCCCTCCAGCCGGCTGCTTCCCCCGAGGCTCTGCCCACCTCCTAAAATTAGCTCCAGCTCTGCCGTCCCATCCCTGGCCGCCCCCCCTGGCCGCCCCCCGCAGCCAGGGGAGCTCTGCCAACACACGCTCCGGGTCCCTACCGATCCCACCGGCGGTGAAGGGGAAGGGGATAAACCAGCCTCCTCCATCGCTCGCATCTCACCTGCCAGCCACAAGCCACAAGCGAGCAAGCTTTTCCCGGTGTTATTTCTTACAGGGTGAAGCGCAGCCCTGAAGCGGGCTGAAGTCACCTCCTGTGCCTCTGGCTAGTGAGGGCCGGCCGGCCGAGGGTGAGCTCCGGGTTGGCTTTGGCCAGCTGAGACCTGGCACATCTCGTGACACACCAGGGAAGGTGGCAGGGGTATGTGCTAGGGGGCACGGCGGGTTTCTGTACCGCTGCTGTCTCATGGCATGCAACGGAGGATGCTGGGGACACCGGAGCGTTGCATCCATTCACGACCAGGTGAGGGGACACGCTCCAGTGGGATTTGCACCACCAGGACAGGACGTGCTTTGCACAATTGGACACTCGTATTTCTCTGGACCCTCCACCTGCAGGATGCCATCAGTTGTGCCAATTTAGAGCCCTACGTGAATGCTGTCCCCACGGGGCCACCAGCTGCCACCCCTGGGGTTCATGGCCTGACACCTCCGAAGGGCTCAGACACGTGTGCTCACCACGAAGCCCTGCAACAGCACCCGGCGCTGGATGATCCCCTGCTCCCCACACACACCCAGGCAGGCGAGCGGCCATCCAGCACCGCCAGGAGCTTTTCCCAGGGCCCCTCGCTCCCATTTCACAGGCGGGGAAAACCGAAGCACCGGGAGTTGTAGCGGCATGTCCAGACCCGCAGCAGGATACGGCCGTGTGTTATCACAGGGGGAGGGGGGGCCCGATCCTGCCACATGCCCGCTGCAGGCTGGCACGGGGCACGGCCCCGCTGGCTCACCCCATCATTACCTTCCCTCCCTCCCTCCCTCCAAAAAAACATTTCATAAGCCGCCACGTGACGGTGGCAATAGCGAACGCCCATGCGCTTCAGGTGCCTGCCCCGACCACAACACGCAGGTGCCTGGGCTCAGCCGCCGCGCCGCCCCGGCACGCTCCCAGCCTGGGCACTGACCCCAAATAACACCTCAGACACGCAGCTGAGACGCTCAGAGCGTGGCCTGGCCACCCAGCCAACCCCCCCGGGGATGGCAGCTCCCAAAATCAAATGTATTTGGTTATATCCCATCCACCAGCAGCGCCCAAGGTGGTGCAAACACCGTGGCAGCCCCACCAAGCCCCTTGCAATTGCTGTCAAGGATTTAATAAGAGAAGCTCCAAGAGATGGGCCAGTTTTTGGACAGCATCCATCCCGTCTGGCGATGGCCAGAGGGATCCCAGCCCCAGGAAGAGCGCCAGGATGGCTCTTGCCACGCAAATCCCAGCAGCACCCTTGGTTAGGGCTTTGCAGCTCGTCCTCCTCTTCCCCTCCATCCTTCACTCGCACAGACAGAAGAGCAACTAAGGCAGGAAAACCCATTTTCCCCCTGAAAACAACCTAAAATTGCCCATTTCCCCCCTTTCCAGCCGCTGTGTGCCCGCATCGCTCCCACCACCGACCTCACCTGCCACCGGCCTCGGCGCTTGCTGTGTGTTTGACAGGAGCTGCGCGGTTACTTACTTTTTAATACATTAATTATAGCTGATTACCACTGTCACCCCCACCTCCCCAGAGCCACGGCTTGTTCACGCACCACTGGGAAAAGGCTCCTTCCTTCGGCACAATGCTGGGGCCGCCGGGACTCACCTCCCGACCTGCTCGGTGGTGGCAAGATGGGGGTTAAATGGCAATTAAAAGGAGATGCTGTTCCTGGTATCATGATAAACAGTGACCATACGTCATGGGAAATGGATGCAAGTCCCTGTTACGGATGGACGTGGAGGCTGGAAGGGGGTTTGCTTTGCTGGAGGGGGATGTTAGAGGTGGGATGGCTGGCGGAGGGTTCGTCTCTGTACCCCTTTGCCCCCCAAAATGCCACAGTTGAAGCATCCCCCTGCTCCCAGCCGAGCCCTGACACCGTAGTCACCCCGGTCGGGACGAGGGTCCTTGAGATACCTGGGTACCGCTTATACAAGGCAGCTGGAGCCCGCCGCCGAGCCCGCCGCTTTGGAAGGGTTATTTTTGTTAGAAAAGCCAGTGTGGTGCCAGCTGCCTGCCCGCCCCAGGGAGGGAGCTGGGTGCCCGAGGTCCCCTGGGGACGGGAACGTCCCCCGTGTCACCCGGCAGGGAGGGGGCGGCTGCTCACCCCACAGCCATCCACAGCCCCTTCCCATCGGAACACTGGCTCTGCAAACCCAACAGGGCCAAATCGTCTCCCAACGCAACACTCGTGCCCATCCTCTCCGGTGGGTCAGTGCCGGGAACGCTGCTCGGGCAGCGCTGCGGTGAGCGTCACCTGCCTCACAGCGGGGTCCCAGCCCCGCCACCCCTCACCCATTTCTCCCCCAACTTCACCGCTGGGTGACCTTGGCAAGCCCTGACCCTCCCATCCAGTTTGGGGACCCCCTTCCTCCCATCCCCAGGACCAGCCCGCCCCAATGACCCACCCCGAAAGCCGGGTGCGGTGAAGGGCTTTGGGGCTGTGGAGGTCCAAGGGGTGCATGGGGAGGGGGGTCACCAACCTGGTACATCCCCGGTTCTCCACCCATCATCACAAGCACCCCAAAACTGGGTGGGGGGGTAGCAAGCCCTTGCTGGCAGGGCCCCCCAGGGTGGCCGGGCAGTGCCAAAGCCCTGACTCACGGCGTGCACGTACCCGCGCGGGGTAAAGCGATAGGAGGGGAGAGACGACGCTGGAGCCCAAAATACCCCGGCGTGCCTGACACCGGAGATTATCGCTTTGCCGGTGGGACGGGCGCCCGGCACGGCTCGCCCTGGCTCCCCACAAAGCACCAAAACACCCCAAAACTCTGCCTTCACCTTCGCCCCTGCCAAACCTCGAAGAGCAATGGGGCTGCGGGCTCCCTGCCGCCCTGTCGGGGGTCCCGGTACCATTTCCAGCTGGTTTCTCCCCAAAATATGTTTTTTTTTCCCAGCCGGCACAGGCCAAACGCATTGCATAGGGCCTGAGCGGTTTTGGGGGGGTGGCACTGGGAGGGCTTGGCCTTATTTTCCTTCCAAGGGGATTGTGGGGGGGGGGAAAAGACCCAACAACCCCAACCCCAAGGAGGGTGTAAAAATAAAATAATAATAATAATAAAGATGACACACTGCTGAAAATTATACATCTAATTGCTGCCTCGTTAGCAATGCGCCCCTATGACGAGGCACAAAGTGTTTAGCATACAGTCAGCGTATGGTCATCCCCTACATGCGTGTGACACACATGTAACGTGACACGCGTGTGGCCCCCACACACCCCCCCGGGACCCCCCCCGAGGGGCACTGGTTGGGCCGAGGGGCAGACGGGGCGGTTGATCCCTCACTATAACGCCCGGCGCCCCGCTCGCTCCCGACGTATGGGCTATAGGGTACACAAGGCCCCTTTGTAACCCTATAGCCCGCCGCGCACCCCGGGGATGGGAGGATGGGAGGGGGGCGGCGGTGGAGAGAGGGGGGGGGCGGGCAGCCCCGACGGGGCGGGAGCCTGAGGAGCCATTGCCGGGGGGATTGGGGACACCCTGGGGACACCTTGGGGACGGCTGGGCTGTGCCCCCCGCCACACGGGCTTACATACACCTTCCCCCCACGCGCGGCCGTCGGGGGGAGGCACTGGGGGCGCGGGGGGCAGCGAGGGCTGGGGCGACCCCGCCGTGTGTGTGTGTCCCCCCCCGGCGGGCTGGGTGCAGGCGGAGGGCTGCGGGCCGGGAGGGAGGAGGCGCCGCAGGAGGAGGAGGAGGAGGAGGAGGAGGAGGAAGGGGGGCCGGGGGTCTCCTCTCGGCGGGCCTTACCTGCTCCGTGCTCCGGAGGGGCTGGGCCGGGGGCGCCGGGGCCGGGCCGGGGGCCGGGCGGGGGGCGGCAGGAATGCGGGAGCGCGGCGGGTGCCGGGTCCGCGCACGGAGCCAGCGCAGCGACGGGAAAGTTTATGCGAGGGAGGAGCAGAAAGTTGGGAGTCAATCAGGAGGCGGCGGGGCCGGGCCGACCCTCCGCCCTCCCCCCCGGCCTTCCTCCCGCCCTCCTCCCGCCTTCCCCCCTCCTTCCTCCCGGCCGACCCTCCCCCCGGCCGCCCCCCCCCCCGCCCCGGCGCCCCCGACGGGGCGGCGGGGCTTCCCCTCCGCCGGGGGGGCTGCGGGGAGGGGGCAGCGCTGCGGCCCGGCCCGGGCTCTGGCAGCGCCCTCTGGGAGCCTTCCTCATCCTCCTCCTCCTCCTGCGGCCCGCAGCGCCGAGCCGGGGTAGGAGGGTGCTGCTGGCCCGTCCCACCGCCGGGCAGCCGGGGTCCCCCGTGTGTGCCTTCAGCCCCCTCTGCCGCCCCCTGCACGCCTTCAGCCCCCCGCCCCATCCTCAGCCCTCTGCGCTCACCTTCATCCCCTTCCACGCACCTTCACCGTCCTCTGCACAGCCTTGTGCCCTGCCCAACAGTTTCACCCCCCTCCTCATCCCATCTTCACACCCTCATGCTCCTCCAAGCCCCTTCAATCCCCTCCTGGCCCCCATCCTCACACCCTCATTCCCTTCCAAACACCTTCATCCTCCTCCTCATCCCCATCCTCACACCCTCACCCTCCTCCAAACCCCTTCAATCCCCTCCATCCACCACCAAACCCCTTCATCCCTCTCCTCACCCCCATCTTCACACCCTCATCCTCCTCCAAACCCCTTCAATCCCCTCCTCATCCTCCTCCAAACACCTTCATCCCCCTCCTCATCCCCATCTTCGCACCCTCATCCTCCTCCAAACCCCTTCAATCCCCTCCTCATCCGCCTCCAAACACCTTCATCCCCCTCCTCATCCCCATCTTCACACCCTCATCCTCCTCCAAACCCCTTCAGTCCCCTCCATCCACCACCAAACCCCTTCATCCTCCTCCTCATCCCCATCCTCACACCCTCACCCTCCTCCAAACCCCTTCAATCTCTTCCTCATCCACCACCAAACCCCTTCATCCCCCTCCTCATCCCCACCTTCACACCCTCATCCTCCTCCAAACCCCTTCAATCCCCTCCTCATCCGCCTCCAAACCCCTTCATCCTCCTCCTCATCCCCATCCTCACACCCTCACCCTCCTCCAAACCCCTTCAATCTCTTCCTCATCCACCACCAAACCCCTTCATCCCTCTCCTCATCCCCACCTTCACACCCTCATCCTCCTCCAAGCCCCTTCAATCCCCTCCTCGTCTGCTTCCAATCACCTTCATCCCTCTCCTCATCCCCATCTTCACAGCCTCGCCCTCCTCCAAACCCTTTCAATCTTTTCCTCGCCTCCCTCCAAACACCTTCATCCCCCTTCTCACCCACCCTCACACCCTCATCCCCCTCCAAACACCTTCATGCCCATCTCACATCCTCATCCCCAAACACCTTTACCACCCTCCTCAGCCCCTCACCCCCCACCAGCATGCAGATTCCCCATCCCACCCGGACACCCTCCACACCTCCCGGTACCCAGGATGGGGATCTCAGCCCACGCCGTTGCGGTTTCCCGAGGGAACCCAGCCAGGAGCCAGCCCGCAATCATTTCCTCCGAGCGAGCCGATGGGTGGTAACGCGCTAAGCCGCAGCCAGCTGATCGCATGCGAGTCCCTGGCCACGACCCAGCCTGACTGTCGGGAACCGCGGCCACGAGATGGGCAACACGCGGCAAAACCCCCCATCCCACCGGCCGTGGGGGCCGGCACACGCTGAGGACCTGCGCCACGGTACCCGAAACCCACAGAGGTAAATCAGGGAGCGGGACCCTCCCCACTGCCCTGCTTGGAGAAGGGATGCTCTTTGCATCCCATCCCTTCTAGAAACATATTTTTCTAATTTTCGTGCTGAGCTTGGTTGTATTCAAGCATTTTGGGACACGCCAGCCAACGCTTCAGCCCGTAAAGCGACAGGCTCCGAAGCATCCAGCACATTCAGCAATCGTGGGTGATTAATAAAGCCCTATCGCATTCTTCCACCCTCGGCCTGGTGCTAACTTGTAAGAAATCTGGACCAAAAACTGCAACAAAATGGCTGCTATTCTCCAAGGGCCCTTCGGAGCGCTCGTTACTCATCCCTTACTTGGGCAAAAATGACATTGACTGCTCCTGGAGATGACAGGCTTAATTGAGTTCAATAGGAGTTTAGGCTGAGTAAGGCATGAGCAAACAAGCGTGCATTAGCCCATGAATAAAAGCCTGATCTGCAAATGTTTAGGAACACATGTAATGCCTCGCAGGGGAGTACCGAGGGGGTCACCGCTGCGCTGAGCCTGCCGGCTGGGCAGGGGTCAGGCTCCAGCGCCGCTCAGCATCCGACCCAACCGCCGGTGATGCTGGGATGAGCTGCTTCTGGAGCGTGGCTATGCCAGCCCTGCTCAGTGATTTGTTTCAATCCTGCCTCCTTTTTTTTTTTTTTTTTTTTTTTTTTTTTTCCTTTTTTCCCCTCCTTCAGAAGTCCGTAATCCTCGTTTCTGCTATTCTTCGTCCACTGGTGGGAACAGCAACTTCCTTTCCCAAATTATAATATAAAAGAGCTGCGAGCAGCAACGCCATAAATAATATTTTCTTATGGCCAGAACATCCAAGTCTAGGCAAGACACCAAGAACAGCTACAACATTGTAAAACTCCAACACTTCTCCAGAATGGATTCACTAATTAAAAAATGATTCTTTTTTAAAAGTGGTTGAAAAATATTGGCTTTCCCATCACTGCCTGTCGCTCGCTGCACCGAGAAAAAGCCCATCCTGCAAACCCACAGCCCAGCTTACCGGCCACCAGCCCGCCTTTCCCTCTAAAAAAAGTCACCAAAATAAATACACAGGGAAGGGAAGGGGAGAGAAAAACATCTGTCACAATCACTTCTTTAATTAATTAACGTATCATCACTTCAAAGTATGGGGCGAGAGCCCCCCGAGGCTGAGGCGATGCTCTCCACTGGGCAGGGCGCTCATGGGGAACCAAACAGCTCCGGCCCTTCCATTGCCTGGCGAGGAGCTTCCCTGTGCCTGTATCCCTGTATCCCTGTATCCCTGTATCCCCGTATCCCTGTATCCTGTATCCCTGTATCCCTGTGTCCCTGTATCCTGTATCCCTGTATCCTGTATCCCTGTATCCCTTCCCGCACCTGCCGGGATGTGGCCAGCCCTCTCCTGCTGCAGGTTGCCCACCTGATGGGCCGTTTGCCCTTGAGACCCCCATGGAAATACCCCACAGCCCCCCGGAGAGTGCAAGCACTGAGCCTGTGCTCGGGGCTGGGTGTGCGGAGCCCCCCCAGTCTGGGGGGAGTGAGTGGTAGGAGAAGAGCCTCTTCCTCCATCCTCCTGCTCCGCTCCGCAGCAGCAGCAGCATCCCAGATCGCGGGATGGGGATGCCAGCCACCACCACCTGTGAGAGCCACCGGCGCGGCAGTGGCAATGCTCTGGGCTAGGATGCAGCGCCCAGCATCGAGGTGGGACCTTATCTTTTTCCCTCCCCTTCGCCTTTTAACCTCCTTTGCAAAACTAAAATACATTTCCCAGGAGGTTCCCTTGAGGAGCTGTTGACAGTCTCTCCTCTGGCCGCTGGCTGGGCTTGTGCCCCTGCCTGAGCGCTCAGTGCGTTTAAATCCATCCCCGACACCAGCTCCCTGAACTGAAACTCCAGAAGCCTCCAAGTCTGGTGCTGCCAGGAAAACATCATCCCTGGGGATGGAGAAAACCCTTTCTCCAAGGAAGACACACACTTAGGGCTCAAATGCTGTTGATAAGGCTCCTTCTCTCTCTCTCTTTTTTTTTTTTTTTTGATCTTTTCTTGCAGCGAGCATTCCTTTCACACCCACGCACACCCCAGCATCCTCAGCCATTGGTCTGCCGGCGCATCCGTCACACTTTCCGTCGGCCAAAGCAGATACACATTGCAACTGCTTCCATCCCGCGTCTCCTCTGGTGTGAACAGCCAGCGCAAACAAAGGGCCCAAATATCCATCGCCCTATTAAAATTTTTTTTCATTTGTTTCTTGTGCCGCAGTTGGTTTGGGTTAGAGGGTTTGTGTAAGTGGTTCGGGGCGGGCGGCTGATGTGGGATCTGCGTGCTGGGATGGGGTGGCATTGCCTTGGAGACCCACGGCAGATGCCTTTTGCTTCGCTTAGGCTGCAGGCTGGGAATCCCAAGGGGTTTGCAAGCAACACGGAGATTTTTTGGGTGAGGAGAGAGAGAAACTCCCTGTGGAGCAGCTGGGATAACAGCAGCTCACACTCCAGCGAGAGCTTGGGAAGCCCAAACCCCTCTCTCTCACCCCGCTCCAACTTTTCTGCTTCCACCAGAGGAAACGGGGACAAGTGTTAGCTCAACCGTTAGCTGAGCTTTTCCCGATTTCAAACAGATGTTGGGATCGTGGCTGGATTTGGGCAGAAAGCTCTTGCTTTCCCCACATTTGCTGGCCATACCTAACCAGGGGACGCTGGTTCTCCCTTTGGCTCACAAGAAGGTCTCTGATCTCGCCGCACGGGTGAGGGACTATGGCCCACGCTGGCCCCTTGTCCCTGAGCTGGCCGCCTCCATCTGCCCCGGCCGCCAGCATCCGCCAGTGAATCACAGAGCCTGGATTCGTGCAGCTGGTGGGAAAACCTCGGCTCGGGCCTGCAAAGCCCCTGGGGCAGATGTTCGCCAGCGGTCCGGCTGCAGCTCGTGGTCCCACTGCCACCGTCATCTGTCCCCAGGCCCGTGCAGGGACGGGCTTGGGCCGCGGCGGCGTTGCGACACTGCCCAGCAAGGATGAGCATCCTTCTTGCGCGACCGCATCTGTCTCATCCCTGTCCTGCTCCTTGGCCTTTCTGCCCGGCTACCTCTCACCACATTAATGTGGGGAGTCAGGTCACCCCCAGAACGGGGAAAAGACCTATATGTGTCTCAGGAAGGGGACCCCAATTTCTATCAGCCCCCCCTGGGGTCAGTGCATGAGCTGAGCAGGCGAGAGAAGCATTACCGGGGGGTCGAGGACCACGTCTCAGGGCACCTTGACACGTCCCGGTGTTTCTCACCACTGAATTAATCCGTTGGGACTGTCTGTGCAGCCAAATCCTCACCCCACAAAGGTGGGTTTGTGCTGGAAACGGGGGCACGGGCTGCCCTGCTCCCCCCACGCTGACCCTCTCCAGCCTCTCCCCTTCCCAGTGACTCCCCGCCAGCCCCCCGTGACACCCCACAGGTCTGTGCCATGGGGTGGCACCGCCCCATGAGCAGGGAGCACCAGTGGGACCCATCCTGGCAGTGGGGATACCCGGGGTGCATGGGACCACCATCTGTAGATGCCACAGAGCAGCGGGGTGGCGAGCAGCCGGGGCACGGGGGGGCTCGGTGGAGCCCATCCAGGCACTGAGCGTGACTCAGCACCGCACCACACCTTGTGAGTCACCCCAGGGCTTCCTGGTGCACCCAGAGTTTTCCCTTCCAGGTCTCTCCTGGTGGCACCAACCCAGCCCGGCCCCGTGCCGGTGATGCCAGCTCTGCCTCACGTGGCTGCCAGCCCTCCCCTGCCAGCACCTGCTTCCCTCGGCACGTGCCCGTGTGCCGCTGGTGCTCTGGGTGCTGGGCTGCTCCTCGGGGACCCAAAGCCCCAAAGGCTTCCAGGCAGCAGGATGAGACCCAACGGGTGGAGAACTCAGGGCATGCAAAGACACTGCGGGCATCGCCCAGCCACTTGTGCCAGGGCAAAATGGGGTGGGAGGGGGGTTTGGTGCCCAGTGGGCATCGAGCCAGGCACGGGGTCCCTCACCAGGGGCCCGGGCAGAGCCTTGCCATGTGTGGGTCCTGTGCACACTCATGGGGGGGGATGAGCAAACACGAACTGAGACCACCAACCGTCCTCTCACTGAGAGATTGAGCTACAAAATACAAACCAGAACCTAAAAAAAAAAAAAAAAAAAAAAAAAAGGGGAGGGAGGGTGGGGGATGAGTTTCCAGGATCTGAGTCCAAGAAACGTCTCAAAGGGATGAGCTTGGGATTGCAGTCAGCCTCATTTGCTAAATATACCCCGGACCTGACTCTGCCATCTGCCCCAGACCAGTTATCTGTCCCCAGTTTGCCCGGAGAAGGTGGCCACAGCCAGAGGAGTGTCCCACGGCGCTCCGCAGGCACCGTGCACCTCGAGCCGCTGCAGGAGAAGCAGCAACCGCGGCATTCACCGGGCAGAAGGTGGAATTGGAGGCAGCGGAGCCGGACGGGGATGCAGGAGCACCCACCGGGCACCGGCACACGGCCCCAGCGGCCCCGGCGCGGGCGCTACTCGCAGGCCAGCTTCCCGTCGAAGCTGGAGAGGGCGATGGCGAAGGCCTGCACGGCGCACAGCGGGTAGTTGTAGTCCATGGTGAAGGCATCGTCCGCCACGCGCCCGAACTGCATCACGATGTAGTCGGCTGGGGGAGAGAGGGCGAGCGGCTGGGGTGGCACCCCCACCCCCAGCCCACCCCGTGCCCAGGGTGCCCACACACGCAGCAGCATCCCAAACCGCCCCCCCCCACCCCCGGCTGGCCACGCTGCTATGCCTGTTACCAAAAAGCATCATTTTCCCATTGCATGGAACCACCTCGGCCCCCCCAGCACGCCCTCCCCGGGAGCCGCAGCCCCCCGAGGGACAAGGACCCCACTCGCCCCCCCCATGGGACCGCTGCTACCAGAGGGCGGGTGACAGGAAATCTGTAAAAATAACCAGGGGCCCCCGAGAGGTTTTTTCTGTCCCGTAACCCAACACCCCGGAGGCCAAGGGCTTCTGACTGCGCCGGACAGGTGACAAACGGCCGCGTCCGGTGGGGACAGAGCCACCGCCACCCCCAAGGGACTGTCCCCAAGGCACGGTGCGCCCCAGGGTGCACATGTGGGGTGTGTGCTGGGGGTGATGCTCTGGGGTGGCCTGGGCTGAGTGGGTGGCTGTAGCGTGATGGGGAGGGGGCTCAGCACCCCACAGGATTTGTCCTTGCCCTAATCTGCCTGGCAACAGGTGACCCGCGCGCTCCCTCTGCCGGCACCCAGGGCCAGCAGGCAGCTGCCTGCAGGGTGCCACATGCCCTGCCTGGCTTCAGCCCAGCTCCAGCGAGACCCCAAAGCCCCCATGCATGAAAAAACGAAGCCTCAGCAAAAATAAGGGGGTGCTGGGGCCAGCCAGTGCTCCCCCACCATTGCCCCCCATCCCATCCTCCCATCCCCCCCCATCCCATCCCCCCCATCCCATCCCATCCCCCCCATCCCATCCCATCCCATCCCCCCCATCCCATCCCATCCCATCCCATCCCACCCCCCCATCCCATCCCATCCCATCCCACCCCATCCCATCCCATCCCCATCCCATCCCATCCCCCCCATCCCATCCCATCCCATCCCCCCCATCCCATCCCATCCCATCCCATCCCATCCCATCCCATCCCATCCCATCCCATCCCATCCCACCCCCCCATCCCATCCCATCCCATCCCCCCCATCCCATCCCATCCCCCCCATCCCATCCCCATCCCATCCCCTTCCCAGCTTACGGTCGCTGCCGTGAACAATCTGGAAGTTTTTGACGGAGGCGTGAGTGACCCGGCCGTGGAAGTTGAGGACGTAGGACTGGGTCTCATCATTCCACACCGGCGCCTTGTTGTGCAGTTCGATCACGTTGTCCATGTTTCTGTTCTGCCATCGCATCAGGAGGCCGTCGTTGTCCTGGGGAGGGCAAGAGGGGGGACAGTGGGGTTGGGGTGATCCCATCTGCAGCCCTGCCACCCCTGTGGCGTGCCCGGGGGGATGCTTCGGTAGCAGTACCCATCTGGGGGGCAGGATCCAGCACCGAGAAAAAAATACAGACAGCGCAACTCCCACCTCTCAGGGAGGTGACTTGAATTCCAGGGACACCTGACAGGTTTTCAGTGCCCCAAAATGGGTAAAATTCCGGGTGAATCCCAGCAAATCCAGTCCCCGAGGAGTTTCTCCCAGTCTGGCCCCGACTTACATTACGGGGCCGGATGGGCACCCTCTCATTGTCGGCGTTCATCCCCGGGATGATGACCGTCATTTTCCGGGGTCCTTTGAACCCTAAAACGTTGGTTTCCTGCAGGAGAAACCCCGTCCCTGAACCCAGTGACCCCCATGGGCTGCAGCCCCTCGACAGCGGCTGAGCAAGGGCTTGGGGATGGAACCAGCCCATCCTGCACCTCTGCAGCACCCTGGAGCATTGGCCCAGCAAAAGGGGTGCAGGTCAGGACCCCCTCACCACCTGCCTGGGGGGTCCCGGGGGGGCCCACATCTCTACTTACGTAGACCACGGCCGAGAGCTCCTGCCGCACGTTGGACCAGTCGGCGTTGGCCCTGTCGGGGTTCGCACCGTTGTCGAACACCGTAAACTTTGTGCCCATCAGGTTGGATCTGCAGACGAGGGTGGGAGCTGACCACAGCCAGTGCCACCGGGACCCCTCCCACCTGCCCTGTCCCCCCCACCCTCCAGGCACAGCCTCAGCTTTGCTCCAGCCGCAAAACCTACGTGCAGCCCCTGGCTAGCACTGTCCGTCCCACCCTTTCGCTGTTTGTTCGGGTTCAGGGCACCCCAAAATCGGGGTGCTATAGGGTGCTGCCGCCATGGGGACCCCCAGCATCGCGGCACAGCTGCCAGCGGTGCAGCAGGCCAAGACTTGCCAGGTGCCGTTTCTAGCTGTGACCTGCCTACCAGGAGGAACCAGATGAGCCTGTTTTCCCCTCCCGACCCCCCGACACTCCTCGGGTCAACCCAGCAGTGGGGAACGCCAAATTGAGCCTCCTGCCTGATCCAGCCATTGCTCAGGGCAACCCATGGAGCAGGAGGAGGGTGCTGCAGGAATGGGGTGCCACCAAAACAGGGTGCCACCTCCGCACCTACCTCAGTTTCCCGATGAAGTTCTCTCCCCCCCGTGACAGGTCGGTGGGGTCGATGGAGATGAGGTAGTTGGAGGTTTTGCTTTTCTTACGCTTCCTCCCGGCGAGGAGGAACACCTGGGAGGGCAGTGGGACCACGTGGGGAGGGGGCATTGCCATTGCCACAGCTGTCCCCAGCTCGCCACCCCGAAATACTCTCTGCACAAGGCTCGGGCCAACGGGTCACTGCCATGACCTTGCACAAGTGACGCGCGGAGTGAAGATGATCCTGAAGATACTGGCTGAGCGATGGGACAGGAGGGTCTGAGCCCAGCCCGGCGTCAGCGCGGCTCTCTGGCCGACGCTTGCTCATCATCCCAGGTACCATCAACACAGGGCATTTCCCAAGAGGAATTGCAGGGGAGGGGGGCAGCCCTGTCCAGGACCCACCGCCATGGTGGGATGCAGACAGGCATCCCCAAAAACCCCGAGGGTGCTCCTTGGGGTGAGTGTAGAGCCCCAGGGGTCTCCACGCCCCCACTCCTGCTCACCTTCTTGTCGTTATCCAAGTGGAGGTAATAGGTGGGGTAAAGCCCCCGGTCCATCCCCTTCTTGTCCCGCGTTACCCGGCACTTGACAGTCACTCCCTGGGGCGCCGGCCGCAGCACAAACTCCTCCAGGTTGTCCACCTCGATGACAGGTGACAGGGGCCTCTCCTCCTTCAGCTGCCACACGGGAGGGGATGGTGACCCCAAAGCCAAACCTGCCAAAAGCTCTCCTCCCCTCCCAGCTGATGGCTCCTTGCTCCCGGTTCCCCCCCAGGCTGTGGCTCTGCAGCTGGTGGCTTTGGGGACAGTGCTGCAGTGAGTCTCCCTGGGGGATGCTCCAGCCCCCCCAACCTGCCCTGGGGGGAAGAGCTGCTGCCCCCACCCCCTGAGGGGACCCCCATGGGTCTGAGGGTTTTTTGGTTGGGTTTTTTTTGTACCTTCTTTGACTTCTTCCCTTTCCCTTTCTTGTTGGAGTTTTTCTGCGGGGTCTCCGGGCTCTCCTCCTCGCTCTCGGCCACTTTGGGAGGAGCTGCGGGCAGGAACGGGCAGGGGGACAGTGGAGGGAAGAGCCTGACCCCACCAAACCCCAAAACCGAGCTCGGCACAGACCCACACCAACACCATTGATCATAACCCCCTTCTCCATGGCCAGGCTCAGCCGCACCCCCACGAGCCCCTCCAGCACCCACCACCCTCCAACGCATTGCCAATGCCAGGCTCCCACCTTTTTTTTTTGATTTCTTCTCCCTCGGGGGGTCCCCGCCTGTCTGGAAGAGGGACGCCGGGTTTTTCTTCTTCTCCGACCTGATGGGTTTTGTGCTGGAGTCGGAATCATCCTCCTCGTCGCTGCTGGTGGTGGCTGGCGGGGGGGACATGGGGAGCACCGTCACGCAGCACCGGGTGCTGTTGGCTCAGGAAGATGCTGTGGGGCAGTGGGACGGGCTGCCACCCCCCCTGCTCACCCAGTACCTTTCTTCTTGCTTTTCTTCTCCTTTTTCTCCCCGTTCACCTGGAACATGGACATCTGCTCCTTCTTGGTGCTTTTGGCAGATTTGGCTTTGCCATCAGGGTCGCTCTTGTCTCCTGGGGGGACAGAGGAGCCGATGAGCGGCTGAACAGGGGGATGGGGACAGGCGGGGATGGGGACAGGGAGGTGGCAGGATGAGGGCAGCGGGAAAGGTGAGGGGGCGAATCCTCTGAAGCCCTGTGAGCCTCCCAGGACAACGAGGGCCCAGGGGCTGTCCCCTCATCCCAGCCAGGACAGATGCAGCCAGGACACCCCTGGTGCTCACCCTTCGGCTTCAGCTTCTTCTCCCTGCCCTCGCCCGAGGTGGGGTCTTTGGGAACCTTCTTCTTCAGCTTTTTTGGAGGGTCTTTATTCTCCACCTCTTCCTCCTCTTCTTCCTCCTCCGAGTCCTCAGCCGGCTCTGCCCGGAGGTGACACCACGGCATCAGCAGCGCGATGGCCTTTCGCATCGGGGACCCACCGCCTTGTGCTCCGGGAGCAGGGAACGTCCCTCGGCAGCGCAGGCACCCACCCCCCACCCCACCGCGGGGGTGCTGGGCCATGG
Source organism: Falco biarmicus (assembly GCF_023638135.1). Taxonomy (NCBI): domain Eukaryota; kingdom Metazoa; phylum Chordata; class Aves; order Falconiformes; family Falconidae; genus Falco; species Falco biarmicus. The sequence continues at coordinate 2,590,588 of NC_079303.1, read as the reverse complement.
GTGCTGGGCCATGGGTGCCCGGGCCAGCGGTGGTGGCCAGTGGCTTGTTGGCCACGTCCAGCGCCGGACACAGCGTGCAAAGTCACACTGCCATCTCGTGGCTGCAGCCCTGGGGGGATGAGCTGGGGGGAGGGGGGGTGGGGGGTGGGGGATGAGCCCCATCATTTTGCCCACCCCATCTTTTTCCTCCGGAAAGATGTCTGGGGAGCTGGTGGCACCAGCCAGCCAGCCACTGCCACGTTCCCAGGGAGCATGTCCCCAGCCCCGATCCCGACTCCCAGCCAGCGCCACGCGTGCAGGTCCCCCACCACATCCCCTTTGCTCCCCGGTGTGGGGATGGGCTTTGGCCAAAATCCCCCCACCCCACCCCCCGGCATGTGCAGAGCCCCTGAGACACCGGGAGCATCGGTGGCACCGGTGGGACATGGTGCATGGGGACACGAGATGCCCACAGAGGTGTGGGTGCTGCCCCCCCACCTTGCTGCTTCTTGGGGGCCTTGGCCACACGGGAGCGGGTGGCTGGGCTCTCCTTCTTCTTCCGAGGCTCCCTGGTGAGTTTGGGGTCCTTGTCACCCTCCTCCTCCCCCTTCTCCTCCTTCTTCTTCTTCAGCTTCTTCACCCCTGCACGTTTCGAGGGATGCCAGTGATGTTGAGCGCGGCGGCTGCAGGATTGTGGGGGGACCAGCATCTCCCCCCATTCCCATGGGATCAGGGGGAAGGTCTGTGCTTACCCTGTGCTGGGGCACGGGGCTCCTCCGCAGCCCCCGCCTCGCTCAGCTTCTTCACCCGCAGCCGCCGGGGCTTGGCCTCGGCCTCCAGCATCGGCTCCTGCCGCTTCTTCTTCACCTTCTGCCCCCGCGGCCGGTGCTGCGGAGCAGTGCCAGCCTTCAACCCCTTTTCCCTGGGCAGGGCAACCCCTGCTCAGACAGCACCAGCTGCTTTTCCAGAACAGCCGGGCTTTTCCCCAGCCCCGCGAGGGAACTGGGACCTGCTGCGGGGACAGGGATATGCTGGCATCTTCAGACGAGTGACTTACCATGGGGCAGCCGCCCAGCGAAGGCAGAGGGAGGAAAAGAGAAAGGGCTGTTAGACAGGTGGGAGAGCATCATTGCTGGGACAGCCAGCCCCACGCCAGCCCCGGGGACAAGGGACATGGTGCTGGCGCTGCCACAACACCATGGACCGTGCCGGTATGGAGACAAGCCACGCTGTGCCATAGGGACCCCGGCCAGGAGTCACCCTGGGCACCGAGGGGCATCCGAGGGGACCCGAGCTGGGACAGGGGACATGGGGATGGGCAGGCAGCCCAGCTCCGCACCTCCATCTCCACTTGTCCCCGCAAAAGGTCCCCGCCGGAGGCCAGGAGCTGCGGGGCCGTGCGGGATGGAGGTCAGTGGGAGCGGTAAAGCAGGGGGATTAGGCACAGCACACCTAATCCCGGTGAGCTGGGGCTATAAATAACCCCGATTTACCAAATGCGGAGAATGTGGGGCAGCAGTGGGCTCTGCCCAGGAGGTATTTGGGGAGGGGGTGGCAGCTTGGGACCATCAGAAAGGGATTTAAGCATATCCAGTTGCACCAAGGCACCCACCACCCGACAAAGCACCTTGCCCCTCGCAGGGGTGCCATCCCTCCCGGATGCCCCAGCGTGGCGGGGGAAGGTGTTTTGCAAGAGGGGATCCGGCTGGATCCCAGCAGGATCCCAGCATGGCAGATTTGGCCAAGGGGGAAACTGGGGGTCCCACAGCAGAACCAGGAACTGGCTGGTTTCTTCCATGTCATCAGCTCACACTGAAAAGCTCCTTCACATCCTTTAATCCCTTAAGCAGCTGGGGGGGAAGACAGTCCCTTGGTTCATTACTTAACGAAGCCTTTTGAGGAGGGGCTGCTAATTAAATTGGGTGGTTGATGAAATCACTGCTGAGACCCCTGGAAGGCTGGGTGGTACCCAAGGGCTGTGCTGAAACGCAGGGAGAGGGGTCTGGCCTTTGGGGTCACGGCTGGGGGAAAGTGAGTCACGGCTTAACTAAGAGGCTTAATTAAAGTGTTAATTAGGAACTGAGAGCCCACCTCATGGGGTGCTTCAGAGCATTGGAAAGAGGGTTTGGAAGGATGCACAAAGGAGCAGGGGGGGCTTTGTGGGATTCCCTCTACCCACCTGCTCTGGAGGGGGGTGGTCCCCAAAAGCTCATGCCCCCCTCTGGGCTGCAGCACCCCGATGGAGGAGCCTGTCCAGCCCCAGGTTGGTCTCGTGTGGGGCCCCAGGGTTTGGGGATCTCGGATGTCCCCAGCCCTTGGGGGCTGCCTGCAGCAGGGGATGGTGGCACTGGGGCTGGGGGGGGGAAGGATTTTTTCTCACCTGCTTGGGCTTGTGATGGGGGGTCCCTGGCTCCTCGCTGGGGCTGTGGGGCACAGAAAGCAAAGGGGTGAGGGGCTTTCAGCCCCCCGCAGCTCCTGGTAGGGCTGAGACCCTCCAGCTGAGCACGACCCCAATATTTGGCCGGGGGGAAAGGTCATTCATTTCATTTCATTTCATTTCATTTGCCTCCAGAAGCAGCTCCCCATCTCGGCTGGGTCAAGCTCAGCCAACAGCATCCTTCCTAGCAGGGAGCCCAGGGCTCTGCTTTGGCCAAGGGTGACAGCAACGAGGTTAATCTGGGGACACCCCCCGCCACCGAACGCATCTGCCCTCTGTAAACCCATGAGCATCATCACACTGAACCCCGGAGCCAAAAAGCTGATAAAACAGCTCATTAAATCCCATCTAAACTGAAAACAGGAGGAAAAGGAGCTGGAGGAGACGGGAACCCGATGGGGATGCCCAGCACATCGCCCACCCCGCAGGTCGCATCCTGCCCCCCAGCACCCACCTGTCGGCAGCCCAGACCTCGCGCAGGATCTCAGTCTGCAGCGGCATGGCTCCCAGCCCAGCGTCGAGCAGGATGGTTCCCTCTGGCCTCTCCGGACCTCCTTCCCTCCTCCCGGTCACCGGGCACCGACCCCCGGCACTGCAGCCCCTGCCAGCCTGGGGCTGGATCCAGGGGCTCAGCCGCAGCCTCCCAGCATCGGCTCGGCCGCCTCCGTGAGCTCCTGCGGTGTGAGGAGGAGGAGGAGGAAGAGCAGGCGAAGGAGATGATTAACTTTTTATTTCTCCTGAAACTCGGTAATAGGATTTCAGGAGCTGCCAGCCAGGCCTGCTGGGAGAGCAGCTGGCAGGGCGGTAATCCGAGGAAAAGGGGGCTCTGTGGGAGCACCGGGGGGCACAGGGGGTCAGTCAGACCCCAGGTGCCTTTTGAGGGGTGTCTGGCTCCCTCCACACTGGGTGGGATCCCTGACATGGCAGGGCCACTCGCTCCAGCCCACCCCAGGCTGAGGAGCTGCCTGACCTCATTTAGGGTTACTCTCCCTGGATGTGCCTTTTTCCACCCAAAAATGTCGTCTTGGTGACAGAAAAGCAGGATTTGGGCTGGTTTGTGTGAGTTGTGCATGGGGAAAGCAGCATCCCCAGCTCCAGGTGCTAAGGGCTTCCCTATGGACCACTGCTCTGCTCCGAGCCCGATCCACGTCCCCAGGTCCCCTCGGGTGACACGTTTTGCACCCTGAACATCATTGCTCTCGCCTCGTTAACAGCACTTAATATTTAGCCGTTAATATTCCCCCGCAAAGGCCACCCATGGGTGCTCTCCAGCTGCAACGCCGGACAAGCCAAGTGTCCCCACCAGCCCCCCAGCCCTGCCCAGCCGTCGACACCCCAAAGCCCCCCGCCACCCCACGTCCCACCCGTGCCCAGTGCCACTAGATGGCATTTGAACACTGCACACCCGGGACCCACCAGCAGCGCCAAAGTTTCGACGCCTTCGGCACAAAATTCTCCCAGTTTCCCTTTAATCTCTAAACCGCATCTCATCACCTGCCCGAATTTAATTTCTTTTCCAAGGGTGAGAAAAGCACCGAGCCAAAATAAGCCCAAAATCTGCTTAAAAACGGGGGGGGGGGGGGGGGGGGTGGAAAGGCCAGAAATTGCGAAGCAAGTTGGTGGTTTTTTTTCTGCAGAGGGTTGTTTCCTATGGAAAATGCGGTTTGGGCTGCCCCCAAATGATTTTTTTGCCCTGCCTGCAAGAAAAAAAAAAAGACGATTTTTTTGCAGAGCCCCTGTCTCCCAGCACCCTCCCCAGGCAGCACCCACAGGGATGCTTTGCTGGCCACGAGACACCCCGGGGGTGGTGTTAAAACCGGGGACACGGATGAGCAGCCACACGGCCACCGTGCCAGGAATGATCTGCTGCAGGTGGGAGATCAGACAGGCTGCAGAAATGGTGCTTCAGGTACCACCTGATGGACCAGTGAAGAGGAATTTGAACCAAATCTGGTTTATCCTCCCCAGATGGCCGGGGGAGGGGGAGGGTGTTAAGAGAGGGACGGGCAGACCCGCAGTCCCCGCTGGCACGGCTCTCTGCTCTCTACATCCTCAGCCAAGGGGCACAGGTACCTCCTCCCCCCATCCGGGTGCCCCCCAGGAAGCCCCCTCCCAAGGGGACATGCTAGCAAAAAAACCCCACCCAAACCACCAGGATAACCCCCCCCAGGCTGGAGGAACAGCTGAGACGCCCAAGTAGCATCCCCCAGCCAGGCATCTCCGAAGCCCTGGCTCTCCAGGGAACGACGGTGCTGATAAAAATGGACAGCATCAGGCCTTGAGGATGGCAATAATTCCTTAACGAACCCCTCGCTGGAGCTGGGGCATCTCCACCCAGAGGAGAGCACACCTGCGTGTCCCCCCGGCCACCCCCTTTGCTGAGCAGGACCCAGAGAAAAAGCACTTTTTTTTTTTCTTTCTTTTTTTTTTTTTTCTTTCAGTTGTTTATTTCCAAGCTCCAAACGGAGTATTACAAAGAACAGACAGGAAAAATAACAACCGGAAAGCTGTTCTCACACGGTAGTGACGGCATCCCTTTAGGATGGAGGAGAAGGATGGCCGAGGTGGCAGCAGCACCAGCATGGGGACACGATGCACCCCCAGCACACCCGGGTCCCCCCTCGCCACGAGCTGTAAACCCACTGTACCAGCTCAAACCATCGCTTGCTTTATGAACCACCACGCCAACCTTTTTTCCCCCCAGTACTGACTCCAAATAAGCAATAAAACTCCCAGTTCAAGACGGGAGCTGAGGGCTGGCACGCAGCCTGCGGACCCAGTGCCTGCGAGAGCGGAGCTGGACAGGCTTTGGCTCTCCAAGGAAACAGAGACCAGCTTCTCCAAAAGATAAAGTCCAACCCCCCACCCCCCCAAAAACAGCGCTTGAACGGTGAATTTCACCCCTGCGCTGACGGGTGCAGCGGAGGCGATGCAGGTCCTCACCCTCACGCCTGGCTCCGCATCACAACCCCTTCGGCCGCAGGCGAGGACCCACCAGGAGAGAAAACCAATTTCCCCCCCACCCCAGTGGACACCCACGGGTGAGAAAGCCACCGAGCGCTCCAGGGTGCTGGGTCCCCGTGAGCCAGCTCTGTGCTCCGGCAGCCCACCGTGCTGGTGCCGGTGCTGGCACTGGTGCGGTGCAGTGTGGCCGTGTGCCAGATACAACCGCAGGCAGCACCGCAGCGTACCAGGAGCATCTCCCACATCCCAGCTCATCTCGGAGGACCCGGGATGCTGCGCCGCCAGCTGGCACAAAGCCGAGGGAGCTGGGACGAGCTGTCTACGGAAACCTCCCAAGAGCCAAGAGTTTCAATTTTTATTATTTTTTTTTTTCTCTCTCTCTCTCTTTCTCTCCACTTAAAAGCTATTTGTTCCACGTGCGGTGGTCCCACGGCGTCCCGCCGCTCCCACTCTGCCCCCGAGCGTGCCCAGGGCAGTGAGACAGGGTTCGTTTTTCTTCGCGAGGCGCTTTTTGCTTCCACAATCACACAAACTGTAACAAGCTTTACAAGAAAACACTGGCGAGTCCCGAGGTCTGGCAGCAACCTTTTTCTGCACGGGCCAAGGGCAGGAGGCTCTCCCTTCCCCTCCTCCTCCGTCATACGTGTCCTTCAGCATCGTGAGTTTTCGGTCCCTTTTCACAAGCTGCTTTCTCCACTGCTTTTTCGACCCCAGTTTTGCTAGCTGCTTCCTGCAAAACAGCAGATAAAGCACATGGAAACAGGAGGAGGAAGGAGCAGGCAGGCGGCAGCGATGCCGGGGATGGGTACGGGTGGGCAGAATTCCCCCCCCCTTGGCTCCCCCGCTGCCTATCAACCGCTGCAGCTCACACCGCAGGCTCCCGTTTGCTTGGCTCAGCGAGCTCTGGGGGAAGGTACAGGAAGGATGCGACCACCTCGAGGGGACAGAGTGAGCCTGGATGGATGGATGGAAGGATGGATGGATGGATGGATGCAGGGGCACAGAGAGGGACCAGGAGGTGAGGGACCAGCATCGGATAGAGGCACAGCACCAAGCCATAGGTGCAGCCCGTACATGCAGTCTGGCGGGTGCAGGAGGAGTGCTGAGGCACCTGAAAGCCTTTAACCTGCTCCAGCAGCGACTCTCCCCATCACACCCGCGGTGCCAGCAGCCGGCGCGGCTCCGCTCCCTGCCCCGGGCCGGTTACCCCGGCACGCTGCTCCCCAGGGTCTGCACCGCTCACTTAGTCCATAGCCCCAACCTCCAGGCAGGGGTTCAGGAGGGATTATACTAAAAATGACCCAGGCAGGCGGCTTGCAAAGCCATGTCCTCTCCCGTTACAGTACACTGGGTTTTGTTCAGAGGAATTCTGGACGCGAGCCTGTTACGAGACAGCGATCCCCCCGTACCAGCAGAGCAGCAGGCTATTGCCTTACCAGCTGCAGGAAATCCATACTATCGTGTCTCAAAATACCCTTGGCCTTGCCAGAGACAGGATGACATTTCATTTTGCCCGTGACCAGGAGGTCATCCAGAGTCACTAGCTGGGAACAGCAAAATGCAGTACAAATGCCAACACTGTTATCAGCCCTCAGGAGCTCGCACCGCAAATACTCTGAGTTGATGGCTGAGCATCTGACGGCAGCCTCTGCGTAAGAGGGGCCAAGAAAGAAACCACTTCTTCCCACTGCAGCAGGCTCTGTCCCTCCATCCTCAACCTGACCTATAATTTAATAACTTCATGAATTTAAATACGTTCCATTTAACCCAGCTCCTCTCATCACAAACCTGCCAAGCATCCCTCAGCGCAGCCTGCCAAATGGCCAAACCCAGGCAACACGCACCTTTGCATCCCTCTCCGCAAACTTTGTGAACATGTTGGCGTAGATCCTCCGGTCCCGCTCGTTGTGCTCCTTCGTTTTCTTCTGGCAGACGGAGATCTGTGATTTTGCCGCTTTGTTCTGTGGATTCACTTCCAGCACTTTTTGAAAGTCACATTTTGCCAGCTCAAACTCGTTCATCAATAACCTGGCTTCGCCTCTCCGGTACAAGCCCTTCTCGTTGTCCTGGTCCAGTCCCAGCGCCTGGAAACACACCGGTCCCCCCGTTAGCAACCTGGGGCTTCCAGAAAAGATCCCCCTGTGGTCAAAGCCTTGTTAAATCTGCTGAAATTAGGACAAGGTGGCTCCAAGTCTCCAGACCACTTGCATCTTGCTCAACAAAAATTGACCCGTCTCCATCAGCAGATGGCAGGTCATTAATATAGTTTAGTTAATTCTCCTTGCTTAAAATCCCCCTGAGTGTGGCAGAGTTGGGGGGAGACAAACCCACAGACAAGAACTCAGGTGTAAATGTTAAAGCCCAGAGGAGCGTGGGGAGCTCAGAGCCAAGGGAGCTGACGGATCAAACACGCTTTGGTCTCCCTGCTTTAGCAGTGACATTATTTTCCTTTAGCAAAAGCTACATATGCTTTAGTAAATTTTTTTGTAAAATAAATGTACTTTTTTTGTAAAAAAATACTGATTTTTTTAGTAAAAAAATTTTTTTACATACTTTTTTTGTAAAAAGAACACATCACTCAGCAATGATTCACCTTTTAGATTAAGACAACCAGCTTTACTATCTTTCCTGTAGGCAAGATGCTGAGATTTAAGCCTTTTATAAAAGAATTAACAGTTTCCTGACAAAGACAAGGTTGCAGCTCTTTTAGGGACTGGCAAAGCCGCATCCCACCCCTCAAGCGACTTGGAGATCTGCAGCAGCTCCAGCAGAGACCCAGACCAGCACCCAGCACCCAGATCCAGCCTGGGCAGACCCAAACAGCACCCCAAGGCTGTCGGCCCACGCAGCACCCATTGACACGGAGCTGGCCTTAGAAGAAAAGCTGGTTTAAGGCCATGCCCAGGGGGATTTTGAACCCCAAAAGGCACTTTTGCTCCTGCAGTCTCCGAGCACGCAGCATCCACAGAGACCTCGAGGCGCAGAAGGGATGCCACCATCACTCTGCCATTTGGAAATTGCTTCTTATATGAGAAGAAATTAAAAAAAAAAAAAAAAAAAAAAAAGAAAAATTGCAGGAGGAGAGATGCTCCAGCCCCCAGGCTCGTGCGCCTCTACCTTATCGCAGCACTCGACGGCTTTGGCGTACTCCCGCAGCTTCAGGTAGCACATGGCCAGGTTGAGGAAGGCAGCCAGGAGGAAGGAGTCGGAGGCTTTCGACTCTTTTTCAGACAAGCCATACTCCATCTCCAGCCAGGACACTATCTTCCCATACTGAATCACCGCCTGCAGGTATTTGCCTTCCTGGGATGGAACAAATAAAAGGCTAGAGGGACCCGCGCCGAGAAGGCTCAGCCTGCTCCCGAAACATCCTGCGAACAGGTTCTGAGTTTCCTGTGGTGTGTTAAATAAATCCACGGAGGAAGGAGGATGCTGGATACCTACAACCACACCAGGGCACGGCTGGAGCGGCTGGTGTGCTGCCCCCGGGAAAAGCCACGTCAGAGCAGAGCGGGGCACCAGGATGCCCCAGCCCGGCAAGGGGAACTGCAAAGCCCCTCGGCACTAGTCCTGGCCTGGGAAGAGTCCGACCTGCCATCCTGCTTCCCAAGGCAATGCTGGGGAAGGAGGACATATCTCAGGGAGCATCAGGGAGTGAGAAGGCGGCAGAGGAAGGGCAGGACCCGCTTTCCCCAGCACTGCTGGGGGAACACACGGCTTCTCTGACATCAACGACTAAGTCACGTATCCAACAGTCACCCCCGGGGTCTTTTCCAGCCCCACCTCCCCCATCCCCCAGTTTACAAACCTTGAAGTACATCGTGCCTTTCTCCTTGACGATGGCGGCCTGCTCCAGCTTCTCTTTGGTGTCCATCTCCCACGACTCCTTGGCCTGCAAAGAAATATTTGGAGCAATCCCAGCGGAGCATGGCAGCCCACCGCAGCCAGCAGGACCACCTGGCTTCCTAGGATTGCTCCTAACAAGCTGGGCTCGTCAGGGAAGTATTACAGAGGGTGAATCCAGCAGCTTTTTTAATTTGAGGGGCTGGGGACGAGGTGGGGGTGCAGACCTGGAGCCCTTTACAATAGAGAAATCCCCTCCAGGTTGAGGACTTCACGCTGAGCCAGGTGGTTCATGCACCACAACCCCACAGAAGGAAAAACCTGACACCAAATAAACCCCCAAAAACAGGGAAGAGGAAGGTGGGGAGAGACATCCCCCAGCAGAGAGGGGATGTGACAGGTCTCGCTCCCACTCTGGCCAGGGTGATGGGGTGGGGAGGGGACCCAGCCAGGGATGCAGCACCTGCCCCATCCCATGGCCACCTCCTGCATCCTGTCCCCCATCCCATGGGCATCTCCTGCATCCCGTCCCCCATCCCATGGCCACCTCCTGCATCCCAGCCCCCATCCCATGGCCACCTCCTGCATCCCAGCCCCCATCCCATGGCCACCTCCTGCATCCCAGCCCCCATCCCATGGCCACCTCCTGCATCCCAGCCCCCATCCCATGGCCACCTCCTGCATCCCAGCCCCAGCCTCCCCATGGGCACAGGCAGCTCAGTGTGCCAGCCGAGCTCCTCAGGGCCAGCTGGCTAGACACACCAACTTTTACCCATGCAGCCCAAGGGAAAAAAAAAACCAACAACCAAACAGGGGGGGAGGGGGAGAGAATAAAAGGACAAAAAATAAATAAAAGGACAAAAAATAAATAAAAGAGAGAAAAAAAAGTGGGGGGGGAAAGAAAGGACAAAAGGAACAAGGCTAGGAACACGTAAGAGAACCAGCCTTGGACCCCAGCCAGAAAAATAAAACAAACCAACAGAGAAGAACAAATTAAGAACACAGAGATCCTTGGTGACGTATCCACTTCAGCAGGGGCTGGGCTGCAGCCACGCCAGGGACAAAGGGTGGACGCTGCACAGGGACCAGCGTTCCCGGAACCTGGGGAGGGACCAGCACCCTCACCTTTTCAAAGCTTTTCAGTGTGACCTCGTACACCAGCTCTGCATTCGCCTGGATGCCGTATTTCGGCTTCCCCGCCTCGCCAAAGCCGTACCTGGAAGGGCAGAAGAGGTGTCAGAGCAGGGCAAAAAATCTTCATTTCAGCAGCGTTGGGCCACAAACACAGACCCAGGTTGCTAATTCTGATTTCACACCCAGCTCCATGCCCACAGCTTTCTAACATTTTGGGGCCAGGGTGATATTATTCTCCAGAAGCAGAGCTATCTGACAATATACAATGCGTTATATCTTGGGAATCATCCTTTCTGGCTGCATTAAATCCATTTTTTTCTACGGGTTTCTCTCCAGTGGAAGGAGCCAGCCCCAGCGATTTCCATGGAGATGTTTTCCTTTCAGCCACAGGACTTGGGTAAACCCCTTTTACCTGATTTTTTTAAAGCATCTTGAGATTCCTGCCTACACGCCACCGGTCACCCTTGCCACCCTGCTGGCACTGCTAACCCGAGGCTCCCCTGGAGAGTCTGACTTTCAGGATCGCTGTCTTCCAGGAGTGCCGAAACAACCTCGGCTGTCAGAAGCATAAACCAGACAGCATCCTTGCAGGGATGATCCTCACCGTGGCCCAAGGTAGAGGATGCAGTGCTCTCCCCTCTGCATCTTCTCCAGGGCTTTGTCGATGCCGATGGGGATGTCGTGGTCCTCCCCTTCGCCCACGATGAACTTCACATCTTTACAATCGAACCTGGTGCCGCCGCAGAATCCCTCCAGGTGAACTGCAGAGAGGTGAGAGGGCAGGATCGCACCCGGAGCCCCCCAAACCAAGGCAAGGTGGGCTCCAAAGAAAGCATCTTATAAAGTGTTATCTCCCCAACTCCAGCAAAGCTCCAGCCCTGGAAGGGGGCTGGGGCAGCCAAGGAGCCCTTGGTGAGCGCACAGGGATGGGGAGGGCTCGGGAGCATTGCTGAAAAGCAAGGCAGGCATATCTCATCTAACCAAGGACGAGACAACAGATAAACATCATGACTAATATGTTCCCCTCGTACTCAACTGCACGAGTCAAGTCTTACTGGAACTGGGTATTGCTCCTGGCACGCTGCCATGCAGAGTTTATCACGGCGATTACAAATCTTCCATACGGCGCTATACAGCTTTGCCTTCTACCTCGAAAACAAGGCTATGTTCTCCCTCTAAGAACTCAAAGTACAAGATAAAACTTTTTGGTTTTCCCTTTTTTTTTTTTTTTTTTTTAATCTTCAACCACTAACCATGCTGTTCCAGCCCCAGACATTGGCAGAAGTGCAGACGGAGCGGACACCGGGTACCTGGCACATTCGCCACCTGGTATTCCTGGCTGCGTTTCCACAGCAAGATGATTCTTTATTTATTCAATCCTGAAGACGTTCCAGGCTTTGGGGACAGTTTTAGTTCTTTGCACTCTGCTTGCAGGGTACACAAGGCATATGCGTGCGGGCAGGTAAAAATAAAAGGAATTTCCTAAGGAATTCCTACGTACCATTAAAAAAAAAAAAGTCAGAAACAAATGAAAAAAAGCTTTTTAAGAGGAAAAATTCACAGTGCGCATTAATGTTGTCACAACTGTGCTTAAAGGTTTTGCAGCCTGGAAGGATGTGAGCTTCACCTTTGCTCGCTGCAGAGCGGAGAGAGCAGGATGTGACCCGAGGTACTGGGGGGCCCCCAACACCTCACCCCGGTGGCAGGGGTGGCAGGAGGCGAGCGCAAGGATGAGCCAAAGCAGACACAGTGCCAGATGTAGCCAAGGGTCTGGGCTCCGTACGGGTGAGCTGCAGCCCAGGCTGAAGGAAGGGTGCCTGTCCCTGCCCCACGGACACGTCCCTGCCCCGGGATGTCCGGGATGTCCCTGGGATGAGGTGCATGGGCGCAGCAGGCAGAGCCCCTTCCCGAGGGCAGGTCCAGCCCTGGGGTGTTACCCCAGGATGCTCTCCCCACCGCGGGGACAGGACACCAAGCTCCGCCTCGTCACCCCCCTCCTGCCACCAAAGCCATGATGGGACTCAAATGCGGTGGAGCAGAGGATGCCGATACGCTTGCCGGCATCCTGGGATGCATCCTGCATCCCTCGCGGGTGCACAGTGACCATGGGGCTCAGCACCCGGCTTGGGACGAGCACGAAAAGCACATCCAGCTCCTCCGGGGCTGACTCTGCTTTTGCTTTACCCATAACCAAGCCGGCTATATTCTTAGGCATAGGAAAAGTGGAAAATTCAACCTAAAATAGAGGTAACCCAGCAACCCCACAGCACTGTGCCATCTCCCTGCCTGTTCCCAGCAAGCACAGATCCCCCGAACCCCAAAAGCAGCACTACAGCCCTCCCAGGTCCCTTGTCCCCAGCAGGATGCGGCAGTGACGGGATGATCACGCTTTAAAACAGGATGCAGAGGAGGATGCTGCGATCCTTCCCTGCAAGGAGAGTTTCACTCTATTTTAATTGCAAGTAAAATACACTGGGCAAAGGGGGGGAAATCTCCGCTCAAGTTTCCAGGAGCGGGTCAGCTAGCTGCAGTTGCTCTTGGATTACAGGGGGAAAAAAAAGCTGCCGAAGGAACATCACTCTGGTTGCAGCTCTGACTTATTGTTCTCTCGGTGCCTGCAGCGATTTTGTTTTTGAAGAGCTGAGAACAGAGTGTACCGAGTGCGGCTGGCACACGAACTTGATGTGCTGACAGCAATTTGTACTCAGATTAAAAACGGAGAAGGAGGAGGGGTGGGGGGGAAAGGTTGTAACAAAAACTGGAATGCCAGATTTCAACTGCAACCCAGGTTTTAGGGACCGGAACTGCAAATTAGGGTCTGCAAAACTTCAAACCTACAAAAACACTTTCAAAACTCCAGCCTGGAGATGCCTGCTCCTGGAAGCGTGGTTTCTTCCAGCCGAATTCAGCAGCGATGAACGTTATACATGGCTGAGATAAACCATCACTGCTCCCCTGGGTCACAGCCCAGGGTGGGCTGCTGTGCCGTCCCCACAGCTGCCGTGCCGTCCCCGGCAGAGTGCCCACCATAAAAAGCACTGCACTTATTTTAAAAGGGAAAAAAAAAAAAAAAAAAAAAAAAAAAAGTCGTTTGCACCCAACCGCTCACTCCAAGGCTGCCTGCTGCTGCTTCTCCTCGTCCTCTCTCACGGGGATGTATTTAAGGGTCTCTGGCCCCTGGATGTATAGGGATGTATAGGGATGTATAGGTCCAAATGAATTACGGGCCACATGAGCTGCAAGTGGAGCGGCACGGCACGGCAGGCCGTCCTGCGGAGCATCCATCTCCAGGATTCTGACCACGCGCGTGCTCCAGCTCACAGCGTTTGCTCCGATGGACGCATTCATTTGAAATAGGTAAAGCAGGGATAATAGGCAGTGGGGCATCAGGCGTATGAAAAGCCTCGTTATTTGGCTTCTTAGGTCCTTTCAGAGAGATGATTTCTGCCTGCTGCTCCCCCTTCCCTGCCTCAGTCCCCTCCTGAGCCATTAAAGCATCGTCACGTTCCAGAAAACCTCACGCTGCAAAGGGAACAAGCAGAGAGGGACCAGGGCTCTCCCCATCCTCTGCACTGGGCACGGCGCTGCCTGTAGAGCACTCAGACCTAATCAAACTAGAGAGGAACGCTGGATCTGTGATGATTTTGATTATATTTAGTCTTTTAGTTTAATCTTTGGGGTAGTGGAGCCAGCTTGAAGCTCAGCTCGCAGCTGGTCCCCAGCTAGGATGCTCACCGCAGGAGAGGCAGACAGTCAAATCTTAGTCAAAAACTCATTTTTGCTTAGAAGAGAGCCTCGTTAGAAGAGCCAGCCATTTAACGCAGCCAGCATTATGAGCTGTCACAGCTCAGATCCAATTTCTCCTTTGCTAAAGAGAGTTAATCTTTGTGTACGGGAGCTCTGAAAGAGAGAAGAGAGTAAATGTCGCCCGTATGGAGCGAGCTCGGTGGCTGTGGTGGAGTGGTTCTTGGAAAGGGGGAAAAAAACCACCAGAAAAATAAAGCCTGGCTTCCCCTGTCCAGCCCTGCAAAATTCCTGCTCCAGAAACGGGATCAGAACAGGGAAAGCCCGATGGGACCCGAGCTCCTCATCCTCCCACGTCAGCTGAGACCACCCCAGCCTCAGCAAACCCCCTGTATTCGTTTCCTTCCTGCCTCAAGCAGCAGCAGCTCTCTGGCAACAGGGGAAGGGAAAGAAAAGGCTCCGTTCTGCAAGAGATGCGATAAAACCCACCAGAACTACAATCAGTGTTGGAACAAGGAGATCAAAGAAGCCACTGAGCACTGGCGGCGGTGCCCAAAACACTTAGCAAAGGATGCCATCGAGGGAGGACGTCCCAGCTACTGATGCTTTCGAGGCAAAGCCGGGGCTTTTGGCAGCCAGCGCATCCCGGGGCAGCTTGGACACTGCAACGGATGCAAAAGGGTTGGGGGAGATGGCAGAGCCCCAAAACCCCCTGGGGGTTTGCTTCTTCCACCCTCCCCGCAGCCGCCAGCTGAGCAGCGCTGGGGCTCGCAGGGATGTTTGTCAACGCGACCGAGAAACTGGAGCGCAGGTTTACATTCGAGCGGTCACTCCATCGCCGGCCGGCTGCTCCCGCGCCTTGAGGTTTTCCAATCAACCTCCCGGCCAGCGGCTCTGGCAGAAGCCACCGCTGGGGCTGCGCCAGGGAGAGCTCGGAGGAGCATCCCCGGGCGGACACTGACCCGCTGCTCTCCCAGCCCCTCTCCATCCCATCCGGCCTCCGGAAGGATGTAACTGCATCCCACCACGATGCACAGCCACCTACGTTCTGTACAGCGCCAGCAGCTCCTTAGCAGGGAGAAGAAAGCGGGGTGCTCTGGGGCAGCATACCCCCCCAGCCCCCTTGTCCCGGAGGGACCAGCACTCACTTTCCACTGTAGCACCTTCATTAGGGTTGGAGTAACCTTCTCCCTTCCTCTTGATCCTCCGGATTATTCCTCCATCCTCAAACAAGTCCTCGCCTTTGAAGTCAAGCAGCTCGACCTAAAAAAATAAAATAATAAAGGTGGGCAGAGCTCGGGAAGGGGGGGAAGGAGAAGAGAAAAACAACGGAAAAGTCACAAAGCAGCAGTTGATCGTCTGGCTGGAAAGCCAAGCCAGCTAATTCTCCGTTCAGCCGATGAGAAGTCGCCCATAAAAGCCAGCTCCAAGCCACAGCATAATACACCCGATTTATTAGAAATTGGGACACATCCAGTACCTGAAGTGTAGCACAAAGTAACAGTAAAAATAAGTTTATTAAGCTTGTAAGGGTACAACACGGCCGGTGCTGGAAGATGCCGTGAAAGCTGCCCGGGAGCAGCGTGGGCAGGAGTTTCCCCTTTGTTCCAGCTCCGACCCACGGCTCAGTCCCCGCTTGATTTGGAAGGACTAAGCCTTAATTTAGGGCAGACCCATTCCTCCCGCCCCACTGCCTTGTCCCGACGAGCCCTGCCCAGCGAGCACACCGTGCCAAAACCTTGGCTTTCCCACCGCCCCACAGCACTGACCGGTTTGTAGCACCTGGAGGCATCTCCCAGTTGCTTCCCCCTTCCCATCTACATGTTTAAACCAGGAATCTGCCCGCTCCCCACCCGGCACTGGGGCTCTCCCCAGTCAGCGTTTCAGTCCCAGCCTCCCAGCTCAGACACACATTTCTGAGAAAACCCTGGCAGCGGTTCCTGGAGCAGAGGGACACATTTCAGGAATCCAAGCTGGGTTTTTTTTGTTGGGTTGTTTTTTGGGTGGTGTGGCGTTTTTTGTTTTTTGGTTTTTTATTTATTTCTGAGCTGGCTGGCAAGGCAGAAAGGGAGCAGACGAGCTCATCCACGCGCTGGCTTCACCAGCACTACTTGCCTCGAAAAAGAGGGTGGCATTGGAGGGGATTTTGGGGGCGCTGCCAGCAGAGCCGTACGCGTACTCAGGTTTGCAGAGCAAGTAGCAGATCTCTCCCTTCTTCATGGTAGCCACCCCGATGTCCCACGCCTTGATTACCTGACCTAGGAGACAGGCAGATGTCAGGAACGAGGGAGCAACCAGCAGCCCAGCAAAAAAAGCAACAAAACATCAGCCTGGGTGCTGCAAGGATGGAGCAACCAGCAGCCCAGCAAAAAAAGCAACAAAACATCAGCCTGGGTGCTGCAAGGATGGAGCAACCAGCAGCCCAGCAAAAAAAGCAACAAAACATCAGCCTGGGTGCTGCAAGGATGGCACCCAAAAAAAATCCGCCCCCCTCACAAGTCACTTACAGCAGGGCTGACACTGTCCATCTGCCCTGCAGCAGGGTCCCACCCCACCAGAACCATCCCACCCCCTCCTGGGATCATCCCACCCCCAAGCATCCCCCGGACAGCCCCCCCTGCCCCCAGCCCAGCTCACCCTTGCCCAGGCTGAAGACGAAGGGCTCGTTCCGATCGCGGCTGGAGTCGAATTTTTTACCATTGGCCAGTTTGCCTTTGTAGTGGACATAAACCTTGTCCCCGATCATGGGGGACTCATCTTCGCTCCCGGGTCGTTTAATGATCTGAGAGAGAGAGAAACCACCCGTGAGAAGGGACACCATGGGACAGCTAAGGGTGCGTATGGAGAGAGAGTGACAGAGAGAGAGAAATGTGCAGACAAATACACACGCGCGCATGCATTTATATATATACACACACGCGCGCATGCATTTTTATATATATACACACGCGCGCATGCATTTTTATATATATACACACCCGCATATGCATTTTTATATATATACACACCCGCATATGCATTTATATATATATACACACACATATGCATTTTTATACAAACACATGCATGAATATATATAAAAATACACACACGCACGCATGCATATATATAAAAATACATATACACACATACATATACACCCCAGCGCTGCTCCAAACCGAACGAAGGCTTGAGGGGGAGCGGTTCGATTTGTCTTTCCCTCAGCCCCTAAAATTATCCCCCGCCCCAGAGCCACGGGGACGAGTGGGACAGGGCTGGGAGCAGAGACCTGCCTGGGCTTTGTGGAGGTGTCTGGATAAACACTGCGGTTCGAAACCTGAAGCGAATGCAATTACACTCGCTTTCTGTCCGTCCGCGTTTTACTCGCAGGGGTGTGTCATTTCACTACTCGCTTCTTGTCAACACTTCTTTTTTTTTTTTTTGAATGCTACAGCCTGGAACAAGCAGTTCTCGAGCTGAGGATGGAGCAGGGGAGGATGCTATTCTTAGAGGAAAGGTCCTATTCAACTGGAGAAGAGCAAGCGCTGGGGAGCAGAACTATCCAGAAAGGGCCCTGAAATATGAAAAGGGGGTTGTGGAGCAGACTGGATGACCTCAGTAATGTGCTCTTTCTAACGTCTGTGAGTCACACATAAAAATGCTTTGTAGATTTACAGTTAATAATCTGATTAGGAACACAATAGCTGTGAAACTCATTGAGTAGCCTGAACCCGTCCATCTCAAACACCACTCTATCCTTCTTTATTCCAAGCGATGCTCATCTCCTTTGCCTTTCGAATACATCAGTCCTACAGCCCTGGAAGTACTCCATGACCTCAAGAGCTGGGGATGCAGCCCACCAACATGACTGTGCACCCCACAACGCTGAAAGGAAGGCAGGACCCTCCCAGCAGCACGCCCTCACCTTCAGGACCCCTCGGTCTCGAGCTGGTGTGATGTCCTCCCCACGCTCAGCGAGAGCCGCCGCCTGCACCTCCCCTTCGCTCTTGGTGGCCTCATCAGTGGTCATTGTCTCCTTGCATAAGCCCCGGACCTGGAGAGACACGGCATGCACTCCATCAGCCCAGCGGGGCCACAGGAGGTGGTGGAAGAGGAAAGGGTTAAAGAAAATAAGCAGCTTGCTCTGCTTCGGGGCTGGGGCAGGAAGCTTCAAGCACATCTCAAGTGTGCAGAGCGGAAAAATCCCTTCCCAGGGGCTCCACCAACCCACAGGGCGCAGGAAACCCCAAAGTGTGACGCCAGCCATCCTCGCTGCTTGGGGACACGGGACAGCCCCACAGCTTCATCTGGCCGCTGTGGCGGGGACGCTGGCGGAGGTCCTCAGGCTTCATCTTCAGCCTCCCTAGGTCAACACCGCACTCCTGGCACCACCCGAGCAGGCTCCCCCAGCAAGAGTTTTACCCCCAAAAGCACCAGCAGGTAACACACGGAGCAGCCCACTGACTCCTGCGAGCAGACAAAAGGTGGGAACTCATCCCAGGGGGCTGCACCCCGACCACGGGGACCTTCCATGGTGATGCTCTACCGAGCCCCCACTCGGAGCAGGACGGGCACTGAAGCACCTACGTTGCAGACACCGAGGGCAGTGGCAGAGTCAGGAGAGACCAAAGCGCTCACGGGCAAGGAGCAAAGGGCTGGTGGCCACCAGGCTTCACCCATCCATCCCTTCTGGCTCATGTAGAGGTGGGCACCCCTTGGGTACAAGTGCTAGAAATAGGTGCACCAGGCTAGCACTTGCCTTTTGAGTTATTTTATACAGGTCAAGGTTATTTTCCACAAGGAATTACCTATTTCTCAGAGCCTCTGCTCATCAGACAGCAGCATCTCTACCCCAGGCAAACCTCGCTTCGTCTTGCCCACCAAGAACAGCCCAAAAAGAGGGCTGGCTCCAAGCCTTGGGCAAGCAAAGCGTAGAGAGACCTGAAGGCACAGCAAGGATCTTCTCCAAAACCTAAAGCAAAGCCTCCACCAAAAGAATCCCAAGTATTTGGGTGGACGAAGAGAAAATTCACAGCAAGACTCTGAAGAACTTGGGGGGGTTGGGGCAAGCTGCTGGAGCCCCGTGCTCCCAATGTCACCACGCGAGCAGCCGAGGTGCCAGAAAAGCCACGTTTTTCATCCAAGGCAGACTTTTTCCCAGTAGTGCCTAGTGAAAAGAGAATTGCCTACAGTTTAAAAAACATATTTCCTGATGATTTCCTTCAGACTGTAAGGCTATTTTGGTAGCCACACTGCTGTGCGACACGTAATCAAGGAAACATGTGACGGAGAATTAGAAAGCGATGGGTTTTTTAAGACATAAACCAGATCTATTAAAGTCCTAATTGCGACATTTTCCCACAGTCTTTGGTGTGGAAGCTGATGTTAACCAGCAGGAGAAATCATTCATTCGGGGGATTCAAAAAGAGCAAAGAAAGGATGTTTTCAGCTCCGAGGGCAGATAAGTCGTGCTGCAAGAAGAATTGTGCTCCTCGCACCCGGGTGGAAAGGGAAGAGCTGGAGCCCGGCCCCCCCCCCGACACAGGAAGCCACCGAGACACAAAGAGCCCTGCAATGGAAGAAGCAAATAGAAAAATAAGAGAACTACTTGCTGCAATACTCAATTACCACAGTCTTTGGGGTAGTATTTAATGAGATTTTGCATCTGCTCCCTTTCCCCCTGCCCTGCTAAGGTTTCAGATGGGAACACCTACAAAAGCACTAAAAAAGCAACTTTGGTGGTGGTGAGACTCGTCATCTCATGGGTATTTATACGTTGGAAAACATGCCATCGATTGGCTACTTTGGAAGAAATTTTTTATGATGAGGGTGGCGAAACAGTGGAGCAGGTTGCCCAGAGGTGGTAGATGCCCCATCCCTGCCACCATCCGAGGTCAGGCTGGATGGGGCTCTGAGCATCCTGATCCAGTGGAAGATGTCCCTGCCCGTGGTGGGGGGTTGGATGAGCTGGACTAGACCTTTAAAGGTCCCTTCCAACCCAAACTATTCCACGAATCAGGCACCAAGACGGCCTCCAAGCCACCATGGTCCACACTGCCTTGCCACCACTGCGGTCATCCTCTTGGAGGCGAGTGAGGAGGTGGCAATGCCCATCACGGTACGGACACGCCACTGGCACTGGCTCAGGGCTTCCCCGCACAGATGCTGCGCAGCACCGGGGACACAGCATCCACAACCCATTAATTAAGGAGCAGGAGGAGCCCAAAAAGGGGAGCAGCTTGTAAAAGAAGTGCCACATCCCATGGCAGAACCTCCACAAGGTCCACCAAGCAGGCACCGCTGGGATGCAGGAGACGGCTGGGGAGGTGCTGGCTCCCGGCTCGCTGGTTGCTAAATCCCACTAAGAGACATCTAAAAATACATCATACGCATCCTTCTCATTATTTTTCTACGTAAGCAATTAGTGGAGTCATCCAGGGAAGCTGGCCAAGGCGAGCGGGAGGGGACACGCTCTGCGTCAGAAGCAGTGGGAGGGATGGAGCCCACAAGACCAGCTATTAAGATGTGGTCCATGTTATGAAAGAGCTCCAGACTTCTCCGTCCAGCGAAAACGGCTCCAACTAGGTTAGAGAAAAGGCTGAGCGGCTCTTGCTTACCTCCGGTCTGGAGCGACAGAAGGAGGCTGGCTGGGGTCCAAAATCCCAATTAATTTGAAACAAACGGTGGTAGGGAAAACAAAAATATCTGCATGTCCCCAAGGTTTCAAGACCAGGGAGCCAGGACCCGTCGCTGAGAGGTGTCAGAGCCTGAATCTTCCCGTTGTGGGACCACGTGTGCTCTGGATACGGGGAGGGGATGGATTAATTAATTACCCTGTGCAAAAGCCTCGGGGTGTTCCTGACACCCCAAGCCAATCCCACTCTCCTGCTGCTGTTACCCACAAGCGCTGTTAAGTCTGCGAACAAAGCCAGGCTAAAGCACCCTCCCTGCCCTGAACACCCGTGCTGCCTCCTTTCCCTGGGATGGGAGGAGGAGAGAGGGTGGGGAAGGGTTAAACACCCCCCCCCCCCTTCAGTCTGGGGGTCCTTCTTCTCCAAGAGGTGCAGCAATTGAGAAATGCATAAGGGCACTGATGAAAGGCCACCAAGAAGGAAGGGATTTCCATGCACAGAGAACAAAAGTGATGGGAAGGTGAGGACAGAAATCCCGAGCACGCCCCAGGAAAGGGGCATGTGGGTGACGGGGGCAGTTTTGCACACCTTGGGGCAGTTTTGCACAGCTCAATTCTCCCCATTCTGAAGCAAAGTCCCTTGCAGGAGCCTGTAAACCCCACAAAATGCCCCTGCTTGAGCTCCGAGCCCAATGGTGGGGTATGGTCTGTCCCTCCAGGCACCATCCAGGTGCTCGTGGCTGGGCACAAACGCAGCCATAGGGACCCAGAGCCCCCAACTCCAGCCCCCCAGGCCCTGTGGAAGGGCAAAGTTGTTCCTCATCGCTAGAGGAAGGGCTTTGGGGTTTGCACTGGTTTGCTTTTGTTCAGTCTCTGCTCTACCGGTCGATCTGAAAATCCAGCATAGCTGTTTAATCTGTAATTTAAGAGCTATACTAAAACAAACTTTAAAATGCAGAGGTTTCGACACCTGGACGCAAGCTTTCCTTCAAGTGCAGTTATCCCAGCGTTAATTAGTATGAAATACATTAAAGAGCCTCTGGCTGAGCAAACAAGGAGGCTCACAAGCTCAGGAGACTCCCACACATGCACGAGGCGTGTTCCCCTCGGACCAGCACACGCCGACCCACGGCGCCGGCACACGCCTGCCCTCAGCCCCGCTAAATGAATATAATAAATGCCTTGAATTGCTCGAAAGCAACAACGGCTGCATCCCTCCCTCTTGCAAACCTTGCCGTTTCCCCAAACGCCATCCTGAGCAGTCGCAAATCCTGCACACCAGCACGAGCAGTTGCAATATTCTTCCCTCCCCCAGGATGGGAGAGCGGCATCACTGCAACTGATGCTCACGAGCAAGCAACGCCCCTGTGCAATTAAGCCACGATGGATGCCCACGAGCAATTAAGCGGCAATCAATGCCCAAGAGCAATTAAGCTGCCTGCAACAGGTATAGGCTGCCCAGGGAGAGCACCCTCCTGCGTGCCCCAATACAGCCGGGCAGTGCTGCGGCTCCATCCCTGATTTTAGCACTCCCGTACGATCAGTCATCAATTCAGTTGCTGCCTCGGAAAAATAGATCCTGCGCTTTTTTTTTTTTTTTTTTTTCTTTTAAAAGCAGGGTGCTTGTCAAACGATGAAAACACTGCTCCAGGAGGACGCACGGCCACCGCCAGCGGCACACGCTGTGCAGAAATCCACGCCACAAACCCAAGCCATTTCTTTTTGCAATTCCCTCCTGGTGCAGGTGTTGCTATCTTCCAGCCCAGAAAAATGCAAGAGAATTCCAAGCAGAGTAGGGGATGCAGAACAGGTATCCCACAGGCTCCCATCCCAAGCCACGTTTCCTAGAAATCGGCATACTGGGAATGTGCCAGCTCCAAATGGAAACTTCATGTCGCAGATCCCTCCCGGAGGCTCGCGGGAGGGGAAAAGGGAGTGGGGAGAGAGAAAGGCTGGGGGGGGGCTTCGAGGGGTCTCACCTTGCCACCGTGCAATCAGTGGAGAAGGTCTGAAGGGCCGGGGGGGGAGATGCCCAGTGGGGATTTCACACAAATACCTGGTAAGAGAAGGGCAGGGCGGAAATTAAAAATAAAATAATAAAATTTTTAAATTAAAACCCGCCTTGTTCTAGAGCAGGATTTAGAGAACAAGGGAGGACTGGGAGAGCGGTTTGAAGGTGCAGATGATGCTCCACCACGGTCAGAAAGGAGCGATGAGACCAGGGGCAAAGCCACCCAGGGCAGCTCGTCCGCTCCCGGCAGCCACAGGGCGATGCTTCGACGTGTCTCCATAAAAAACCGTTCAGCATCTTATTGCCAGCGTGAAAAAATGGAGGGGGGGGAAGAAAGCAAAACGGGGGGGGGGGGAGGGGGAGAAAGCAAAACGGGGGGGGAAAAGGGGAAAAAAGCAAAACGGGGGGGGAAAAAGGGGAAAAAAGCAAAACGGGGGGGGAAAAAGGGGAAAAAAGCAAAACGGGGGGGGAAAAAGGGGAAAAAAGCGAAACGGGGGGGGAAAAGGGGGAAAAAAGCGAAACGGGGGGGGAAAAGGGGGAAAAAAGCGAAACGGGGGGGGAAAGGGGGAAAAAAGCGAAACGGGGGGGGAAAGGGGGAAAAAAGCGAAACGGGGGGGGAAAAGGGGGAAAAAAGCGAAACGGGGGGGGAAAAGGGGGAAAAAAAGCGAAACGGGGGGGGAAAAGGGGGAAAAAAGCGAAACGGGGGGGGAAAAGGGGGAAAAAAGCGAAACGGGGGGGAAAAGGGGGAAAAAAGCGAAACGGGGGGGGAAAAGGGGGAAAAAAGCGAAACGGGGGGGGAAAAGGGGGAAAAAAGCGAAACGGGGGGGGAAAAGGGGGAAAAAAGCGAAACGGGGGGGGAAAAGGGGGAAAAAAAGCGAAACGGGGGGGGAAAAGGGGGAAAAAAAGCGAAACGGGGGGGGAAAAGGGGGAAAAAAGCGAAACGGGGGGGGAAAAGGGGGAAAAAAGCGAAACGGGGGGGGAAAAGGGGGAAAAAAGCGAAACGGGGGGGGAAAAGGGGGAAAAAAGCGAAAGGGGGGGGGAAAGGGGGAAAAAAGCGAAAGGGGGGGGGAAAAGGGGGAAAAAAGCGAAAGGGGGGGGGAAAAGGGGGAAAAAAGCGAAAGGGGGGGGGAAAGGGGGAAAAAAGCGAAAGGGGGGGGGGAAAGGGGGAAAAAAGCGAAAGGGGGGGGGAAAGGGGGAAAAAAAGCGAAACGGGGGGGGAAAGGGGGAAAAAAGCGAAACGGGGGGGGAAAGGGGGAAAAAAGCGAAACGGGGGGGAAAAGGGGGGAAAAAAGCGAAACGGGGGGGGAAAAGGGGGAAAAAAGCGAAACGGGGGGGGAAAAGGGGGAAAAAAGCGAAACGGGGGGGGAAAAGGGGGAAAAAAGCGAAACGGGGGGGGAAAAGGGGGAAAAAAGCGAAACGGGGGGGGGAAAAGGGGGAAAAAAGCGAAACGGGGGGGGAAAAGGGGGAAAAAAGCGAAACGGGGGGGGAAAAGGGGGAAAAAAGCGAAACGGGGGGGGAAAAGGGGGAAAAAAGCGAAACGGGGGGGGAAAAGGGGGAAAAAAGCGAAACGGGGGGGGAAAAGGGGGGAAAAAAGCGAAACGGGGGGGAAAAGGGGGAAAAAAGCGAAACGGGGGGGGAAAAGGGGGAAAAAAGCGAAACGGGGGGGGAAAAAGGGGGAAAAAAAGCGAAAGGGGGGGGGAAAGGGGGAAAAAAGCGAAAGGGGGGGGGAAAAGGGGAAAAAAGCGAAAGGGGGGGGGAAAAGGGGGAAAAAAGCGAAAGGGGGGGGGAAAGGGGGAAAAAAGCGAAAGGGGGGGGGAAAGGGGGAAAAAAGCGAAAGGGGGGGGGGAAAGGGGGAAAAAAGCGAAAGGGGGGGGAAAGGGGGAAAAAAGCGAAAGGGGGGGGAAAAGGGGGAAAAAAGCGAAAGGGGGGGGGAAAAGGGGGAAAAAAGCGAAAGGGGGGGGAAAAGGGGGAAAAAGCGAAAGGGGGGGGAAAAGGGGGAAAAAAGCAAAACGGGGGGGGAAAAGGGGGAAAAAAGCAAAACGGGGGGGGGAAAAGGGGGAAAAAAGCGAAACGGGGGGGGAAAAGGGGGAAAAAAGCGAAACGGGGGGGAAAAGGGGGAAAAAAGCGAAAGGGGGGGAAAAGGGGGAAAAAAGCGAAAGGGGGGGAAAAGGGGGAAAAAGCGAAAGGGGGGGAAAAGGGGGAAAAAAGCGAAAGGGGGGGGAAAAGGGGGAAAAAAGCGAAAGGGGGGAAAAGGGGAAAAAAGCGAAAGGGGGGGGAAAAGGGGAAAAAAGCGAAAGGGGGGGAAAAGGGGGAAAAAAGCGAAAGGGGGGGAAAAAGGGGAAAAAAGCGAAAGGGGGGGAAAAAGGGGAAAAAAGCGAAAGGGGGGGAAAAAAGGGGAAAAAAGCGAAAGGGGGGGAAAAAGGGGAAAAAAGCGAAAGGGGGGGAAAAAGGGGAAAAAAGCGAAAGGGGGGGAAAAAGGGGAAAAAAGCGAAAGGGGGGGAAAAAGGGGAAAAAAGCGAAAGGGGGGGAAAAAGGGGAAAAAAGCGAAAGGGGGGGAAAAGGGGAAAAAAGCGAAAGGGGGGGGAAAAGGGGAAAAAAGCGAAAGGGGGGGGAAAAGGGGAAAAAAGCGAAAGGGGGGGGAAAAGGGGAAAAAAAGCGAAAGGGGGGGAAAAAGGGGAAAAAAGCAAAAGGGGGGGAAAAAGGGGAAAAAAGCAAAAGGGGGGGAAAAAGGGGAAAAAAGCAAAAGGGGGGGAAAAAGGGGAAAAAAGCGAAAGGGGGGGAAAAAGGGGAAAAAAGCGAAAGGGGGGAAAAAGGGGAAAAAAGCGAAAGGGGGGGAAAAAGGGGAAAAAAGCGAAAAGGGGGGGAAAAAGGGGAAAAAAGCGAAAGGGGGGGAAAAAAGGGGAAAAAAGCGAAAGGGGGGGAGAAAAAGGGGAAAAAAGCGAAAGGGGGGGAAAAAGGGGAAAAAAGCGAAAGGGGGGGAAAAAAGGGGAAAAAAGCGAAAGGGGGGGAAAAAGGGGGAAAAAAAGCGAAAGGGGGGGAAAAAGGGGAAAAAAGCGAAAGGGGGGGAAAAAGGGGAAAAAAGCAAAAGGGGGGGAAAAAGGGGAAAAAAGCAAAAGGGGGGGAAAAAGGGGAAAAAAGCAAAAGGGGGGGAAAAAGGGGAAAAAAGCAAAAGGGGGGGAAAAAGGGGAAAAAGCAAAAGGGGGGGAAAAAGGGGAAAAAAGCAAAAGGGGGGGAAAAAGGGGGAAAAAAGCAAAAGGGGGGGAAAAAGGGGGAAAAAAGCAAAAGGGGGGGAAAAAGGGGAAAAAAGCAAAAGGGGGGGAAAGGGGAAAAAAGCAAAAGGGGGGGAAAAAGGGGAAAAAAGCAAAAGGGGGGGAAAAAGGGGAAAAAAGCAAAAGGGGGGGAAAAAAGGGGAAAAAAGCAAAAGGGGGGGAAAAAGGGGAAAAAGCAAAAAGGGGGGGAAAAAGGGGAAAAAAGCAAAAGGGGGGGAAAAAGGGGAAAAAAAGCAAAAGGGGGGGAAAAAGGGGAAAAAAGCAAAAGGGGGGGAAAAAGGGGAAAAAAGCAAAAGGGGGGGAAAAAGGGGAAAAAAGCAAAAGGGGGGGAAAAAGGGGAAAAAAGCAAAAGGGGGGGAAAAAGGGGAAAAAAGCAAAAGGGGGGGAAAAAGGGGAAAAAAAGCAAAAAGGGGGGGAAAAAGGGGAAAAAAGCAAAAGGGGGGGAAAAAGGGGAAAAAAGCAAAAGGGGGGGGAAAAAGGGGAAAAAAGCAAAAGGGGGGGAAAAAGGGGAAAAAAGCAAAAGGGGGGGAAAAAGGGGAAAAAAGCAAAAGGGGGGGAAAAAGGGGAAAAAAGCAAAAGGGGGGGAAAAAGGGGAAAAAAAGCAAAAGGGGGGGAAAAAGGGGAAAAAAAGCAAAAGGGGGGGAAAGGGGAAAAAAGCAAAAGGGGGGGAAAGGGGAAAAAAGCAAAAGGGGGGGAAAGGGGAAAAAAGCAAAAGGGGGGGAAAGGGGAAAAAAGCAAAAGGGGGGAAAAAGGGGGGGGAAAAAGAAAACAGGAAAAAAGAAAAAAGGGGAAAAAAAGGGGAAAAGAAAAAGGGAAAAAAGAAAAAAGGGAAAAAAAGGGAAAAAAGGGCCATATTCTGTCCAACTTTTTATTGACCACTGCTGAAAGTCAAGATGAAAATTAACAGGATGGAAAAACCAGCGCTGGCTGCTCTGGGGTTCCTTCCTTGAGCCCCACTCAGCACCAGGCGCTCGCACGGCGCCACACCAGCCCTCGAAGCTTGGGATTGCAACACAGGATGGACATTTTTTTTTTTTTTTTTTTAAATGCAAAGGTCGGCTAAAAACCAGCAAATCGAGAGCAAATCTCCCCGGGGGAAGACGTGGGGCCCCGAAGCTGGGGGGCATCACCCCACGGCACAGCCCCGATGCACCCCTAGCCTTCATCCCCGGCAGGTAACGAACACCGCCGCAATTAGCGTAGCAGCTGGGCTCTCTCCACTGTCCCACCGTGGTTTCGCTTCCCCCTTGATTAGAAAAACTATTTTTTCAATATTTTTTTTTTCCTAATAACAATCTAATTTTTTTCTAATACTATACCTGCTTACTGAGCAAACCGTCCCCGTGGAGCGGGCGAGGGATGACCAGAGCAGCAATTTTCCCCGGACAAGGGCGTTTTAAGATGCCTGCAGGGCAGAGACCCAGGGAGACGCTTGAGCCACCAATAAATTAAAATTGGGATTTCTAAGACCTTCTCAAACCCGACAAGGCACCTCCACCCCGACCCATACGGATGCCCCCAGGCACCACGTGCCATTTCTCACACCCATATAGCACAACTTGAATTAAAAATTAACTTTTTTTTTTCCCACCCCCCCACCCCTAAAAAAATCCTGGCCACTTGCCTTTCCAATAAATTTAGAAAAAAAAAAAAAAAAAAAGCCAGCCATAAAATTTCAAGTATCTCTAGCTGAATAAGACTCACATGGCTTGATTGACTTCCTAGCATGCACGTTGTGCAAGCGGCTAACATCCCGGCGGGCCAGTCATGGCAACTTTTATTCAAACAGAAAAACAAAACGCAAACAGAGCTGCTTTAGAGCCTCCATCCTCCATCGGGGTGAACCCGAGCGAACCCCCCTGGTCTCTGCCCCGGCGTTGACTCCTGCCCACCCAGACCCCGGTACCCCCGCCCTGAGCATCCCTCCAGCATCCCAAGGCCACCCAGTGGGGACACCCCAGGGAGGGATGCGGTCACCCAATCACCCCCCAAGCTCCAGAAGGTATAGGTGCTATTAACCGACGAGCGGAAGCAAGGGAAGGTTTTTAAGCAATTAAAAGAATAACGAAGGGAGAAAAGGAAACTACTGCATGCGGCTAACTTAAATACAACGGTATGTGTTCCCGTCACACTTGCTTAATCATTTTGCCTAGCTAATATTTTTAAGTTTCTGAAGTGGTTTTAGTTCAGATCCAAGTCATAACTGATTTTTTTTTTTTTTTAAATATGTTGAATAAGAGGCCTGCCCTCAAGTTTCAGCTGCAGCGAGAGGAACAAGTGAGCAGGACGGCTCGCTGCTCCCTGCCAGAATAAATATTTCAACAGAAAGCAACGTGGGTTCAGCCTGTCTGCATCCCCCAGGAGCGAGGCAAGCGCACCCACACCAACCACATGCAAAAAAGACTTTCAGCAAGGAGTTGTTTTTCTCCCAGTTTACAATATATAAACCCATTAAAAAGAATCTGGTTGCTTTTTTTTTTTTTTTTTTGCCTTTTTATTTTTTTTTTTGCCTTGTTATCCAGCAAGGAAATGCTTGCTCGGTGGTTTTTCCAGGTTGCTTGAAAATAAGAAATCGCAGGGATCAAGCTCCTTTGGACTCGACCCTCCTGCGAGCATCCCACCAGCAGCCTGTGGTCCATCCCCTCCAGCGTGGGTACCAGAGACACAACGCCCTTTGCTTTCATGTGAAATGGAAAAAAAAACAAGCAATATATTTTTTTTTTCCCCTTCCTTTATTCCAAAAGACAAACGCACACTGGGGAAAGCAAAAGCCATAAACATTTATGGGTTGTTGCTCTTCCAAGGGGAGAAGGTGCCAGGGATGGGATGTGATGGAGGGTTTTACACACCGATGCTCTGCAGCTCCCACCCCGGCTGCCTCCAAAGCCAGCCCCAGCCCCAGCGAGGATTTCAGCTACTCCCACCACGAAAATCACGACAAGTCTCTGCCACATGCGGCACATCCCAGAAATAAGTGGGAAAAATGGGAATGCCAGAGCCAGCAGCAAAGCCTCTGCTCTCCACCAGCAGGGAGAGGCACCAGCCTGCACCCATCCCGCTGCTGGGCAGGCTGACACAGCCTCAGATGATGGTAAAAAAGAAATCAAAAAATATTAATAAGCGCATAAATAGCTGTTCCACACCTGCCCAGGCTTCTTGGGAGATGGCTGGGCCAAGGGGCTGAGCACCCTAACGAGCTCAGAGGCCGTTATATACAGACACTCACATAACAGCAGGGAACACAATTTCCTAATGCTTTCGTAAATTAGGATTATGTAACTGGAGGGGGGAAAAAAAATAATAATAATATAGCCAAGCAGGTTATATAAGCCATCTTTAAAAAGTGAAAAAGTACTTGACATCCCACTACCCACTCCTTGGCACCCTCTAACTGTTTTTTTTGCCATCAAAAACGAGCAGGCTCCTTTTCATCGTGTCTTCTCCCCTGGTCAAAACAAGCAGGGAGAACAGAGCCAGCCAGGTTTTTTTGGGACACTGGAAAGAAATATTTCACCTCTGGCTACTAAATGTGAGGCTCCCCTGGCCGTACCGCACATCCCGGGAAAGCCGGACCCTGCCATGGGGGGCTCGGAGCATCCTCCTGGCAGCAGCTATACCAACACCGAGGAAATCCAAATTTAAGAGACAGCTTGGGGGGGGGGGGGGTGTAACTAAAATAAATACGAAATGGGAATAAAGAAAGGCCTCGTTTGCAAATTCTGTTCTAATTTAGCCTTTTCTCCAGAATAAATCTGACGATTAAACTTGGGTTTATTTAATTCTTTTTAATTTCTAAAAGCATCTCGGTCCTCACCAACAGATTTAGGGGTTTCTCCAACAAAACTTTCAGCCACGTGACCCTGAACCGCAGCTCTGCTGTATTTCATCGCTTACCCCTCTAAGACACAAATCTGCTGTATTTAATCACTTACCCCCACGCACAAGGGCTGGGCAGCATCCTGAGAGCCCCGGTGTCAAATCCTGGGGGGGGGGGGGGGGATCCCCAACTTGGCATTGCCACGCACCCAGGAATAACCCAGCACCCCTTTTTTTTGATGCTCCGTGTGCCCCCACGGTCTATAAATGCCAAATTATATCGGGCAAATGGCAATTCTTGGCATGTTGTGAAACAGCAGCCTGTTCCCGTGCCAAACGGGGATTGCTTGGAGGCGACAAGGAAACGCCACGAGCAGCCAAGCTGCCGGAGGGGGACCGGGACCACCGCCACCATCGCTCAGGATGCTGCCACGGTGCAGGGGCTCAGCCCCGGGGCAGCCAGAAGCCACCGAGGATGCCACGGCTTTGGGGACAACGTGGCATCACCATGGGGTCACCCCACCCCGCCAGCCCAGAGCAGCGGCAAAGTGCACATGAGCACACGTGTCCACACACACATACGTGTGCAGGCACACAGACGTGTGCATCGCTTGAGGATGGGGAGGGAGCCCACACCTGCACCGGGACGGGGGTCACAGCCCAGAGATGATGTATTTGCCAGGCGGTGCCTCCTAGAGCGCGTTTTATTGAATTCAGTGATTAAATTTAACATAAATCCAAAAGCATTTGATGTGGGAATACGTTTAATGAGGGTAATTTTCTAAGAGCGATACTACTACGGATGAAGACGGGACATTGCTGGCAGAAGACTATTTAATTGCAGTCCCCTCGTCCCACCGCTTCCCTTCTGACTGCTATTTACTACTAATTTTCCAGATTTTCCAATACATTTCACTCGCACGATCAGAAATCCTTATTTCAATCCCAATTAATTGATTATGGAAAAAGCTCATTGGCCCATGACAAACAGGTTCCATGAACAACTCGTACGTTAAGAGCACTCGTGACCATTGCTTTGTGTCCACAAACATACACCATGAAATAAATTAAAAAAAAACAACCTTGCCAAATAATTTATTATTTCCCCCATGATACGCACGAGATCGGTACGAGCTCTGCAGCTCCCTCAAGGGGCTGTAACAACTTTATATAAACATATACAACTGCGAGCAAATATTAAAAAAAAAAATAAATAGCACACAAGTATAAATAACTAAGAACAAATTAGTCTCTAAATATTTCACAGAATATTTTCCCCTCTGAGCCAGCGTGGCCACGCAGAGGCAGGCCTGGGTGCTGAGCATCTCGAGCCTTACGGCAAACTTTCTCCTTCTGCAAGCCATAATTAAAACACACCTAATTACACAACCGGATGTTCCTGAAGGACACAATTTGATTTTTACTTGAGAATTGTCCTTATTTTCTGCTTCGTCCCAGCAGGAAGATGCTCTAAGACTGCTGGGGAAGGACCTCAACAAAATTCAAGCGTGTGCTGGGCAAATACAGCCTTGGGAAGCTATGATTATTTGCTGTTATTTTTTTAAAAAAGAAAATAGTTGCACAAGCCATCATCCCAGCAGCCACCTCTGCTCCGGGCAGGACGGGCATCGCGAGCAGCTCGCACCATGCCAGCCTTCCCCCCCAGACCCCCTCCAGCACGGGTCCTGCTCCATCCTCCCAGCCCAAAACCACAAGAGAGGCCCCATGTCACCCATCCCTCCCAGCGACTTTCAGCAGAAGTGATCACTTCTCCACTAATTCCCCAGAAATCTGCTTTTTTTTTTTTTTCCCCTTTTTCTTTTGCCCTCCTTTTTTCCACGCTGTCACCCACTGCCTGCAGCACAAGCCCTGCCCGCTTCATCACCCCCAACCCCCCACCCCCCCCCCCCCAGCAACCCATCACCCCGGCTCCTGGGAGCACCCAGCTCCATCACACCGAGGGGACCCCAGCGTCCCCATCAAGGGGACGCCAGCACCACCACCTTTGGGCTACAAAATAAATTCTCAGCCCCACGCTCCCAGTTAACCCTTTGCCGTCATTCCCACCGTTCCGGCGCTGTTTCTGTGTGTGTGCGTCCCCCAAGCAGTTTTGTCCCATCTCCAGGGTACCAGGATGCAAATTAAAACCGGAGCATCCCCAAGTCGCAGCATCAACACCCAACCCCAGACCTCCAGGGAAAAAGCCAGAGACAGGCTCTGCTGGACACATTTAATAATTTTCTTCCCCCCCCAGCCCTTTGCGGGGCAGAGAAGGAGGCAGGAGGGACGCAGCTTCCCCACATTTTAAAAGAAGGAGCGATTTGCGCTCTCAACTTTTCCTTTTTTAACTTGTCATCCCAGTTTCCAGGCTGGGTTCGATGCCCTGGTGCCATCCCAAATCCACCTCAACAATTAACAGCTCATTACAGGACAAACACCATTTAAACAGTACCTTTAAAACCCGAAAGTATCAGGTTTTTTTGTTGTTGTTTGCTTTTTTTGGTTTAGTTATTATTATTTTTCAAGGGGGTTGGGTATTATTTTTTTTTCACTGGCAGCAGCGTGGTCCATTTGCTTAGCCCAGCAAGGACAGAAACTGCTGCATCGGAGGCCTTGGCTGGGAACTGCTGCTGGTGATGGACGTAAACCCCGGAGCCCTTATAGGCTCATTGTAAAATTTTTAAAAACAGAAGCTCTGAAAGAGATTTTGTGCCCAGAGAGGAGGGAAAAATACCACAAAATTAAAAAAAAAAATCACATTTACCTTGTGCAATCGCTAGCTACTGCCACTGAGCCTACATATTCTATATATTCTATATATTCGTGTCCACCCCTATAGGGCCAGCGGCTCATGGGGAAGTGCCACAGCGAGCACAGGAGCCTTGTTTGGTGTGAAAAAGTGGGAAAAAGAGAAACCCCCTCCCTCGAGCACCGTCCCGCTGGGATGCCGGCCCCTGCCCATGCGACCCTGTCCCATCAATGCCACCTTGTCCCCCTCCCAGCGTGTCCCAGTGCCCCCAGCAACACTCGTGCTCCTCTGTATTAACAGGTGCTCCCTGCACTGGGGAGGGGGTCTACAGGGTGGGGCCCCCCATCTTATCCTCACCCCCCTCACTGGGGGCAGCATCCCTGTCCCCACAGGACTTCTCAGCCCCACGCAGGACCCCAGCACCCCCCACCCAGCCCCCAGCGGGGTCCATCAGCCCCACGCGTGCCTCTCCCCAGCCCCCACACTATCCCCCCCCAGACCTACGGCGTCTCTCCAGCCCCCCACGGACACCACCCCCAGTGCCCCCCCAGCCCCACAGGGCCACGCAGGGCTGCCCCCGGCCCCCAGCCCCACACAAGGCATTGCTGAGTCTTCCCACAGCCCCACACTGGGACTCCCACACCCTGGACCCACGCAGGGATCCCCACACCCCTGGCCCCGCAGACCCCTGGCTCCCCAGACCCCCGGCCCCACCGCAGGACCTCGGTGCCCCCACACAGCCTGCGTCAGGGTCCCCCCAGCCCCAGACAGGGACCCCCTCAGACCCCCGTCCGCACTCTGGAACCCTCCAGCCCCTCGGAGAGCCCCTCGGACCCCCGGCCCCACGACGGGACCCCTGGCCCTGCAAAGAGACCCTCCAGCCCCACGCAGAGACCCAAACACCCCCAGCCCCACGCAGGGGTCCCTCAGACCCCCGGCCGCAGGCCGGAACCCCTCAGACCCCTGGCCCAACACCGGAACCCCCGGCCCCACGTGGCGACCCTCACATCCCTGGCCCCAGGCAGGGACCCCCCGCTCCACGGAGGGGCCCCTCAGAGCCCCGGCCCACACCACACAGGGACCCTCCGACCCCAGCAGGGACCCCAGCAGGGACCCCCCGGCCCCACACAGGGAGCCCCCAGCTCCCCGGCCCCACGCAAGGACCCCCCAGCTCCCCTCCCCGCCCCGCCGCCCCCGGCCCCGCCGGCCCCCACCTGCCGCCGCCCCGCGCTCCGCCGCCGCCCGGCTCCGAGTGGCACCGCGCGCCCGCGCCGGCCGAGTCTCCCCGGCCGCCGCGCCCCGCCTTCCTGCCCGCCCCCCATTGGCCGCTCCGCCTGCCCGTCTCGGCGCGGCGCCCGCTGCGCCTCCTCATTGGCTCGAGTGGCCGAGATATGCAAATCAGAACGTTCGCCCCGCCCCTGGTGGGCCAGACCGCCCCGCCCCGCGCACTTGCCGGGGGCAGCGGCGGCAGAGCCGGGCGGGGGCGGGGGGGGCGGCCCTGTGCGGTGACCCCCGGGGGTCCCCGGCCCCCGTGCGGTGCCCCGGGGGGGGTGGGGGACAGCTCCGTGCGGTGCTGCAAGGACACCACGGCCCCGCGCGGTGCTCCAAGGTTCCCCCAGCCTTGAGCGGTGCCGCTGAGGCGGGGGGGCAGCTCTGTGCAACCCTCTCAAGGACACCCCAGCCCTAGAGAACCAGCCAGCCCCCTGCAACGCCCCACGGGTACCCCAGCCCCACACAATCCCCCCATAGGTACCCCAACCCCGTGCAACACCCCACAGGTACCCCCCCAACCCCCACACAATGCCCCACAGGCACCTCCAACCCCATGCAACACCCCACAGGCAACCCCAACCCCATGCAACACCCCACCAGTACAGTACCCCAACCCCACGCAACACCCCACAGGTACCCTAACACCACTCAATGCCCCACGAGTACCCCCCAGTTCCATGCAACACCCCACAGGTACCCCAACCCCTTGCAATGCCCCATGGGTACCCCAACCCCACGCAACATCCCATGGGTACCCCGAACCCCACGCAACCCCCCTGGGGTTTGCTAAGGGCAGCATCACCCTAGAAAGCAAACAACAGTGTCCCACAGCTGGGGACAGAGAGGGGCAGGGGATGGAGGACACACCCAGCTGCTGGGACATGCAGAAATGTTCCTGTTCAGTATGAAGGAGAGAATGTTAAGATCTGCCTCAAAATCCACCCCAGATTAGAAATAACGTAATTTCCAATTAAACATCCCATTCCTGCTCACACACGTTCAGCTAATTGCAGCACCCGAGCTGAGAGGGGCAAAAAAAGCTTGGGGGGGTGGGGGGGTGATCAGTGGGCATTGAAATTGTGGGATTTCAGTCTTTTTAATGATAAAGAGTTCATTTTTATAAGGCTTATGTCAGAGCTGGTGCCCGCAGTTCCCAACCTGCGCCCCAATTCCCACGTGTTGATCCCAATAACCCCACAGATGCTCACTCGCAGCTCTGCTCTTTGATGCCCGGTTCAATTTTCCCAGCTGTAATTTAGACACGGATGGCACTCCCTGGAAATACAGAGTTAAAATTCAACTCCGTTAAAAATTTAGAAAAAAAAAAAGGAAATATTTTCATGACGTTTCATTTTTCCCCTCTCTCAAATAACCCAGTTGAATCTTGCATTTTGGTTTTAAACATTTCCTGCCTGGCCTCCGAGAGCTTTTACATTTCCATTTATCAAAGAAATATTACAGGTTGCAAATAGCAGGAAACCCTGCAGCTTCATTTCGTGCAGGCCCTGAAAAATCCTACCGGATCAACGGCAGCAGCAGGGGGGGGGGGGTCGGGAGGGTCCAGCCTGGTTTGCTTTTGCACCAGAGGGTCCAGCCTGGTTTGCTTTTGCACCACAAAAATGGGAATTTTTGTTGTTTGCACGAGAAAAATAAAAGCAAAATACACGGGGGCAAAAGCACCAGAGTTGTTTTTTTTAGAAGACATCTTGCAAATCACCGTGACACCAGCGCCCGACCCACAGCTTGTTCTGCTTTCTTGGGTGGTGGGATGCCTGAAACAGCCCCCACCCCACCCCCTTCCCCGTCCCCCCCCATCCCTGTAACACAACCTGGAGGAAATCTGCTCCATAAATAATCCCGGATGGCTTCGGGGTGGCTGCCAGGGGCACTGCTTGTTCCCCCTCACTATCCAGCTGGCCGCACATGTCCTGCCCCAGGGTCGTCACCCGGCTCCGAAAGGGTGGGGGGGTCTGGGGGAAAGCCTCGCCCCCCCCCCAGAAGTGGGGAGCAAAAGCCAGAGCCCCCCCATTTGCCTGCAATGCCCTTCCTCATGCCAGCCCCTGAGCACCTTGTGCGACGTGAAAGCTGCAGTTCCTGGGAGAAAAAAAAAATTTAAAATAAAATAGAAGATATTTTTATTCATCCTTGTCTTCTGCTAAAAATAACCGGCGTTAATCTGCCTTGAGAGCGCGGGGAGGAGAGGCGTCCCTCCGCCTCGGCTTCCCATCCCAAAGCCACATCAGTGCATCTCTCGAGCGCATTGGAGCTCGGAGGAAATGGGATTTCTCCTGGTTCTTCCATGTGCCACGGCACAAATCCACTGGCCCTGGGTGCAAATCCGTGGCCCTGGGCAGGTGACCCAAGTGGGATGTTCCCACCCTGGGGGGGCTGGAATCCATCCTTCCCCCTGGTACCCAGAGCCCTGCCGGCTGCCCGGGTTGGGGAGCAAAGCAGCTTTTTGCAGCTGGGGGATGTGGTGGGTGACCCCCCCTCGGCACAGCACCACTCCCAGGACCTGGTCTGTCACCGGTGCAGGGGTGTGGGGGGGTTGTGGGAAGCTGGGTGTTTACGGGAGGTGCGGCGGCTGTTGCACAACAGGCGGGGAGGACAGGAGGACACCGTGGGCCTCATGGGGACACAGGGATGTGGTCTGGGGGACACGGGGGGGCTGTGGGGCAGGAGCACCCGCTTGATGTGGGGATGGTTGATCCAGGGGGTGCAAAGCAGCCAGCAGGCTTTGAAATCTTCCCCCCTCCCAAATCTTCCTACTGGAGAGGCCACAGGAGGGATGCTGGCTGTCAAGCAGCCGGATCCAGCCCAGGGTGGTCCCTCCTCTGGCTTCGATCCCCGCTCTGTGCTGGGATCCACTGCTCCTGCAAGGATTTTTTCCCAGCCAAGGAGCCAAAGCATCCCCCCAGCTCCATCCCCGGCCTGATCCTGCCCGTCCCCCAGCGTGCCTGGGGCTGGCCCTTTCCCCACGCATTTCCAATCCATAAATTTCCGGGTTGTACTCCGAACACTGGCCCCCTTTACAAAAATCCTCCTGGAAGCAGGCAGGGAAGCTCCTGCCGGAGCAGCTGGGTCCATCCTGGGGTCCCCACCCCCCCCCCACGCCACTTCCCCCCCGCACCCCAGGGATGGCTTTTACCAGCTGAAAGGGTGGAAATATTTTTCCACATTATTCCCTCCCAGGGGAAAAGGGGGGAAAACCCCTGCCCCCTCTGGCTGAATATGAGGGGGGGGGTGGGTGGGCAGTGCTGAGGGTCCCCCCAAGCCCTGCCAGCAATCCAGCCCCCCACAAGCGAGGGCAGGATGCAGCGGGGCCGGAGTGGGGTGGATAAATAAAGTCCGGCTTCGCCGTCCTGGCCAGGGGCCACTTCTAACACAAAGTACATTCCGGCCTGGACGTAACGCAGTGTACCAGCCTCCGCCGGGGCGGGTGGGTGGCAAGGGGCGGCAGGGACCCCCCACCCGGCTGCGATGGGCTGTCAGGGTGCGAGCTGGCACCCTTGCGTTTGGTGCAGGGGTGCAGAACCCCCAGGGATGCCGTGCCAGGCGATCGGGATGCTTCTGCTGGGAGGGGTCTGCACCCCAAAAACACCCTGGGGGGGGGACCCCCGGGGGGGAGGGGCGCCCCCGGGGGGGACCCACATCTGTCAGGGTGTCCCGATGCTTGGCGGGTGCCCGGGGAGCCCCGGGGGGGGGATCCCGGCAGGGAGACGCGCAACACGTGGCTGAGGACAGGGCTAAGGATGCAGCCCCCCCTCCCCAATCCCGGTCCCAGGACACCCCCCCGGTCCCGGCCGAGCCCCGGCAGGGCAGGGAGCCGCAGCCCGGCGCAGCCCCGACCCGGCGGGCGGGCGCGGTGCCAGGGCCCGGCGTGGGGACGCGATGTCCCGGCCGCCGCCGCGCAGGGAACAGCCTGACTCAGCACCGGGGCGGGGGGGGCCGGGACAGCGCGGCCGGGCGGGGGGGGAGCTGCCTGGGGGGGCTGGGGGCGCGGGGCCGGGGCTGGCAGGGCGGGGTGTCTTGGGAGGGGGCTGGGGGCACTGCCTCGGGGGCTGCGGGGGGGCGGGGGGGATGCCCCGGGAGGGGGGACTGGGAGGTGTCTGGGGGGAACGCCTCGGGGGGCTGCGGGGGGGGCTGGGGGACTGTCTCGGGGGGCTGCGGGGGGCCGGGGGGGCTGCCTCGGGGGGCTGCCGGAGGTGTCTGGGGGGAATGCCTTGAGGGGGGCGGGGGGAGCTGCCGCGGGAGGCTGCGGGGGGGGCCGCGGGGGGGGGGCTGGGGGGATCGCCTTGATGGGGGGACTGGGGGGTGTCTGGGGGGACTGCCTTGGGGGGGGCGGGGGGGGCTGCCTCGGCGGGCTGTCGGGGGGCGCTGGGGGGACTGCCTCGGGGGGCTGCGGGGGGACACTGCTTGGGGGGACACTGGGAAGGACGACTACGGGGTGTCTGGGGGGGGCTGCCTTGGGGGGTGGACTAGGGGGTGTCTGGGGGGAGGCGTTGCCGGGGGGACACAGCTTGGGGGGGGGGGGGCTGGGAGGACTGCCTGGGAGGGGTTGCCTGGGAGGGGGCTAGGGGGTGTCTGTGCTAAGGGGACAGTGGTTGGGGGGGCTGCCTGGGGGGCATCTGGGGAGGGGCTTCCTTGGGGGGATGGGGTGGGTGGGGGCTGCCTGAGGAGGGGACTAGAGGGTGTCTGGGGGGGCTGCCTGAGGGGGAGCTGCCGGGGGGGCTGCCAGAGGGGTGCCTGGGGGGGGACTGGACTGTTCCGGGGGGCTGCTTGGGGGAGCTGCTGGCGAGGGGCTGTTTGGGGAGGTGGGGGGCTGCCCGCTGCCTCCGGGCATGAAGGCAGGAAACCCCCTCCCCGCTGCTGGCAAGACCCGCAGAATGGGGTGCCCCCTGCTCAGTCCCACTGGCTGGGGCAGAACAGTGTGGCCACCGGCATCATTGCCCCCCAGCACCCCCCAGTACCACCCCTGGCATCCCCCCCAGCATCCCCCCCATCATCCCCCCAGCACCCCCAGTACCACCCCTGGCATCCCCCCCAGCATCCCCCCCAGCACCCCCCAGTACCACCCCTGGCATCCCCCCAGCACCCCCCAGTACCACCCCTGGCATCCCCCCCAGCATCCCCCCCAGCATCCCCCTAGTACCACCCCTGGCATCCCCCCCAGTACCACCCTGGCATCCCCCCATCACACCCCCCCAGCATCCCCCCAACACCCCTTCCAGCATCCCCATACCGTACCCCCAGCACCACTCCAGCATCCCCCTCCCAGCATCCCCCCCCCCCCCCCCGGGGCTGGCCCACTCCCCCAGCCCAGCTCACCACCATTTCGGGGAAATTAATACTAAAAATACTCAGCCGGGGCGAGCCCCCCCCCCCGCAAACCGCACCATCCCCAAGCACCCCGCCCCGAGCTGTCCCTTGGGCTGACACCACCCCCAGCCCCCCCCAGCCCCCCCCATCTCCCGCCTTGGGCTAATTAATTCCTCCACCAGCGCAAATAATTCATCCCGAGGATTTTTCCACTTGTGCCGTACTGGAAAGCACCAGGAGAGGGTCACGGAGAAGCCTGGGGTGTCTGGATGTGCCGCCCCCCCCCCCCCCCGCCCCGGGTCACCTCTGTGTCCCCATATCCCCCTTGCAACCTCCACTACTGCCCTGAGCTGGGCCAGTCCTCAGCGCTGGGGGGGGGGGGGGGGGGGGGGAGCATCCTCGAGGGACCCCCCCCCCCCGGCCATGCTTTCAGCGCAAAGCCAGCCCCGAGGATGGAGGAGGGATGGGGACACCCCCTAGGATGGGGACACCCCCCCCGGGATGGGGACACCCTCCCCCCAGGTTTTGCTTTGCCCCCGGGTCCTTCCCAGCTTCCAACCCTGGGGAAAAACATCAGAGCGGAAAAACAGGAGCGTCTGACATTGTTCCCCCCGGCAAAGCCAGCGAGGCCGGGAAAAATCTTCAACAATTGGTTTTGGCAAGAAGAGGCAAACCAGAGCTTTTCATGATTTTTTTTTTTTTTTTTTTTTTTTTTTTTTTTGGTTGTTGTTGCTAGAAAGGTTGCTTTTCCTCCAGCGAGAGCTTGGAGAACGGCTTCTGGCCAGCTCCATCCCGAAATCAGCTCCCCAGGATGGGGCAGACCTGGCCCAGAAGTAGGGAAACCCACAGGGGAGTCACAGGATCAGGCCCCCGCATCCCTGGGGGGTGAGGGGGGGGGTCTGCACCCTGTTGTGCCCCCAACTTGGACCTGCCGGGGGGGGGGGGGTCGCTGCTGCAGGCACAGGCTGCGCATCCCACGCCAGGCTGGGACGCTGGGAGCGGACTGGGGTGTCTCCCTGGGGATTTGGGGTCCCCAAGCCCCCCGGTGCTGGCTGGGGTGTCACCCCGTGCCTCATCCCTGCTGCTCCCACCCTGCCATACCCCAACACCTGGGGGGGGGGGCAAAGTTATCCGGAGGGAGAAAAATAAAACACTGCCCCAAAACCAAGCGGGCAGCCCCCCCCCCATGCCTCTGGGCACCCCCAAATACCTCTGGGTGCCCCCAGACACCTCCAGGCAGCCCCTCGGGTTCATTGCCACAGCACCAAGCACAGGCCCCCCCAGCACCCTCCAACCCAAACCCCACAGGACCCCCCCAACCCCACTGCAGGATCAGGCCTCTGCATGACACTAGCCTGCAGCAGACTGGGCGGGGGGGGGGGTGTCAGGCTGTATCTGGGGTCTGCCCCTCAAAATCGCTACCCCAAGCTGCGTGTGTCTGCCCCCCTCTGTGGGGCCAGGGCAGCTTATCCCCCCCACCCCAAAATATTTGCACCCCCTGGGCTGGCGGACCCCCCTGCCCACAGGGCGAAGGCTGCAGGAGACCCCCCCCCCTCCCCTCCCTGGGACCCCCATCACCTTGGGGGTTTTGGCAGGGTGCTGGGGGGGTGTCTGGGTGTCTTTGCTGTGGGAGGGGGTGTCTGCACTGGGGGGCACCCCACTGGAGACCCCCCCTGCAGCCCCAGCTTGTGATGGTCCGAAGGGGAGCGTGGTGAGTTGGGGGTGCGGGGGCTCCCCGGGATGGGCGCTGGAGCATCACCGCATCTTTGGTGAAATTGGAAATTAATTAATGAGCGGAACAGGCGGCGTTTGGCAGAAAAAAGGGTTAAAGCAGCGCGGAGGAGAAGAGGTGAAGGCCGAGGGCTGGCGGAAAGGGGGGGGGAGCGGGGGGGGGGGAGGGGGGGCTGGGGAGAGGGAGCGCGGCTGTTCGAGAACATCCTGTACCCTCCTGGCAAAAACAGCCCCGGCGGGGGGGGGGGGGGGGGGGGAACAACCATCTGCCCCCCCCCAGCCCGGGGTACGGGGGACACGCTGGGGGCACCCGGTGGGTGAGCAGGTGGGGAGGGGGGTGCAAAGTGGGGTGCGAGCCTGGTGATGGGGTGAGACTGGGGGGGGGCTGGAGCGCCTCCCCCCCCCCCCAGCTTCGTACTCCTCGTTGTTGCTTTCTAAGTGAGGGGGGGGCCGTGTGCGAAGCTGGGGGGAGGAAGGGGCACCCCAATGCTTGCACCCCCTCTACTCCCCAGAGCAAGGCAAGGTCTCCCGGGGGGGGCATACCCCTTGTGTCCCCCCCCCAGCTCCAAACAGGGCGCAGAGGGGGACACCAGGGTCACCCCAGCAGCCAGGGATGGGGTTACACTGCTGCCGTGCCAAGTGGGGTGCAACCCTGGGGATGGGGTGAGACTGGGGGGGGGGGGGGCACGCTTGGGGTGCCCCCCCCCCGCAATGCCCCTTCAGCCTCATAGTCCTCATTGCTTTTTAACCAAGGCGGGGGGGACCTGGAGGAAAACGGGGGGGGGGGGGGGGTGCAAGGGGCACCCCAATCCTTGCACCTCTCCATTGCCCAGGGTGAAGTAATGTCCCCAGCGAGGGGGGTGCATCCCTGTGTGTGCCACCCACCCCCCCCGGCCCCCGCCCCAGGGGTCCTCGCTGCATCAAAATCTGCCGGCACAAGGATGCTCTGCGCACAGGCCCCCCTCCCAGCTCAGGGTGCCCCCCCTGGGGTAGGGGCCCCGTCCCCGGGGCTGGCAGCACCCCACACACGCCGGGGGCCCCTTCCTGTGTTTGTTAAGGCGCCGTGAGTCAGGCGTCTGGTTTTCGGTTTAAGCCAATATTTACCAGCCCAGAGCTGCCAAAATAAAGCTGCCGCTTCACCAGTAAATATAGGGCTGAGATGGGGGGGGGAGCATTCATGTGTGCCCCCCGCCTCCCCAGCACAGCCACCTCCATCCCACCCTCCAGTGCTCCCATCCTCCTCCTACCAACGTAAGGACACCCTAAAAATGGGGACGCCCCAAAATGCCCATCGTATACACCAACA
The DNA here is from genome assembly GCF_023638135.1 of Falco biarmicus. Taxonomy (NCBI): domain Eukaryota; kingdom Metazoa; phylum Chordata; class Aves; order Falconiformes; family Falconidae; genus Falco; species Falco biarmicus. The sequence goes on along the minus strand of NC_079303.1, from coordinate 2,548,404 downwards.
GTTGGGCCACACTGCCACCCCCCCCCCATATCCCCCTCCTCCGGTGAGGGGGTGACCCCCAAAGCAGGGCTCAAGGGGTGTCAGGGCTGAGGGGCAAAGTGCATTTCACACACACACCTCCCCCCCCCAAGGCTGAGCTGCCCCTGAGGTTGGGGGGTCCCTGCGAGGCTGGGGGTCCCCAGGGCTGGGGGGGTCCCAGGCTGCGGGCACGGCATGCCTGCCCTCTGCTGGTGCTGGCACAGCTGGAGCCAGGGCCTCGGCCGCATCCTGCCCACGCCAAGGACACAAAGCCCTGGGTGGGGCTGGCCCTGGGCAGGCAGGGCTCCCAGTATCCCCAGTATACGACCTGGGTGATGCCAGACTCTCCAGGGTGCTCCCCACTGGCGTGTGGGGCTGAGGATGCCGTGCAGACAGTGAGGCCAGGTTGAGACCCCGTGTCCCCTGCCCTGTGTCCCTTGCCCCGTGCCCTCCCCCTCTGCCTGGGGGGTCCTGTCTGCTGCAGCAGAGGGGCTGCTGTCCCTGTCCCCACCCCCATCTCCTCCTTCACCCAGGCCTCATCCTGCAGCCATGGGGACATGGACCTGGTGGCCTCCTGCCAGGACCACCCCAAGGAGACCAAGACACTCAAGGCTTCGCCACCCACCACAAATCTAAAATTAAAATCCAAGTCAGCGTTTCCCCCTCTTGCAGCTCTGCCAAGCCCAGCTTGCAGGGGTGCTCTGTCCCCACACTGCCCCCCGTGTCACCCCCTTGATGGGGACCCCCCGGCTGTGCCACCCTCCTAGCCATGTCCCCGGTGTTTCTGCAGGTACAGGTCCTCAAGCTGCTGGTCACCCTTGTCCAGGAAAGAAAATTTCCTGCAGGGCATCCTCAGCAGCCAGGTATGGCCTCTGGCCCCCCATGGCCCCCTCACGGCCCCCCCCAGTGCAGAGGTACCGTGGGGTGCTTGGGGTGGTGGGGAGCAGCACTGTGGGTTCCTGGTGCTCGTCCTACCCCCAGGGATAGGAACACATAGAATCCCCCCTCCAGCGACCCACTTGGCTCCTGCTGCCCCCCCAGCTCTGCCAGGCGGCTGCCTCCTCTTCCTCACCCCCCCCCGCAGCATGGCTGCACCCCCTCCCCATGCCCAAAACCCTGGCTCCAAGCTGGGCATCACCCCCCACCCCCCGCAGCCTAGGGGCAGGGTTAAGGGGATTTGCCCCCTTGCTGGGGGCTCCCAGCATCCCCTCGCCCCAGGTCCATCCCAAATCCCAAAGCTCCCGCCTCGCGCAGCTGGAGAAGCTGCTCTAGGGGATGCTGGTGGAGGTGCCACATAAGGGGCCCCTGCGATTCCCTCCCCTCCCTCAGATTCTGGGGCTGCTGCATCTTCCCCTCCCCTGCACCCCCTTTGCTAACACTCCCCACACACAGAGCTCCCCCCGTGGCTGGCTGCTGGCCTGGCCCAGCTTACTGTACAATTGCATATGACGCACACACACATATAGGTAAAGCCATCGCGTCCCTGCAGCTTTTTCTGGGACCTTCTGGCCCTGCTGCCCCATCCTGGCACGGAGGGATGATGCATCGAGTGAAAACGCCGGCTTGCGGCTCGGCAGATGCTCTTTACTTGACCTTCCTGCATCCAGGGCAGTGCAGGCAGTCCAGGCATCCCTGGGGAGGGGGAAAGGCAGGGAGGCAGGAGCAGCAGGGGGGGGCACCGGGGGGGGTCTCTTCACCACAGCTGGTAGAAGGCCCGGGGGTCCTTGCAGGTGCCGAAGTCACTGTTGGTGATGGAACCCACGATGGTCCTATCGGTGTCGCAGGTCAAGCCGCTCTCGCAGGGACACTTGTAGTAGACGCCATAGAGGCTCTGTGGGGAACCAAGGCAGGGTGCAGCATGGGGGACGTGCCCCCGGCCCCCCCCAGGAGTAGGGGAGCACGTACCTTCGGGGAGCACTCCTGGAACTCGGCCGCCTTCGGTGCGCATCGGGCCAGGCTCAGGCCACCGGTCCGGTGGCAGCAGCCGCTCTTGCACTGGGCGCTCTGCAAGCACAGCTCCCCGGTGTCCTGCGCCACGAGGTGGGTGTCAGCGGTCCCTCTCCATCCCCCCTTACCCTCCCCCCACCCAGCCCTGGGCCCGGGGGGCTTGGGTGGGTGTGGGGCACCAGCTGTGCCTTTCGGCTGGGGCTTAGCACCGCTGCGGGCACGCTTGAGCCTCCCACCCTGCAGCGTTTCCTCGGTTTGGCCCAAAATACCGCCCGCCGAAGCGCTGTTTTCTGCTGGGCTCATGGGAATAGGGCTGAGACACCGCAGGGATAGCATCCCCCCCTGCCCCATTCCCTGCGACCCCCCCAGGGAGAGGGTCCTGGCTGGCACAGGCAGCTGAGCCCTTCAGTCTCATCCCGCTTCCAGGCTTTTCCATGCCTTTACGCAGCTGCTCTCCCTGGCTCCGAGACCCCTCAGCCCCAGAAAACCCAGCACACCATCCCCGCCTGCCTCCGTTTCTGCAGCCCCCGTAAATTTTGCACCCCCTTGGGGCTGCCCCACGGAGCTGCTGCCGCAGACCCCTGCAACCCCCCGATGCGCTGCACCCCCCATCGCACCACTTGGGGCATCCCCCGGCTGTGGCAAAGACGGGGCGAGCGTCCCCCTTACCAAGTTGAAGATGAGCCCCCGCTTGTGGGGCGCGGGCAGAGCCGGGGCCAGCAGCAGCAGGGCCAGGAGCAGGCGGGGGGGCAGCGCCATGGCCACGGTGGGCTCGCTCGTGTCTCGGCCACGGGCCGGCGGGTGCTTTATAGCAGGTGTCTCCATCAGCTGATGTGGCTGCTCCTATCACAGCCCAACCCGTGGCACTGGGGCAGCGCCTCGACGCCCCGCGTGGGGCAGGGAAACAGCAATGCCCACCCTGCCAGGCCCCGTCCGCCCCGCGCCAGCGATGTCAACCTGCCCTTTGGCGGCTCCTTCGGCTGAAGCGAACACAAAGCGATGGTGCTCCTGTGCTTTTCCCTCCTCCCTCCTCTCCTTCACCCTGGCTGTGGGCAGCCATGGAGCTGGGGGTCCCCGAGACACCCTCCTTGCTGGGCATTGCTGACAGCTTCACGGGCAAAGCAAGAGCCGGTGGCACGGGAGCTGTGCTCTGCGGGAAAGCGCCCACCCCCACAATCCTCCATCGCTCCAACCTCATGACCACAGACACCAAGAAACCCACTTGAGAAAGCCCGAAGTGTGGCAGGAGCAAGCCCACCCCCCTGCCAGCATCCCGCCAGCCTCGCTCGGCACTCCGGAGCCTGCTGATGTCCCCAGCCCATGGGCCACCACCTCACCCTGCCCTGCCACCTATTCCCTCTGTGTCTCGGTGCTCGGGGGATGCGGGGGATGAAAGGAGAGCAGCCCTGGGAACGGCCTGGCTTCTCGCACCCGCGGCGGCCCGGCTGCCCTTGGCAATGATTAACGCCCCGGCAGCCCTGGCCTTCGGCGCCCGCGGGGGTGACGCTGAGGCTGGCGCTGGCTGCGGGGTGACCGTCATGCTGGCACATGGCGCCCAGGCCCGTCGGCGGGAGCGGAGCCGCTGCGGTCCCCCGGGATGTGGGGCAGATGTGGCTCCTGGAGAACAGCCCCGAGGTGGCTGTGAGCGCCCACAGCACGTTGGGTCCCTCTGGGGCTGCCCAGGCTCTGCTGGCAGCAGGATGAGCCACGTCCCTTTCTGCAGCGGGGCTGTGGGGACAGTCCCCTCCCTGCCTGCAGCCCCAGCCAGCCCTAGAGCTGACAGGGGGGTCCAGGGGCACGCAGCCCCCCACGCCAATGATGCTGTACCCCATGCACCCTACTCCAGGGGGGGAAGACCCTGGTGATACCAGCTGGGAGCGCGGAGGGGCACAGCTGAGGTGGCACAGCATCTGGGACACATCCTGAGGCACATGACATCCTGGGGAGCATCCCAAGGTGCACCCTGGGGACATCCTGGGACACATCCAGTGCACGGTGCAGCGCAGGCACATCCTGACACATGTCCTGGGGGTGCACGGCACATCCCGGGGCACACAGCGATGCCCAGAGGGCACAGGGTGCATCCCGGAGCACAGCTCAGGGGCACAGGGCACATCCCAGGGCAGATCCCACACGGGCCTCATCCCACAGGCACTGGGCACGCCCCAGGGTGCGTCCTAGGGCTGGCGGTGGGGACACAGGGTGCATCCCCAGGGAGCATCCCCGGGATAGAGGGCATACCCTTGGGACACATACCATGGGTGCATCCCTGGGGCACATTCCGGAGACAGAGGGTCCATCCCAGAGGTGCATCCTGGGGACACAGGGTGCATCCCAGGGGTGTGTCCCGGGGGTACAGGTCCCATCCCAGAGGCACATCCCGGGAGCATAGGTCCCATCCTGGAGGCACAACTCAGAGGCACATACCGGGGGTGCAGGTCCCATCCCGAGGATACAGGTCCCATTCCAGGGGGGCAAGTCCCATCCCGGCGGCACATCCCGGGGGTCCCATCCCGAGGACACAGGTCCCACCCCGGGGGTACATCTCGGGGTCCCATCCCGAGGCGGGCAGGTCCCATCCCGGGGGCACATCCCGGGGGCCCATGTCCCATCCCGGGACCCCATCCCGAGGATACAGGTCTCATCCCGGGGCGGGCAGGTCCCATCCTGGCGGCACATCCCGGGATCCCATCCCGCGGGCGCAGGTCCCGTCCTGGGGTCCCATCCCGAGGTCACAGGTCCCACCCCGGGGGTACATCTCGGGGTCCCATCCCGAGGTCACAGGTCCCACCCCGGCGGCACATCCCGGGGTCCCATCCCGAGGACACAGGTCCCACCCCGGGGGTACATCTCGGGGTCCCATCCCGAGGTCACAGGTCCCACCCCGGCGGCACATCCCGGGGTCCCATCCCGAGGACACAGGTCCCACCCCGGCGGCACATCCCGGGGTCCCATCCCGAGGACACAGGTCCCACCCCGGGGGTACGTCTCGGGGTCCCATCCCGAGGCGGGCAGGTCCCATCCCGGGGGCACATCCCGGGATTCCAGGTCCCACCCCGAGCCGCTCCGCCCGGCTCCTCCCGCTCCCACCCCAGCGGCGGGGGGGTCGCGCCGGCTCCTCCCGGGTCCCTCCCCGGCTCCTTCGTTACCGGGGCGGGCGGGGCCGCCGCTCCGGGGCGGGGCGGGGCGGGGCGAGGCGCGGGGCCGGTACCGGGGGTCGGGGGTCCGGGGGTCCCGGGCCGGTGCCCCCGCCATGCCCAAGCTGCTGCCGGCGCAGGAGGCGGCGCGGATCTACCACACCAACTACGTGCGGAACGCGCGGGCCATGGGGGTGCTCTGGGCCCTCTTCACCCTCTGCTTCTCCATCCTGATGGTGGTGACCTTCATCCAGCCCTACTGGATCGGCGACAGCATCGACACGCCGCAGGCCGGCTACTTCGGCCTCTTCTCCTACTGCATCGGCAACGCGCTCACCGGCGAGCTCATCTGCAAGGGCAGCCCCCTCGACTTCGGCACCATCCCCTCCAGCGCCTTCAAAACCGCCATGTTCTTCGTAGGCGTCTCCACCTTCCTCATCATCGGCACCATCCTCTGCTTCAGCCTCTTCTTCTTCTGCAACGCAGCCACCGTCTATAAAGTCTGTGCCTGGATGCAGCTGGCAGCAGGTGAGCGGGGCCCAGGGGCTGCTTCCCCCTCTCTGCCCCCCTGTTGACTCCACCGTGCGGGGGCTGGCCAGGCGAGGGGCACCAGCATAACCTCTGTGTCCCATTTGCTCCCCCTTACTGGTTACCAGTGGGGAGCTGGCAGTAAGCAAAGCCTTGTTGGAGCAGCTGAGACCCAGCGGACTCGCTGCACGTTGGCGACGCTCTCCCCCGTGCACTGCTGCTGCTGCTGCTACTGCTGCTGCACCACGCGGCACCAACAGCCCAGCCACGGCCCGTCCCCGCTTACCTGGGGGAGGTTTCCTCTGGCCATCGCTCCTGCTCAGCCCCACGGTGCAGCTTCAGAGCATCGGTCCAAGAGCACCGCATGCCGCAGGGCTGGGGCACGGGGCTCCCTGCCGCGTTCGGGATCCTGTGGGAATGAGGCAGGGAGACAGTGATTACAATTGCTGGGTGATTTTGGTAACTCCCTGAGCCCAGCGGATGATGTACTGGGGAGGTAGAACAGGAGGACGGGACTGACCGTAGCACTTGGTACCATCACCCACATTCTCCCGTTTCTCTGCTCATCCCTGCACACCTCCAGCCTTCCCCATCCCTCCCCCAACACTGCGAGACACCCGAGATACCCGGTAACCCAGCTCCTGCAGTCGAAGCCTCAGCTGAAACCCAACCCAGCCCTTTGCTGCTCCTGAATCATTCATGCTGGCACCAGCCGCAGCCCCTGGGTGCCCCCCCGGCAGGGACCCCCCGGCTGACACCCCCCGGGAGGACAGCTACGGCATCGGGGTTGCTCCAGTTCCCAGCTAAAGCAGCGGGGCTCAAGCAAAGATTTAGATAAGAGGCTTGGGGCAGCTCAGCCTCCCCGGGGAGCAGAGCAGGGAAAGGCTTTGCTGTCGTATCTGGGGCTTGTACGTACGATTTTGTGCTGGATGGGGGAGAGAAACCCAGCGCCGGCAGCTCCAGCCCCACGGATGAGCCTGACCCATCCCCAGCAGCCCACTTTCTCCACCTCAAACGGGCTCTCGGGAGCTTTTGAGCTGCCACTGGGCAGGTGCTGCTGCATTTCTGGGAGTTATTGTACAGAGGGGGCAGGCGACGAGAGGATCCATCTTCTGGCCTTTGCACCAGGGTGTGTTTTCACGGGAGAAGTGATTCCTTCCCGGCTTCCCCCATTCCTGTGCGCCCCTCCTCTCCCTTAGCTACAGCGAAGAGTAATTAAATACAGGAGAAACCAGCTGCTCCTCAACGAAGAGAAATGCTCCCTGCAGACGTAGGAGGCTGCCCGCTGGCCTTGCTGCTCTCCCATCCCCAAGCCAAGGGGAAAAAAACATGGACAAAGCACAAGGCAGCTGCCCCAGAGTGTTTTCTGGTCGACCGAGCACCCAGAGATGGAGAAAAGGCAGGGAGCATCTTGCTGCTGCTGCAGGAGGCTGCGACGTCCAAGATGGGCAGGGACATGCGTGTGCTTGTCCAGGGCTCCCACCACGGGGGTGTTTCAGGGCTTCACACCCGCACGAGAACACGTGAAGGACCAGTGACTCCCGTAACAGCGGAGGATGCGAAGAGCCTCCGTGAGTCACATCCCAAAGCCTCGTGGATGAGCTGGGCTCTTCTCCCTCCCCAGCCCCGTCATTCTTCTCATCCAGCAAACGCAGCGGTTTCTCTGGGTGTGTGTGGAAGGAAAAGCACTTTGGAGATTTTGGGACGGGAGCTGCTTGGCAGCTTCAGCCCTTGGGCAGCTGGTGCTGAGCCTGGTGCAGCTCCCGCAGCAAAGCCGCACAGGCGCTGTGCCGGGGACCTGGCTGCGTGTGCCGGGGCTGGAATACTGCGGGAGGAGCTGGTGGCTGCCGGCTGGGCTGGAACCACCACAGCTGAACAAGCAGAAAAATCTGTTGGCAAAGCTGCGGCCGATGGCAGCTCTACCACGTGCCGAAATCCAGCTACGCGCGGGGTGCCGGTGAGGGTCTCCACCTCGCGCAGGCTGCACCCATTCGGGTTTTGCTTGGAGAAAATATTTCTTTGGAGCCACGTGGCCCGGGATGCGGAGGCAGGAGAGAGGTTGCCTGGGCAACGCAAGGATGGAGATGCTGCCGCAGCATGTCCTTGACTGGGAGCCTTGCCCTGAGCCGGTGGGCAGGCAGCGTGCCGCATCCTGCTCTGCCATGGGAGCGGAGCTGAGCCCACGCGTGATGGGCAACCACAGGGCTGCTCCAAGCCTGGTTAGCCGGCCCGTGGTGGTTTATCCCTTTGCAGCACGGTGTGGCCGTGCTCCTCCGCTCCCCATCTCCGCACGCCAGCCGGGCTCGGTAGCTCGCAGCCGCTGTAACATCTCCCTCTCCCCGCAGCTACTGGGCTGATGATCGGCTGCCTGATCTACCCCGACGGCTGGGACTCGAGCGAGGTGAAACGCATGTGCGGGGACAAGACGGACAAGTACACGCTGGGCGCCTGCACTGTGCGCTGGGCATACATCCTCTGCATCATCGGCATCCTCGACGCCCTCATCCTCTCCTTCCTGGCCTTCGTGTTGGGGAACCGGCAGGACAACCTCCTCCCATCTGATTTTAAAGTGGAAAATACAGGTAAAAGCACCTAGGGCTGCTGCAGGGCCTCTCGACCCGGCAACGGATTCGTGTTATTTGGGAAGACGGTGGCTTCCTCCAGAGCTGGCGTTGGCCACAGATGCCAAACTGAGCCGGGCTGCATCTCACACACCTGGGGCTTTCTCCCCATCCTGTTTTTAATTTATTTATTTTTTTACCCCTTTTTGAAAATAAACCTAGAAAACACACCTGCATCCTCAGTTTTCCACCATACGCTATTAACACTGCAATTATCTTTTTGTTTTACAGAAGAGGGTGAGGACTGACAGAGCTGATCACCACGTAAGTGATGCCCATGGTGATTCTTCCCAGCACACGTTAGATTTTAATTACTGAAGGACTGACTATAAATTTTGGTGCTATAGTCCCCCCCCTTTTTTTTTGTGATTAAAGGGGAAATACTTCACTTTGCCTCCAGAAAATAGAGAAACAAATCCTTGCCAAGTGACCAAAAAAAAAAAAAAAAAGCTTAAAATTGGAAGTCACACTCTATTTGGTAACATCTGACCTATTCTTTCTGTTCCCAGGGTCACTGAGCACTCTTCCTCCATCAGCCCTTCACTTTAAAGTGACTTTTCCAGGAACTTTACACTTACCAACTTCTGTGGATTTTCTACAACCGTTCACCAAAGGGGCCACCGTCAGCTCACACCGAGTTTATTGGATAGAAATAGCCCAAAGTGGACACAGGATTTTTTTGGGGGGAGGGGAAGGGGAGGGATAGCGATTTGCTGCTTCTTGGGTTTGTACATCTTCTTTCAAGGAAATTACTTCTGAATAATAAAAAAAAAAAAGCGTTAAGTGTTTTGGATTTTGTGCTAGTCTCCTTGGGGCAGGGGACGTCCTCTGCCACATCCCTGACTGCCCTTGTCCTTTAAGACACCGTGACACAGCCAATTCCCAGCAAAGCCATGACTCAGCTTTCCACTCCGGGCAACAATAACCAAACACAACCTTGGAAAAAGGGCATTTTTCAGGGGGAGGAACAGAAGCAGGGCCACAGCAGCCCTGTACCGGCACCCGCAGACTGCAGCAGATGGGGCCAGGCAGCAGCACGCTCCACCACCCAATTAATCCCCCGGAGCCATCATTCCTCATCACATCCAACACCCATCTGCAGCAGCCTTTGGCACACTTCTGCAGAAGACACAGCAGCACGTCATCCTGTCCGGCTCTTACCTGGTCACAAAACCCCCAAATTAGCCTGTGTTACCATTTTTCATCTCTACTGGCTCTAATTTTCTGGGTTCCCGCAGCACATTCAATTCAGTTCTAACAAGCACCGTCCAGTTTTACGCTCCCCAAACACTTTTTGCGAGGTTGTTAACACAGCAGACGCACAACAGACTTTGAGAACATCTTTTAGAACAGAAAAATTCCAGCAGATTTGTCCTACTATTGACTACTCTTCTCCCCTTTTTAAAATACATCACAATACCAACAGCAAAATCTTCAGCTGCACCATCTCCCTGTGTCTCATTCTGGAGATCCCAGTGCTCACTAGCAAAGAAAATGGAATCAATGGGCCACTAGCTCAGAAAGAACAGACTTACAGAGGGAATATATAAGGAATAGGGCTCAGTTATTAAATAATCTGTTTATTGTACGGCTTTCACAAAGAAAAAAAGACAAAGCACCCAAGTAGAAAGAATAAAAATGTATTTTCCTTCAGGTTTTAGACTGACACAGCAAGTACAAATCCTTTAGTGTGAGCACTTTACGGCAATTTGGAAATTTTAACAAACCCCAAGTGGATGAGCACACGGTACAAGACTGAATCCTGACAGCTCCTTCTCCAGGTCTTCAACTGACAAGCTGACTCTAGCCTTGGCCATCATGGTCACAACCTCCTCCTCCACTCGGGAGGCAGAGGGAAGGGAAGGAGCTCTCAGAGTCGAAGCGTGCAGACAGACCCCTTCTAGGAAAAGTTTTCATCAACCAGCCTCAAGCGCACAGGACCGGGTGAGCTTTCAAGACAACAGAAATTGGTTTTGCCCTGCTAATGTATCTTCACAGTATGTAGACAGTAGGTATTTTGGAACCCAGTCCTGTCTGCAGGGATGGAAGTGACACGCAACTGGAAAACTCCAGATGAAAGGGGGAAAAAAAAAGTCAAATCAGCAGTTTAAAACTCTTGGTATGTTACCTTCCTTTAATTTTAGATTATATGCAGAGAGAACCTGATCTACCCCTAAAAGAACATGCAGCAGGATTTGCATTAATAAGCCCAATCAGGCACTGGACCAGAGAAACTCTTTTCAAGTGGATTAAATGACACCAAGGGTTATGAAGGAACGACCCTTACGAACCAGGATTTCCAAACACACATACAGGAGTGACATGTTAACAGCGGTCTTGGCAGCTTTGGCAACGTCATCGTCTCAGATAGCATCTGCGTGGCCTCCAGCACGCTCCTGCAGCGACTTCTGTCCTCTGAGAGCCACCAGGAATCCAAAAGGCCTGTTTGGTCCGGGGTAAGGAAGTGCCTCTGAAGTCTCAGCGCTGCCAAATCTCGCTTTAGAGTAGAGTAGGATGCACTGCATCTGTAACAGGATGTGCAAGTCTAGAAGAAGCCATCATAAAACTATCAAATGCCACAGTGATTTAACTTTTAATTAAAAATTAACCCATCTACTCATTATATCCAACCCCCTCTGAGAAGTAGTAGAAACCCCACAGAACATTTTCATTTGGGGTAACTCTAGAAACAGCTTCTAATCCAGTATCTACATGGAAAAGTCAGTTCTCTTCCACTTCTGCTAGCTCTCCTTGTGCTAATGGCCCAGAAAATAAAAGGCAGTCCCTTCCAGGGAAGTTATTTCTGAAGGCCAGCACCTGAAGCAAGTTAAGGGAAAAGAAATCTGTACACTGGGCCTTCAAGTGTTGATTTTGAAAGTCACGGGCTATAGCATGGCTGTGATACAGCCCCTGCCGCCCTCTTCCTGGGAAGAAAGTGAATGGTCAAAAATTAAGAGCCAGAGTAGACTGCATCAGTGAAAGCCAGGCTCTCACAGACACAGCAACTGCTTCAAGCAAGGCAAAAAAGTGCCAGTAAGGGGTAAGAACCAAAAACCTTAACAGCTCGCTAAAACGTTAAAAGAGTTGCCTGTAACAAGGCTGCCTCTGCAGCCAAAGGGTGCACCCGTCAGTCTGCTGAAGACCGTGCATCCCGTCAGTTCCAGCTTTTGCTTATCACCTTTTAGTTGCAGGCATTAAAGTAGAAAATGTCACCGAGTCCAGAAACTATTCTGACTATCTGGGCACAGGGAAGGAAAAAGTAAAGGCAGGGCACTTCGGAGAAAGAAATTAAGGATACTAAACCCTAGGTTTAAATAGCTCTTTACAAAAGATTTAAGCAACTAGAACTAAAGAAAAGTTATGTGACCGGAAAGCAAAGAATACAGTAGACGTCTAGAAAATGATGGAGGATTTTGAGGTCTTTGCTCTACAAGGAACTAACACCACCGTGGTGCCATCTGTTACTTCTCACCCCATTGCTAGCTACCGGATCAACAGCAGGGAATCGACTCCTGAGTCAGGGAGATAAGGAGGCGTTCAGATCTTCACATCCCCCCCCACGAAGAAAGGAGAGCTGAAGGTTAGCTAAGAGAGCTTATGCGGGCACAGGGCGAGCTCACATCTGTAACACACGGTGCGTAACAGTGAGCAGACTCAGGGAAAACTTCATATTCTAGTCAATTAAGTCTTTGGCGAAGCCCAATCAAGGCAAAACACAGATGATGCCCACTGGCTGAGGAGAGTCCCCATCGAGTCACACAAGCAAACTCAGCAGAACAGATTAGATTTATCTAAAATCTTGGAAGCCGTGAAGGAAGAACTTCACACGGAAAATGAACAAGGGAAAAAACAGATCTGGGAAGGGGCAGCTGGGTGCGTGTACGCTATGCTGTAAACCAGAGTGTAGTGCTGTGGCATCGGGCTGAAGCCTCTAGGAGTTAAGCCAGGGGTGCCTGAGACACTCTGCTGCTGTAGCTCGTTTCTCCGGGATCAGCTCCAACATAGGTAATAAGAAGTCTGTGAATGCAGCTGCCTCATCTTGGGACCACTCGTATTTTTCCACCAAGACTTCAAAAAGGCCCCACGGCTTCAGTTTGGTGATGTGCTTCAGATCACCTGGAAACCAAGACAGACAGGTTAAGTGCAAGACACGGGACCAGAGCAGCTGAATAAAATAGGCTGAAGAGCTACACAAGACAGACTGAATTCAGAAACTGTTCGGAGTAGCTGGCTGCAGGGAGCATAAAATGGTAGGGCATGCTGAAGGAAGAAATAAAATTAAACTAAAACCCCTTTTCTATCTGCTTTTGAGGACTGTTCTAGAAATGTACTTCCTTGAAGGCTTTTTTTCCCCCTCCTGCTATTTCTGATCCAATACCAGCAAATCATGCAAGTTGACATGGCAGATAAACACTGTGCCGTTGACTTTGGAATACACGAAGCAATGTTTGAGGAAGCAATACACTGCTAACAAAAACGCGTTTGTCTTATAAAGAAGTATTAAACTAGGTCAAAAACTTCTCGAGACTCAGTACATTTCTGAGGTATTCAGGGCTTTATGATAATGGTATAACGTGTCCTGAGCAACACGGCTCAGGATACAAAGCACTATTTAGGTGACTGGCATGCTAGAAATGGAACAAAGTTGTCTAGAGACAACTTCAAAGGTGAGTCAACACCTCTAGTTGACAAAGATCAGCTAAATAAAGCCAAATCAGTACTGCGGGTATTTCTTCAGACTTGTTTTTCTACCTGGTGTATTTGATCTACACCGGGATGCCAAGTACTAGGATGTAGGATACTTTTAGCAGTTAGACAAGAACGTCTTATATTTAGCTGCTGTTTTACTGATTAAGTCTTTCCTTTGTTTTATGAAAGGCTTTAAGAGGCATCTTTGCCAGCATCTATTGTTAATTAGTATTTCCAGCAAGGCACTCTTGTGTATTTGGGGCAGGGGATGAGGGGATAAGTGACATTTGCTTTGTCTCCTTTTACCTTTTTTGGTGAAAAACTCCTTGGAATATTTTCCTGCCAAAATGAGCTTGCGAGGTATTTTCCCCAGAAGTTCTATGATCAATGCAATGTGATCTGCATTTTTTTCAAAAGAAAAAGACAATGAGACACATCCTCACAAGACAACTGCCTGTCCCCGTCTTTCTTATAAGCCCCCTTTCAGTACTGCCAGGCCACAGTAAGGTCTCCCCAGAGCCTTCTCTTCCCAGGTGGAACAACCCCAGCTCCTCAGCCTGTCCTCCCAACAGAGGTGGTCCCAGCCCTCTCATAATTTTTGGGGCTTCTCCTGGACCCATTCCGACAGGTCCATGTCCTTCCTACGCTGGGGACCCCAGTCAAGGGGGAAGGGGAAAGAGGTAAAGGCAATTTGAGGCACGATCAGTCTGAGAAGCAAGACAGACTCCAGCGGTAAGAGGAATGGGAAACACCAGAACAAGAACATGGACTTTATTGCAGTGTTTTACTGCAGAGGCTTGAGCACAGTTGGTGCCAAGTTGGGTAAATAATCTGTTTGCAAGGAGCCTTTGCATTGCTAACTCGTAAGAGAAGGCTCATCCTGAAGAAGCAACCTGTATTTCATGGCCCATTTAAAAAAGGAAGAGACTTAGACAAACATACCTTCATCCCGTGAGTAATCTTCCCCAGAATGAGGCTCAAAGAGATAATCTCCTGTTGCTAACTCAAAGGCCTAAACAAAGAGAAATGAGCACATTAAATCACTTTAATACATCTCGCACACCGTCAGATGTGCTGCAGATTGATTTTTGCATATCTCTGTGGGCAAGAAGCAAAGCTGCTGGAAGATTAACCTGCAAAACTCCAGTACATCATTACCATCTGAAGATGCGCAATTACTTTGCAACATTTTAACAACTGCATTAAACAACACCATAGACATACTTATGATGAATTCTGGAACGCGGGGTAATGCAGTATGCTTGTGTGAAACTGTAAAAACTTAAGGCATTTCATGCGCTTCGCCTCTCTTCTGCCTCAACAGCATTTTGCAAAATGGTGTCATGTCCAAACTCTAGGGTTTGTTTGGTTTTTTTCAGAAAGATTCTCCCCTCTCCCCAGATTTCAGATGAGACATTTTTCAAACAGTTAATCCCTGAACATTTGTCTGTAGATACAAAAATGTTTTAAATGAGAAAAACATTTCATTCATTTCAACTCACCGCTCCTAAATTCCACGACATTTACCCATTACATATTCACTTTTACTCAAAACAGTACCTCTGACTTTCTGTATTCTTAGGTTTTTTTAGGGACTGCTGTTGACAAACTAGTAAATTAGGACTCGTGAGTAACCACTGTATCATTTTGGCCCCACGTTCTGCAGAGACAGCATGACCCTACCACATTCTCTTTCACCACATTCATCAAAATCTCAGCTTGTTCTCCCAGACAGCGGAAATTATTTTACTCACTATTTCCCAAGTTTAAAATACAAACCTCAAGCTCTGATTTGTAGAAAACAGAGAATGGAGACACCAAAGAGGTACACTGAGTAACTGACTAGACTGATTATTTTTTTTTAATCCTCATATTCTACATTTGCCAGCTATTACGGGAACAGCTACAGCCTCATCTCAGCATTACTCAGATTATAAAAGGATTCCAAACATGCAGAGCATGCATACAATTAAAATATCAAAATATACTGAAGGTATCTGTGAAACAGTGCTGAATGCAGCAGAAAGGCTCTTTATATAGAAAGATTTTTGTCTTCAGAATTGCATAGTTGTCTTGTTTTTCCAGAAAGCATGACGACAATGTACAATCATATTTGAAATCTGCCAGTGCTGTACAACAAAACTTTCAAAAGGAAAGCCACATGTGGCAAACAGAAAAAAAAAAAACCCAAAAACCAAAAACCCCCCAAAAACCCAAACTCCACCAACCAAAAAAACCCCTACCAACTAAAAAAACCCCAAAACTCCCCAAAAATTTTGGTATGGAAGCATGGTATTCAGCAAGTCTGTAAGTCGGCTGAACACCTGCGAGGTTTTTTTGCCAGGCCAGGCTAGTAACCTGGCAGTCCAGAGTGTGCAGCACCTGAGCTGCCCCGAAAGCCCTACAGAAACAGTTTAAAATCCCCCAGATGATCACACTCACCATGCACGCTGTGCTCCAGATGTCAGCAGGGGTGTTATACCCTGACCCTATCAACACCTCCAAGGATCGATACTGTCTTGTCTGGATGTCTTCAGTGAAGTGCTTGTGCTAAACAGAAGAAATGTTTTACTGAACAGTTATGAGACTGCTTCTAAGAGGAGAATCAACAGCCTGGAAGGCCAGAGTAGATCCAAAGCCATTCCTGTTACATTTAATCTGAATTTTACATCCTCATTAAATATATCCTTATATTCCTACAAGTACTGTTTAACTGCTCTACGTGAGACGCTCCTACTTAAGTAAAACAGTCCAGCAATTTAGAGAAAAGCAAGCCACAAAAATAGAGTAAGGAAGGACTGTTTCAGAAGCTGCACCCTCTCCGATCACGACAGACAGGCCACGACACAGCTACCTTCAAGCGGATAAGCAAGACCAATGTAAGAGAGACCACCCTGCCAGGTGCTGCAAGCCTGGTGTGCAATTCTGAGCCTGAGCCTCATCTCTCCCATGAGATCGGAAGTATTTTGCCATTTAAGAAGCCAAGTAAACCAGACACTTGTTCTATTTGAAACGTCAAACCTTTAAAAGCAGCACAGCCATCAAAGCATAAAACTCTGAGTCTCTTTCATGTGCTCATGAATCCACTGAAATGGTTTGACAAGCTAACGAACCACAAAACTAGCACATCAGAGCGGTTGTTTGCAACTCACTCTCTCCAGGAGAGCCAGACTCCTTCAGAAGTTTCACATATGCAGATTTCTACACATTATATGTGATACCATTCACAGGCCTATTAGAAGTGATGTCATGACCAGCGAGAGGCACCCAGAACACAGGCTGAAATCCCACGTTCGAGTCTCCACTCCCCTCTCTTCCCCCCCCAAACACAGCTTCAAACTGTCACTACTTTCCCAAGCAGGCCCAAGAATTTATTTTGCAGATCCTTTCCCATCTTGGCATACTGTGAACGAATTAGCAGGTTTAAACAGTCAATGTGAAAAGACTGTAAACTTACCACCCAGCAGGCATTTCCTAGGTCAGCAATCTTCACTTTGAGCTTATCTGCATTCTTGGGCTCAAGAGGATTAAGAAGGAAATTCCCAGCAGTTGATTTTCCTAGAGGCAACATGTACAACAGCTGATTAAAGCTACATGGCCAGTGTCACCATCTGTCATCCAAATCCCAGCACCCTCTCCCTACCCAGGAAGGGGCTTTGCTTATGGATCAGAACTTTTCCCTCCCTGAAACCTAGGTATAAAACCCAGCAGCCTGCGCTACCAACAGCGGAGATACCACCATTAACACCCGACTGGTGTTACAAAGCAGAAGGACAAGTAAGCATATGCAATTAGCGACTGTTTCCCAGCCTTAAACAGTCTGTCTATATCTAAACAAGCTTTTTAAATAAGGGCATTGCCAGCAACAAAACAACCCTCTCTCAACCCTCAAGTCCTCCTAAATCTTTGAAGGAGAGTTCACCTATTATAGCATCTTTTGACAGAGCCATCACTCACTGCTGCAACACAGACAGTTAACAAGAGCTAAAGTATACATTGAGAAAACCTTAATGACACAGCAGAGAGCAAAAATACCAAGTCACTAAATTACATCCAGCTGTAGGTCTAAAGCAATTTGGGAGAGGGCTGTGAGAAGCAAAATACACCTAGTAATCTAGCAGGTGCATTCAACTAAATGCAGTTCAGGTTTCAAAATATTTAAATCTCACTGGCACTACTTTTCATGCATGTAACTCCCCAGCAATACCCTGCCAAAAAATGCTACAGGATTTTTTTAGAAAAGAAGTACAAACGTTAGTTTCTCCCTCCTCCAAGCAGAAAGTTTATCAATTGATTCAAGTTCTTAACACACACACACTGGAATGCATTTAAACTGCAGTTTAAACTATTGATTGTCTTATATTCTCCCAAACTACAAGACTTCCAGTTTTTTCTCCCTGAAACAAACCATATTTAAACAAAGGCATCTTTTTTTTTTTTTTCCCTACACAGTATAAGCTTTGCTTTAGAACGGCTGCATTTCCAGTTGTGGGAACACATTTACTCATCTCAAGTAACTGAGAGGAGTTACCCATGCCCCATGATAAAAATAAAACTACCAGAACACACTGAGTAGTACTCAACTCATAATTTAACAGCCAGTGACAATTTGTAGACTTAATTTCTAACTGTTAATGCAAATCACATGTGCAACACTTGATACAAAGGAGTTCCTATACTGAAAAACAGATGTATAGGTACTTTTAAAAAGCGGGATATTATGCAATAGTCAAAACTCAGGTACAACTGTAACTGGAAGCTACAAACAGTGTATGTCTCAGAGTAGGACTGTCAGGTTAATTACTCCTGGCAGGAAGAGTCTCAGGCAGGTGGTTCTGATCACTCCAGCCTACAAAATTCAGGTTTCTATTAATACTCTGACGAAGCGTCGTAACACAACTCTCCCACACAAAGGAGAACAGAGCCCTTTCTTACAGGGCTCCTCTTATACCTTTGTTGTCTGACGGGCTATTATTCTCATTCTCGTCCTCCGACGGTATCTCTGTCCGGATGCTTTCTTGCAAATGGTTAATCTCCTGCTCATTGAAAGATCGTTCTTCATTGGAGGTGGGCTGACACACCATGGAATCTTCCGGAACTAAGGGCACGAACGAGTCCGACATTGCTTCTTGAGGCCTGTTCTCCGCTTCACCGTTACGCTGGCTGTAATTACAACTATGGAAGTTCTCCTTCTGCGTACGAGGGTGATCGCCACAGTCATTGGCATTGTGAAGGTCATCCTCAAGTCGCACAGACCCTTGATTGCCGGAGTCTGGGAAGTCCGTCATTTGTATCACTCCGTTGCAGTTTATTTCTGGTACGCATTTTTCTACGCTGCTTTCCATCAGAACAGATGGCTCTTGTACAACGACTTCAGCTGGAAGGGGGGAAAAGAAGAAGAGAGCAGAATATATCTCAACAGAGTCATAGCTGAAGCTGTTCAAGGGAGCCCTCGGAAGTAGGCAGTTCTCAAAACGTAACCAAACACAATCATTCGTTAATTCAGCTTGTTAGTAAGAAACTTCCTAGCCTCTTTCACTCTACTCATGCCAGCATGAGTAAAAGGACAACGCTGTGCTGCTTCAGCAATACTTCAGGTCCATACCTGTCTTTTTGCTGACATTTTCCTCCGGTGGACTAACTTTTATAAGCATTTCCAGAGGGCTCTGAGCTTCCTCTTCCTCTTCAGGCTGTGTCTGCCCTGGGCTTGCTTCCTTCTCCATTTCCTCTATCTCTTGCATTCGCTTCTCTAACAACTCAGCCTGCCGTTTCTGCTTCTTTTTCAACTTCTTTTTCTTATTCTTTGACATTTTGTCAGCCTACACATAAACAAGCAGAGAAATTGGACTTAGCATCTCGTATTTCAGTAGCTCCAAGACATGTCTAGTTTTAATTTATTTAAGAGCTGAGGAAGCAGTCTGGAATGAAAACTCTAGAGACAGCTGTTCTCCAAAATGAAAAGCAGTTATTAAGGTTTTTGGAGCAGTTGTCTATGGCTCTTACTAGTGCACATCTGTCCTGACCTGAGAAACCTACAGCATTCGCCAAATGAAGGACCTCAGATGCCACAGACAACAGTCACCTTCACAACAGATCTCGGGACCACCAAAAAGACTACGCACTCTGGAGATACATGAGCTAATACTCCTTGTATCTCCAAGACAGCATGAACCCCATGCCTATGTATGACAAACACAAATCACAATTTTCCTTCTGATATAAGGCTGCTTTCCCTTAATGCTGACTGCACTACGATGCAGTAGATACTATAAGTAGATATATACTTACGCACAAAAGCTATTACACTTACTGGTTTTGGCTGTGGTGCAGTGCTTACTGAAAGGGAAAGGAAGATCAGGAAATTAGTATGTTCATATTAAGAAACTGCAACTGCCTTCTTATCTGAAGATAAGCTTTTTCCTGTGTGGTTTGGAAACAGCATTTTAAAGATATTGGCAAATGTTATTTTGAAGGCTTATTTCTCTACAAAAGCACAGCCAGAATAAAAAAAAAAAATATCAAGAAAAACATGAAATGAGTAAATAAATACATAATTAAAATTACACATAGCAGACTTGCTTGACTGATATCAAAGACTTACACTTCCTGCCGTACAGCTTCATTTACTGCATGTATTATGCATCTTACAGAACAGAAAATGCAAACCAAAGCATTAAAATACCAAAGTTAAGGCAGCTTCCCTAAGCTCTGCTATGCTATGATGGGCTCGGCTAAATGCTGGTGTTGTCAGATGATGACAGACAGCCTTCCGATACACACTGCAGTAGTTCTTGAAAACTACGCACTGGTACAGATGGATATTCTGAGGACGAAAATGAGGAACTAGGAACAAGAGAGAATTTGCTCTCAGATCTTTAGGTCAGTTAGCACATGAAGGAAGCTATTTCTGCCACAAGGCTTTCAAACTTCTGCAAACTGATGCCAGGTAAATCATCTTGTTGAGAGGTTCATGAAACGCATTTCCAGCACCACACAACAAAAGGAAATTAACTGCTGAAGAAAATGCGAGAAGTGCCTCACCACATCTTCACTCCAGCACTGTACTGAGTGCATTAGCATTTCTGCAGTGTGCTGTATGAGACCGCCCTACTTTACCAGTGCAGCCGATTTAAAAGCAGGTGCCAGCATGTGTGTATCCTCCATTTTTCTTATATAAACAACTGCCTTCCCCATCATCTTTGAGTTACAACTTATCACTAATGTCACAATTTACACTTGGCTTTTCAGAGTTGACTTGCATTATTGTTCCACTGTACTCAGGTGGTTTTCCCTAGTGAGATTAGTGATGATTTGGGGGGTGTGGGGGGAAATAGCACCAATTTTCAGGAAAAGAAGCACCTGCAGAGCCAGATGGTGGGGGAGCCCCAGATCTCTGCCACTCTGTTGCTTCTGCAGCCAGCCTGCGGATATACTGGTCGTTAACGCAGAGAAGAATATTCTCAGGTTTAATATCTGTATGAATGATTCGACATTTTGTGTGCAAGTAATCCAGACCCTGAAGAACCTGCAGACAGGACAGAAGGAAATCAATCATTAGAAAAAGCAAAGAATAAGCAAGCTGAGAGTGAAGGGAAAATGCAAAATTGCATAGGATAATTAGTCAATCTAAAGGACTTCAGTGTTTGAGAATACAAATTAGAGTTAATGTGATCAGTTGTTACTACTCAGTTCCAGAAAATATAGATTTGCATACAGATTATACCTATGAATTTAAAATATTGTCTCTTTACCCTCATAAGTGAAGGTTAGATTTTTCAACTGTGGCAAGTTAATACCCTACAATAAAATCCTGCTTTCCTCCTCCCCTCCACCTCACACGCAGAACAATGTTTCTTCTTGGGCAAACATCCAGCAGGAAGAACAGGTTTCTCTTGCTCTTCCCATCACTGAGCGCTGTACTTACTTGTGACTTGATTTAAAAAAAAAAAAAACAAACAAAAAACTTGCACTTATGAGGAATAACCAGGGTAAGAAGAGGTTAAAAGCAAAGCCAGCTTCCCATTATGGTTTAAGTGTCAGAAAATAAATATCCGTAGCAGAAAGTTTTTGCAGTAGAGAAAGGCAATATTAACCCAAGAATGATTTCGTTGCACGAGATACATCACTGACTTCTAACTTTTGTTTTCTGAGATCTGAGAAAGATCATTGAAAGAGTTCTCGCTGGGTCAAGGGGAACAGTGCAGTCAGAACTAGGGTTTACCTGTTTGATGATCTTTTTGACGCAAGGGAGCGGAAGCCCCTGATAATTTGACTTGATGATCCACTTCAGGAGATGATGCCCTAGAACTTCAAACACCATACAGATATCTGTAACTCAGTCAAGGAAAAAGGTGGACACCCTGAATCAAGGAGCCCTGAATTCCCAAGACTGAGGATCAAAAGAAATCCATACCAGTTAAGCACTTTATAGTGAAAAACCCTCTTCCTTCTGACACAGCTTAGAGAAGCTGCCTTCCTTAACAGCACCATCCTATCCCACACATTGGTGTCATTATCCCAAACCTAAAATACAAAGGAATGGAGTTGGTTAGGGCAACAACAGCAAACTCCTGCTTTGGGTGGAAGCCAGTTACACAAGCAAGCACGCATCAGTATTTCCAGCTAGTATTGAAACAGCTTCAAGCCAACAAGGCGCATTTTGGAACAGCGTAGGCTCTTGCCCCAAGGAAAACTCAATGCCAGATCTCTCTGTACCAGCATTAACTGAAAAGATAATACAATTTCCATTTCATAAGTCATTAATTTCAGAACAATTAAGTTACTTTCTCTGCCCTTCCTTGCTTCTTTACCAGCAAAACAAACTTTTGACAAGCCTGTACTTCAACAATATTTACATTATCTGCTTTTTGTCTGTAAGATCTCAACAGCTACAGTCACTTTAGTGACATATTTAGTATTGCACGTTTGCTTTAGAAGCCAAACTTCCAGGAGTTTATTAGGCTGCTTTTGTTCTACACTGGCAGAAAGCATGCATGTGTTTCACAACAGCAAAAGAAATACAAGATCAAGACAACACTCAGTGCTAGGTATCAGAAAAAATAGAGGAAACTCATTATGGGGCTATTGTGTTCTAAAAGTGTTAAAATGTGTATAACCTACAGCTCAGTTCTCTCAAGCACCCTCTTAATTCTTACTGAAATAAAATTCAAGGTACTGCAAAGCAGAAACATGCACAAAACTCTATAAATTTCAGATGTTAAGGGTGTATTACTAGGACTTTGCACAAATAGCTGCTTACTAGAAGGGCGTTCACAGAACAACAGCGTATTTTCAAAGCAATACACTTCACACATCCTAACAACATTGATAAAAGTCCAAGGTAAAATGCTTCCCTAACTAGAAAACACTCTTATTATCAAGTTACAGACTGCATGTTTTTTTTTCATTAGCGATCTTAAAATTTTGTACTGCTTTGCTTAAATAAGAGGTTACCACCACGCTGCTTGCAGAATTGAAGGGCTGAGCCAGACGGGCTCTCTTACCACAAAGGCACATCGGACATGCAGTCCTGATTCACAAAGCAGATTCAGCCACCCATCTCTCTCGTTAAAAGCGTGACTAAGCAGCGCCGTCTCCACAACTGACACATCTTACTGAATGATCATCCTGGATCTGAGCTTAGCAGGCAGTCTGGAACCAGATAACTCTATGGCGGGTTTTCTTGGACAGTGAAAGGGCTGCCTGGGCATCACACACCAGCCCCGGCATGACAGCTATCCAGCAAACTCCCAACTTTATTTAATTCTTTGCCTTTATTTCACAAAAGGATACGAGAACCATTAACTCCTGAGATCTTGAAGTCATCTAATAACTGAACAACTCTCTCTTTACTTGGATCATTTGGATCACTGTTGCGAACCTGCAGAGAAAAACAGGATTGTGTTCCTTGAGGTAATTACCAGGCAAGAATTTATTTTGAAGTCAGATCTACTGCACTGCTGTTAGGTTCTTGTCCAAATTCTTTGCAGCTAGATGATCCAGAAATATCAAGCACATGATGAACATGAACTCCCCAAAATTAATTTAAAAAAATAAAAATTGAACCCCACTCTCAGGCACTCACCGATTTTAGCAACTTGATTTCATCCAGTGCTGTCTCTGTGTAGTGCTCTGCACTCTTCACCACCTTCATGGCCACAAATCTCCTCCCTCTACACACACACGGTAAGTAAATTGGAGATTGTTAATGCTCATACAAAGAATTTATTCTCCAGGATTATCCTAATTCCTTCGCACCTAAGAGAGCTACTTATTGAAGGCATCATGGAAAAATAAGGTTCAAGCACTCATGAAGATTGCCTTTGGGTCTCATTTTGTAAAACACCCATGTTAAGTCATTTCTCAAATGAAGTAAGTCAGAGATTACTGAACACAAGAGCACTCTTACCACATACATGGGTTGCCCTGTTAATTCCCTCCCACACATTTGCATGCGCCATGTCAAAAGAAACTTCTGTGCCAGGATGTGGACCCCTACGTTTTGCGTTTCTGTCCAAAGGTGAAAAGATGCTTCCCGATCATGTTTGTGCAATGCGGCGCACGCCTGCCAGAAACTCTAGCTAGAATAGCAAGACTTACTGGATGTCCCAAGCTAGCCACACAGTGGAGAAGTGGCCCCATCCAAGCTTCCGAATCACATGGTATCGTCCATTAAAGAGATCTCCTATTTTCACAAGGTGGTAACCACCTAGAAAAACAGCGGGAAGTTGATATATCAAGAGATCTTCAGAAAGTGCTGAAGAGCAGGTATGGGGAACAAGCATCACCCCTTGAGGCAGACTTACCTGATGTGTTTAAATTTTTAATCATATAAACAAATGCAAATGTTTCTCTAATTGGATCTTGCTAGAACATAGACACAGTATGTCAGAGGAAGAGCTGTGAACAGCCCTCTAGCTGATTGAAAAGTTTTAACATAATTGAACTAGAATGACCGACTTTTCCTCCTCTTCAATGTAGGTCACCACTGCAGCATCACAGAAGACTATTTCCTCAGCGAAAGCATCTGAAGTCTGCTAGGCTGAGCCCCTTTGGAACACACAGCTTATGATGTTCATTAACAGAATCTTACATCTAAATACCAGCCGTGCTTTTGCATGCTCCATCCCCATAACAGAGTACTGCAGCCAAGATCCCCGCAGTTTCCCTTGCAACTGCCTTCCTGACCGAAAGGCACTCTGCCATTTAACATGGCCACTGAAAAGAGGCAAGTCTCCTCCCTGCACCCCTCGTATCTCTCACACTGCTGACTACGCAGGAAGATTCCATGATGGAAGCAAAGACACGAAAAGCCAGACAAAGACACAAGGGAAGCGCAGAAAACAGAATGAGGAGAATAAACTGTGATTGTTAAGGTCTAAATTTTTGCCAGAACCTGGAATTACACCCTAGACTCCAGGCACTTACTGTTATTGTGGTCAGCAAGTATCACCCATGAAATGCATGCTTTGCGAGGAAAACTCATCTCTCTTGATTGAGTTGTTCACAAACAAGACACAGAATTGCTATCCATTACTTCATTAGCTCAAGCAGCAATAGTCCCTTTTCTTCGCTTAAAGATTTCAGTTACAACAGTGACAGCTGCACCAATTGCCAATTCATACAATGGCTTTCTTCTTTCCACCAGCTTTCCGACAAAAAAATCTCACAAATACTCTGGCAGCATGCTGAAAGCAATGTACATGCTTTGAAGTAAAGCACTGAAGCGTAAGAAACGCTGCAACTGAAGTTCCCTGTGCTATTTCTACTTTGCCTTTTTTTTATACATATATACATTTATACATATATATGGCAGTTGTCTTATTCAATACATACAATAAATATAAGCAGTCTTACAGAACACTTGGAGGTGGGGGCACAGACTCAAGCTTCAACTAATTGACCAGCTGATTTTTATGATCAGTGTTCTATCTTTTTTTAAGTATTTGCTATGTTACACATAGAGCCTGATCCTTTTGATATTGAATTATATACTGTGGCACCCCCATTTGCTCTGTATTTAGTTTCTGCTCAAAGAAACAGCAGAAGACTGCATTTGCAGACAGCAAATTATCTGAGGAATGGATATTATGATGATCTTCAAAAAAACCCCTGAAGAATCTGAAAAGCGTCCTTTTCCTGATGAAGTTCAAAAAGGAATCGAATGCCTGCTTGCTTTTACCAATTTTGAAAGCCCACTGGCAGAGAGGAAAAGCTAACAGCTTTAAACGTGTTAAAAAAGCTTTTCAACTCAAATACTGAATGGTAATAGAGGGAACCTTGGAGAAATGAAGAATAGTTTCTCCATTTCAGGTTAGGTTGAAAAATATTATTGTTATGCAGTTTAGTTTCAAAAAACACTTAAAAGTAAGAGGGAGTCTATTTTCATTCTCCGTAGTGGATGGAAATTGAGGGAATTTCTTGATTACATTGAAAATCCTGCACCTTAAAACCAGGCAAGTTCTCACCTTTACAGTAATCATTTGGATCCTCTTGTTCGTCGTCATCTGATCCCAAGATTTCTTCCTCTTGCTCGGGAAGGTCATTTTCTGAGTGAGCAGCAGGGCCCCGATGCTGAGTGTCGGGTCTGAAAGAGAACACACTGCATGTCTCACACACGTTACTCTTCACTCCAGCAGCTTTCACGTCACATGAAGCATTGCTGATAATGGAGGAGATGCAATATTCAGCCTTCAGAAAAACTTTTCACATTTCAATGCTTTTACTCTTGAGCCAGTATAAAAGTAGATAGAAACAATTTTCCATATACTAGTGAAAAACAGAATTTAATGCCCTAGATTCACTTTTATAGTAGAACAAAGGAAAGACCAGACAAGCTTAGAGATCCCATCAAAACGTTAGTCTCTTTGAACCCCTTCTCAGCCTTTCCCTCGGTGAGGACTTTTCTAAGGTGAGGTTGTATTTTTAAGATGTCACATCACACAAACCCCGAAGATTTAAATGTTGATGAATGGTATTTTAAAGACTAACATCAACTAATTCTTAGCCTTTTGGGGAAAAAAAACCAACCAGTTTTAGAACTGGTGCCCTTTGTCCCTTTCACCTTTTGAGATCAAATGAACATTTAACAATCCTCCTGTTTCCAAAACTTGAGAACTCTCACATCCCTAAGATTGCCCTTGATTTCTCCTGTTCTCATGTGGTATGCTGCATTTCTAGTTTGTCTCTTCCATGAAGGTCTAGAAGTTGTTACAGTTGTCTGAACTACGGGGAGTAGGAGTATGCAGAGCAGATGTTCTGTAAACCCTTCTGAGAGTTTGTGATTGCAGAGGGCTTGAAATCAGGCACTGAGGTGGTGGTGGTGGTTTTCCCCCCCCCCCCACTTCCACATTCATAAAAAAGACCATTAATTTTGTGTTTAACTTTACACCAAACCTGCTACTCTAAGCTCCTGCTCGTGAAGGTCACGTTGGCAAGGGCGACCTCATTGCTCTCACGCATTTAAGCTGTGTTCGAGCTCCCCGAACTAAAACACATCACTACCCCCCCTGCGCCCCAGCTCCTCCTCCATGGCACCACACTGCTTGCAGCCAAACAGTTCATGAAACGATGATACTAACAGGTAAATTATTTACTTTACAAAGCATTACAGCAACGGTTAAACGTCTACAAAGTTTAATCCTCAATATCCTTTTGTACAAAGCAAGCGTTTATAGTGAAAACAATGCCTACAACCCATCTGCACTGCCAAGAGCTAATGGCAAAGCACTGCACAGTATCAAAATTAAGCCTCCTTTTCTTAGAAGTATAAGATATTAAAAAGAGCTGGACTTGCCCAAAGAGGTGGGCAACAAATTTCTTTACAGCAGTGACGTACAAGCACGAGATAACATTCTTTACAATGAGCTTCCCCGTCCGTGTGAATTAGCGGAAGTTTCTTGTATTGAAACTATTGTTCCAGTGAAGCAGCAGATATAACTGATACCTTACACCACCCTATTTCAAATCCGACTCATTTTGCTCAAAGGAGTAACTGCTGAGAGAGCCACTGATTGTGCCAGTGGATACGTTAACGCATGTGGGCTTTTGGATGCAGTTTTTTTAGCTTATAACTGAGTTGGAGCTCTGTGCATCATATCATGGCCACACTGACTAATCTTTTTAATATTTCAGTTTTGAGCAGTTATATGGCAGAATGGACGTTCAGCATTTACCTACTACACATGCACTCTGCTGAGACTTCATCCATTAAATACATATGTAAAATACGTGAAAAACTACAGCCACCTTAAACAGCTATGGAGCATAAAAAGGAAGAAACCACACGTTCCAACCTGACCACGACTAAACTTAGAGCCATTTACAATCTGGAGCTGAAGTTCGTTAAAGAAAAGAAGAGCTACAAAAGGTCATCCCGGGCGCAACCAAACCACCTGACGTTCACTTTCAGTCTGCTGTCAGAGCTAGTAAATCCTGCTGATTTTTTAATTCAGGAACACATAAGCAACACAGATTAGTGGCCCAGCACCATAAAACAAGACTGCCAGACAGTCCATTCCACTGCTGCCAGGCTACTGAGGCATTTATTAACAACCTCATAGCTTGTTCCAGCCCCAAGATACTTAGCATTTAGACTTTCCCCGCCCTGTGAGCCACAGATTTACAAGTCAGGGGTAGGAAGAAAGCAGGGTAGGGGGTGGGAAGCCTTGGAGGTCAAAAAGCTCCTTGGAAACTGCTGCATTCCCTTGGGGACAACAGAGCTACAAATAAAGTCATAGGCTATCCCCACATTAAAAGTAGGTAGCAAAGGCAAGAAAGGGCCACGGCCAGAACTGTTGAAGGGGAGACTGGATGGTCATATATAGCAAATCCTATAGGCTGGGTAAAGAGAAGCAGAATGCAGCACTGAATAGAAAAGAGAATTTAAACCCAGCAGCCACACCCATAGCATAAGCTCTAAAGAGTAATTCTCCCCAATGCCGTTTCAAGATTTTTCACTTTTGTAACTGTGCAAGATGTAGGGGATTAGAAGGGATTCAAAAGAAAATTCATCTTAAGAACCACTGATGCAGACAGAAACATCATGCCATCCTGCAGTCCCAATGCTTCTCAATAATAAGTCATTTCATGCATCAAGGAAGAAGTTACTGGAAGCACTAAACCCCATTCTCTTGGAAGCTTTCTGTGCCCCTCCTAAGAAGGGACTGACGAATCATGCTGCTGACAACCTCATACACGACACACCCTGTGGTCTGCATCTGAGTCTGTCCTGGGGATCCAAAAGCATTTTACTTCTGTATTACAATCTATTATACCAACTAATGCGATAGTGAGCCGTATTCAGGTCACAGACATTTCTACAATGCTATTTCCTTTATGAAATCAGCTCCAAAACACATCTCATTTGCCTTCCTGTAAAAATTCAGTAGATGTTATTATATCCCACCACCTTCTTCTCCCAAAGTGATCGTGTCAACTGCAGATGCAGAGACTTAACCAGTGCAGAATGTGTATTAACACCAAAAAACCCTGAGACACAAAACCACGACCCTCATCCGTCTGCTTTGCTCACACAGACAGTACTCTTAAAACACAAAAGGCTACTAAAGACAGCAGAAAAATCCATGCTTAGTACTTTAAGATGACAGCTGAGACAGCTGTCAGCAACACTGCTAAATGCAGATAAAATATAGGATGAGTCTATAAGAAATTGCTAATAGTTTACACATTAAAAAATCAAGTGTTCTAGGGTACTTTTTTTCACAGCCACCTCTGTTCTACTTAAGAACACCTCGACCACCTTTTACTTTTGCTCTCTTGACATGCTAGTTAATCATTAGAATTAACTGGATTTGCA
Source organism: Falco biarmicus (assembly GCF_023638135.1). Classification (NCBI taxonomy): domain Eukaryota; kingdom Metazoa; phylum Chordata; class Aves; order Falconiformes; family Falconidae; genus Falco; species Falco biarmicus. Next base: position 2,519,647 of record NC_079303.1, on the reverse strand, counting down.
GGGTCTATCTAAAACTATATAGCATTATTTTACTTAAGGAAAATGATGTAAAAATGCAATGCTATGGCAAAATGCTAGATCTTTTATGGAATTCGTGTGGATCCACAGCTAGAGACCCTCCCAAAAGTCCTTATTCTCTCAGGAACACCTGAAGAACTACAAATTCACAAGACAAAAAAAAAAACCCCAAACAATTAATGAGGGTAACCTACCTGCATGAAGCACGGCCTCCCATTGATAAAGATATTCCTGAAGACAGTCCAATAGTTTTCGAAAGAGCCATTAAAAATTAGATGCCACACTGTTTGGGAAGCAGGGGGACATCCACGGCAGGCAGAGGGGCTGGTTCTTCTCGAACGCAGCAAAGCTTTGTGCAAGAGCGATGGAGAAGAGGGATTTGCCTCCACCACCTAGCTGCAGCTGCACAGCACTGCATTGCAGGTAAAGGGCCTTGCAGCAAGGCTGGGGGTTGCTCTCAGCTGATCTTCCTGCAAATTCAAGTCGTGTTAGGGGTTGAGCATAAACAGATGCATCTCCTCCTCTTGAAGTTTACCTGTCTCAATCTTCCCTCTAATACAAGTAGGAATTCAGTCAGATACTGCGTTTCATCTTCCTGAACGAGCCGGTTTTTATTTGCCTATTCAATAGCCCACTGGATTCAAAGCTTGGATGAAGACAAGGATCATGGTAATTGCCGACAGTGCAACCCTTTTGATACAGAAATGCCAGCACAATCCCACAGGAGAGAAAGGGCGTTCAAAGGAAAAATGAATTTTCTGAAGTAATTCCAAACTTCCCTATCCAGAGTTATGAGAAAAATCGATCCCTTATGCTTAAAAGCAACAAAACAAGCAGAAGGAGTCAAGTCTTCTTTAAAAAGGTGAACTGAGTATTTTTCACAGCAGCAGGCACTTAACATCACCCTTCAACGACGCAGAAGAACTACCAGCCATTTCCTGCGCCTGTTTATCCTGCTGGTTTATGTAAGTAATAGGGGAAACAAGTCAGCAGCAATGTGACATAGCAAGTAATAATTTATTTTCTCTGCTACGGAGGACCTTTTATTAGTGAAAGACACTGAAGCTGGCTCCGTGGTTTTAAATCAAGAGGTTTAAAGAAAAATTGGATTCATCTGATTGTGTATCTGAAATATTTTCACCTTAAAAGCTTACTGAGGTTTGAACATCCTTTTAACAGTGTAGCATTGCCAAACCTCTTCATGTTCAAAGACCTGCTAACAACATGCAACATTTCCCACTGCAGACAAGATTTTGCTCCATGTTCATTGAATACATCACCCAACGACTCCGCTCACCTCTGCAATGCGCAGTGGGGACAGTAACAGTTATTTGCAGGAACTAAGATTTCAGTCACTCCTTCCTCACAAAAGGTGTTCAAAGAGTTTGCAAAAAACCCTTTTGTATTCTCTTGCCAGTTTTCCACAGAATCACTCATCTGGTTCACACACTAAAATTAAGGTGAAATTGATCGTGTAACGTGTGTTCTTACAGACTTGCACCGAGGTAGATCAAACAGCATCAGGAGGATGAGACCATGGGAGACCACAGTCACACCCATCAGAGAGTGCATCAAAAAAGCAGCGTTCTTCATGCTGTGGAGCAGCACCGGCACGGGCTCCTTCGCTGTTCTCAATAAATTACGTCAAGCCATCCCAGCAGCCAAGCCTCCACATGCAATTTCACAATCAAAACTCAGAACGTTTCTCCACTCCGATAACTTACAGAACAAAATGCTTGAAGAGAAGTGTTTGGTTCTTCTATTTAAGGGCTACTTCTTCAAAACTCTTCTGTACAGGAAACAAGTATTTTTCCTTGTCCCTAAACCAGCAGAAATACTGTCCACGCTACCCATCTACCTGCTTTGAACAGATACAAAAGCAGATCCCTTCCCCCTTCAAGCAAGGAAGGCAGCACACATTTAATCCAAATCACTTGTGTCACACCTATCACCCTTATATGTGTGCTAACAAAAAAAGATATTCTCCTCACTCCTCTTCACTTGTTTGCCATTCCCTTGGTATTTGCAGAGATGACATCCATCTGTAGGAAACCAAAGACAATTGCTTTCCTAAATGATTTTTAAGCCGCCTGCAGCACAGTTGTTATAAACACTGTCATCCCTTATTTGTGAGCGCAAATTACACACATGCACACCATCCCCTGACAGAATTCAGTTCAGTGAACTTGACTAATGATGAATCCAGCTTGTAGCGCAGGAGACAGGGGTAAGAGTACTGTAACACACCCCGGGACTGTTGGTGAAGCGTTGCTTTCCACCTTAACCATCCAGCTGACCATTTCCAGGGCTGTACACCCACCGCAGCAAGATCTCACTTCAAGTGCTGTTGAAGATTCCTTGTTTTCATTTGGGGAAGAGTGGAGGCAAAAAAAAAAAAAAAGCAGCTCCATATGGCACGGTGAAAAGCCAGGATTTCAACATCTCTCTCCCGTTTTCACATCCCTGCATCCAGACAATGTCTCTTTAAGGGCATGCTTGCCAGACTGCATCTCATTACTATTCCTTGGCGCGCCTCTTAATTTCAAGATCATGTTAAGGCACATCTAGTCAGAATGACTGCTTCTGGTGCCAGCTTCCAACATGCTTACATGCAGATCTGCTGGCAAACCTAGTGTTCAATAAATATTGTAACTGCAGCTGTTTAGACTCAAACTTTCAGTAGGAATTCTGGTCTGAAATGATAGAATTATTTTGCTGCCTGTATGCACTTTACCTTTCTGCTCAAGAAATTGTTAAGTATTTGAGGGGATCATACATCATAGATTGTGGGGGACTTATGAGCCTGTAATCCACGTTATTTTGTGATTACTGCAATTCATTCACTCTTGCATCCCTATTTTTCTGAATAAAGAACTGGTACTTTCTGCCAGTGGGGCAGATCCACAACACTTGCTGCTGCAGGGCAGCCATCTCCGACCTACAGGAATACTGCTGTCAAGAACTTAAGAGGACTGTAGATGGTCTTTCAAAGCATTTAGTTTGGAAAGAACAGTGCTCAGAGGCACCGAGACATACTTTCATTTAGTGGATCTGTGGGAGTTCAGTTTGAAGTAATAATGAATTTCACGTAAGAGTGGTGCTAACGCACGAACAGAGGCAATCAAGTTTCTTGCTCCCCATACCCACTCCCCCACACAAGCACTTAACAAGCTGTTTGTAGAACCGTCTGCCATCCCAGCTATTACAAACCAAGGGATGTCCATGGAAACCAGCAGATCTTCAGTTGTGTCCTGTCATAGTCTAATAATCGCTTCTGCGTTTGAATGAAAAAAATCCTGTGGGCGATGCATTCTGACTCTACCCTAAACTTATATTCAAAATACTTATGAGCTATGTAGCCCCGGCATTAATTATGAAAGACAAGGGAGGAAACACAAACTCTGATCCTGGTCCCAGGCAAAGTTTTGAGTAAGGAGGTTGAGGAAGAACCCAGGAGGGTCAGAACTCCAGAGCTCCACAAAGACAGCAGGAAAAGTGCTACCAAGCAAGATATGCAATAACAAACGGGAACGCATCAGACTCCACTCAGAAGTTTCTGCCCCCCAGACTGCATAGATGGAAAAATTACCAACTTCCTCCTCTCTCTCCATAGAAATTCTGTTGAGGAAGAAGAAAGTGAGGCTTCACTGCATGTCAAGAGTCTGTCCAGAAAATTACAAGTAACTATAAACCAGCTTCTTGAAAACACAAAGTATTGCATGCATTTGGGAAGAGGGAGAGGAAGCAAGACTGTACCAACTCCGCTCTGCCACTGCCCTCCCTCCAGGAGTAGAAAGTGCCAGAGGAACTACTCAAAGTCCTGTGAAAAAATCTCTCCCGCTCAGTAAAGCCTGTACGAAAGGATTAAATAAATTCACCAGTGCATGCAGAATTAATACTTCAAATCATTTTTCAGAACAAGCCATATACTGTAACTGTATGGCTGCCACTACCTTTGTGATTATTCATGCTTACAGTAATAAAATGTTCTGCTCTGAGACACAATCTGTTCGACATCCTTTACACAGAGCTGCTGGTTTTGTGCACGAGTAGGCCAACTTTTCCTGAAACATGAAAGACACTGCTGAAGCGAGACACTGGACTTGATAGGTATGTCATTGGCAGGCCCAGACAATTACACTGTTTCACCATCTACACATCACACAGACCTGTGGTCCAGTTCTAGTAATACACTTGTTTTCTTAATTTCAGAAGAAATGACCTGTAATATGGAACTATTTTTCAGTTTCTTGTCTGCTTCTCTAACTGCTTTGAATCTGGATGGGCTTTTTAGCCTAGTTTTTAAACTCCAGGTCTTAATCTCAGTAGTAACCTAGAGTCCTTTTTTCCTAGGACACAGGGAACAGTTTGAGCTTCTAAGGGTTTGCAACATACAATGCAGATAGAAAAAAGCCAAAGTATTTTACTGGCAATTATGGTCTAACTGTCACAAGTGCCAGATTCCACTACAAATTACCAAAGCCATTGCTCAAGTAAGTCTATATTTGTATTTTAGTTCCAACAGAAGCTTGTGTTTTTGAATGGAAGCATGGTTTTGAAGTAAATACCAGACCTTTCTTACACATTGGGCTTGTGTTCACACAGTGCAACAAGTCTCACAGCACAGGAAATTAATCTCTTTCAAACGAAACCCTGCAGACAGCACACTCCAGCACCTTTTCAGGCAGGAATGGACATTCTGTTCACACAAGGGCTAACTCAAAGCAACATTCCCCTCCAAACAGCACTTGGGGTCCTTAAAAACCAAGCTTGTAACCAATCTCCTGTTTGCCTGCACCGCTTCCTAAACAGACACTACTTTACTGCACCAGGGCGTTACAAGTACACACGTGGCTGGGTCTGTGCTACGGGACCTGCAAGCCATGGCGCAGCTACCTCGTGGCTGATGAAAGGCTCAGATGGTGGGACACCCACCGCTCCTTCCTCCCGCTGCACTCACGGACATCCCCATCCAACACAGCTCATGAAACACCAGAACACGGGAATTCCGTTTTCAGTTTCTTAGGAGTCGTACGAGGACCTCTCGCACAAGAAGTGTTGCCAGGAAAGCACCGCACAGGTCCCCACCTTCCTAAAGGCCACTGCAAATATTACACCTAACACATCTGTCTACTGGCGATAAACTCCAGAGATACTAGTAACTCCTTCAAAGCTTCTGTGTTTTTGACAACTGAGCAAAAATAACTACTGGAAGCACCTCACCACATAGACTGTACACTCTTCAAACATTCGTAAGTTTTAGTAAGAAAAAGAGCTTGTAAGCCTACAAGCTCCTTTTTTAAAGACAGGCTTTTTTGACTGCTTTTGGGAATCAGCTGACTCTTACCGCCCGAGATCTTCACACCTCATGAAATGATAAAATTAATACATCCCCAGGCAGCTTTCAGCAAAGCTATCTTTTGGCAGCAACACACATTGCAGTAACCTATGTACCAAACTCCCAATGCTTTATTAGCAACTAAAGCTTTGACATGCCTATTTCCTGACATATTCTTGATATTAAGGAAAAGGCCAAGCAGAAGCTTGCCTCTCATTTTCTAAAAATATTTTCAAGCAATTTTAATTCTTTAATTTCATGCTTTTTTGATGGAAAGGACTAAGAAGAAACTGAAATCAGTGCTTCACTCAAGGTCACAAAGCAACCCAGTGATAGTCAACATCAGCACTCGGGATCTCCCTGCACCTAGGCTTGTTTTCAGTCCCTCCAAGGCATTCAGCCTATCACTCTCCCTGTCCTCCCTCCTCCTCAATTCCCACAGAAACGGGAGCTGGGCAAACGTACACAGCCACGACAGTCTCCCAACTCCACTACGGTAGGCACGGGACCGACAAGCAGGCTAGGCAAGCAGAAACTTCCTAAGCAAAGCTGTGAGATGGCTGGTTCAGCGATCGTGCCAGATCACCAAAAGATTTGGGCTAGTTTTACTGGAGTGGGAAGACACAGGTACCTCACCTTTGTATTACGAAGAAACTTAACATACTCTTCACTAGAAGGAGCAGGCTATGATGAATGCACTCACTTCTTCACTGATATCAAATAAAACAGAACAAAAAAAAAGGCAGGAAGGATGGGAAGAAATAGGAACATCCTGAACTTGGGGAAAATGAAGAACTTGGTTGACCTTCCCATTGAATAAAAAAAAATTTTATACATGGAACTGTGATTAGTATTTACAAGGGTCTCCTATAAATAACCAGTTTGGTCTGGTCTTGTCTGAACCTAAATAGCAGCAATTTTAACTATTGAATGATGAAAAAAAGCAGTGACTTTCCAGTTTTGTTCTATACACAGTCCGTGCTGATTATTTTAACCTTTCCAAGTGGTTTTTTTTTTTTCTGGTTTTAACCGGATTGAGTTGATAGGGAAACATAAAGCAGGTGTAGTTCACTTCTAAAGTGCAAGATATTCTGAGTTACTTTAAATCCCTTCGGAACATTCTCTGCATTTTTATACTTACCCATACTAATTCCTAATATTTACCAACCTTAATCTTTTAAAATCAGTTGTTTCATGCTTTTTCCTACTCTTCCTATAGAAAAAAATAACACGCGTGCGATCTAACCAACTACCACGGAACATTAGATGTTGAAAGGACATTCCATATGGTTTCAAGATTAGATTTTATGGAAAAAGTCTTGCAACAACCCAGTTAAGCTTATTTTAGAAGATTTAACTGGAGCAGCTTTGTATTTAAATAGCAAAAATGTCATGGAACTGCACCTGAAATTAGAGGCTGACACTGGGTTCATTTTGTCATAGAACGTAAAGCATAAAGTACATGCAAGGTTCTTTAATTTCTGAGGCAGGATCTATGGTACCAGGCAGAGTTGAAGCATGTAGTTTAAGAAGATAAACATAGCATTTTACAAGTAGTATGGTTCTCCACCCAAATCCAGGTTAGTGGCAAAATCAACAGCTAACCAGCAGCGCAGTTGAACCTGTTCTGCCTACAAGGTTAGAAAAGATTTTAGAAAAAAAAATAAAAAAAGCTAACATGCCAGCACTGAAAGTTACCATTCAGCACCCTCAGAATTTACAGAGAAATCAGTCTTTCCAGCCCCAACTGTGGGCTCTACTGGCAGAGCCACTATTGTTTGTCTGCAGCTGGACAAGAAACAGAGTAACTAACAGGTATAGAATTAAACAATAGATTATTCATTCAGAAGTTAGGATGCAAATAACAGTAAAGAAAGAGAACAGAATTTCAAAACCTGTCCTAACGCTATCTTCAAGAAATACCAGGAATACATACGTACAAAACAGCATGGAAATGTAACGCACATCTGCCAAAGAGTTTAGTTAATGCTCTTTACCCTTCAGAAGCCACATTTCAAAGTAACTGGATCTTTGCTGGAGACAACGGGCAAAAATTTTAAAATCCCCGTGATTTGTCCGAGGAAGTGACTAAGAAAGCGTTACTCTAGGCCTAAAGAAAACCCCTCCAGCTCCCACCCCAAAGCCTTACTTACTAAATCCTTCTGGTTCCTAGCCCCAGGCGAGTGTAAAACCTCCTGAGGTGCCAGAGCTTTGGCACAAATAAGCGGCATTTTACCGAGCACACAGAACCGGCTCGAGGATCTATATCACCTTTCCCTAGAAAGGAATCCGCGAGCAGCACTGAACGCGGTATTTAACGCAGCCTGGCGGGAGCCGCTGTTGAATATTTACTCGCCATCTTTCCATTTTGATCTCTGCAGCCAAAAAAAGTTCACCACATAGAAAGACTTGGGGAAATTCCTGCGGTAGGAGAAAAGCCACAGGAGAGCATCAAAGTTAAAGGAGTAAATGAGAGATCACAGAGGTTTTACAGCAAGATTAAAAGGAAAATAAAAGGGGGTGGTGGGGGGATGGTGAGGCAGGGGGCAGCACCAGGAGTTACTGAACTGCTGAGGGGGGGGGAGGAGTGAACGGGGGTGGGGGGGGCACCACCAGGCATTACTGAACTGCTTGGGGGGGGGGGGGGGGCTGCACCAGGCATTACTGAACTGCTGGGGGGGGGCTGCACCAGGCGTTACTGAACTGCTGGGGGGGGGGGGAGTGAAGGGGGGGCAGCACCAGGCGTTACTGAACTGCTGGGGGGGGGGGGGAGTGAAGGGGGGGCAGCACCAGGCGTTACTGAACTGCTGAGGGGGGGGGGGAGTGAAGGGGGGGCTGCACCAGGCGTTACTGAACTGCTGGGGGGGGGGGAGTGAAGGGGGGGCAGCACCAGGCGTTACTGAACTGCTGGGGGGGGGGGGGAGTGAAGGGGGGGCAGCACCAGGCGTTACTGAACTGCTGGGGGGGGGTGTGAAAGGGGAGAGCAGCACCAGGCGTTACTGAACTGCTGGGGGGGGGGAGGGGACGGCAGCCCCCGCCGGGTAGGAGCCTGCAAGGGCAGAGCATGACACGAAGCGGGTGGTCACGACTGCAGATCCATCGTGAGGGTCTTCTGGGGGGAGGCAGGGAGCGGAGAGCCTTCCCCCCCGCCCCAGCGCCTCTCCCTCCCCTCAGCCCGCCAGAGAACCCCCGGGGGGGGCGGTGAAGCAAAACCCGCCGCCCCGGGCCACCGGCTGCCTGCCTGCGCCGCCAAACGCGCCTCCAATTAAACTCGCGTCACGGAGCCGCCCAGCCCCGGAGGCCGGCGGCTCCTCCGCCCCGCAGCGCCCGCCTGGGCCGGGGTAACAAAGGGGCGGCGGGGCCGGGGGCGGCGGGAGCTGCCGCCTGAGGGGCGCGGGGCCCGCACTCACTTCCTCTGGGCCTTGTCCTTCTTGGCTTTGGTCCGCTTCTTCCGCGCCTGCAGCGCCAGCACTGCGGGAGAGAAGGGGAGAGAGGCGTGAGCGGCGGCGGAGGGGGGGTTGCGGGCCGGGGGGCCGGCGCGGCGCGGCGCTCACCTTTCCGCTCCATGGCCGCCAGAGCCGGCAGCGCCGCGAGCCCCGCGCGCCTGCGCGCCACCCCCCCCCACCTCCGCGCCACGCCGGGCCGCGCCTGCGCAACCCGCCCGGCTCCGGGCGCCCCCGCGCGGCCGCCGCTCCGCCCCGCGCCGCTGGGGCCGAGCTGGGAGCGGAGGCCCCGGCCCCGCCGTGGCGCGCACCGCGGCCGTGACGTCAGCGCCGCGCGCTGTGACGCGTATCCGGGAGCGCCTGCGGGGAGCTCGGGCTCGCGCCGTGACGTCAGAGCAGGCGCTGCCGCGGGGTCGCGCCGCCGGTTACGCACGGGGGCGGCGGCCTCGGGGTGCGGGGCGCTGCGCTGGAAAGGCCGGTACATCGCCTGCCATCCCCGTCACAATTACAGGCTCTTAATCTTATTAAGTTATGTATTACTTACTATTAAAAAATTAAATTTTTCGGCTACTGGGCCATTCGGGCATGTCGCTGTAAGCACCGAACAACTGCCCGTGAACTGTGTGCCTGCAGCAGAGTGAAATCCCTGTCAGAATCACAGATTCTTAATGTTATTAAATTATGTATTAATTACTATTAAAAAGATTAATTTTTTCAGCTACCGGGCTATTCAGACATTTCGCAGTAAGCACCGAACAAATACCCATGAACCGTGTGCAGAATCACAGACTCTTAAATTATTTATTCAATAATTATCATGAAAAGGAATTAAACTTTTCAGCTGTTAGGTCATTCAGGTATCTGGCTGTGGAGCACTGAACAAATACCTGTAAATCATGAGCCTTCAGTAGAGTGAAATCCCCATCAGAATCAAATATTCTTAAATTATTTAATAATTAACATTTTAAAAATTAAACTTTTCTGCTATTAGGCCATTTGACCATGTCGCTGTAAGCACTGAACAAATACCCATAAATCGTGTGCCTTCAGTGGAGTGAAATCCCCGTTAGTTACAGATTCTCAAATTATTTAATAATTACCATGAAAAAAAAAACAACTTTCCAGCTATTGGGTCATTCAGGCATTTTGCTGTAAGCACTGAACAAGTATCTTAAAATCACGTGCCTTCAGCTGAGTGAAATCTCCATCAGAGTCAAACATTCTTAAATTATTTAATAATTACCATTAAAAAAATGAAAATTTTCTGCTGCTGGGCCATTCAGGCATTTTGCTGTAAGCACTGAACAACTACCCACGAACCGTGTGCCTTCAGTGGAGCGAAATCCCCGTCAGAATCACAGATTCTTAAATTACTTATTTAATAATTACCATGAAAAAGAATTAAACTTTTCAGCTGTTGGGTCATTCAGGTACCAGCTCTGAAGCACTGAACAAAATACCTGTAAATCACTTGCCTCTAGCAGAGTAAAACCCCCGTTAGAATCACAGATTCTCAATTAATAATTACCATTAAAAAATTTAAAATTTTTCAGCTACTGGGCCGTTCAGGCATTTCACAGTAAGCACTGAACAAATACCCATAAATCGTGTTCCTTCAGTGGAGTGAAATCCCCGTTAGAATTACAGATTCTCAAATTATTTAATAATTACCATGAAAAAAACCCCAACTTTTCAGCTATTGGGTCATTCAGGCATTTTGCTATAAGCAGTGACCAAATATATCTTAAAGTCACGTGCCTTCAGCCGAGTGAAATCCCCATCAAACATTCTTAAATTACTTAATAATTACCATTAAAAAAAATTAAAATTTTCAGCTATTGGGCCATTCGGGCATTTCGCTGTAAGCACTGAACAACTACCCATAAATTGTGTGCCTTCAGCGGAGCGAAATCCCCGTTAGAATCACAGATTCTCAAATTATTTAATAATTTCCATCAAAAAAATAATGAAAACTTTACAGCTGTTGAGCCATTCAGGCATTTTGCTGTAAGCATGGAACAAACACACATAAATTCTGTGCCTTTAGTGGAGCGAAATCCCTATTAGAATCAAAGATTCTTAATATTATTTAATAATTACCATGAAAAAAAATATTAAACTCTTTAGCTATTGGGCCATTCAGGCATTTTGCTGTAAGCACGGAACAAACTCCCGCGTTTTAAGGTGGTTATAGATATTCACCTTAGAACTTTTACAAGTTCTGTTCCTCTCTGCACTTTTGCTTAATACTAATTTTTTTACTTCCCAAACCTCACAGCTCCGTTACAAGCACATTATATATTCCACCGGGTTTCCATCAGGGCTTCTCACCCCCGTTCCTGCCGGGATACCGGCAGAGGGAGTTGCAGCTGGCAGCCGCCGCCGTGGCGTGAGCGTGTCGCTCTGCTGCTAATTTCTAGGACGTGGAATATTAAAACGTGCCCACACGCAGGGCCCGTTGGCTCAGATTAGAAATACTTTCATGGAAACACAGGTCTGTATGTGTGTAATTTTGGAAGACAGAAAAATCCTTTTCAGAATTTGCAGTTGTTGCTCTGTTACTACAAGGACGAGATGATTAGTACATCTGTTTTGCAGAGTTCTGCGTGAGAAACTAGCAAGATTTTGTGATGATAACGCAAATTTCAGCCTTTGCATGACTACTGCATTCAAGGTACTGCTGAGCTGAAAGACCTCAAGCACGATGGAGACCCCCCTGCTAGCGTCACACAGCCACTTCTTACCTCAAAGCTGTCAAAAAATAAACACACAGAAGCTACTGAAATCTGTTCCTAGGTAGCCTGTCTGTCGTCCTGTATTTGTAAAAAATGACTCGTGCAGTTGGCTCTCCCGAGGTTTGTGATACACTCACCTCTCCACAACCAGCCTGCCACTAATGGCTTTTTTTTAAAGCAGAATAAATGCCCCCAAACGATGATGCCCACACCTAACTGGTTTATCTGGTCCTTCCTCCCAGCTTCCTGCATAGGGTGACACACCGCAGAGCGTGGCCCCAAGAAGTGCTGCTGCCACGCTCTGTGTGACTCCCGAGGTTCCTCAGCTGCTTTATATCTTCTGCACCCATTTCTGCACCAGGCAAGTACGTTAATAAGACAAATTTGTACCGTCTGCAATGATAATGTATGTTTGGGCATCTTTGTCCTCTTAATGCAGTGGGAGAGCTGCCTGGGCTTCTGCAGCATGCGTGCCTTGCTAGGAAAACCCTGTGCCATCACAGTAGCCAGGAAGGACATTAAAAAGTTGCTGTGTGCACAAAACAACTGTAGTTGTTGCAACTAGGTCAGGTGAGAACGTCAAGCTGCCTACAACCCCATGATTACAGGCAGGCCTTTGAACTCTGTGACTTCTGTGGTTTTTTAGAGGTATAGGTGGAGTCCTTGGCCATAAAGTACGTGCTTTGTCACTTCACAGCTTGTGTCCAGGGGTTTGCGCTCGGCTAAACACAGAAGCCTTGTGTACTTATGCGGGAGCAGAGTTACGGTACCGCACAGCTGTGAGGGAAAAAGATCAGGATTTTCTGGACTTCCTCTCAGTGAGATATTTGTTTTGCAACATGAATACCCATAATTTGAATGCTAACATACTGACGTCTGAGTTGTCCCCTGGTGCTCAACTTTGCAGAGTCGTGGGGGTAGGAAGGAAAGATTTGGAACTTGGCTGAACAAGCAAAAAGAAAAAACCAAAACTTTTTAAGTTTGCAATGGAGACTTTCGATGGTGCCAACAGCTAGGAATGCCATTTCGTCTTAAATCAAGGCTGCTGTAGGAGAGCCAACAGAACCTGGAAATCAGGGCTATGCTTTTCATGGGTTTTGTATTACTGTTTTGAACAGAGCTGAGAGGAGCTTGGCGTGAAGCCACTGTCCAAAACAATGTAGGGAAGCATATGTGGTTTGAGAATTACTCAATACCATTTCAGCTTTCAGTTTTTCCTGTCTTCCAATCCAAAAGGTATGAGGGTTCCAGGACTCAGTTTCCTCTACAGTAAGCAACTCCACACAGTAATGTTCACTAAAATCCTTTACCATTGCAGTTTACAGACGTGGTACTGTGGCTTCCCTCTAGAAACTGCTTGGAAGCAATATGAATTTAAATGGAAAAGTTGAAAAAAAACCTTAGAGGAACTCACTGGAATACATTACAGATAGTTTAATATTAATATTCCTATTAGCCATCTTATCATTGCTTAAATTTAGCAGCCAGGAGCAGCAGAATTCAGAGGAGCCACCTTGCTGTTACTGCACATTCAGAAACCACACAATGCCCAGCAGCAAAAGTTAGAGCTCTCCACGTTAACGAATTTAGCCCAGAGCACAGGATCCGTGCACAAAGGATCCACCATTCACATCCAGGCTTTGCCCCAAAACATGGTCGGAATGGTGCATGTACACACAGTGCTGGCCACTCATCTGAAGTCAATTCACCTGCAGCTCTTCACACTAGGGAATTTGTGCTACAGGATCGTCCCCCAGACGAGGTCACGGTGAAGCCTTGTAATGTGCATCGCTGCTATAGTGAAATGCTTCTGCTTTCAGTGGAAACCCAGCTCACACCTCTGTCCTGGTATTACTGCATCGAACTCTATGGCTGATCTACAGAAAATATAACTAAGCTGATTTTTTTCCCCTCAAGTGCTAACTGTATCTAAGGCTACAATTCTCCTGCCTTTTCAGAACGAAGTGATTACTTTCCTCCACTCTTCACTACTTCAATAAAGGACTATAAAACCAAGAAAAAAATATTCTATTGTTTACTGCGATTTAGTTCTGGTGGATTAGAAGGGGACCGAGGAAGAAATAGTGGACGGACACCATGTTATGTTAGTGCAGATAATATCAACTTCAGCACAGTGTTGAAGAATAATAATAAAATTTTTCTTTGAAGCTTCACATCATTCTAAATACATCTAAAAATAATGAAACTGCCTGCATGCAATCTCTTGAAATATGGCAGATTGATTTTACTTACTAGCAAGCAATAAATAAATAAGAAGTGCTAATTTAGGACATTTCAACTTCTACAGAATTTCAGAAAACAAGAGCAAATAATTTGCTAGAATTAGCTACAAACCTAGGAATTACACATTGAAATTTCCCTGCTTTTGGCATTGCTGGGTAGCATATCTGTTTGAATTGAAAGCAGTAACATAAATGTTGCTTTTTGTTTAGAACAACAGAATTACTGGAGGCATTAGTCAGGCTATTTTAAGAACTCTGGAACAGAAAAAATAAAAAGAGGATCAAAGGCTGATTAAGAATTGCTAGAACTGTTGCTTAACTGTACCTTTCTCCTCTCTACTGAAATCCCAGTTCCCCAACAGTTGCAGTTCAGGGATTCCTTGTATACTTCCATGTCTTCCCCCAGCCTGGGTCCTGGAAATCCGATTGAAGGGGTGGAGTATCATACTGCTGGAGAGAGCTTGGCTCTGCTTTATTCTGGGCTGAACATGAGATATCTGATACTGGCTCTTCAAGCAGAAGTTTGTTGTCAGAGTTCTTTGCAAAGAAAAAAGCTTTATTCTTTAAGAGCAAACTTTGTTCCTGAAATGGACACAAATGTTACTGTAGACCAAGGGTGGCCAATCTGTTGAGCCAGTCAAGTGTAGTTCCCATACCAAGGCAACATAAGCAGCGAGAGGGTCATGCTGGCATGGGAGCACAGGGTTGTCCAAGTCCCCAGCTGCCAAGGAAATGAGCTAGCAGGGACCGTCAAAGCTGACATCACTGAGCTGCTGTGGGTCCCATCCACACACCCAGCCCAGCCTCATCTCCAAGTGGGCTCTTGGGGAACCATTGTCACCTCCTGCCTGCTCCCAACCCTCCTGACCATGTCCATTAAATGGAGACTGGGTGAATATATACTGTCACCTTCAGTCTTTGAAGTTTTTTCTATGGGGGAGGGAGTCCGAAAGGTCAATACCCTTGTGTTAGACTATTCTGTACAATGCCAAGATAAGAGAGTTAAACAAGTTGTTCCATGAGAGGCAGAACTCAAGAACCCTGTTTTCCTGCAGATTTGGATAAATTTTTGCCTTAATCCTCACCTCCTGCAGCTATAGCACCCCAGCCTGGCAGCATGCATCGGATGATTAGCCAAGGCTAGGTTCTTTCCCTAGGTGGGGCAATTACTGGAATCTTCCACTCAGAACAAGGGCTTTTCCTGGAACTTGCAACAGTCTGCCCTATTCAAACTTGGCTGAGACAGCCAGTGAGCTTAAAAATTGCAGAGTACTGACAGAAAGAGCATGTGCATAAAACTTCAGTTCTTCCAGAAATCAAGCTAGCACTGTCCTTCACTTTCCTCATCAGCACCAAGGGAGCTGGCGCGGTAATATCTGGAAATAAAAAGTCTGGAGCTTTTGCTCTGCCCTGGCAGGGTCCTTCCTCTGCCAGAAAAATGGAAACAATTTTAAATGCAACAAAGTCATTGCCTGTCGCAAAACTCAGCTGGATGCCTTTCCAGCCTGCACACAAAGATGCCTTTCCCCAAACAGGAACAGAAGATTCAAAGAAACAAATTGGATTATCGATCCATTGTAAAAAGGCAAGTACCTGTGAAAAACTGGAGAATTCAAAAGAGCATCTGCTCTGCCCCCCTTTTCTCAGCCACAGGACAAGATTTAAGCTACTGACAGGACAATTTAACAACATGGAGGCTTAAATGTTAAACTAAATATTCTACCTTCTGCTGTTCAGCTAGTGCTTCTTGAGCAAACTCTTTTGCAGTAGGTCCTAGCTCATCTGGCTTTTGATGCTTGTCCAAAGCAGCCAGCACAGCATCATGAAGGGTTAGAAAGAACCTTTCTTTGGTGATACAGCTGTCAAAGAAATGACTCTTCTCAAAGTCTGCTATCACAGAGACTATAAAAAAATGGGGGAAAATAAATAAAGCAGCAAAATCCCACTGGGCAGCACAGCTAAAACATTCCACTTAAGTTTAAAACTTATCCTTGGAGACAAGTCAATTAGTAAACAAATACTATACTCACAGTGACAGCCAGCTATAAGGACTGTAAGGCCAATATTGTGAAACATATGTATGATC
Source organism: Falco biarmicus (assembly GCF_023638135.1). Lineage (NCBI taxonomy): Eukaryota > Metazoa > Chordata > Aves > Falconiformes > Falconidae > Falco > Falco biarmicus. Next base: position 2,503,784 of record NC_079303.1, on the reverse strand, counting down.
TGTGGAAAGAATTCAATACAGGCATTAGAGCAATTCTGTGTTATACAAGTGCACTAGAGGGGAAAACATAAACAGGGAAAACATCCCTCGTAGTGTTTTATCTCTGAAGAAACCCCTTGTTCTGGTATCTCAAATCCTGTTTTTGAGTTCAGCACATGCTGGCCCTCCTGCAGTACGCTACACAGCACACTGTGTTACTTCACTTAAACAAAAAGTTCTCACAGGAACAGAAAAACTTGAAACATCTCTCTGTACGCAGATGCCAGGCCCATGTGTAAACAAGAACAGGAACCTATATTTGCAAGTGTGACCTGTAATTCTGGTTGTCTGAATTCTCATGTTCAACATTTTTAGATATATCAACTTAGTGTTAAAGGAATCAGAGTTCAGAGTAGATTCTCACCATGTTCTCAATGCCTAACCCTTTGTAATGAAAAGATCTCAAAGCAGTTAATTGTTTTTTAAAAGGCAATGAAACCCATTATTTCAGAGAATCACAGAATTTCAAAATATGGGGCCAGAAGGAATCCGGAAGGACTGATTTTACCTGTCTTTCCCAATGGAAGGGTCATTTAATAGGTGGCAAATAAATCTTCAAGGCTTTTAGGGACATCAGTTCAGTCCACAATTATTCCCAATAGGTGTTAGCCTAACCTGTTATTAAACAAAAACCTTTTGAAGCTGAGCTGCAGAGTCTGAGGAAGCTGACTAAGAATCCATCTGGAACTGTATCTTTCTGAGAAGCACAGCTACATTAAATTTATTTTTGCTAAATATATATCTCCATTGGCTAGGCTCCCCACTTGAAAACTTAAAAGTTCAAGGCATACTTCAAAGAAAAGGTTAATTAGGTAGTCAGCAATAACAACAAAATCACTCTAGGAGAAGACAGCTGGTAGTTTTACATTGTAGAATCATAGAATCGTTTAGGTTGGAAAAGACCTTTAAGATCATCAAGTCCAACCATTAACCCACCACTGCCAAGGCCACCACTAAATCGCGTCCCCAAGTGCCACATCTACAAGTCTTTTAAATACCTCCAGGGATGGTGACTCCACCATTTCCCTGGGCAGCCTGTTCCAATGCTTGACCATCCTTTCAGTGAATAAATTTTCCCCAGTATCTAACCTAAACCTGCCCCGGTGCAACCTGAGGCCATTTCTTCTTGTCCTGTCGCTTGTTACTTGGGACACACTTTGAAACACTTTGAAAGAAGAGCATTTTTTTAAAGCATCCAGCCAGAAGAAAAAGTAAACTGCCAAAATGGAAAAAAAACAAAAGCAGACATTTTTATACATGTGGCTTTAGTTTACATGATTCTATAACTGGTCACAGTGGAGGATACGTTTTTGCATGTCCTTTGTATGAAGAGTGGGATTTTTGTTTTTAAAAGAAGTGGTTTTATGGAAATCTATTAATTTCTGAAACTCGATAGCTAAATCTTGCACCCTTAAAGGTCACCTGGAAGGTGTGCAGACTGTTATATAGCAGGACATTTTAGGCTAACAGGGAAGCTAAGACATCAGGTAGACCAGGTTTCACATTTACGTGCTCTTAGGTTGCTTACCTGTTGCAGTAACTCGGAACCTATCAAATCCACAAACTGCACCATGCTGAAGTCTAAAATAATGGTGTGAACTGGGCACGGCAAATGCCTTGGCTGTTCTGCCTGATGTAACTGTACTGAGGAATTATCTGTTGCAGAGCCTGGTGAACGGCCGCCTCTTCGCCTTTCATCCTCGTTCTTTTCAGTCCTAAGTGTCCTGTTACAGCCTGGGGACGTACACTGTGCATTGGCTGCTCCCATCAACAGTGTCCTAGAGCTGAGTTTGTCTCCATACTTTGACCAATGTACCAGATTAACTGAAGAGGAATTGCTGTCTGCGTGACGTCGCTTCACCAGCTTCTCTCTACATGGTATCTAAGATGGAAAATGGGAGAGTATACCAGTGATTGGAAGAACAGGTCCAGGAGGTGGAAAAGTGATTGGAAGAACAGGTCCAGGAGGTGGAAAACTTTTTGCTGCAAGTAAGACAGCACTGTAAATAATATGATATTTCCTTCTCTCATGGTAAAAAAACACAACTGAGCTAACACTAAACATAGGACAAAGCCACAAGAGCATGCAAAGTAGCAGGTGACTTAGGCAAGCCTCAGATGTGGTTAGCAGAGTGTTTTCAGCCACCAAACAGTACAGTGGTACCTTACTCTTCCACACTTTGAAATGGCCTGTGATACCGGACTCGGACTTGCTACTTCCACCTTTCAGGAACAAAAAAGAAAAAGACTGTTCATGGCCATTGCATTTCTGAGCAACGGTAAGCTGACCCTTACTGGCTGAGTTCTGCAGGCCTTTGATTCATCTACTTTCTTGTATGGCAGCTGGTCACATTTTCTCTCTCTTCATAGTTCCAAATGTGTTTTTTTCCTTTTTATAACACAAGAAAGGAAAATTCACTCTCTGCATTTTTGTACTTCAGAAGATGATGTTAAATTACCTATCACTTCCACTTCCTAAGCACCTTGGTGCCACTTATGTTTCCCAAACCACTGTCTTTCAACCCATTTCTCATACAATGGCTTTTACAAATCACATATAACTGCTTGAAAAATATCTTCTGAAGACAGTCCATTGTCTAAGACAATTCAGAAAATTCAGATAAAGAGGGATACAAGTGACTCTAGAAGAGGCACAGTGGCCAGTTATAGTAAAGATGAGAAATGCTCTCATGATAATTGTAGCTGCCTTTGAGGTACTTTGCACTTGCGCTTGGCAGTATTGGCAGTGGAACAAATTCCTTATAAGCAAGGGAACTCTCTCAGTTCTATGGGAAAAAGGAGAAAATCCTCACTGAAGAACCTGACAAAATTAATTCTTTCAGCTGAGGAGAGGATATGATGAATACTTCAACTGCCAGTTAATTCAGCCAGCCAGCTGAGCTACTATTGCTCTATCACATAAAGTATGTGTAAAGAAATACAGTGGTAATGTTTGCCTATTTTCATACAGCAAATACACATATGCTTTATATAAACATTTACAGCTTTTTCAGTACTGGCAAGTTAAGAACATTGTCCTCAGTAACATAAAACGAGGCATCTCAATCAAACAGACTAGGTAAACACACTTTTAAAGCTGATCCTAGGTGGTGGTAGAACTGGATGACAGACGCAAGAGCATTTAAGGTCTTTTCTTTCCACTCCAGCCCTCCCTTCACTTTCATCTAGAGGCACTGCTTTCATGTCCGTCTGAAAAATAAAGGCAGTTTTATTAGAGTTTTTATCTCCCTAAGGCAGGCTCTTAGAAACTTCCACTGACTGAAAAACTGGCATTTACCTTGTGTAACAAATAGGTTTTGAAGTGATTCATGTTTGCGAAAGAGATGGAAGAACAACATTGGAAGATTTTGATACCTTCAATCTCCCTTACCTGTAACACAGAAGTTGTTATCTGTGAGGGTTGTACCTGGCAGAAGCTATTTTTCCCCCTCCTGCCTGTGTTGCAGTCTGCAAGGTCCTACCCTCAGGACAGTTTTGTCTGGTGACGTTGTTGGCTACACTACACACTGGCCGTGGCACTGGCAACATGGACCTAATTGCCATAAACTAATCTGCTTCTCTTGCAATTAAAAACATACCTCCAGCAGATCTATCACAGATGACAGTTGGCTGCTTTAATATAAACCAAGCCAAATTATTTGTAATGCTCATTACAGAAAACGTACAATATACCTTTGTCTTAGTAATGCCCTTAAATTATTCTGATTTTTGCAAATCCATCAGCATAGCTTTGGGAATGTACCCATGTGGCAAAGCTCCCTACTTCTATATTGCTTAACTCTGTATGGTGCAGTCTTGAAAATAATGTGTTCAAAAGGCCCGTGCCCTACCTATTTCCCCATCACCGGGAAAACCTGTGAGTCAGTCTAGCACGTGCACAGCTGTTACTGTGAAAACACAGGCAGAGTGGACAAAACCAGACTAAGAAAAGCAGGTCAGCAAAAAATGCCAAAGAGCTGTGGAAGTGACAGCAGCGCAGCTTCTACCATGGGGACAGCACAGACCAACCCACGGAGCTTCATGGGGCCCAAGCAGGCCAAGCTAGGTGTCTGAATCCCTTCACACTACAGACACTTCAGCATTCTTCAGTTTTCTAAGTTTTGAATCAAATGGACTGAGTCTGAATGGTCACCTCCCAGGCATTTAAGGGAAGAAGCTGGATTACACAGAGAGATTGAACATTTGGTTTTTTGTTTCCTCTTACGGCTCTGTAGACGGATAAACTTCTATAAATATTCATGTTTGGAATCTGTCCCAGCACCATCATCTTCCTTCTGAAACAAGATGTTTATTAGGTTTTCACAGAGAACAGAGAAAACCCATCTGTTCCCAAAAGCTAGATCTCCGTATTTCTCTCCTCATCACTGGATACACCAACTGTAACTTAGAGAGTATGAGTACAAAAAGTTATTCACTCATAATTAGGGTTCTTTGAGTAGGGGAGCAGTACACAAGCACAGCCCCCAGCTACACTGGTGTCCTCAAGAATGTATGATGTTTCATTTCTAGCGCTGGAACACTTGGATTATTGTTATTATGCTAGAAAGCGTGTTCCCTCTCTGTCTCCCCACTGCCCTCAAAGATACATCCACACAGACAGGTTGAAGCAGCTGTAACTTGTGCTTAGAGCTGGCTGCACACAGGCTAGGTTTGATCCAGAGGTCGTCTAGCAGCATTAATGCAGGGGTTTGCCTCGAAGGAGAATATCCTGGTTGGGGTACCATGCTTTTCTGCATTGTTTTGGGGCAGGTTCTGGTCAGTTCAGGGCATGGGTGTAACAAATATGTGGCTGGCTGGTTGCTGAACTGGAAGGCAGTGGACTCTGATGTATGGAAAACTTGTCAAACACACTCTATTCAAAGCAATCGGTTTGCAGATAACTCCCCATGCTTTTTTGAGTGTTGTTGGCATAATGCTTTCACTGGTAGAATGACAAGTGGTTATATATCCTGAAAGTAGTATGGACATCAGGGATACTTAACAGAACAGCAGCTGCAGAAATGCCCTTTCACAAAGCTGATTGAACCCCAAGGTAAACCCAAGAGCATAACAGCAGAGTTTCAGACATCAACTGAAACTCTTCCTGAAGGTATTCCTTCAGAGCCACTCTGGATCAGACCACAAGCAGCTGAATATCTGCAGCAGCTGTTACTTCCGATCTCTGTCCATGTTATTCTAGAGGCTTCGATCTACTCAGACAAACACCTCCCTATCATGGTAAATCTCAGGAGGTGTGGCTTGGATTTATGAATTATTTTCCTGTTTGGATTAGGAGCTAATAAACTGAGTAATGTGTGCCTGATGTAACCTCCCTCCCCTATCACAAACCGAGTTTATGGAAAAGATAAAGCAACTTGGTAAATGGCAGTGAAGACTGAGGAATGTATTTGAAATTAAGGCACAACATCTCATTTTATCCCTAAAGCAGTGTTTATACAGATCGTCTCTCCTGGCTGATGCCTACACCACAATAAGCAGTCCTCAACAGCAGAAGGGATCAATCCAGAGCCCATAAACTCAGATTACTGGTTTGGGATAGCATTAGGGAAGCTCCAGAATAACCTGACTGAAGTGTTGACAAACATGAAACAGCCTTTTCACTGTCAAGTGTATAACTATCTCTAAAATATCAACTCTAAGAAAAACTAGTATTTTGTTTTAAAAGTTACAAGTACCTGTGTGATCTAATGGTGATTATGAAGAAGGTAAATCCCATGGCGATCACTAAACCGACATCAAGACCAAAACAAACCACTGCAGCAAAAGTTACAAGCCAAATAACCTTTGAACAAGAGACAGAACATGAGCAGTAAAAAGATGCTAAATGACCTCCAACTCAGCCCCAGCATTTGCAAATTGCAGACAATAGAAAAGACTAGAAATGGTAGCATGTGAAAAGCTTTGTTGGTATACCTAGACTAACCCAGTCCTGGAAGCAGTTGCAAAGAACAATCACAAATCACTGTTCAAATCTCCAGAGTTTTTAACAGAGCTTCAATTATCAGGAAAAAACACATCACATTGGGCTCCTTCTCTTTATGAGAAATCCTGCATAAGAGTTGACATGAGAATGTGGCCCTGGATGGCAGCTAGACAATTTCCTTCTTTGGGAATCTGAGAAGCAACAACAATATTCAGTTTCCCCTGTATTTCCCTGCTTTGCCCTGCCCTCCCAAAACATCCATTTCTCCCTTTAAAACACATTCTAAATCCTAGGTGGCTTTTTTTGTCACTTACAAAATGATACTTATCCCATCTCCACAGGATGGGGATGTCCTGAAATTTTTCAAGAAAAGGAAGCATGTTAAATACCACAATAGCAGCTAGTATACCCTGTACAAATCAGAAAAATAGCATCTATTATTATCTGGTTAATTTTTGCTTGCAACCACAAACATGCCAAGGAACAGACATCCATGAAAAACAAACTGCTTGAAATTAAAACCTTGTAATAGCTTTATTTCCATGGTTTGTATAGATACGTATAACAGTTCTCTGAACTGTAAATGAGCATGAAACTAGGATATAACTTCTTGTTTGATTTCACAATCGCTTCTGCCAATACAACTGGACTTCCTCTTGAAATGCTATGTGTAGTTTCCATTACAGTGTTCTTTAGTGAATCCCCATGCCTCCGGCAGCACTACGAGAAAGGCCAACACTATCTACAGAATTATGAGTTGCTGTTTCAAAGAATGGTTTCAATTAGCATGCATAGTTCATTGCCAGATTTAGGAAGTTGTTTGACACCATTTGTTGAAACAGCCTTTTGGCAAAGAAAAGGAGACCAAAGGGAAGTAGATAGTTAAATTCTCTTTTGTCAGCTAGTTTTGGGAAAGGGATTAATTCTCCCATTGTACAAAGAGGCCAGGAAAAAAATCAGGAAGTAATGCTCTGTCAGTGATTCCCTAAGAAAAACAGGGAAAAAAAAAGGAAAGTCTAGATAAAAATTTAAGGGAAAAGCAGAAAACTGAGTACTCTGAATAATCTATAATAACAAAATGTTTATATTTCTTGTACTGGCAATGCAAAATCCACAGAAGGAAGTTTAGGAGTCCATATGGCTTTAAAATAAACCTCAAAGACCAAGCTAGAATCACAGAAACTAAACCCAAGTTTCTATTTGGAAGATTTTTTTTACTTTAAAGATTTTGAATCACCTGACTTGGAGCTACTTCTACTGATGCAAGAGAGAAACTCATGAATTTTTTTATAGAAGTGTGCAAAAGCTTGGAAGGTGTGAAACCAAAACTGAAATACAATGTTTAAATTACAGAGGCTGGCAGTGAAATTTCAATCCAGTTTTAGCCAATGAATTTTAGCTTGTACTGATCAGTGGGAGATTGGAGAGAGATGCAATATTCGTTAGCTAATATGTTATCCTGCTGAAATTTAGGAGAGTTTAAAGTACTTGTTTTGGTTTGGTGCATCTCTGAAAACAATTAACTCTAGAGCATGATATAATCCTTAACTATACCAGAAAAGTCTTCACATTATGCTTAGAAACTCTATTTTCATTTTATCTTTAGGAAGCAAGTAGGTTGCTGCCATAACTATTTCAGGGTCACTTACATTAGGCATCATCTGGAAAAAGTGTCCTAGTTTCAGTGCAACAACCAGCATCATAGATGCTCCAATCACTGCTGCTAACTGAACAGGAACACTTTATTAGAGGCCTGACAGAGCCATTTACTTACTTGTCTGCTCTAAACCAGTAGGCATGGCCCACGAACCACCACTGCCTGGGAGAAATAACCAGCAGACAATTAACAGAGGCCACAGGTATGCTGCAATGCATGGTGCAAGTTCTAGAATACTCAAGCTGAAAGAGTTTTCTGTAAATATAAATTTGGCCTTAACAGACTATTCTTAGGCACAACAGAACAATGCAATGCAGGATTTTGGTTTGAAAATTTCTCCTGAGTAATAAGATACTTCTCTTGCAAGTCAGACTTTGGAATCAACTCTGTATTAAATAGAATTATTTCTATGCTGCAGTGAAGCATGTACAGACATTCAGTTAAGAGGCATGATAAAAACATTATTACATATTAGACTCTCCCCCTAAAAACCCAAAAGATCACTAAGTACTCAAGAGTTAGCAAGAAGTGGCAGAATGAAGGGTGCATGAACAATCTTCCATTTGGCTTTTTGGGTATATTCACTAAAATACAGTTTTAAACTGCATGAACATACCCTATTCTCCCCACAGGACCTCAGCTTCCTTCATGGCACATCATGTGCTGTAAATATCATGTAAATATAGTACATAATATAACAACACAGAGAGGGTATCTGAATTCACGTTGCAAGATGGGTAACTTTTATCTCTCACAAATTGTTTAGATTAAATGTCAGCCTATACTCGGCATACAGTGATTTCAGATGAAGATTTGGAAGTTTAAACCAATCCAGCCCAGCTCACCTGTGTTCTTCCACCCGTCTTCTCTCGAATGATGGTTTCAGAAATAGCACAGCTGACAACAAAGCTTTTGAAAAATGAGCTGCAAATATTGCATAGCCCCACAGCTATTAGCTCCTGTAAAACAGAAACAGAAGGAAGCTGAGAAAACCCCAAACGAATTACTTGCCTTCATAGAAATAGTTTATCAGGAATTCCCTTCCTTTTGTTCACACTTGCTGGTTGCTCATCTGTGTCGCTAAGCTCAGGAAACCTTCTCGAAAGCAAGGTGCCCCATGGTTAAATGAGCTCTCTTAAAAGGCATACAATTTTCACAGCTGAGGATCTCATGGACCCAAAAACTCAGTCCCTTCTTTCAAAGAAATCCACTTAGAACGCCAAAGCTATGAAGCACTGACCTTCAAGCTAACATGTGGCAAATCTCAGTGTGTAGCATAGTAGACCTGGACAAAAGCTGAGTGGAAAAGACATTCCCTTCGTATTTATCCCCAGAGGCTTCAAGAAGTCAGGGCAGCTTCCTTAGTGGCTTAGTTCCATTCCAGTAAAGATCCAAAGCCATCACAACAAGCTAAACATGGAGCAGTGCAAAACACCTAATGCTTACTAAGTCTATCACACAGGGAATTAAACAGTTTTAGCTTGAAAGCCTCTCAGAGGAATCACTCTGGGCAGAGAATCCATACAGCGGGATAGTAGCCACATATAGAGAAGAACTACGGCTGCTCTGGCCATATACAATTTCAGCTATTAATTTATCATGCTTCTGTAGTCTCATGGATTCATGGCAGCAATGGTCCTCAACGATCGGCCGCAGCACTATGTGTGTGTGAGGTTCACCCCAATCACTGGGAACATAAAAAGGCCTCTTGGCTAAAGGTGGCCATGTTTTGGTCTTCACATTATTGGCTTAAAACATCCACTTTCCATAGGGAAGGATAACAAGTTGCTACAAAACCATCATCTGGCACATTCACTCCATCCTTACATTTCTACCACTGTCAGATAGTTAGTGGCGTTGCAAGTTGAGTTCAGCTTGCTTCTTGGCCTAGGAAGTACGGTAGTTTTGTTCTTACCTGATTGCTGGCAATATTGTAGTTGTGAAGTGAAGCGTACTTCTCCCCAACAAAAACAAGAAGGAAATAGCTTACAATAGCAAGGGAGAAGGCATGCAGTATGAGCTTGCTCAGGTTTGATAAATCTGGTGGTGTAGGAGGCAGAAACCTACAGGATCAGAGAACAGATAAGTTTAGACCCGTTCTGAGCTCTCTCCACATTAACTTCAAGCCCAGGACTGTCACCAGAGGCATCCAGCACCCCACAGGAGATGCTCTCAATCTGTAAGACATCCACCTGACAATAAAAAAGCAAATTCCCAAATTCCTTTTTCTTGTGTACTAATGAAACCTGAATCTAATACAGAAAACTGCATGTGCTTGGACAGATGCAATTTAAATTCTTGAACACTTACTCCTCTAGCTGTGCTTCCCAGTAAAAGCCAGCCCATGTCAGATTTCAAGAACAGGCTGAAGCATCTCTTTCGTACCTCAAAAGTATGACTTGGTAAACAGCATAGATAACTAACCTCTGAGGAATCATACTGATCACAGCACTACTAGATTCAGCATGCAGATGAATGCGGTTAGAAATAATGGTGACTCTGATAATCTGGGAAAGAAAACAAGAAGCAATACCAGAGATTATACAGCATTTGCTCCTGAAACTGTACACAGTCCATCTAAAGACAGTTAATCTTGCAGGAGTATTTAAAGGACTTAAGCACAGATTCAGTGTGTGAAAGTAACAGCATTTTGAAGTAATATGTGAAATGTTTTTTGAAATAAAGTATATTATACTCTCTGTTACTTCAGTTATCACAATGGCATTTTGAAGATCACTTACCAAGAGAAGTTCCATAGGAAATGCAATAGGAATATGTTTCTAAGTTATCACGATAGATGTACTGAGTTGTAGTGTGGCCACGCTGAGCAAAAATAGCAGTATGCTGGTTGCATTAGCCTTTGGGAGAGCCAGGATGCAATGAAATAGATTCTGAAAAAGAATCATCATAGACAGGATCAGAGTCAGATACAACTATTTTTATATTCCAGGAGACTGACATAGGTTGCCCTGACATTTGCAACTCACCCTTTCTGCTATGGTGGTATCTTCAGTTAGAAGAACAATGATGCAAAACAATATTTAAAAACCCTAACTTTTCTATTGGTATCTGCAGAGAAAACACTGCCACAAACAGCTCAGACCTAGTACCATCCTTCTTCTCTCTTTTACACTACTTTTCTCTGAAGTTGCCTGGTTGACATTATTAAAGTAAATCAGGATGAATTAGCTTTAACTTGTCTTTAGCTTGGAGTCTGCTGCCTCTTTGACAGATATGACAAAGATACAGTGTGCCCAACAGCTTGCCCATGACGACCTATTGAGGAAAAAAAGTACCTATTTCTCCTTCCTTTGCTTTACTACAATTACAGACATGCTGAAAATATATAATAGAGCTACATAAGTAATTAAAAATATGCACAGACTTTTCTTCTTGCATGTAACACAATAAGCTCCAAACACTGTTCAAGGCAACAGGAAGGTGAAGTAAACCACAGCTGAGACTTGCACAAATATCCCTTAGCAACTGACTTAGATTGAAATTGCCTTCAATTTCTGAAGGTGTTCTTTTCTTTCCCTTCCAAGAAGCATGTATTTCTTCGACTAATAATGGATTGACTCACATAGAAAATCTCCAGGGGCCTCTTAGGGAAGTCAAGCATGATGTCAAAAATAAAGGTAAACTGTGACACAATGACATGCAGCGCTGCTGCAGTGAGGTAAGCATCACTGAGTCTTCGGCACATCTGTTGTTACAAACCCCAGGCAAAAGCAGCCTAGCAGCAACTGTATGGAACAAACGAGAAGTGAGATGCGATATAATTATCTAAACCTGTCCTTCTTGTTTTCATATTTGAAGAGCATGACTCTTCCTTGCCATACATGATGGATAGCTATTTGAACATGCTATTTGCATTATGCACAATAAAGTCAGACACTGCCAAACCAAAATAGCAGTTTACATCAAGTGTGTGCAGTTATGCAGGACTACCTAAGGGTCCACATAATGCAGAACTGGTCAGCATAACAGATAACCATTTACTTTTTACATTAATCACGAACACATTAATCTTAACCTATCGTATCTTTTTCAGACAGCATGACAGGAAGAGACAGACCTTCATGTTCCACTTTGCACAACATATGTATTCAAATGGGCTGAGCTTAGTATTTGTTCTAAGAATATGCAAGCAGTTCCAGTCCTTACATTTGTATGAAGAATGCACATAAGGATACATCATTAAGATGTATCATTATATATCATATATATATGAGGATATAAAATAGATTCTTCTTCTACCTGAATGATGCCAGTCAAAAATGTTACTGATGCGGTAAGTGTGAAGGCCTCCATGTAATCTTTCATAAATGTCGGGTCTGAGAAGTTGTTCAGTGAACTGTTAGAGGACAATGTTTGTTTGAAATTATGAGACTTCAGAATGCTTGTCAGCACCATATTTAGGATGCTGAATGACCCTGGAACCAACAGAACAGAGAACAGAAAATAGAACTGCCTGAGGTGTTGCAACAAAGACTTACCTTAGAACCACACATCTATCTCTCCCCTCCCCATCAGTCTGCAGTATGAGACAGTCTATTGTCATTCATATATATAATCCACATATATAATTCATTTTCACTGTTTCTGAGTAAGTACCTAAAGTTTTCAAAGTCCTGCCTGAAATTTTCAGATCCCTATTTTATGAGCAAAGTCTTCAGTTTGTCACATGCACAAAGATTTTAATGTAAAGCACAGAAAATGGATGCATGACAATAAGCTGCCAGAGAGGCTGAAAAATGAAGTCAGTCAGAGAAGGAACTGCCAAGTTACGTAAGAGGCCAGAGCCCCACATACCCACTTATTATGATAATGTGAAGGCCCTTCTCACATGTAAATAGCATTTTAATAAGGTAGCTTCTTAACAAATTAAGAATGTAAACCCATCAACAGTTCAGTCATGGCAAGAAACTGCATATAGAAAACCGTGGGGAACACCAGAAGCCAAATCACGATTCACAGTAACATCCTAGGGGTAAATGTGAAGCAGCTTGCACTGGTCCTCCATGTAGGAGACACAGGACTCTCCATGACACTCCAGCCATCACCTTTGCACTGGTGTCCGTGATGATACAGGAGCTCGGTCAGCTCACATCACGGGGGTACAAAGCACCTCGCAGCTGCAACTTGACCGACTTGGTGAAATTCTCACCACAGGTCAGCTGCAGCAGTGGAACAACAATGAACTGGGAATCCAGGGGTCTGGATTCTCACCTAAGTAACATCCACCTGTTAGATAGGACATCGTGCCAGTTTTTTGAAGCAGCACTGAACATTAATCTCTAAGTTCTGCAGAAACATTTCACAGTACAAAATAAACCTCACTAATTGAGATATGATGTGAAGTCCCAAATATAACATGTATCATCGAGCAGCAGACAGCAGAAAGGAAGCCATTGGTATTTGGCAGAGGCAACCTGGTCAGCCAAATTCCTAAAAGCCCTGAAAAGCAAAAAATCTATTGCTAAAATCAAGCAAATTAGGAAGGCTCTCTGTCTTTGGTTACTATTTTTAAGTAAAATTTTGCTGATGAAAACCTGACCACCTTTATGAAAAACCCAGTTGTTCAGGACCTGATAAAGACAGGCCAGTTAGTGACAAAAGCCAATGTTGTTTTACCACACGAGCCCTTGCTAACTAGAAATTAGACAAAGAAGCAGAACAACTCTTCCTGCAGGCCATCTATTAGTGGGGTGGCTATGCAGGTGAGTATCTAAGAGACCTGGTTTTGTAAGGTGGATTTTAAAGGCCGAGTTATTCTGTTTGCAATATAGGAAAATGCTGCTATTAGTTTATATTTTGAGTAGTGTCCTGTCCTTGAAATTACACCATGTGACATCTGATTACAGAAAAGAAGTTCTCCTGCAAATATGCAAATAAATAGATTAACGATTTAAGGAACTTCCAAAGTTCAAGTTCCCACATAACCTGATAACATTAGAAAGAACAGAAACACACAGAGGAGACAGATTATGAAAAGCATGATAGACAAAGGAAGCTAGAAGGTTTTTTCTTTTCTCTCTGCCTACCCTGAGGAATCTGAAACATCCCAGAACTTAGGCCTGCATGTAGATCCCTCAAGATCCATTCTCTGAACTGATATGAAAACAGCCAGTTCAGGACAGGGAACATTTTGAGTGTGATCTTTCTGCACCTTCCTCAGGAGAAGCTGAAAAGAATCAGATAAACTAAGCTATATGCAATGCCTTTTACAATCTGTAAAGCACTTCTCCCTGCAGCACTTTCACACGGCCTGATGCTCTGCAGGCACAGGAGCCATACTGCTACGGTTAGCTCTCTGCAGGCACCATACACCATATACCGTGAGCCCGCACAGGCATTAGCCTTCCGCAGATCCAGCTGGCACATAACATGAATCCTACATAGGCACCCCCCTCCCTTTACATTCCATTCAGCTGAATCGCAAATACTCTGTGTGCCATTCATATGCTAGTCTGTCAGCACAGGAGCCCAGAGCGCTGAATGCATCAATTACTTGACCTCATTAACACCACAGAAAAATAGGAGATGGTATTTTGATTCCTCCTGTTCTGATCTAGAAAAAAAACCATGCAAACACTAGATCTGGGGGGCAAAAAAAGACAAACCTGTCCTACCTCCAAAACACAGCCAAAATTTCCTGTATTACATTATTTAACAAGGAGATGCAAGCAGGACTGGACCTAGATGATTTATTTTGCATGTATGTTTTTGAATCAGAATTTCCAGTAGGTAAACTCCAACTAACCCCACAGTCCTGTGGCTCCTTCTTCCCCTTTTTAATCCCCTGGCAACGTTGGTGATTTTCTGCTTACAAACCAGATGTAAGTGATGTAGTGTCTGCCCAAGGCTTCTGGCAGCCTTGAACAGTGGCTGTGGGGACTGACCCCAGTTAACACTATAGAGCTAAATCCCTGGGCTGACAAGTGGATACAAAATGCAGAACAGAGAAAACACATGAGATACGGAAGTGGAAAAGAAACAGGGAAAAAAAAAAAAAAAGAGTATGAGGAAGCAAGGCAGACATGATTCTTAAATGATGAGCTGGGGGAGGGAACACGGAGATTTTCTTATTAAGCATCAAGTGCAATGATAAAGTTTTCAATAACATTAGCTATGACTTTAGAGCAAAATTTTCCCTTTGATCTCTGGGCAAGATTTATTTTATTGCATCAGGTGTGTCTGGACAGACAGACTGTTAGCTGTAGATCACATGTCATAATTATACACAATTCACCCTTTTCCATCAAGTAATTTTGTTTCTCTGACTCCAGAACTTCATCCAATCTCCTTCTTACATTATTTTTTTTTTAATATATAAAAAAGACAGCGCTAGAACAGAAGGCTATTGCACAATCTAAAGGATCTCACTATTACAGAGATTAATCTTGATGATAAGTCTTCATGGTGAATGAAAACGAGAAAACACAATAGCAACTCAAACTATGGCTCCACTTGCCTTCACTTATCAGCAGGAAATTACTTTACAGCAGTGTTAAGTCAGACGTGACCCATCGTTTTAGCTGCAGTCCCACAAACAGCTGAGCTGATGTAAGAGCTAGTTACACAGAATGAGAGAGGTCTGGCTCCCCTACTTCCCTTTCCCTGTGTGGTCCTGTCCCTTCTGGCAGCAACAAGCTGCTAGATTAGCTCACCACACCTTACGGAACCTCACCCATAGCTAGACTTGAGTCTCAAGTCCTACCATGGTCTCAAAACAACAGTTTAAGTTTCAGTAGATGTTCAGCACACATGCTGAAACAAAGCCCATATAACTGATGATTCAGAGATTTTGTATTTACTTTCTTAGGAGGACTTTATAATAGAGTCTACACAGCCATAACAGCTGACAGTCCACTCTGAATCCAAAAAAAGATTGAGAAAGAAAACCGAGATATTCATAGTCAAACAAAACTAACAGGGAAGCTGATGAACAGGCTCCCTATTTTTTATTATATTTGCCTTGCTGGAAGAGCATCAGGAATTCTCCTATGCTGCCAACAAAGACCGCCTTCTAGTGAGCCTGCAGGGCTCCTTTGGCAGAAGAGATGCTTCTGCTCCTTGTATAATACCCAAAAGAGAATTTTGGCAGATGGGAAAATGAGGCTGTGGAAGCAGTAATGCTTTATCAGTACCCTAGCCTCACCCGTTCTTCCCAAAGAACACAGGACCATAGCTCCAAAATAATGCCAGAGCAGTTCAGTCAATCCCAGTCGTACCATTATCCAACTTTCCATGTCTTCAGCTAAGAGGGAACAGGAAAAGGCTCCTGAAATTTATGAAATAAAAGTATCAAAATACACAAATAAGAAAAAAGCAAATGAGAGCCTGTGTCTGACAGCTAGGATGAGGGAAGCACTGGAGGGAACTACAACTATTGGCACTTTCTCTTTACGGTGCATGTATCCCTCATACTATCACAGTCCTAAAGTGAACAGACACTTTCGCAGATAGCAAATAGCAACTTGGGTAAAGATCAGCGCTAAAGTGATCTTGCACGTTTCAGCTGCAAGCTGCTGTAACTGAGTGTTCTGCTTTGGTTATCAATGAGTGCAGTTCAGCATTTTAATTACCAGCTGTGGTACTAACTTTTTTTTACACTTGGGCTTGAAGAGCCTCCTTAGTTCCTTTGCACCTGATAAATTCCTGGCATAGAACTCACCTGCATTGTAGTTGTCTGCTCTCCTGAAGGATTTGTAGCACTCCACCCAAGGTGGAGGACGGTTCTCTTCCAAAGTATGCCTGGAAGTGCTCCTCTGCATTTCTCTTTGGACCCTGAAATCTGCTTGGTTGCCTGTAAGTACCAACAGTATTGTTGTCAAGCACCATATTTTCCTTCTGAACAGTCAGTTAAAACCAGAGAAACAGCAAATGTGGGAGACCACAGTGAACACTCTCTTTCTTGGCAGCGAGACTGCAAGAGAGAAGCAGTCACTGACTGAAATACCTACTAAAACCAAACCAAAAAGTATGACACGTGATCAGTCCATCCCAACATAACTCCTGTGAAGCCCGTAGTTACAGCAGGGATAAGCAAGCCTCTGGAGACCGAAATCCACGAAAGATGTGCTGCTATTGAAAGCAAACAAATCAATTGCCAAATGAGTTGCAGGAACACCAGGTCCTCCTGGAACTTGCCTTGTCCCTACCCTGTAGGAAAGACCAGTGTGCATCCCCTCCATTTT
This sequence comes from Falco biarmicus, assembly GCF_023638135.1. Classification (NCBI taxonomy): domain Eukaryota; kingdom Metazoa; phylum Chordata; class Aves; order Falconiformes; family Falconidae; genus Falco; species Falco biarmicus. The sequence goes on along the minus strand of NC_079303.1, from coordinate 2,486,941 downwards.
GTGATCCCAAAAGCAGGCCCATGTTTAGGGAACCAAATACAGTCCTTCTCCATAAACCTACCACAGCTGAGGAAAAATTTTGAATTCTCTTTGTTTCCAATCCTGGAGGAAAAAGACTTAGAGAACAGCTAACTCTGAGGCTCTGCAAATGCCAGAGCTTGCTGTATAAAATCAGTATCTAATACCACTCAGGTTTTTAAATCCCAAAGATCTCTGAGTGACATTCCTCAGAATTTTAATATCATGAAGGAAATCTGAATTCAGTCACTGTCACTCAGAGTAGGTAAGATGTGAGCTCCCAGAGTTAATACTGTGTAAGTCAAGGTCCAGTGACAAAGTTGTCATACCAACAGCTGAGGCAGAAAAAAAAAAATTCAAATCCAGAGCTACCAAGTGAAAGTACATGTAAGAAGGGTGGTGACATGTAGGAACAAATTTTGTGCTATGGGCAGAACAAAGAAAGAAAAGAGGAAATATAAAAAGGCTGTGAGTGAGCAGCTGTGAATCTATCCTGAATCCAAGTTTAAAGTCTCAAAACCTGCAAAAAAATTCATTGGGATTTACATTTTCTCCTCGTATTTCATTTCCTGAACCACCAGGATCAGTTTGTACAGGTCTGGTGCTTTGCATCACTGAGATCTGCTATTGCTAATACAGCAACAGGGACTCCAGCACAGTACTTACTGTTTTGTGAGACGTATCTACAAACACATACACATGCCCCGGTCGTTCTAAATCACAAAGAGAGCTAGCAGTAGGCAAGTTTCAAACACACTCCATCCCTAGGGCATAGTTTCTCTCTCTGACAGAAGAGAGAAATCAATGTCTTCCACAGGTGAGTTCAAGAGTAATTTTGTTCATTAGCTTCTCACACCCAGTACGAGCTTTTGAAGCCTTAGCCGTTTCTGACATCTTTGAGCACAATCAGCTCTTCTCAAGGCAAGGTAATACAACAAGCAAAACTAACGTGAAGCTAGAGTTTGCAAATTCAAGGCAACAAAACCCCCAGCACGCCAGAAGTGTGTGCTTTTTAGGTGCAAGCAGTGGTAACTTTCAGCTGTTCGCATTTAGACTTCAGCGATGACTCACAGCAGCAGAGCGCAGGGTCCCACTCTGTGCAGGGAAAGAAAAAGGCTTTTACATGGGAAGCCAAATGTTTTAAAGGCAGGCTTCCATACCCCATTCAAAATGTGCCTGTCTTGCACAGCACTGCTAACGAGACGCATCTTCCTCAAGCTTAAGATCAAAAGCTAAGTGGCCTTAAACTCAAATCCTTAACATTATTTACTTGCTGTGACATTCTGTACTTACTATGTGGTAAAGGTACCACGGGCTCCACTCCAAAACGTGCTTAACCTGCTTGTTACAGTAAGTCATGCCTTCGTTGAGTCTTAGGCATGTACTTGAAAGCAAGCACATACCGATCTTTGATATTGCAAGGCCTATTACAGTATTAAGAAATAGTTTATTCTCCAAACACACAGAGGAAGATCAGGACAATGGGAAATCTGGGCAGGGAGAGCTTAGCACTCCTCATCACTCCTGGCGTGAAGCCCCTAGGAGGGAACAAAGTGTCCTTAGGAAGTTTCTAAGAGCAATTAATACCGGCTTGTAAGACTTCAGAAGCACTAGAGCTACGGTTACCCTAAGGTACTCCATGGCGGGCTGCTACTCACCCTAACAGGATACCCTGGGCCTGCAGAAATGCTGCCTTAGAAAAGCTTTTTCATCTATTTCCCTTTTTAAAATATTTATCTAAAGCACACGCTAAGGTGGGCCGCACAGGAAAGCCAAGCAGGGCTCGCGAAAAGGCGAAAAAACAGCAGCAATTCCCAAATTTTAGCGTATTTGCAGCGCTGCAGGTGCACGCCGGGCCACCCCCCCCCTTCTCCCAGCCCCGGGAACACCCGCCAACCTCCCCCGGGCCCCGCCCCGCGGCGCCGCTCTCGCGAGAGCCCGCCGCGCTGGTTCCATATTGGGTCATCTCTGCCCTGAGCGCCTCAGCTCTCGCGAGAGCTGTCGTGACAGGCGATTGGGCTCAGCCGTGGCGGCGGAGCGGTGTGTGTGTGTGTGTGCGTGTGCGGGGCCGCGGCCAGGCCCAGCCTGGGCTGCGCCGCTCGGGGCGGGGCAGGCGGTAGGGGCGTCGCTCTGAGCCGCCCTACCTGCAGCGGCAGTGTCTCCCCTCACCGCGACGCCGCCCCGCTCGCTGCCGGCTGAGCGAACCGCCGCCGCGCCTCGCTTCACCTCAGCTCACCTCCCGGGGCTATCCCGCCCCTCAGCGAGCCGGGGGAGGGGGTAGGCGGGAGAGAAGCAAGGCGGGAAGGCGGTGACAGGGCCGCGGCACCGCGCCCCCGTCCCCCCCGTCCCCCCCCCGCCCCCTGCCCTGAGGTGAGGGGAAGGCGGGAGCGGGACGCGCGAGCCGCCCGCCTGAGGGGGCGCGCGCGAGCGGCGGCGGCGGCCCCGGCGGTCGGCGGCGTGAGGGGACGGCGGGGAGGGCGTTGCTGCTGCTGCTGCAGGGCCGCCCCCACCCGCCGGAGAAGCGAGGCGGGGAGAGGAGGAAGGAAGAAGCAGCCGCTGCTGCTGGAGGTGGTGGTGGCGGCGGTGGTGGTGCTGCTGCAGCCGCGGGCAGAGCCTCCCCCTCCCGCCGGGCCGGGCGGGGCGGGCTCCGGAGCCGAGATGTCTCAGGAGCGGCCCAAGTTCTACAGGCAGGAGCTGAACAAGACGGTGTGGGAGGTGCCCGAGCGGTACCAGAACCTCTCCCCGGTCGGCTCCGGGGCCTATGGCTCCGTCTGGTGAGTGCTGGCAGGGGACCGGGGGTGTGTGTGGGTGCAGGGTGGGGGTCACGTCAGGTTGCTGCCCACCCCTCGGCCCCCTCTCCGCCTGGAGACCTGCCCCGGCGTGCAGGGACCCGCGGTGGGATGCGTGCGGGGCGGGCACGGCGGGAGGAGAGCGGGGCTGGCTTGTCCTCCGGCCGTGCCCCTCTCCCCTAGCTTTTTACCCGTCTCCTGCAAGGAATGTTTTTCCTCCCGGTTTAAGAGCGGCACTGCTGGGAAGCCGCAGTCTTGTCTTTGGAATGCGTCGGGGATTGCACCACATGGCAGGTGGCACTAAAACATTTTTGCAGGGGAAGATAATCATGTCCCACCCCCCCACCCCCCCGAATGATCTCATATAGACATATTTCACGGTGCCTTCTCGCAGTTAGTAGGTGGGGGGTGGAGAGGGATGGAGGCTGGCAAGTCCCCCTTTGCTGGCTTTGCAGAGCTAAGGGCCTGGCAGTTCTCGTCCCAGTTTCCTTCTGGACCTGAAGTGTAGATTGTATTTGAGGCAACTATATTTTAACTGGAATCTGTTGATAGGGAGGGAAAGTAGAGGGAGGGCTACCAGGGCTCTTTTTACATCCCAGACTTGTAACAGTGGGTTTACAAGTATTTCTTTTTTCTTGGCAGTAGTATATCAACACAGGAAAACTTCTTTTATTGCTATAGAATGACAGAATTACTGCAGTATGCGCTGCATGGGAGAGTAAAGTCCTGCAGAAATACAGAGAGCTTGAAGATAAGAGTTCAGTTTTTAATGTTTACCTGGTAGGAGCAAAACATATGACAGGTTACATGTGCAAAATACAGTACGTCCTTAATTTGTAGTTTCTCTGCTGAAGTATGTTGGATTGTTAAACAGAAATTAACTGGCTTGCATACATTGTTTAATCTTAAAGACAAGGTTGCATTTGAATTGGTTTGACATCTAGACTTGAGCAGTCATGCAGTAGACCTGTATAGAAGTGTTCACAAACTACTGTGTCCTTCTACTAAGAAATGTCTCCAACACAAACATTCTGGGCTTTATTTCATGTTCTTTTGTTCAGTGTCTAGACTGTGCCTTTGCCAAAAAGGTTGGACCAGGTGATCAGTGAGGTCCTTCCCAACCTGCTGTTCAGTGATGATTCTGTGATTCCTTGACTCTGTCCAGGTGTGACCTGAATTTTCAGATACAGGTGCATAATGATTACACAGCTGCTCTGTGGCTGTATTTGAGCAGGCATGCATATTTTTTCATTAACATAATGTGCAAATTTATATAGAAAATATAATTTATGTTAAATCATAATGAGGGGATGCATACTGCACTCTGCTAGTAAAGAAAAGGAGTTGTTTTGAATGTGCTGCAGTTTTAAAGAAAGTTCTCAGCTGTTCTTAACCTGCTGCTATAAAATTGTTAATAAATTCAGCTTAAATAACATGCATTTCTTAAAAGTGCTGTGCCTCAACTATGTAAATGCTTGTATTTCATAAAAGACAAAGGCTGGTCAATTCTAGTAGCAAGATTAACCAATGTACTTGCAGAGGTTTTTTAGAACAGATGGGTTTAGTTTGTTGAAGGAAGGGCCTCACTGCCATAGCTGATAAATACCCCTGTAAGTGCCACGGAGTTGTGTAACTCCCCAGATGTAATAGGAAATGAATCTTAGTGCCTTGTCCATTGTATTTTTAAGGTTGATCCTTTGCAGTCTACGTTCCTCTTATGTTTTCCCCCTCCCCACAATCTCAATTGTGCATGTAATACTTCCAGAGTTTGTTTTCACAACCAATAACTAGAGTTTGCATCATGAATTTCCTGTTTTGCTGTGTCAAAACTTTCAAAGATTGTGCAACTGTGTTCAGGCCAGATGAAACAATTTTGTATTGGAAACAATTTCAGCCATGTGGCATGTGAGTCTTTTTACAGTCTGTGCTAATGGCTTTCTGTGTGTTCTTCTTCTGAAAACGTGTTTCAGAAAAGATTCAGTGATATAGCTTCTTCAAAAAGACTGGTGATATGGAAAGTATGTCAGAATTAAAAAAAAAACACCAACAAAACTACAAACAACCCCCCTTGCATTTATATGTAATTTTATTAAGCTGTGAATGATGATGCATAATATTTAGGCTGTTCCTGCAATGACTTGTTCTGTACTCTGTCCCTTTAGAAATTTTGCTTCCCAGTAAAAGGATACCTACTTTCATTTGGGACTTTGGTGTTCCTCTCTGTTGGGATAGTGAATTGCAGGGCTTTAACCACCCTTAAACTGAATGGTTAACTATATTTCCGTGTATGCCTACTGCATTATTATATTAGAATGTAATAAAATGCTCTGTTGTTTATTTTGTTGTCAAGATGAGGCATTTAAAAATGAGGAGTTTCTAGAAAGTGGGGGGAAAATAATAGAAAAGAAAGAAAGCAGAGTAATCATTTAGACTATGGAGCTGTCTGCTGTAGGCTGCTTTAAATGTCTAACGCGAGTATGACTCGGAACACTCTAATATAAGAACCTGACTTTATTTTGTAGTCAGTGGATGGAGAGAGACAGCAGGCAGCCTAAGGCACCCGAGGCACGTGCTTAAATTTAGAGCAAATAGTCCAGTGTTCTCTGAAGTATTGTGTGCAGTATTGGAAGAATGACATCCAAATGGCCAACTCTGGTATTTTTCAGGATCTGTTTTTAAAAAACTGCAAGTATGTGGAGATGCAGATAGGAACTCATTTCCAAAACTTCGAGAAACATTGATATGTATTATCAGATCGATCGTTGCTAAGTCACCTAACAATTGCTGTGACATCTGTTGTGTGAAATGCTGTTTCATTTATTCTTGCAACAGTTTTGTATATTCATACAACATAGTCTTTTGCATGAAAAAGATTTTGTAACCAGGTCTACACTAAAACACATGCAGGTTTCTGAAGTGTCAGTGTCTTAAGGAGGAGAGGGCTGAGATAATGCAGCGTTTTGCAGTGGGAAGTTGCTGAGTGGAGATGGGATTGATCGGTGACTCAGTTTAGCTGCAGGATTGCTTCGTTTCTGGCGTGTGCTGGAGGGAAGTCTCAGCAAACGGCATTAGTTCAGCCAGCTCTAAGCTAAGCAAAGAGGTGTTTTGACAGTCTTTGTCATCAGTTTCCAAAATGCTGTGAAGGCAGACTTGGTATGCTCTTAGAGGAGTTTACCTCATTCTTTTATTTTTTGCAGTGCTTCTTTGTATGTTGTATCGATAGCTTTTGTAAAAGAAGGTTTTTGTTTTATTGCTTTGCAGGCTATCTGTATTGCCTTATTTAATTTGGAGAGGAATCAAACAGCCAAGATTTGCTCTTCCTCAGAATCCTGCAAAATAATTTTTTTAGGGTTTTTTTGTTTGTAGACTGTCAGGTTATATAGCCCTTCCAAAACCTGTGATTTCTTCCTGTGTCAACCCACAGCTGTACCAACACAGACTCTGAATTTCCTGGGTGTTATGAAGATATTGAGATAATTCCCCTCTTTTTAAATGAACAGAGAAACACTATGGATTTAAGACATTTTAAAACATGAGACTCCAGAGGAAGTGAAGTAATGACCCTAAATACGACCTCTGTAACAGTTTCTCAGTGGATTCTTTTTGTTGTTTTTTTTTTTTAACCAGTCTGTGTCTTTAAGCTTATCAAAGTGTGCAGGTGCCTCCAGAGTACATATGCACTTGGAGGGACAGGTGCCTGCTTCTCCAATAAGGTGTGGTAGATATGTGAGGAGTGATATGAAAAGAACTATAAAGCTGAATGGGATGAAGCAGCCGTACAGGTAGGATTAGCAGAACACATGTGAGGAAGGGGGAATTGAGTAGGAAAGATGGGCATGCACAGAAAAGCCATGGGCAGAGCTCTGAAAGCGAAGGTAAGTAGTTTGAACTTCATGGGAATTCTGTATATTAAGAAATTAAGTTAGTAGTTAGTGTGAGCGCATCTGTCCTATAGGGAGATTTTTTTTTTTTATTGCCACTTTCTTAGAAGCAGAAGCCAATGTAGCAGAGGAGAATAGGGTTTACAACTTTCTGCAGTGTGTTGGGAACATTGACAGGCATGTATGTGTAGCCTGAACTCAGAAGTGACTGGTGTTATTGATAAAACTGTCAGGTACTGTGTTTTTTCTGCCCATAACTAGGGGTGCATAAACTAACTCCAAAGTTACCACTGAAGAGATTTGGTTAGCTTGGGTATTTGCATAGGTGCTAGCGATGAGCAGCATACCGTTTAGCAAAATAGTCTTTGCATAAAAATTAACATTCTGATCATCTAATGTTTAAATAAATTGCACTCTTAAGTAGTTTTGTGTGTTCTTCAGTTCCTCGGGCTACTTTACATATTGCTTCTAAGAAGATGTAAGTCGAATCAGTGGGTAGGTTCTCTAAAATATTGTTTAATTCTAGCTCTTATGTTGTGGATTCAATTCAGGTTAGCTCAGAGCTGTAGTTCTAGCTCGTTTAGGCTGAGGTAGATGCAGTTCGTCTGCCATAGCACAATAGTATGCAAGAGGTTAAAAACGAGTGATAAATGCTGAATTTGTGCTGATCTTGTTTTAAAAGGGATTTAAAACTGTGGCTCATGCAATTTTTTCCCGATTGGGCGTTTTTAGCTGAATATGATCAGTGTAATGCAGCTGTTTTAAGTCGGTGGTGAAAGCCAGCTTAATGTTCTTTAAAACATTCTCCAACATGACAGCTGTTCTGTAGCTCTGTGTTCCCTACTCATGCAAACCATTAGGTGGTTATCTATATTGGCAGAAAATCACTCAGCACGCCTTTATCTGTAGGCACATAGTCTTTAGGCCTCAAATATGACTGAGCTTAGAATTCTTCTGACTTCAAGAGTAGCTCTAGATTGCGACTGTGCAGTAATACAAAATGTTCTTTCCCGGGCTTGTGCATAATGTCCTTGTGCTGGTGAAACAGTTTCTCGGTACTGCTGATTGCAATTCTCCTTGGAGGTTGTGCATCTACTACAGCAGACTTGATACAACCCCAAAAATGTTGTTAAGAAGAAGGTGAAATTAAATTTTCTTTGGACTCTGAAATAGCTAATATCATCTGGTGGCTCAGAAATCTTCTCTAAAGAGAATCTTGTGGGAACCAAGTGAGAAGTCTCGACTAAGTAGCTGTGAAGGTGGTTAATATGCAGGGGATCCCCTTCTTTTCGAGATGAAAGTGATACTGATATATGCTGCCTTCTGTACCCAAAATGCTTGAAAGCTGGTAAAGGTTCATGACTAATTCACAGCAGAATGTGTTGAATTAGGATGACTAATCTTATTTTTGATCAAAGTCCTAGAAAACACCTTGAGTATCATTAAAATATTGTCATATAACCACAGCCTGAATTAGGTATGTTTGTATATTGTGAAATGGTGTATGTGAAGCTTTAAAAAAAATAAAATTGAATTCTGTGTTTCATGAAGTGTTACAGCTTAAATATTGATATCCTAGTGGTGTGTGAAAACTTGCTGATTAGAAATCAAGGTTAAAAGATGAAGGCTTAATAGCTTATTTTGTCTGCCCAGGCTGAGTGAGGTGTACAGAAAGGATAACTCGTGTGCAAGTAGTTGATAATGGACATTCTTTGAGACAGGATGGTGTATACAGCTTGAGTACTTCAGCTCTGGCAGTTCGCTGCTCCTGTCATCTTAACTGTCTAGCTGTGTTTTCATATCTTTTCCAGAGAGCTCTTTCCACTGTGTATACAGGTGCCCCATTGTAGAGGAGGAGATGCTCTTCTTCCATCGTGCACAGTGGGTTTTTCCATTCTCTTGCAGGACCTGGGGGAGGGATTGCTGTTCGTAGGGATGAGCTTGTATTTTGTTTCCTATTTCTCATAAACCTCATATAGCAAGTTCCTTGGAAAATGAGGAACTTTGCAAAAAGACTCCTTATCAACTTAATTCCAGTTAGTTGCTTTAAAAATAAGTGACAACTAATGCACTTCAAACAGCTTCTTTGGCAGGGCTGGGGGGTGAGGGTTGTATGTGCAGTTGTGGGTTTGTTGTAGGACTACTTTTGTGATTGGTTTTGAAATTTCTGTTAGCTAGGCTGCTTCACGCTTTAGATTTATAAATGCGTAGCTTTCCTTTTCACTGGTTTTGTTTTTGAGTTTGTCAAGAACTAGTGCATACTCATTTTTAAATGAAATCAGGAGCTCGTCCTGAATCAAAATGCAGCAGGAAAATAAACAAATACTGTCCTTCTCCAACTTTATCCATTCCATACTTTCCCCTGTTTGTTATCTTGAATCAAGTGTAACCTTGATTTCACATCCTCTTTCTCATCCTCCTTCCTTTTTGACAAGCCAGAGCTGTTTTAGATAAGAACATCAAAGAGGAAAAAAGAGGGGTAATTTGGTTCAGAGTTAAAGACCTATGTTTCTTTAGTTCCTTGAGTATAAGCCCTGGAAGATTTTTATGCAGTTTGTCAGAAATTTAACATAGTTATTAATGTATTAAATTTTTGGTTGTTTCAGAAGTATCAGGCTTTTGCTTCTTAATATAAATAAGTTGTATAAAGACATACTTCAAGAGTTTATTTTTACAGTACAAAATATATTAAAAAAGCGTAACAAAGTTAACAAATAGGATGGAATTATTCTTTATGGATTCTAATATTTGTATGTATGAAGTTTCTGCTAAAGGGACAGGTTTTGGTAATGCACAGCAAAATATTCGCATGCATTTTTGTATACCAGGACTTTACAATTAGATGTGACTTACTGAAAAAAATTCATTTTAGCTTCAATTGTGATTAACAACTGTTATAGTTGACTTTTTAATCACAGGCCTTGCGTTTTTGTATGGATGTAACATAAAGGATAGTATTTTGAGCATAGCCATTTGTGATGAACTGTGGTGTATGAAAATATGTTTAGGAATACAGGTAATATTTACAAGTACTCGTCTTCTCTCCAGAGTTTTATTGCCGTATTTATGTTTGAGAGCACCACTGGTTTTAGACAGAAAAGTCATAACCTTCTCTCTTTTTTTTGAAAAAATTTCCTTTTACTGTGTGAAGAAGACTCATCTTTTAAACATATTCTGTAGAAACCAGCAGTTGTGTAAATATGTGGGGATTTTGAGTGGGTGTGCAGGCTGTGAACCAGGATACCTAGAAATTATTTTTACTGGAGAAATACTGTTGACTGTGACTCTGTGTCCAGATAGCTGCTATCAGGAGTTGCTAAGTGTGGATTTGAAGGTGTTGATAAAGAATATGTTTTGATAATTTGATTACTTTTTATTGTAGTTCTGCCTTTGACACAAAAACTTCATTGCGTGTGGCTGTAAAGAAGCTGTCCCGACCATTTCAGTCTATCATCCATGCCAAAAGGACCTACCGAGAGCTACGGCTACTTAAGCACATGAAACACGAAAATGTAAGTTGAAGGAGGTGGTGTGAAAAGTTGGTCTGAAGTTGATCTATCCATTGAGCATCCGTCATGATTGCATTTAAGGATCTTGTTGCATACCTTTTTTTCTAATACTAAATACAAAACTTGCAGTAGTCCAAGGGATTCTAGCTGTAGAAGACAATGCAGATTAAAAAACCAAACCCCAAGAAATACATAACCAATTTTGTGTTAAAAGATCTTGGTATTTCCTAGAGTAATGTGGAAATTACTGCTTAGCAGGTTCATGCTGTCTTAAGGATTTAGGACACAGGTGATAGCACGTACATTCTCCTGCACGCTTGCTGTAGTAAGCTGTAGTTTTTATGTTAAGTATTTGTTTTAAAAAAGAAAATCTAAGCTTGTTTCTAGTGTCTCCTAGAGGGTTTTTCATACTTGTTTTGGCTTGCCTGCGTCAGAAGGGTGTGGAGTAGATGTTCACTAGATTTCTGTAGGTAAAACAGGGAGGAAAAAAGGGAGTGGAAATTGAATGACTTTTCATACAAGCCATCCACTTAAATCATCAGCAGGGAAACAAAATAGGATGTGACAAATATTATGTTGAGCTTTTTTTGATATAACCTCCATTTTGTATAGAAAACAGGTGGTTGACCAGATCTGTGTGTTTGTGGCATTAACACACCAACATATGTATATTCCATGCTGTTTGGAGCAAATACTACATGCAGTGGAGCAAAAAGTCCTGTCCTCTGTAGAGCTGTCAGAATGTCAGCAGGAGAGGAGGGCTCTTGATTTCTGTTGTCCAACCAAGCTCCCACTTAGCAGAAGGGAAATCTTGCTTTGGAAGCAAGCTGAGAAAACCTGGGACCTTTATCTGGCACTAAAAGCCAAACAAGCATAATTCCATTGTAAGGTTCTCCTTGGGTGGTCTGTTCAGAATTTCTTTTGTTGTGCAGTGGTGGTTGTGTGTGATGGCTTCGAACTACCTCGGTCAGCGGCTGGTATCCTCTAAATCTTCTTGGTGTTTTTAGTGTGGCCAGTGTAATTGGCACTTTTGAGACATGTACGTACCATTGTCAACAATTCTTCCTTCATGCCTCTGTACGATACCATTGTCTCAACAGTAGGGGTAGCATCTGATCATGCTTAATATCCATCCCCTGGAGTTTTTTCTGGACCTTTTCTCATAGCTGAGATACTCTCCAAACAAGAAAGCTTTGAATATCTGTTGCCAAATTAAAAAAACAAACCAAAACCAATGGTGTATCAATCCATTTTGTCTAAGCTAATAAAGTTAAGCAATGAAAATTAGGTTGTGACTGGTGCTATGGCAGTTCTGTGTTTGGCATTAATTGGTATTTTTGGATTAGTATTGTGAAGAACCTATATAGCTTTGAGTAAAGGATAAAAGGAAGTGAAGTTGTTTATATATAGAAATACTTACTATCAGTTCATCGTACCATCATCTATCTGTGGGAAGTTTATCTAGGTTGTGGTTTAAAAATCCTGCAGATGCAGAGATGTTCAGAGCTGGTTCAGGCAGTATCTTGACTATTCAGGTCTCAGTTTGGAGGTAAAATGCTCGGTTTTACGTGGCACAGAACATGCCAGCAAATCTGGAAGGTATGGTAGTTTAAGGGGCTTGACTCAGAATGGTTTTCTATATCCTGTATCTAGCCTGGCTCATGATGATCTTGAGCAAATGAATGGACCTGCAGAGCACTGGAGCGTGTCTGCATTACATTTTCAAGTTCCAGGAGGTCTTGTTAGCGTGCATAAAGCACGATGCTGAGCAGATACAGGTTTGTTGTCATATGAAGACATTAATAAGTTCTGTGACATGCTAAAATGCTGGGAGGGGAAAGCAAAAGATGAAGAGTTGGATTCTGAATTCACTGGTGTTCATGCTTCCATAGAAGTGAGTCAGTTATTCTGCAGCACATCACTGTATTTCTGAAGTCTAGATAGCAAAGTCAGTTTTGTCTTTCCATGCTAAACTGGATGGATAATGTTGAATTTTTCTGTAAACAACAATACAGAAGAGTCCACCAGAAAAGGAAACTGTAAGCACGAGAATTATTAATGCAGGATGGGTGTGAATGTTTGAAGAACATGCCTGTCTAGAAATGGAATTGCCACAGTATATATCGGGGAGGCAGGGAAGTGTTTTTCTTTCCAGTTTCTTCAATAAAATGTAATCTATAATGTATAATATAGATTAGACAGAGACACTTATTTCCTACCTACTTGCTCTCTTCCAAAAACATAGCCTAGGTTCCCCAAAGATACTGCCTTTAGGCAGAAAAACTAAAGACAGTATCTCAGTTGATTCTGACATCCTTGGCAAGTGTAAACAATGGGATAAAAAGGATGGTGCGAAGGGGAACAAGGGGATCCAGCTCTTGATTTTGTCTGCATGCTTGAGCCGTTACTGAAGTTGCTGAAATGTGTGTGATGCTTGTGTATCTGAGACAAGCGAGCTGCTGACTTGAAAAGGGGAGTGTTTTGGAGGTGGATGAAGAAAACCTCTCTCTGTCTCACATTCATAAAATATTATTTGCTATTAAGAGAAGGAAAATAAGGTTTAAAAGCATGTTTCAGTGAAAAAGAGACCAAACTTTATTGACCAGATGGAATATATTTTTTTTTTAAATGCTGTAAATGACCTAGAAGATAATTATGGGATAATAAGGTGTAGCTCTTCTTTTGCACAAAACACATGCATATCCTTTTACCCTCAAATAGTTCAGCTGTTAAACAAAAGGTGGAGTAGCTACTCTTTGGGCAGAAAATACAAATGACAGTGTGAAGCTGTCAAGTGTTTGTGAAAATTGGGTCCTCATTGCATTGCACTGTTTCCCTGACTACTTTTCTAGTGTCATCGTCATTATTCATTGCTTGTGTTATGGATCCTTGAATTTTTCTAGCCATTACACAAGTGAAACAAGTATAGTCTCCCAATTCTGATCTTAGGATCTAGTCAACAGTATAACTAAGAATTGAGCAGGAAGCAAACAGTTTTGCCTGGTGGTTGTTTTTTTGGTTTTCTCATCCATTTACTTCCTGAACAAACTTTAGTTGATTTTGGAAATAAGATACTCTAAACCAGTGTTTACACCTGCTTTTTGTTATGGTTCCTGTTTGATGCTTTCAGTGGATGGCTGGTGTGCAAAGACAGCTGTACATTTTTAACCTTAATGGTTTTATTTTTTTTTACACAAGAATTGGAATGGTTTTTGCTGATCTTGCATGAATACTAATTTGTCTACGTCTGAATGATTCATGTAGCTGGAAATGAAACATCTATTGCAATGAGTGGTTTCTGTTCCACAAAGGATCTTAGTACCTATGACTGTATTTCACAGCTTTTTCACTTTACTGTTTTCTTTCTAGGTGATTGGCTTGTTGGATGTGTTCACCCCTGCCAAGTCCCTAGAAGAATTCAATGATGTGTAGGTAACTTCTCTGAAGACTGGAACAAAACATCTTTTGTATCTTCCTTACATCTCCCAGATTATTATAGAAATATTTGCCACCTTAATTTGTCTGCTGTCATTCCAAAAAATTCTGAATTCCAACAAAAAGATACTAGGACATCCTAAACTGTTGGACTCGTCAAACTTGTTCATTTGTGTTTTATTGACCAGTGCTGTAGGAATCAGCGTACTAATCTGCTATGTTTTTTAAAGCATTGTGAACTATATTTCATTCAGCGACATGCTTTTGGACAGTCAGCCCTGCTACTGGAGCTTCGTAGGGAATTTTTATCTTAGTACTGCTGAAGGGATTGCTTCATAGCCTATGTGTTTCCTTTTGTTTGTAGGTACCTGGTGACACACCTTATGGGAGCAGATCTGAACAACATTGTGAAATGCCAGAAACTCACTGATGACCATGTGCAGTTCCTCATATACCAAATTCTTCGGGGACTGAAGGTACTTGCACCTGTCCTACCTGAATGTTGATGGCTCATAGACAGAGGTGGAAGTTCTTGATGAATGTCATATCCTCAGAGATTCATATGAGTACATAGTGGGGCTTCTGTAACTTTCCTAATGTATCATAGGATAACCTTTTACTATCGTTCTTTCACATCATACGTCTTTGGAGCTCTGTATCAGTAAAGTTGTATATCATTTAAGACTGTATTTTTATGTGTTTCTGTGGGCAGAGTCTGGAATACCATGCTGCTCTCTAATCTGCTCAGACTATGAATCTTCCATTTCTTCAGTTTTGTTTACTTGTGTTGTTCTGTTCGTAGTGGCAGTGCTGGGTGTTCCTAAGGAGAGACAAAGTGAAACACCTACCTGCTTGAAACCTATAGACGCGCACTCAGTTCCTTCTGCAGACGAGCTGTAGCATTTGAATTGTGTGGGATGGGGTAGGGCAGTATTGTCTAGTGAAGAAATGAGAAGGAGGGTACTTGGACTGATATATAAAATTTGTCATCTTGCTTTACAGTACATCCATTCAGCTGACATAATACACAGGGTAAGTATTTATCCTAAGATTGCTTCCTGTACTGAACAGATGTCTTTAAAAAAATGTAGCACAGAATCTTACAACATGGCACCTATAGAGACCAGGAGAAATTTTCTGAGAATTATTTTGGTTAAACAGTCAAAAGGTTAAACATGGGAGGTGGTTGTCAAGATGCTTAGTTTCTGTTCCTGCCTAAGTTTGACTGTATCTTTGTGAAATACGTTCTCTATTTGTTAAATATACCTCTGCGGCGCTGGTGTTGTGATAAGCCTTTTATGCATTTTTGCTTATACATGACACCTGTGAGGACCACAGAAGAGATAGCTGACTCTGGGGTAAAATAATTTTCCCAAGTATGGGAAGTTGATATCTACAGCCAGTTACAATCTATTTTCTATCTGCATTTACATTTTTATCTACTTTGGACTTGTGAAACAACATATATACTAGTGTTAATGCTAATGTTTAATTTTTTAGGATTTAAAACCTAGTAACCTAGCTGTAAATGAAGACTGCGAGCTAAAGGTAACGTAATCACAAGGTCTGGTTGGTTTGACTGTGATTTGAGTGAATGCTGTGCAGATGTCCCTTGGAATTAAAGAGACAATAATTCCTTATGGCAATACTTTTGTGGCCCAAAGTAATAACATCCTTCCCAGCTGTAAAGGCTGTAAGGATGATTCATTAAAAAAACAGGAAAAAAATACAGAAAAAACATCATGAAAGTGAAGAGTTAACAAGTTTAGATCGGGTTAATTTCTTTAGAAGCAAGATATCCAGACATAATTCTGATTGTCGAGTCCTGTGCTGTTCTAGGCTAGTTTCTTTTAATGGGTTGTGAAATTCAGTTTCATAGTCTGCTTTTGCAGCTGCAACACTTCTCCTTCACCCAATCCAATAACTTCCTAGTTGTTTGCTCTTAACTCGTTCGCATCATTCCACTGCAGTAGTTGTTAGATGTCTTTTCTATTCTGTAGATCCTGGATTTTGGCTTGGCCCGACACACAGATGATGAGATGACGGGGTATGTGGCTACCCGGTGGTACAGGGCTCCAGAGATCATGCTGAACTGGATGCATTACAACCAGACAGGTAATGCATTTAACTAACACAGTGCTTTTCAGTTCCTGACTTGTGGAAAAAGAGAGGTTGTCCTTTGTAGGTGCTCCTTTCCATTTGATTGTGTAAGTTGGCAGTGACGGTAACTACGCTTCAGTAAGGGTGATTAAAAGAAGGAAGGCATAGAATTAGTATTCGAGCCACAGTCAACCAGATGTAAGCTAAGAATCGTTGTGATAGCATTCACGAGACTTCTTTAGGCTTGAATCTTTGAAACTGCAATCAGCAAAATACTGTCAGCACTTATCCCTTATTTTTCCTAGCACAGTGGTTTTTAAGGTGAGTGAAATGTATCTGGATGAGGAGAAAGTGTGTTTCTAGGCAGCTGCTGGAAACACGTTGAAGAATGTCTGGAGTTACGGTGTGAAGATATGCTAAAAAGTATATAAGTCTCCATTCCTGTCCTCTCTTCTTAGCCAGTTCTTCACAGTTTTATCTTCCTCACAGTTTCCAGTATTTTCTCAGCAACACACTGTGCTTCCCTACAATACTCCCAGATCAGGCACAGAAGAAAAGCAAAGGCGAAGAATAGTTCTTGTGCAGGAGAGGATATGGATCAAAGAAAATAATGTGTTACTCTGATTTCATACTTCACTACTTCTTCTTCTTTTCTCTTCTGCTCTTGCATGTCTATGGACTTGTCCTGTATCCGTAGTATTAACAGTTGGTGGTTGTTTGGGTAGAATTTACATGAGGCCATATGCAAGTTCATTCCTTAGAGCTGTCTTGAACAGGTTTCTTCCTCTTCGATTGCGTAGATTCCTCCCCAGCTCTGTGGTGTTCAGTGCATGTTACGCTCTGGAAGGAGATTTTGCATGGTCTAGTGTTCTGTTATTTGGACTGTTCTTAGACTATGTAGTTACTGAACGGTATCAGTTAGCTTGCAATGTTTCGTCAATTGTTTCAATGCCATAAAGCTATTTAAGGGGAAAGTTGTTTCTACTTGTTGGATAGGGTGATTCTATTAAGACTGTATTCTTCTGCATTACATTGTTTTGTTTATTTTATTTTGTTTAGTTGATATTTGGTCAGTGGGATGCATTATGGCTGAACTGTTGACTGGAAGAACGTTGTTCCCCGGTACAGACCGTATCCTTTAAAAGTAATATATTTTTTGAAATGGGAGTTAGAGATCTTCACTTTCACATACTTCACAAGAAAAGAAGTTCTGGGGTTGGTTGTGGGGGTGGGTTGGTTGGTTGTTAAATGAATGGCTTTTTGCTCACAGTGCGATGAGGTGAGTTCTTGGTTTTACTGCACATGAAACAATTATGGTGTGCAAGAAGGCAAATCTCTTTATTGTCTGTTAGCATCACTGGAATTACTGACATGTTTGTTTCTGGGAGTTACATTCCTTTAAGTTTATTTAAATTCATTGCTCTAAGAGTTTGTGGAAAATAACTGCATGGAGTAGGCTGTCTGCTAAGAATTCTCTCACTCTTCAGGTTTCTAGCAAATGTGAAGCATCCCTTCTGGCCTCTCTTCTGTATCCTGGTGGCATGCGGGGAAAGCAGTGGGTTTGCAGATTCTTTAATGCCAAGGATCTTGTTCCAAATAGCTCTGAAATGTTTAGGTTCCGCTTCCATGCTTGAGTGTAAACAGATTGAGCCTTCTTTTGCTGTATGCTTCTGCTGATGTGAAAAATCAAGCTTGAATAACATCTTTTCAAAATTATTTTTTTGCTGCACCGAAGTGGGACAGGTAGGACACTGCCAAATTTATGAGAGTGCACTTCATGAGAGTTGCTTGCATTTTTCCCCAGGAAATTATAACAATCTGTGTCAAGTGTCAGTTCTACTTGCAGCTTTTGTTTGTTTGGCTGCACGATGTACAGCAGCAGTTTACTACTGGAAAGATTTTTCATTGCCTAGAAATTGGGCTTTATTTGCCAGAGGAAATTACATTGCCCACCATTTACCAAAGTTTATTCTTTCAACTGCAGTTTATTTCTTTTAATAACTTTTGTTAATAAATTATTAGTATTTGTATCGGTTAAGTCAAATATGTTAGCATTTGCTGAAAAGAAAACTAGTGTTAGAAGTGTTGGCCTGTATACTGCATTACTTCTGGAAAGCATCTAGATTCAATACTCTTTAAGCAGGGGGGGAGGCTCTCATTCCAGTTTTGACAGTTTCACCTGCCTTTTCAGTGTGCTTTAACCCTTTTTTTCTGCCTGTCTCCATCTCATAATCTCTCTCCACATTTGTTGGACTTGCTGTACTTTACTGTTTAGTCATCTCTGCTATATTTTTCTGTTGTCAGAAACAGAACTAGAACAGCCACACAAAAGTGGTTTTGAAGCTAGAAAAAAGTTGCCATATTTCTGTCCGCTGATTTAGCACTTATAATTTGGTTCGGGCAGGTTTTTTAATTTCTTTTCAGGAAAAAATGAGAAATTGGTAATTGTTGATTCAAACAAAGCAGAAGGCTTTAAGCTGCTGCCATTATTTGACCCTAGTAACAGTGACACTTTAGATTTTTAAAAATCTTGATACTTGCAAATAAAATAGTTGCTGATAAGATTTGCAATATGTAAGAAATACTTTGTGATGGGTTCTTTATGAATTGAACAAAAGCCTGAGAAGTTGTTATCTTCCAAGCCTGAGAAGTTGTTTTTTCTCTAACACTGTTCTTAGCTGTGAATTGCAGCCAATAGTATCCACAATGCAAAATAAGGTTTACTTTTAGGATTGAAATTGTTTGCTTTGTCATATTAAGATACTTTACTAACTTTTATTTCCCAGCAGATGCTTGTGATTCTTTTCCTTAAATGCTCAATTTCTTTCACAAATGGCAGTAACGCTTTTGAATTAAATTTGATTTTAAGAAAAATTAAGCCAAATCCTTTCCTTTTGTAACTAAAACTTGGTAGTATTATAGTTATGGTTTGTGTGTGATTCCCCGCTTTATGTAACCTATATGCTGATTGATCATGAGGTGAGAACTGTAAGGGGAGCAGCGTTTGTGATCTTGTTTGTGCATGTAACGTTTATCCAAGTCTCTGGAAAGGCACCAAGCTGTCAGCTTTCACTGCAGTTTTGCTGACATCTAAAGAGAGCAGCCAGGAGTGAGGTAACAATTGGTTCCAGCTTCTTCCTGTCTTGGAAGGTTCTTTGAAATCATTATATGCGCGTGATTTTTGGAGCAAGTTTTAGGAATTTTCCAGATG
The DNA here is from genome assembly GCF_023638135.1 of Falco biarmicus. NCBI lineage: Eukaryota > Metazoa > Chordata > Aves > Falconiformes > Falconidae > Falco > Falco biarmicus. Next base: position 2,467,998 of record NC_079303.1, on the reverse strand, counting down.
TAGATCCTGTTGGGTGCTTCTGGCTCTTAGTAATTTCTTTGTACCTGCAGATTTGCTGAGGCCTCTGTTCCTCCTGTAGTGACATTATGCAATTGCTGACCTAGTGACTTCGCAATTAATATTAATATGCTTAATTCAAGGTATATTTACCATGCTTCTAGGAGCCAATGATACAGTATATCTAAATCCACTGCAGTTCTAGGGAATTTCCTTTGTAGTTGGAGGCAATGTGACACTGTATTCTGTGTGTTTCAGGAAGCTGCAAACTGTTCCCATTTGACAACTGAAAATTTGACGTCGTTCTTGCATTTTGGGCTCAAGATGTTGATTTTTCTTAACTCTATAGCTTCACATTTCCAAAATTAAATAGATAGAAACAGAATAGGTAGTGCCTTCTCAGGACTATCATCTTCCCGTTCAGATGGTTTGTTTGAAATGCTATTCCCTTTAACCCAGGTTGTAGCAGAAATGGTGTGAAGTTACTTACAGTCCATCAGATATTTCTTTATACAGCCTGGAGATGCATATATAACTTGTAAGGGGCTTCAGTACAGGCAAGCTGTACAGTTAATTTAATCTGGTAAGTAATAAATTTGTATTCTGAGATAATCTTCAATTCTGCCTATGGTAATTATGCCACTGATAATGCCAGATTTGGTTTTAAGTTCTGAAGGACTTAATCTTTAGAGGTTCTGAACATGGCTGTCATTGACATAAAGCAAGAATGGTAGGTACTCTTAGGAAAAAACCCTACGATTAATATCTGCTTAACTCTGCAGGATTGTTATAGTATTCCTAACTTAAAACTGAGTGTAAGCTAATGGAATTGTTGCTATTGTAATCAATGGATGGAAATATTTGGATGAAAGATGGATTTCTCATGCTGGTAAAACCTCTGCCAGGAGGCAGAGAAAGGGAGCAAGACTGTGGGAAAGACTAGCCAGAGACAAAAAAATTGAGGTGATGAAAATCGGAGTCCCTTGGGCTCTTAATGAGAGGCATAGCTAGAGGCTTTCCTTCTAGTATTCCCCTGTCTTATGCCAAGATTAGTTTCTGTTAAACATGTATATTCTTCATTTTTTTACAGCTCTTGTAATGTGAATGATACATACAAATAAGTAGGAAAGTTGACTTTAAGTTTGACAGTTTGACTTGCATAAAATGATATAAAGTACAAATAAGAATATCTTGAATGTTTCGTACTAGTTTAGCCAATTTTCTGATTCTGTATGTTTTGAGTTGACTGTATTCCCTTTAAACTCTGAAGAATGTGTTTATTACTATTTTTATTCAGTAGTAAAAGACTTCTATGGTAACTAACCAGTCTGAAATTACATATTCTTCTGATACATCTTACTCTTGCTTGTGGTGGCAGCTAAAACAACTTCTGAACTTTGCTTTGCCTGGATACGCTCTTACAGTCTTGTGGTGCCTGCTGCTGGTAGTGATGGCAGGTTGTTTTCTGACTGTTAGAAATCAGTGAGACTCGTCAGCTGTTGGAAGTACCCGGTGATGGCATTTGGGGTTTGCATGCTGTGCTCTCCTTCTCCATGCACATGTGGGGTTTTTTTCTTTTGCTTTGTATTTACTAAGTCTTTTTTTCCTGTCTCTTTAATTGCTTTATGGCTCATTTCTCTGGGATGTGGTAGGCCCTGTAGTTAAATGAATGGTGTAATTCAGCAAGTTGGAGATGGCAGGCCTAAAACTGGAGGCAGGGCTGGGGTTTGGTGTGCTTATGGCAGGGCTGGTCACACGTTCTGTGTTTCCTTTGGTTTATCTGAAAAGTCACTGAAGCGTATTACACAGCTATCTTCCAGTAGCAATTTTCCCTGGGAAAAGAACTGACAGCAAACTGGGCAGCGCTATTGTTGGCACACCTGGTGCACGTGATATTAAATACCTTTAAAAGAATTTAAATATTTAAACTGAGGTATGGCATGTGACTTCTGAGGCAGCGTGTCAGCAGTCTGATTTGCACCACTGTTTCTTGCACAAGAATGAGTGAAAGATGTAAGGGCCGTTTTAAACGGCACTGAAGAAAAGCCAATTTAATTGAGCTAATTGCGGTTAGTATAGCACCTTCTGCTAATTCTCCTACACCAGTGGATATACTGATTTCATTTTAAGCGTTGACAATTAGGAGTCGGCAATTCAGCAGCTAAGCTAAATTCTACTAGATACATTAGGTGGGAGTTGGCCAAGCAACTTGAGAAGTGAGAAATTAGTTCAGCTGTTCTGACAAAGTACTATTTCCAGGGCTTTTAATTCATTTCATATGTAAAACTTAAGACCAAAGTTTACATCAAAAGATAAATGTTTGAGTGAAGTACTGGTGACTTCCTTCAATAGGCAGTTTGTGCCAGTATTACAGGAACTCCAAGGCATTTTTCAAAAAACAGGAGACACTTTTTGAAGTTCGTGTAGTACTCAAAAGATATTCTGTCAAGGATTTGTAACTGTATCTTAAAACATCAGGGAGGCACTGATCCCTGAAAAAACATTGTCTAGTAAGTAGGCTACTTTTATTGGAAGGAAAGTGTGTGACTAGTTCGATATAATTTTAAGAGCAAATATAAACTTTACAGACAGTCTTAAAATCCCTAGTAGGTTTTGAAGGGCAGCATGGTGGATAATTCAGAGAAGAAGGGAGATTATTCTTTTAATGGTTTTGAAAAGATAGCTTGTGTCTCTTTACTATCTTGAGTTTTTTGACATAAAACTGTCATTAGTGGATTTTTTGTCCTCAAGTATATGTCTTGTCATTTATGCTTTGTTAAAGAGGACAGCTGCGGGTGGTACGTGGCCTGGTGGAAGCTCTGTTCTGGATAACGCTATTTGCATCTGCGATGTTACGTCTTGTGAGCTTTTTACACAGAGATTTTAATTCTGAGCTCGTATTATGTTTCTCTCCACCACTGCAGCAGGTCTGTAGGCAGAAGGGAGATGCAGGTGCTTTGGCCTCCCCTCATGCTGGCTGCAGGGGAGCTGGCAGGGCCAGCACCCTCTGCCAGCTGCAGCGCCCCACCTGCTCTGGGCCTGGGACACGTGCACCCCCTGCTCAAGTGGAGGGATGCTGTAGGTCGTGAGCAGGGTCCAGACACTTTCTTGCTTTCTAAGTTTTAGAAGTGCCTGAATTACCTTGGTAGGTGTTCACAAAAGGCCTGACTTTTTTAATATTAGTGCTACACTTTTCAGCCTTCTGCTTAACTTCATCTGTCACTAACGCAACCTAATCCTGCTGACTGCTGCTACTTTGGTGTGGGGCCTGAGAGGGTGAAGTGAGCATGTGAACTGATCCTTTGCCAGTGGGGCAAAAGCTTTGACTTCTGCTCCTTGATAGTTAAGGATGCAGTGACTGATTGGATGCATGTGGTGTATCTGTAGACAAGTTGTTCAATCTGTCTGATATGGACAGAGCTGGTATTTGATTGTAAACGAGAGGAATGAATATGGTTTGCTCAAAACAGCTTTTCAGTCGAGGCCTTGGCAGGCATTAACTCTAAACATTAATAGGCTGATATATCGCACTTTTCATTTTGATGTGTCCCAGCATTTTCCTTTATGGTCCATCATTAGATATTGATCAGTTGAAGCTCATTTTGAGACTCGTTGGAACCCCAGGGCCTGAGCTTTTGAAGAAAATCTCCTCAGAGTCTGTGAGTTTACACTTTGATTGTAATATCTGCCCTTTCGGAAGTCCCAAGTTTGTATGTTGCCCTCCTCTAGTCTATCTGTAGTACGTGTTGGGATTTATTTTCTGTTATTTTTCTTCCTTTGTCATTCTTCACTCTTGGATGGCTTTGAGTTCTTACGCTGTGTGTATCTGCTCTTTATTCCTCTTACCTCTGCCTGTGGTATGATTTTCTTCCTCCCATATTCTCATTTTACTGCTTCGTGACTTTTCTTTCAGTTTGTGGGTTTATACTTCGTGATATATTGTATGATCAGATGCTGCTGGGGAAGTATTTTTCACAGCTAAGAGCTTGAGGCTCGTCGCAATTATTATTTCTCCAGATTGCCCACCCAGGGATCTTTCTTAACAGGAGCAAGTGTGTTATCCTCTTAACACACTCAGTCCCTTCTGTAGTATGATTAATTTCTGTAACGCTACTGCTACCAGCTTTGTTTTTGTAGCACAAAATCCAAAATACCTTTTAGGTGCTTTTGTGGCAGCTGTTTCCAGAGCACACAGTGTAATGTAGTCTGCTGAGAATGTAACTAACTGTGCTGCGTATGTAAAGGGCCCTTTTATCAAGGTAATAGCACAAAGCTTTTTACAGTCTCCTTTTTTTAAAGGGTGACCTCTACTTTCAGCCACACTGCCTTTTTCTATATTGTTCTATTCTTGAATTGTGAACTTCTGCAAAGACAGTATTAAATGGCATTTCCTTTTACCTGTTTCTGAAGGTGACGTGCATAAAAGTTAGAGCAAGTGTTGCCCTAACAATACGGATTAACAAGTTATTGCATAGTGAGCCATCAGCTTCCGTAGGAGTAACTAGCAGCATGCTTTAGCAAGTCACTCTGCTGTTTCTGATACGTAATAGAGGATCAGCGTGGTGGAGAGTGATGATAAGATTATTTTCTACTGCAGCTTATGTTCTTTTTCAGGTAACAGTGGTAAATGCGAAACGCGAAGTTAGTCTTGAATTACATTTGATGAAGGTAGACATGTGGTGCAAGTTGGAATCAGTTGGCCAACTTGCTGAATATTGCAGTGGTTTAAAAACCATGGCATGTTCTGCCCTTGGAAAGGTTAGAACTGAATAATGCAGGTTTGCTTTGAGTGGCCTGTGACCTGACCTGAAGGGTAGTCCCCTATTTGAAGTACAAGGGATTAGCAAGAGAGATAAGCTTAAAGGTTGACTAGGTTAAGCAAAAGATTAGTTTGCATACGTAAGATTGAGCGAGTCTTTTTTTTTTTTTTTTTTTTTAACATTGCACAATAAAAAGAATCATTGCTCTTAGCCAGGTCCAAAGCAAGAGTCTGTTTAAAAAAAAATAAATCAATAAAATACTGTTTCTGCTTTTTTTTTTTTTTTTTCCATTGTATGGAGATAGCAAAAGTACTAAGTGTTTGAGGGCCTTTAGTGTGTCACTGTAACAAATACTGGTTTTCTGCTGCATTACTTTACACTGTTATTTTCTCTGTTCACTGACATCCACTAACTCTTTCTTATGCAATGCTAATGTTTTGCTAATTTTGCATTTATTGCCTTCTGTCACCTCGCCCACATACCAAAGTGCATTCAAAGCTGTTTAGGAGGAGGTGTCAGCTGTGAGCCGATTTCACTTTGCACCACAAGGAATTTAAGTACTTTCTATGCAGCAAGGAAAAAAGCTGGTAACCAGTGCAGAGGATACAATTTTTGTTTCTGTTTTAATTTTTGTTCATTTTCCTGAGGCTGTATGTAGCTGCAGCAGCCTTGGAAAATTTTTAAGTAGCAGCTTCGGCCAAAGGAAACGTCTGCTCTGGTGGCTTAAAACTGTTGGGAAATGTGAACACAACTGTGTTGGAGTGTAATGCAGCTTATGGCAGACAGAAATATTTTCTGTACTGACACTGTTACCAACTGATCAGTAATGCTTCATTGTTCTAAGTGTTCACCAGTGCATTTGCTAAACTTTTCACAAGTATTTGAAAAAAATTAGTAGACCCTGCCTGTATGGCTTTTGCCTTGTGGTTTGCAGAAGAGATGCTTTGTATGCAGCTGTTTTCTGTTTAAAATGATTTTTGCACTGTTTTTAACAAAGCCCTTGACGTGGCACTTAAGATATTAACCAGCTTCAGCAGATCATGCGTCTGACGGGAACACCCCCTGCATATCTCATTAACAGGATGCCCAGCCATGAGGTGAGATCTGAGCAGACGAGGGGGGTTTGCAGGGCAGGTCTTCACTTGCAGTGTTTGCTGCTTCTATAAATGATATGCTCGCATGTGGCATGGGGTGGGCAATTAACTATCTGCTCTTGAGCAAGATCTTTGTACTAAATGAAGACTTGAGGTTTGGGCAGTGCGTACTCAACCACAGGCTTCTGAGGCTCACGAGAGCCTGGATGTGAGTTGGTTTTGCATTGTGCGCCACGTTGCGTGGCTTACCGACAGACACCACAGGGCACACAGCCTTAGCAGGACTCTGAGGCAGGCAGCTCTTGCAGCACCTCTTTGCTTTTCAGTCTTGCATGAACCCCCAAGGAATGTCAGCTCTTCCTCTGCTGTCTTGAGTGGCCTTTAGTTGGGAAGGGATAATGCTGATGGGCTTAGTATCAGAATCAATAAGGAGAAGGTAAAGGAAGGAGACAGACCATAATAACCAGTGCTTCAGGATGATTGAAATGTACTTTGTCTTGGCGACTGGCTCGTATTATACTTCAACCAAGCATTTATTTCCACAGGCAAGGAACTACATTCAGTCTCTGTCTTACATGCCGAAAATGAACTTTGAAAATGTGTTTATTGGTGCCAATCCACTAGGTAAGGCTTGCTTTTTAAATGTTGTGCTCTCTCTGAAGCTGAAGCTAGCATGTCCTGGGACACAGGTTTTCCCAAGGTTTTGTTTTGACTGCAGAAGTAGTTCAGAACGGAGCTACATACCATTTTTAAAGTTTACAAAGGATGTGTGGGCTGAGGGTATAAGAGGAAGAAATTGTGGGTGATGGGTGGGTCCTGAGAAACTACAGATTCCTCTTATACATTGGGCTTTTATGAGCTTACAGTTTAGAGTACGGTGTCACACAGCTCACTATATAAAATCCTTTCTCTTCTGTTTCGGTGCTTTTGCAGCTGTGGACTTGCTAGAGAAGATGTTGGTACTGGATACAGACAAACGTATTACTGCAGCAGAAGCGCTGGCTCACGCCTACTTTGCTCAGTATCATGACCCGGACGATGAACCAGTGGCAGACCCCTATGACCAGTCTTTTGAAAGCAGAGAACTTGAGATTGAAGAATGGAAAAGTGAGTTTGAGGGGCGGGAGGGAGAGCCAACCTGCTGCCCTTGCTGTCGGTTCCATCAGCTGCGGTTCAACTAAGCCATGCTAGTTAGAGGCACAAAAGAAACTGATAAAAACATGGGCATCCTGTTCTTTCTGAGATCCTTACGCCGAGCAAATATGTTGTGTGCTGTGCAGGTAATTAGCATAGTCCCTGGTAACTAATTACTATGAGCATATAAATATGTAGATGACATAGTTGCTCATGTGTTTATGTTTTCAGACTAACATCTCAACACTCTGGAAGTATCCTTTACTGCGTATGTTAATCTCCAAGAGTGGTGTAACCATTCTTCTTAATCAAACCATGTTTTTCGTTTAAAAGAGTGTTAGAACCTTTAAGATTGTTGCAGGTTTTCTTGCATGAGGGATGTCTTCAGTGCTACCATTACGTTTCTGTCATGCTTTTCCCACCAGGCCTGACTTATGATGAAGTAATCAGCTTTGTGCCACCACCGCTTGACCAAGAGGAGATGGAATCCTGAGAAACTGCCCTCTTCTGTTCGTCCCACTTCACTGTGAGGGGAAGGCCTTTTTCATAGGGACTCTCCAGTTATCGTTCAAGTGCCTCGTCACAACAATATTCTCCTTGGTGGAGGGGTTTTGTGTGTGTTGAATTGGGGAGGGTGGGGGGAGGGAAGAAAGCTGAGTCTATGTAAACATGCTGCATGCTCTCTTGTATTCTGTGTACAGCCTGGGGCGAGCCTCTGACCTGTGCTGACTGCTCTTCAGTCCTTCCAGAGTAACAGTGCTCAGCCAGTTTGTGCTGCTGGGGCAAGGTGGGGAAGTTGACCTTTAAAGTTTGGTTACAATCGTTGCCATTTATCAATTCTTCTACAACTGAGTAACCTCAAAATAATGCAAATTGTTTTATAGGCTTAGAGAGTCCTCTGTTTTCTTCAGGACTAAAGGTGGGTTTGAGGGATGTCCTTGTTCAGTGCCAGATGGCTGATTTACCTCCAGATCTTCCTGGTACAGCAGAATGTACAGGCCTTCTAATGTCTGATTCTTGGAACATGAAAAGGTTTTGTTTGAAACTGTAAATATGTTCGTGCCTTAAATGAATGGGGAGAGAGGGGAAAGGAAGTCTGGAGTGGAAATTCTGACCCACTGTTTTTCTGGGTGAAGGCTCCCAGATAGCCAGGCGTGAACTCTGTGTAATAGGGAAGTAACTTTCTGAGGCAGCAGCCTCTATCCCTGGATTGAGTATTCCTGTATCTTTCCCTCTTCCCCTCCTCTCGTTCTGAGGCTTCCCAGCACTAGTCTGCAGAAGACAGAGGCTGGAGGAGGTTCTTGCTAGCCACACATTGTGTATTTTGTTCCTTAAAAGGTGGGGTGGTTTTGCATGTCATAGCTGTATGTGCATGTAGAGCTGCTTGATTTTTGTCATTACTTTTTGGGGATGGCACTGGGGCAGTTCAGTTGTCAGTGAACTATTTTACTGAGTACCTCAGCCAGTGCCGTGAAGTCACAGCATCCTTCCTCTTGTGCTGCAGCTCGTTGTGAAATAACTGCCATGCTGGAGGCTTTGATGAGGAAAGGATCAAATATACGGCATAGAAACATGCACCTTTTTCTTTGTTCTGACCTTCTGGTTTCAAGGGAGGAGAGCGTGGGATGGAGGGTTTCTTGTGAGATCAAATGTTAAAAAAAAAAAAAAAAAATAGTTCTTGAAAGAAACAACCATGGCATCTTGTGCCAGAACTTAAGTTATTTCCTGAAAATAATCTTTTTAGAAGTATTGGAATCCAAAGCAAAGAAATAAGCATGCATAAAACCACAATCTCCCTTTCACTGTCTGTATCTATAAATATAAATATTTATATATATGAAACTAACATTTACTAGAGGATTTTTTTACCCTCTCAGATAAGAGCTTCTTGGCTGTTTTTTTAGCAGGTTGATCTCTGCCTGAGGAGATGTGAAAAGGGAGTATGTTTGAATACAAACATGGTTCAGATGTTTTGTATTTTCTAGGACTCTGCATGAGTGAAATGCCCAGAGTTAGAGACTGGCAGGAGGGAGGTTTCGCAGCATGTTTGTGTGCTAGAAACGCACCCGGGGAGCTCAGGAGCCCATCTTAGGACTTGTGGAGGACACTTTTTTTTTTTTTTAGATGCTTATTTGTTGCAGGCATCCTGTGTGGGCAGCGTACCTGTGTATGTGAGGAGAAAGGCTTTTGCAGTATTTTGTGTTCTTGTTACCTATGGGATGGGGAGGAACTGTTCATAGTGTTTCTACCCCGTGGTTGAAGATGCGGCACGAAGGGATGGGACACGGATGACAAAGCCATTGATTCTTCCTAGGCTACTTTCCAGTGATCTGTTCAGGTCAAACACTTAATAAAGGTCAGGGGTGAGATGAAGAGAGCAGTTCTTTTGTGCTCTGGGATAAAACTCTCCTCGGCCCGAAAAAGTCAAGACAGAAAACCTCCCTTTTCTGCTGGACCAGCAGTCCAGGTATTCAAATGAAAATGTAGATATACTATGTAAACCTACAGCAAGATTATTTTTATCAGCCGTTTTATGTGTAGATGCTACAGTGTGATTTCATGCGGAAATATTGCTAAAGATTTTTAAAAATATAGATGTTGTGTGTGCGTGTGTGTGTCTGTGCGTGAGTGGGAATGTTTCATTCGGAGTCCGTGCTCTAACGGGAGCCCAGGTGGCATGCACTCCCTACCTTCAGTGCAATGCTGTTCAGCTGCCCGCAGACTGGGCAGGAGGACGCGCTTCAAAGAAAAGAGATCTGCTATTTTGTTTCTATCCATGAATTTTGCTGTAATTGGTTATGCCAGATAAGATGTCACAATACCACTGGTTAAAAATAAAACCTATTTTTCAGATTTACTGCGCTGATGGTACTTCTAGCACTAAAGGGTTGGGTTTAGCTCAGTGTGAGTCTCTCCTTCGTGTTGTGGGGGACCCTCCATGTGGCCGCTGGGGTGGGGGGCTTGTTGACCCCACGTCATGACCAAGGCCATGTGGCTTGTTGACTGACTCCATCTGCTGACGCTGGGTTTGTGTCCGTATTTGTTCCCAGTGAATTCTTTGCTACAGAACTAGCTTAGAGTCTGACTGTGAGTACTGGTCACAGAAAAAAATACTCCTGTTTTCTGTTTACTATCTGGAAGCACTTAGTCAGCGCGACAGGCCAGTGTTCTGCTACTTGCCCAGACCTGGGACCCTTCCCCAGTAGTACTGGTTTGTGTGTGTTTGCTATTTAAGTGATCTTTTTTTCCTCTTCAGCTGCCATCTAGTTGATGGTGGAAGGGTGTTTGGGGGAGCAGGAGCGTCGTGCCCCCTCTGTAGCGGAGATTTTCCGACTTCTGTATTCACTCAGAAGAATGATTGACCAAAGCTGTGTGCTTCACCCTAAAAAAGCCTCGATAACTGAACTTCCCAGGCCTTGACAAACCAAGGTGGTTGGCGTCGGTCCAGGTCAGGCAGCTGATCTCCACTGCGTGCACACTCCCTGGTCACGCAGCAGTGCAGCAGCTGCTTTGAGTAAGTACATAGAGAAGTGCAAGGGTGTCGTCAGCTACATGGAAGCGGCCTTCCTGCTTACCTTCACCTTCTGCTCCCCTCGGCACAAACTGAGAGGAGAGGGGAAAACAAACGGGACCTGCATTTATTGTTTTATGGGAGAAAAAAAAAAATCCAAAATAGCAGAGATACACAATTCCAGAACGTGCTTGGTTACGGTATATCCTGATGAGCAAAAAACCCCCCAAAAAATTAAAATCGGTGAGAATTGAATTGGGAAGAAAAATAAACTACATGTACAAAATCAAATTGCTTGACTCAAGGTTTCCTACTCGATTTGAATCGGTGACTTGAATTAATTCATCTTTCTACAGCCGAGACATGCCCTAGATATTCAGAACTCCTTAATTGTGCGCTGATTACCGGCGTGTGCACGCGTAGTTGAGCAAGAGTTGTGTTCATAAAATAACAAATGAGTTACACGTTTGCTTATGTACCCAGAGTTTTTGCTGTAACACGTCTTGCTCACAGGTGTATTTATAGAACCAAAGTTTATTTCCTGACTGCGCTGTCGCTATAGCCAGGGCTTTTTTACACATACATGCATGAGTGAGGTTAAAAAAATTGCTGTAGCGCCTTGCCCCTGGTTTGTGTTTTCTAGAACAGAGCTGTTTGTTTGAAGAACGTAGGGGCCAATGTTAATACTTACCCTGTGAGCTGGTAAAATGAATCTTCCCTAAAACCCTGATGGTGTTTTCCGTAATTCCAATTTATCAGGTATTTTGGCTCTGATCCTGCTGCACAGACGCGCCCGGAGCGGGGACAGCCTTGCAGGTGCCACGTCTGGAAGGAGCAGAGGCCGCGGGCGGGGGGGGCTGGCAGGGTAGAGCACGGTGGAAGCAGCTGGGCTGGCTCGGTAAGGCGCAGCTTAGTCACTTCCTTCGGGAAGCGTGTCGGATGCAGCTCTCCTGTGCGGGAGCCTCACCTGAGCCACCTCAGCTGGGAGCAAAATGTCAAGGTGTTCTCTGCTTACTGGGAACGGACCTTCTCGCAGGCTGGGTGTGCTGGCCCGGACTGGTCCCAGCAGGCACAGGAATGAACTTGGGCTCGGTGCTGGCCAGGAAGACCCGGGAAGGGGTTAGACCTGCTGCAGGAAAGGAGACCAGAGCCACCAAAGCCTGGGGCACAAACACTTCTCGGGGTGTTCCCAGCTCACGGCTGCTCCTGAACCTCCTCGCTGCACTCGCCTGGATGAAGCTGGAGAGCCTCAGTCCGCTTCTGCCACATCCCTGCTCCGCTGGGAATCCGGGCGCAGGAGATGCACCGCTTCCTTGCTCTTCTGTGGATGTGACCCCCTGGTGTCCTCCATCACGAGCCTGGAGCTGTCCTCCGTCAGCTGGGAAGAAGAATGTCCCCGCTTGTCTGATGAGGCGCTGTGGCTTGTCCCCCAGATTCCCCAGCTCGACAAGCCCTTACTCATCCGCTTGTTCAGAGCGGGGATTTCACGAGACCCTCTCCGAGCCCCACGGGGACATTTCTCAGCCGGTGACCCGCTGGAAGCAGGGGAGCCAGAGCTGTGGGTGACGCTGGTGGAGGTGTGCCTGCCGCGGGGCTGGCTCCAGTGGCAGAGTCCAGAGGCACCTGCACAAGATCGAGGCGTGTCGGGAAGCCTGATGCCTCGCCTCTGCCAATGTGGAGGCGGAGGGAGGAGGGCCAAAAGACATGTCCCTTCTTGCAACGGCTGAAAACGGAGAAGGAAACTCGCTAGAGCCTTTTTCACCAGCACAGGAGGCCTCACTGTCCTGCTCTCACCCCAGAAGCCCTCCCGTACTCCAGTACTCTGGGGGGGTGGCAGTCCCGCACCCACCGGGCGATGAACATCGCAAGGAGAAGAGGCTTTTACAGACAGGAGGTGAACAAAACCCTCTGGGAGCTGCCCAGGAGATACACCTCCCTTCACCCGGTGGGGTCTGGAGCCTACGGATCGGTGTGGTGAGTGGGGTCGTGGGGCGAGCTGGGGGTGTTTAAAGTATCACGCCTGGGGGGGAAACGAGGAGGTGCTTGGGTGCACCCCTCCATTAGGAAAGGACATTTGCATGAGTGATGAAGGCGGTTTGCCTCCTGGCGCGGGCAGCGCAGAGGTCACTCGCAGAAGCTGAGACGTTTCCTCCTGTGGTCGCCCTGGGTGGGCAGAGAGGGGGGTGCTCCCGTTAAAGCTCCCATCCCAGCTCACCTCGGTGGGCGTCCCTGGGCAGCAGCTCGCAGACCGGCTAGGCAGGGCTTCCGGGTGCCGTGGGACAACGTGGGCTGCCACCGCGGCGCTGGGGGTCAGGCAGCTTTTGAGCTGCCTCGGTCTGCAGCTTGCGTTAAGGTTTCTGTCTGGTAGTGAAGCAGGGGGGGGGCAAAATAACGGGGTGCCTGCAAACAATTTGTAGGTGGTATCAGAGGTGGGTGCTGGGGCAGGGGTGGCTGCAGCGTGTCCTGCAGCATGTCCTTGGTGCTTAGTCCCAAGCAGCACACGCTGGGCTGCCTGGGGAAAGGAGCTGGATGATACCACTCCCACCTGGGTGCTGCTTCCTTGAAATCATAAAATAGACATTATCGTAAACCAGGATCGGTAACAGGCTGGGACTTCCTTCCCGGCTGATGATAATCCTCAAGCTATGAGAGAGCAGCACAAGCTGTCGATAATTAAATCAGCTGGGCGAAGGTGTCTGTAGAAGTCAGACCTTGCTTGGTTTACGTTGGCAAGCTGGAGGAGATGGGTGAGTTTTTGAAAGGTGAAGTACGAAGCAGCACTTTGATAGGATCTGAAGGGAGCCCTTGTTTCATAACACACAGAGCTAAGAAAATAAAAAGAAGAAGGTGTGTCCCCTTGTGTAGGTGTTGGGCAAAGTCTGTCTGCTGGCTGTTGCAGCACAGATCTGAAACCCTGCGGCTTGGGTGCTGCCCTTGTCCCCTGGGCTCACCGAGAGGCACCCGGTGCTGCCTTTCCCTGCTCTGCTGTCCAGGTGCATTTAAGCTTCTGAGATGCTTAAATGAGTCCTGCAAAATCAGGCAAGTCTAAACTTGACTTTTTTTTTTTCCCCCATATTTGTACAGTCTTTTCTGGGTTTTATCATAAAGGCAGGCAGGAAGACTAAAAGAAAATAAAGACGGGACAAAAAACCCCAAAAAAACCAAAACAAAACAAACAAAAAAAAAACAGGGAAAGATAAATCCTTCCAAAGCTTCCTTGCCCACCAGCAAAAACCAAACACCAACAAATCTTTTACAGGTCCCTGGGAAAGTCTTGGCTGGTCTGGGGGAGAGAGGGATGCGTGTTAGAGCAGCCCAGGGATGCAGGGAGGTGCTGGTGGTATGGCCTGGACTGTGCTCAGCAGGAAGGGCTTGGTGCTGACTCCTGTGCACAGCAGAGGTGGAAGCATGTGGAGTTAGGATTTGCTGTCCTCTGCTGGGAATTGCTGGGAAGCTTTCCTATCTGCTGGCTTTTCCACCCTGAGCAGCTGAGAAACTAACTCGGGAAAACCAGCAAAGACGTGTTTCCTCCCTTCTTAATTCTGTCAAAACTTGTAGCGATTTGGCTTCCAGCTGCATGTCGTTGTGGAAAAGTGTCTTCTGCCCCCTCCAGCGCTGGTCTGGGGATCCCTGCCAGCTAAAGCAGGGCCACAGCTCTGCCTGCCGGTCTGGTTCCGAACTTCAGAGCTCGTGAAGCCTGTGCCGGGCAGGATGCGGTGGGCTCTCCCAGTTGCTTCAGCTGAACTGACTCTCGGCTGTGCCTCACGGCAGGGCTGGAAGTAGCGCTGGTGGCGCTGGGCAGGCTGCAGCTTCATCCCCCACCTCTCCCGTGATGGAGGGGGGGGGGGCGCAGATGGGTGGTGGGACCAGCAGCTGGGCAGGCAGATAAGAACATGCACCCTCCGATTAGGGAATCTGCCTTGAATTCTGCAGAAGCTGTTTGACTATCTGGTCCGACAGACCTTCCTCTTATTTCCCTGGCTCCTTGGAAAACTTGACGCTGTGCTGTCTGCTCTGCCAACACCTGCTGAAGACCTGAAACTGAGACAACTCTTCACTGTCCTCCTAAAGACGTCTTCAGTGCTGAAGCTGCCTCGTGTAGCTGTTCCTGCACTTAATTTGGTTTTCCTGGCTGAATGCATCAATGAAATCACCGCCATACCAAAGCTCCCAAAGGATGTTTTTTGCTCTCATTATGCGCAACTTAAAGCAACTGGAAGGGGCCTTAGTGGCCACGGGCAGGGAGATTGCCCAGCGGTACGGGGGAGGTTGGTGAGAGCTGTTGATAGCCCAGACTGCCAAAGGACACACCACAACTGATGGCTTGTGGCTGGCAATCGAAACAAGCTGGGCAAGAGACTTCCCAGATTTGCAGCGAGGAACTGATAGCCCCTCCTCAGCACTGAGCCAAAGGGAAAGCCACGCGGAGCGGGATATTCCCACCTTCCCTGTTGCAATTGGCCCTAAACTCAGCAAAATGCACCGTTTGATCGTGTTAGTACAGCTGGTGTTTCCCTGTTTATTAAGTCTTGCCTCTGAGCGGTGGCCCTGGAGGTCATGGTGACATTGCTTTGCAGCATTGTTGTACCTGCCTTTCCCTGTCTCGGGTCCCCTGGGAGCCTCAAGGAAGAAGTGGTGGCTGGGGACTGTGACAGGGAGAATCGTGCATCCCTTTGGAGAAGGAAGGCAGCATTCATGTGGGCTCGGTTACCCTGCACAGCTAAAAGCTGTGGGATGGAACGTGCCGATTTATAGCACTTCCATCTCCTCGGGAGATGAGATGAGGGTTTACAAAGCTGTGGGAACTGCTCTGGGAAAGGAGAACCCTTTCTTCATCTGTTTGCCACTCGGTCAAGGAGGGGTTGAGGCACCAATGTGTAATGGGGTGCACTGAGATCCCACCCTGGAAAACACCACCAAGCATCCCGAATTACAGCGATCTTTGCCTGGGGACCCCCCTGACCCCCTTCTTCTCTGGTGAAACCTGGGGCCTCCTTCACAATCTGATCAAAGAGCTCCTAGAAGCAGAGAAAGTGTCGCGGGATCACCCTATCCAGCCACAAACAGCAAATGTGACCAGAGGGAATAACACGTCACGTCTCCAGCAGCGGCTGTTGTACCATCTTTTCATTAGCTTTACGAAAGACTCTCATTTTCAACCAAACCTGCTTTTACGCGGAAGCATACGTGCAGCATCAAAGATCCGGAATGTGGGTGAATTAATTCCAGAAGCCTGGATTTTCATTGCGTGGCATCTAGTTGTCACTCCAGAAGACTTAAAAGACAGCAACCTCCAGGCAGCTGGCAGAGCAGAAAATGCTTTATTCCCTTCTGCCTCTGCGTTAGGGAAGGAGAGGGCAGAGTTAGAACTAACCCTGACTTTTAACCATTTGCGTTGCCCTCTTCTCACGGCTCTGTTAGCTCCAGCTCACCTCTGCAGGTTAAGGGGAACAACAACGAGCCGCTGATACGTTGTTTGGTATCCCACCTAGTCCTCCAAAGAGCACGGGCAGTGGTCTGCGCTGTCACACATTGGTCATGCAGTGGTCATACAGGGTGGCATCTGCATGTGCAGGGCTCCGCTGGGTTTCTCAAGGGCCCTTTGCTGTTCCGCTGCGAGCTGTGGAATTAGCTCTTTTCTAGAAGACCTTGGCTATCGCAAACTTTGTTAAAACATACTGCTGACAGCAGAACTGATTTTTGTCTGCCGCAGCTCAGCCGTAGACAAGAAGACAGGGGAGAAGGTGGCTATCAAGAAGCTCTGCCGCCCGTTCCAGTCAGAGATCTTTGCCAAGCGAGCGTACAGAGAGCTCATGCTGTTGAAGCACATGCAACACGAGAACGTAAGTACTCATTTCTTTCCTCTCCTGCTGAAACAAGGGGGATTTTCCTGCCACCTGGGAGCAAGTCCTTTCTGGTGGCATCACCTTTGTTTTAATTGAGAGGCCCTGACATTTGGCACGTGCAGGCAGTCCTGGGGTTTAACTGCTGTCTGTCTGCTGCACCCAGTTGGCACCAGGTTGAAACCGATGTGTAATGGGTACTCCCGTGTATTAGTAAGAGGAAAAGCAGCATAGCGAGGAGTCCTCGGATTCCTCAGATGGAGTTCTCGGTGCTCACCCGTGTGCGCGTGCGAAGGGAGGGCTGCTACCTGAGTCCCATGTGCACGGCAAATGCTTTCCAGGTTTAAACGTGCACTTCTCTTCTCACCAGGTCATTGGGCTGCTTGATGTCTTCACCTCTGCCACCTCCTACCAGGGATTCCAGGACTTGTAAGTTTGGAATTTGCATTCCCTCTACCTAGACTCAGCCGTTGGCCAGAGACACCTGTGACTTCGCAGCAGGGTAACAGATCAGGCTGGGGTGCAGTCCAACAGACTGAGTTGAAAAAGAGCCAGGCTAAAGCCAGACATCCCCAAAACCAAGGAGAGTCAAAAGCACAAGTCAGTTCCCATGGCTAAAACACCCAGGGTACATAAACAGATCCCACGCCGTGCCGTGCTCACTGCTGGGAGAACACAGTATATATGGACCAATGTATGTAACAAAGAGTCGTTGTATTCCATGGCATATCACATGTAGCGTGATCCGTGCCAATGTGTGTCTGCTGAGCTAAGAGGCTGCGCTCAGAATGGGAGAAATATCGTTTGACAGGCCCTAGGGTCATAAAACTGAGAATTTTTAAATCTGCCTTTCTTTTCCTGTTGATTCTGGCTGCTCTTTTTTGTTTGTTTTTGGCATTTCCCTCAGTGTTTGATGATCAGGTTGGACAAGTCGTTTTCTCTTCCCCATCCCTGGGCACGAGCAGCGTGCGGCTGGGTTGGGTTTTTGGCTGCTGGCTGGGTATTTAGCAGCCTGCAGGAAAAAGTGTTTGAAGGTTCTCAGATTCCTGCTGGAAGACCGTCAACTAATTAGCACTCTCAGCAGGCAGGCTGAAGACTGAAGGAAGCTAGATGTTGTCGTCTTAGGGCCGGGGAACGTTACAAAAATTAAATTTGGGAGCCAACGCAGCAGTTCTGCAAGACTCTTTAAAGCTGTGCAAGATGTTTCCACTCCCGGATGGTGTCAGGCCATCTGGAACTGACCATCACTTGAGGTCTAAAGTAAACTAGCTCAGGATTGTTAAAGTTTGGAAGATTATTCTTCCTTGATGTCAGATAGCCAGTTTAAGGGGAGGAGAAAGAGCACCTTTCAGAGCAGGTTGAAATCCCAGCATCACTGCAGGCTCTGCTGGTTAGTCAGGAACGCTGTCACAACTACTCATCTTCGTTACAGCACACAGCCAAAAAAGGCCAAAGCAAGCCCAAAGTGAGAACAAGGCTAGCCTGCTTCCCTGTATTTTTCTTCTAGACTCAGGGCCTTGTCTTACTGCCTTTTAGCTACCTGGTGATGCCATACATGCGGACAGATTTACAAAAGATCATGGGACATGAATTCAGTGATGAAAAGATCCAGTACCTGGTCTACCAAATGCTGAAAGGGCTGAAGGTAGGTGGGTCTGGAGGAGTTTAGTGACTCCCCGTGTCTCCTCTACACATCACCTCTGGGTTGACCATAACTAAACCCCCTTCTGAGGCTGTGCAGGAAGATTTGGTGGTTTATGGCATCCCCTGAGAACAAATCCTTCTTCCAGTACACATCAATAAAATGACTGCTTGTTGGCATCAGTCAGTCGGGTATGGAAGCAATCGGCAGCCATAGACCTTGCGGTGTTTTTTCCACGGCAGCAGACACGTCACTCTTCGACTTGCCAAAACCCTTAGCAGCAAAACTGCGTAGAAAGTAAGAGGCTGGTAGCAACGGGAGCTTCTGCTGAGTTCCTAAGGGAGGCTCTCAGGAGAAGGTGGAAGAAATGATGTTCTATTCAATAGAACAAAATAGAACAAAAGAACAAGGAAAGACGCTGTAACTGGCTTTGGGAGAGTAGACAGCAATCCCTGCAAGCCCTGGGATGTCGAGATGTCTTAATGCTGCCCTCTGTGGCATTCTTCAGCTGGAGTCAGTGACTTACAGGCATTAATGAGCTGCCCTTAATAACACCTTTTCCCAGATCACTGTTATCTTGAGTTTAAATAAAGGAGGAAGAACACACAGAAGGTTTGACTGGTGTGATAACAGGCTTGTAGTCGGTTCTTACCATTTTGTGTTTTAATGATGAGAGATTTTTCACATGTTTAACACCCAAAATGACAAAGATTTTGTGTCATTGACTGGCCACGTTTCTACCTGTAATCCTGATGCTTTTGAGAGTTTGAAACTATTCATGCGCTTGCTCTAAGGAACGATTGCTCCATACCTCCTCCTCTGCTCTATGCCTCTTCTTTAGACTGGCAATATCCTTGCAAATTCTGTCAGAAATTCCATGTAGAGATTTCTTTTCCAACCGGTGCCCTGGGGCTGGGGACCTGCAGCAGGCTGCAGTTGTGTTCTCAGCAAGTTCTTGTTTGTAGCTCTTGTTTCTCTACTGGAGAACAGAAAGTCTTGTCTGCTGGTGATCACATTGTGGCTCCTCTTTTTATTGCAGTATATTCATTCCGCTGGCATCGTCCACAGGGTAAGTTCATGTGCACTTTTACTCTGATTTTTGTCAGTTTAGAAGAAACACAGCTTGGTCGTAAAGTTAATAACTGTTTCTCTAGTAGTCTTGTCTGCTCTAAAGTCTCCCTGGCGTCTTCTCTCTTCTCCCTCCTACACACTGGATGTGTTTGGATTTGCTCATTTATGCAGCATTTTGAGGAAATGCTGTATTTTCTGATGAGCTAAGAAGCATTTTATGATGCTTTTTGAATTAAGACAGTTGCGGAAAAAGAAATAATAACCTAAAGCTGTACAGTCTAGCAGGCGTGGTGTCATTGGGGTATTGACACTGGACTTGGGATGTTATGGGGCCCCATCAAAGGCGAGCAGAGGTTTGGCTGAGGCTCCTGTTGATGTGTTGCAACTCAAAACTTCCTTATTATTCTGCTCTTGTCTTTTGTAGGACCTGAAGCCAGGCAACCTGGCTGTCAATGAGGACTGTCAGCTAAAGGTAGGTGGAAAAGCACCACTTTGTAGCACGTAGGATATCAGATTGTAGAGGAACTGCTCTGCCAGCAGGAATTTGGCACCCTCATGTTTCCTCTTGCCTTCCAAGACTTGATTCGAGGTGTTTCATTACTCGGCGATTGCAGGCGCTGAGAAATCCTCACCTGCTGATGTAACTTGCTGACTCAGGGTCTAAGCCTTGGAATGAACATCCTGTCGCCGTAATTCCTGTGGCATGGCACTTCGTAACGACTTCCTAAATCAATTCAGTGCTGCTGAGCAATACTTGCGTTCGGTGAACGATCCCTGAAGGATAACTGGACTGAATCACAGCTGCCCTTTGGTTCTCATTGATGTGGCGGTTGTGATTCCAGACGTTATTTTCAGTATGGCTCTGAAGGTTTTGCTAGCAGCTCCCTGCTGCAGTGCTCTAGTAATGTATATGACATTATATACATTTCTGTACAGTGCTTTTCTGTAATGTATATTACAGGGCATGGCTCTGTTGCCTGTAAAGGTTGGGCCAAGCTATGTTCATCTCCCGTACCGAGGGAGAGGCCGTGCCCTGTCAGCTGCAAGGTGTTTTTATAGGGAAGGGTGAGTCGTGGTGGCCTGGGAGCATGCCTTTGCTGCCAAGTTATAGACCAACACCATTAAATAAAGCCGCTGGAGTTGAAACTTAAGCTTCAAGAAAGGAAGTGACCTTCCGGGTAGCATGCAGCACTGAGCCTTTCGGCAGGGTCTTCGCACGACAACTGGTTTTGCAGTCAGCTTGCAATTCACGGTTGGAATTAAGACAAACCTGTTAGTTCGTTGAACTGTCCCGTGGGTGGCTGTGGTGTAGTTGGAGCTTTGTCATTATCTGATCGGATCCGCTTCGTTTCCTCTTAGAAGTAGATTCTCACTTGCCTGTAGGATTTTTCTTTTCTTTCCTGCCCTTCCTTCTCCCTCTCCCTTTGGTCAACTGCAGATCTTGGATTTCGGCTTGGCCAGACACGCTGATGCTGAAATGACCGGCTACGTGGTTACGCGCTGGTACAGAGCCCCTGAAGTCATTCTCAACTGGATGCACTACAACCAGACAGGTGAGCTGCCTTGCTTCGGTGGTGTGACTGTCCGGTGACGAGCATGTGGGGATCCCGCTGTCACGCCTGGGTCAAATCGTACGTAATCCTCCAGATGCTTTTCATCTTTGTCATCACTTTTCATCTTTGTCATCAGTGTTCCCTGGAGCAGAGCGAGTCCCAGGGCTGTCACAGGGCTCCCCGAGCTAGTGCCTGTGGGAAATGATGAACGTGTGGATTTTTAGCAGTGCAGAAAGAACAGGAGAGGGTGGAAAACGGGAGTGAAACTTAAATCAGTGCCTGCTGCAGGCAACAAAGCAAGCAACAGCCCCAGCAATCATTGCTGCCTTTTTACTGTCTTTTAAAATTTATTTTATTTCCTCCTTTTTTTCTCTGGACAGTGGATATCTGGTCTATTGGCTGTATCATGGCAGAAATGCTGACTGGGAAAACGCTGTTTAAAGGAAAAGACTGTATCCTTTCAAGCTGAACCTTTTCCCTGGGGAGGGAGTAATAATTCTTGGTGTGTGTGAAAGGGCTTTTATGAATGAGGCTATGGAGAAAAATAGGTGTCAGTGTGGTTTTCCAGGAGGTAATCGCAGGGACCAGTCTTTTTGGTGAGGAAAATGGGGAGAAGATGGGAGGGGGGCTAAGCTCCCCTTAGAAATACCCCTCTGTGCTGGCCACAGGTGCTCTACGTCAGCAGTCTAACCTTCCGTGGCCATAGCTCTGTCCCCAAACCCTTGTGTATCCCCACAGCCTGCGGGCATATGCCCTGGCAGAGTTGTGCCAGCAGAATTATCCATTGATGAAAATGACCCTTGGAGCAATTCTTGCCAGTCTAATGAGCCTCTGCTTGTGTGGCTCTGTTAGGTTTGTATCGTAACCTACTTGTAGCTCCCCCGGGTCCTCGGGCTCTCCAGCCACCCCGGCGCGGGGGGTAGGTCCAGGGCTCGCTCCTAGATGTGTGATCCTTAACGCAGCCTGCCAGACCTGGACCAGCTGACTCAGATCCTGAAAGTGATGGGGCATCCTGGAGAAGACTTCGTGGAGAAGCTGGAGGACAAAGCGGTAAGAAAGTTCACTGCAACTTCAGGTCCCGCTGGCAGGGAGAGGTTAACCTGGTCATGTTAACCATGTCTTTGAGATGGGGGAGGCGCTGCTTTTGCAGCCACGGCAGTCTTTTCCCCTTGGCAAGGAAGATGCTTCTCTTTGCTAGTGGCACGTCTGATGGATTTGGTGTTGCGTTGGGAACTGGTGTGGATTGCAGGGACTCCTGGGTGAGGTGTCTGATACCCCAGCAAACTACCAGCCTCCTCCGTTGGCCAGTTTGGCCCTTAAAGCAGCAATATTTCTGTATTTCAGTGGATGAAAATAGTTCCTTGCATACTGGCCACTGAAACGTGACATCTGGGATGATTCGCTGTTCTCTTCTTTTGCCTTTGCTTGTCTGAGCTGTGAGACCCAAGAGCTGCATTCACAGCCCTCTCATTCATGTGCAGTGAATGTGCTTTCCTTTCTCTTTCAGGCAAAGAACTATATCAAATCCCTTCCTAAAATCCCCAAGAAGGATTTGTCTGTGCTTTTCCCCAAAGCCAATCCTCAGGGTAAGTCAATGTCCCACTGTTTCTCGTGAGTTTTCACAGCTGGAAAGGAGTCAGGCTGACTGTGACAGCTCAATTCTTATTTTTCCTCTTTCTCTTAATTTCTTGCTACTTTCTCCCTTGCAGCTTGTGCCCCTGCCCCTCCCCAGGACAAATATGTGTGAACTAAAAGCAAAACAATTATTTATTTGCATTACCATGGCAACGTTCTGCTGTTCTTGGCCATTTACTTCTTTCTTTTTTCTTGCTTTTTATTCTAAAATGGCACAGCCCATAACACACAATATTTGAAGGAAGAGAGAAACTTCTGACTGTTGTGTCAGTGAGCCAGAGGATGGTGGGCGCTGGATATAACAGGATGTCTAGGTTCTGGGATGCAAATTGTGGGATTAGGACAGTTGCACATATTGACTCCACTTGGTATGAGAGTTAGCATGAATTTTGGCTGATACTGGCTTCCAGAGGCTGTTGCTTGTAGCCCAGCAGGTGATATTACGATCAGTAGCATTTAGATAGACAAACCACCTCTTCTTTGTTCATTGTTATCTCCCAGCGCCACATGTGAGGCATCATAGGTCTTGGTAAAGTGCTGAGAGAGCCCCACGGTCCTCTCTGGTAATTTTTTTTTTTCCACAGTAAACCTTAGATCCTAATGATTTGTTGAACACCTGGATCTATTGATATGAAACAGGCAGCTGAGATGTGCAGTTTTCAGGGTAAAAATTGATCTCTTGCAAGGAGCTCTTTTCCCAAGTAGATTAGTGGTGAGAGCAAGCAAAACTCTTCTAAAAGAAAGCATTAAGACATTAAAACCAAGGGGGAACGGGGCTGGCAGACTAGTCAGGAGCTGAATTTCCTGCCTTCCTGTTTACCAGGGGTGTATAGATTTCTGTATAGATTACTCATGTTAAGATTACTTTGAGTTGCAGGGGTCACAGTGAAAGCAAATGATTAAAACTGAAAAATATCTTGATGTTATTGGTTTGCTCTTTATGTTCTCGCAGCCCCATCTGTGCAGCAAGGTTTATTCAAGACTAATTTGTTCTTTCTGCACAATTTACACCTCCAGCTCTGTTGGCAAGAGCTCCCTGAGGCTGCTGCTGGGCAGGCGTTGCATCCCCGCTGACAGGAGCTACCTTGGCTGGCTAGGTTGAGGAGTCTCTTTTGTTTTCAGGTCTGGAGATGTAGCACTGGAAACACTGGTCCCATCACCTGCAGGGTTCGTGCACAGGGTGCCTGCTCCCCGGCATGCCTTGCTTACCCCTGTTCCTCTCTTCTGCAGCCGTGGACCTGCTTGACAAGATGTTGCAGCTTGACGTGGAAAAGCGTCTTACAGCGACGGAGGCGCTGGCTCACCCCTATTTTGACCAGTTCCGAGACGTCGAAGAGGAAACGGAAGCGCAACAGTCCTACGATGATTCTCTGGAACACGAAAAGCTTTCGATAAATGAGTGGAGAAGTAAGAAATTTATCTTCTTTGAAGCTCCTTGTCAGCACAGGACTTCCCTGCTCCTCTCTCTTTCCTGTGCATGTGCTGAGGGAGGCTGCGGTTGCCTGCTGGGGCACATCTCCCCTGCCTTGCTCTTGCTTTAATGCAGGCAGCAAAGAATCCCCCCAGCCCTTCAGGCAGACTTTTCTCACCTCTCTGCTTTGTCTATCTCTTCCACCTTGTACTTGCCATACCCTCCCCACTGAATACCTCCTCTCTGCACATACAAAATTTGAGCTTTCATTTATGTCCCCTAAGATCACGCATTCATGGTTATTCTGTTCTGTTTTTCAAGAGCATATTTACAAGGAGATCTTGTCCTTCAGTCCCATTGCGCGAAAGGACTCAAAGAAGCGAAGTGGGATGTCATTATAGCAGGCAGTGCGGCTATGGCTGGGATTCGTTTCTCCTGGATGATGGATTGGATTTACGGCGCGCTGCCTTGCTGGTGGCCATTGTTTGGCCTGTGGGACTTCTCTGCCTGCTGCCACCGTGCTGTGGGCGTTGGACTTTGTTCTACTAAAGGGGGAAGCACCCCAAACAGTTTTCAACACAAAAGATAAATATATCCTCATTGAAACTTGAAGTGGGAGAATTTTACCTGGTGGTCCTTTTTTTTCCATATTTGTCCACTTGAGAGAGCAGGGATTTCATGCTCCCTTTCTCATTAGTCTTTCCAAGCACAGAGTTTTAGTACATTAATTACAGATAAGGCAAAGAAAAAGGTAAAATTGTCTGGGAATTGAATCCCAAGCAAAACGATCAGAAATAGTGAAGTTCAGCATAACAAGACTTTATCCAACCTATGAGTGCGTCCCCTTTCCCTGAGCAGTCAAAACAACATCCTGCACGGTGAGGTGGCTGGGATGACGACGGCTCCAGGACACCATGGGAATCCAGTTGATCATGGGATCAGTCTGTGTTCAGAGCAGCTCCAGACTCTTGCTATCCACACACCTCCCTGCTGTGGTCCTTCCCCCTCTGGACACCTGCTGCCTCCTCTTTTTTTGTTTGTGTTTTTGTTGGGTTGTTTTTTTTTTTCTCTGCTTATTTCATTCCCTGGGTTTTGATCACTGCTGTCTCCTCCTCCCTGCTAGCTGCAAACACATCCTGGGAATTCAAGGCCACATCCAACACTTACAGAGCGGGTATCCCAAGGAGCTGGGTTACAATCCAACACTCCTGCTGCCCACCCTTCCTACTCAGCCTGGCTTTCCTGACAGATTTCTCTTTCCTGGGCTTCTCTCTGGCTGGGCACCCTCTCCCTGGAGTCACCCTGCCTGCTCCAGGCTGCCTTTATCTCTCAGCAGGGCTGGTGTTTTCTTGCACAGCCCAGCGATGTGACCCCTTCCGCTGGCGTTCCTCCTGCCCTGCAAGATCGGTCAAACCAGGGACCTCTGCTCCAGTTCTCTTTAATGGCTGCTCGTCCTTCAAGATGAAGAAACACTTAAACTGATCATTTGGGAAATAGTCATTGTCAGTCCTAAGGCTCAGCTCTCAAAGTAACTAAAAAAATCTTAAAAAATCACATATTGAGGGGGGAAAAAAGCAGAAAGGTATGTTGTATAAACAATCTAGCATTGGCAGAAAGAGGAACGTGATAATTCAACTCTGTGAACTCAAAATAAGTTCAGATATCTTAGTTTATTGGTATTGGATTCACTCCTTCAGTCAGCATCGTTATAAATTGCATCTAAGATAATCTTACTAAATAGACTATCTGACAAAAACTGCTACAGGCTAGAAGATGTCCTTCTGAATAAGAACTTCACAGATTTCCTTTACTGCGCTTCCACTGAGTTTTTGCATTTCTTATTTGTCTCTGCAAACTTTAATTTGTTTAGTTATTTAGCAAGTCAGTCTTGATAGCTACCAGAAATTGTCTTCTCTGAGATGCTCCGAGTCCCCCAGTGTGACGGGGTGGATACAAGAGAGCACGCGTCCCCAGCCAGCTGCAGCCAGCCCTGCTCTGACACAGTTTCTTTAGTAGATATAGAGCTTTATATGAGAGGAAAACCAACACAATAATCTCTTTTTTTGCTCCTGGGTGTGGACAAGAAAAAACATAAGATGATGTGAGAAAATCCAGACAACTTGCCTGGATGTAATTGCTTTGGAAAGGTGTTCGGATAGCATCGAGGTGAGAGGAGCATGATACATAAACAGAGGGAGGTTGTTTTATGAACACAGACCAAACAGCCAGTCATCTGGGTCCTCCCTCCAGGGAAAGTTTGTTCCATCTTTTGGTTCTACAATATGTGAAGTCATTAAAATTTAAAAGTATGTTTTGATCTTTAAAGTCATTTGATGTACTGGAGGTATATTGATACCATCTGAAGCCTGGCATTTTTTGATGTGTGCACATCAGTATGTCCCAAGCTGCCACTCAAGCACATAGGTGTTTGCTGTAAATGTTATTACCATTAGAACAGAGGCAAGATGAAAAATAATTACAAGCACAAAATAAGCAAATGGGATCTGAAAGTGACTGCAGTGTTATAACTGTGGCTGCGGGTTCTTGCCTCGGTGAGTCTGGGTCTCATACGAGCATCTAAACGCTCGTGCTTCAGAAACAGAGTGTAACTCATCCCCAGGGTGGGATATGCCGGGATAGCAGATGTGGAAGAGCAGGATTTTGGGGAGTAAGGGAACTCCAAGGTAGTTTTGAAGTTTGATAGCTTTGTAGTGTGAATGCCTGGCTCTCCACGGCAGCCCTCTAATACATCTTGATGATCTTGTAGACGATACCTCTCGTTAGTCGCGATGAAATACAGCCCCTATGCGCTTGTGTGGCTTATGCTAAAGCAGCGTAACTGCTGGGTCCTGACCACTGGTACCTGAGGTGGTGTCGGGATCCTTTGACACCTGAGACAAGGAGACCAGATAGTATTTTTTGAAGAATTTTTCCCTTCCTCCTCTATGCTTGTAAGTTCTCCTCATCCACGTGCTAAACCGGAAACTTTGGCAATTAACTAAGTACAATGGGGCCTTTGGGGGCTGTTTATCCCCCCTCTGCAGTGCTACAGAATTTATTTTTTTTTCCTCTGACAGGCCTCTACTTATTCCTGCTCGATATATAAATGAGTACGCTTCACTCCCACAGAAAAAATCTTTAAGTAGGTATTAGGACGTCCCCCAACCTGTCACATATTCCCTTAAACACTGCTCTGGTTAATAATCACAGTCCTGGAAATGCTAATTGCTAACTCAAAATTTATAGAGGTGCTTAT
Source organism: Falco biarmicus (assembly GCF_023638135.1). Lineage (NCBI taxonomy): Eukaryota > Metazoa > Chordata > Aves > Falconiformes > Falconidae > Falco > Falco biarmicus. Next base: position 2,441,091 of record NC_079303.1, on the reverse strand, counting down.
AAAAAAAAAAAGGCATAATTTTCTGCTGAGCAGGATACAAGCGCACAGCTATCTGTAAAGAGCGATTCTGTAATTGGGCATCTACCTGCAGCTTGGCTGATGGATGGAAATTGTTAATTTTCTTGAACTGACTCTGATAAACCTCTGGCCAGTTTACATGGCCCTGCATGTTAACATTAGTGCAGAGAAAAGCCTGAACAGTAACGGGGCTACGACTTGCTCTGGTTCGGTCCCTTCTGTGGTCTGACAGTCTGCACAGGAGCTCAGACTTACGCAGCCGGTCCCTGCTGCAGAGGTGTGCTGCGAAGCTATCAAGCGTAAGGCTCACCAGCAGTAACACAGGGTTATCAGATGCAAAATCAGTGTGTGTGCAAATCTGTATTTGTGGCTTGGACCTACAATTTTTCCCTACGATTGCAGGCACTATCCCTAGAGCTGCTCGCTTGCAGATGCACTGTACGCAGTGACTCTGGTGCTGCCCAGCCTGTAAGATCTCTTGCCAGTGTATTCTGCCTGCTGTTGACAGCAAAAACTAGAAATACACCCTGCAATCGCATCCCAAATCCTTCCCTGGACGGTGATGGCAACGGGCAGACCCACCCTGCAATCCAGAGGTGTGACTGTGGCTTGCGCAAGCCTATCTGCACTAGCTTTAAGCTACTGAGCTTGGTATTAACAGCACAGTCTAAAGGAGCAAGGAGCTCAGCACAAGTTAGTCTGAATATTTGCTCAGGATCTTCAGAAAGCTGCTCAGCCTGTGCTGAATGTCTTCAGCTCCATGGCTTAGCGATCTAGTCGCTAGATAGTTCAGTGCTAGGCAGGGATGACTGTTGGTTGTGATAACACCTTTGGACTGCAGCAGAAATACCTTCTTAGTTGGCATCTTCTTCCCTATTATGGCCAGTCCGGTTCAGCCGGTCGTTCCTAAGTCCATCCCAAGGGATGTGTGGCAAGAGACAAGCGTCTTCTCTGTGCGAGAGCTCAGAGCACGCAGTCCCCAGGGCTATAGAAAAGTATTTGTTGAGCAGGCACGTGAACTCAGTAAGGCATGCAGCGTTTCTCAGCTCTCCCCCGCTTCTGTAGCTGCTGAGTCATTTTTGGTTGGGTTTAGCCGGGATGTACATTTTCAGTATCTCTAATTTTCTTCTTTGCCTGAAGCGATACCCAGTTTTGCCGCACAGACCTCCAACAAGGGAAAACTGCAACATTACCAGAATTTTCCAAGCTCTCACCTCCACCGGGATCTGGACAAGGAGACGTTGCGTTTCTTGGCTCTCTCTGCTGCAGCTCCTGCCATCTAGTACTTGGGATGACCCTCCAGCGACTGTAGCTTTTTGATATGACGGTGTTGATGTTATTCCGCTGTAGCTGCACAGCTGCTCTGCACTGATGAGATCTGGTTTCTCTTGGCTCCTGTCTCTCTGGGTCACTCCGCACTTAGGTAGCAACAGCAAGCACAGAACCGTTGTGACAGTCCCTCAATTCCCTTGAAATTCAATGTTTTTGTTATGAAAAGGTGGGCTGGAGGACATGCAGTGGTATCCTGCTGCCCCTGCCTTGAAGAACCCCAGTTTGATGAGGGTAAGGGACCATCCTTTCCTCTTCCTAAGCATAAGGCAACCTGCATTTTCCTTGAGCAGTGGAAGGGAGAAGTTCCAGCTGCATCAGTCAAGCAGCAGTTAAAATACTGTCCTCTTGACCCTGGCATCTGGCTTGGCTGCCTTGTCCGCTGTGTGATCTTTAACAGAGGTGAGAGAGGAGCCCGCTGTCGCTGCCGAAAGCATCGTGGAGAGCTGTGGGCGTTTAGAGCTGCCTGTGCCCTGGTGAGATGAGGCTTGGTGGTCAGCGGTGGAGGGTCATCATCCAGGTGAGTGCCTGCAAACACCATGGGAGATGGCTCAGGAGCGTGGGTGAGGCAGGGTGGCGTCCTGACTACGTGTAACTGTGGATGTAAAGATGCAGAGAAAAGTTTTATAAGCTCAGTCTTGTAGGGAAAGAAAACCAAAAAAAGAAACAACAAAAAAAAAACACAGAGGAAAAAAAAAAAAAAAAAAAAAGAGTACATTTATGGAGACTTTTGGAGTATAGAGCTTTCCTTGAGAAAGTCAACTGTTAAGGTGAAGAACCTGTGCGGACAGAACTCATAAACCACTTTAAATGGGAATTTAGGGTGTGATTTAATCATCTGGCCCCTCTGCAAAACGGGACAGGCAGAGCTGGGGAGGATTAGAGTTTGCCGGCTCTCTGATGATGGTTGGGGGAGAAACTTCCTCGTCAGGATAATGTTACCGAGCAGTCTGCTGGTGGTTGAAAAGGCCTCTGTAGTTCTAAAGAATAACCTGAGATGCCCTTTGGGAATTGTTTGTCTGACCAGAGGACGAGCACGGAAGAGGCGCTGGGGACTTCATGGGTGTAAGAACAAGTGTTGGGTACATACTCATTTTGCTGTTGGAGCAAGTGTTAATCCCCTTTGTTTCATGGATAACATGTAAAGCCTCCTTGGTATCAGTTGTTCCTCTGAATATACTTCCAGAAAGTGTTTTGTGTTTCAGGGAAGTTCCATAGGTTTTCTCTTGTGAGAGCTCACACCAAACACTCTGAAATCACGAGAGCAACCTCGACAGCTGGTGTGAGGGCTCCACGCTCTGGTTTCATTCATTCACCCAGTGACAACACAGTGCCCGAGAGGCAAACGCTACCTCTGCTGCCATTCCCCATGTCCTGACAAAGGCATGGAGCTGGTGCTCTGCGAGGCCAGGAGCCCTGCAGTTACACCTGTATTTGGTTTTTGTGGTATGCACCAGCCAGGAACTCAAACTAAATGGCAGGAAATGTAGCAGGTTGGTAGTGGAGAGGCAGCGTCTGTCTGTAAAGACCAACCATCCTGGTGCTCGTATGGCATCTGAGGACACGCTTCAGCAACGAGCTACTTGAAGGAGAAAAAAAAAAATCAGTCACGTTTCATGAAAGGAGCTTGAAAAGCACCTGCTCAGCAGAGCCGGTGACTCAGGCTGAGGTTTAAAATACTTCAAAATCAGCACCAGAAAGCAGAGGGGGTGTGTGACCCTGAGAGACACTGTCAGTCAAAGAAGAAATTATCCTGCACTGAGGCGCAGGTGTGCCTGGTGGCTGACCCACGCTGGCACATATTTGATCTACATTCCTTTTGTTACTTTTGTTTTTTCCCCCTTGTGTGGTTTACATACTTTAAAAACACAAAATTGAGTGATAAAAATCACCCAGCCATTAAGTGAACATCCAAAATTCTGTGAATTACGCCAGCCAGGAATAAGTTTGCTGTTTATATTACGGATGATAAAAATCTATACGGGTAGAATTTTTGTGCCTTTCACATAACATACAGATGTTTACCTTGAAGTACTATTTACTTGTTAATCCTACATTTCTTTCGGAGTTTATCATCTAAGCTGTTTATTTTATTTGGAAAGTGAAGCCTTTGTCGTAAACAATCTTTCTGTGTAAGTTGTTTTTGACAGCTAATTAGGTCTGTGAAGTTACAACTTTGTGGGACATATTTATTAGGTACTTCCAGATGTAAGTGGGAAAGAAAAAGCAGATGAAGCAATATGTGGGGCTTTATTTTTTATTTTTTTTTCTTAAGAGACACCACAAAACGATCAGGATTTTTTTCAGCGACACAATACTTACTGTGTTTTGACATCACCTAGAAACCTTTCTGTGCAGAGCCTTGAAGGTATCTACAGCCTCTTAGAAAACTGTACACTCATCCTACAGGAAAAAGAAAGAGCATCTGTTTTCATATATAACCTTTTCACATTCTAGGTAGCAGACTACGCAATTCTCAGGCTTTAAGTATGTGATAATGGGAGAAAAGAGAAACATAGAAAATGATAAACACATCTAAGAACTCCAGTGAGATACTGTACAAAGGGTGGTAATACCTTTTCATATTTCCATGTCTCGCTCTTGCCTGAGCAACCAGGGAAAGCATTCCTAATCCTCTGCGGTTCCCGTATCGTGGGTCAGTGGAGTGTTGGCTGGTAACGTGATTATGGCTCTTCTTTTCCCAACTAAGAGAAACAAGACATCAAAGAGAAAGATTTAATGAAGACCGAAGTAGCCAGTAGTAACTCATTTTTTTCCCCAAATGGATGAACACTCGCCGCACTAATTGCAGTAATCACAGAATCATTCAGGTTGGAAAAGACATTTTAAGATCATCGAGTTCAACTGTACACTGTGAAAATGTCAAGAGTTGCCAGGTGAATGTGGTTTATGGGATGTTTTCCCCAATTTCTCTCTACAAGGCTGTTTTCTGAGCCACACGGGTTTATACAGCTTGTAACGTGACATTCAGCCAGTGCTGCTTCAGAACTGATTCAGTCAGCACTTCGGCTGATTGATAACTCCTTTTTTGTTGGATTGCGCTCTATTAAATGATACTGAAAGGTTAGTATATCTCTTCAACCCTCATTGATTTTCTGTTAAATGAAAGCGAGTCAACTCCTTTTAGCCAAGTTTGGTTGGAAAAATAAAAATACTGCCACCATCAACTATAATTTTAGATCCGTCTCCAGAACACTTCACCTGAAAAAAAAAAAAGGTTTTAAAACTATGATTTGCATGTTAAGATTAAAAAAAGAACACACTGAGGCAATCGTGCTGGGTGCTTGTGTCACCCCTCTGAAGTTAGTGAGACTGAACATGCTAGAGTCTTAGAAAGTGCAGCTGAGCACTTGCAAATCCAGCTGAAATAAATGGCAGCTGAGGCTAATCGCTTTGAGATACCAGGCTTTTAACCTTTAACACACACAGGTCCTGTTTAGCAATGGCATTAATTTCAACAATTCTGAAAAAAATGGCCACAGAACAAACATTACGTATTTCTGAGGCTTAATGAATCAACAACAAGAAGGTCAGTTCTCAATTCCAAATTACACTTTAAAAGGGGAGAAAATTATGGTTGATTCACTTGAATAAAAACGAAGAAAATTATAAAATGATTGAAGGTGCCCAGCCCTGTTTGAGCTGTCCAGACTGCTGCTTTCATTTGAAGCAACATTGCTGGTTTTGAACTTGCACCCTTTAAAAACCAGGAGAGCAAAGAAATTGAATTAAGTTGTGCCTCTGGGATGTGAGATAAGTTCAGAATGTTTTTTCAAATAACACATTAGCTCCACAGCTCTGTTATAAAACTAAATGATGGATAACTTGTTTTGATGTTGTAACACATGGTCCCCGCTCTTCAGAGATGTCTGTACACCGCTTTGTGCACGAGTCATCTTACTGAACTTACCAGGGCTATTCACATGCTTGACATTAAGCATGTATGCAAATCTTTGCAAGACTGGAACCTAACGTGATTATAATAAGCCACTTCCAGTGTGAATCTAAGAGTATAAAGTTTCAAAACTGAGATCAAAATGAAAGACTTTACAAAAATGTGTCGTAATAAAAAGAACAAAGGACACCAGAAGTGCTAGGAGAAAAATGTAACACCCACTGTTAAAATTAAGTTCTTGCATAAGGGAAAATGAGATAGTGAAATCGCTTATCAGTTATTTAAATGATTTTACGGTTTAACTGTCTTCCCAACACTCAACTCAGAAGCACAAACACCTATAAATATTTTTTTTTCAATCCTTCATGGACAGGACCATGCTGTTGCATGTTGTTCTTTCAGGGTGAGGCGAGATCCTGAGAGATGGTACAGAAAATCTTTGATAGGTTATTTTTTTTATGCAGGATGAGAACAGAATATATTATTACTTATTTTTGAGTTCAGATACATTAACAGTAGGTTCTTTAAAAAGTATACGCAGAAAGGAGTAGGTAGAGGTTGGCATGTAAGCCTGTTCAGCAGTAACGTGTTTTTCGATGCTTTAAGGCTTCAGGAAGATGAGGTCCCACCCCAGCACTCTGCAATGGACTTGTCATAGACCAGCTGCTTGTTAATATACATTAAGAGACAAAAGATCTCTAGTTGGACAGTAAATGAGGGAAAAATAGCATGCTTTTTTTTTTTTTTCCTTTTGAAAACAATTCATTTAATTCTGTAAATTCAGGTGGTAATATTACACAATACCCTGCACAATCTCGGAACACCATCTCGGTGGAAGGTGGAGCGTGCATATGCCTGAGTATGCGGTATGCTCTATAAAAAGTAAGTGTAGGAGCCTCTGTAGTTCCTATCCCACCACTTCGCTCAGCTGCAAGTGTAACTTCTTCCTCGCTGGCTCCTCGCCCGCTGTCCCTCACCCATCACACCTCTGCGCGCTGGGAAGCCCATCTGGACCTGTAGGATCAGGCTAAAGAATAAATATGAGATATTCCCATTCCCATAGCTCGGTGGTTGTTGCCCGTTGGGCTAGCGGCGCAGAGACAAGGCCGAGGGGTCCCTGGGGGTCAGGACCCCAGCCCTCCTGCAAATAAAGCGGGTGCAGGATGCAGGCACCCCAACGCACCTGGGGCTGGAAGCCAGCCCGTTCACCCCGAGCGGCCGGGGGGCTAAGGACGGGACCCCCACGGGTGCACCCCAACCCCGCGGAATGGGGGGCCCGCAGCTAGAAGCAGACCCCCGCCGGGCACGTGGCGCGCCCCCCCCAGCCACGAGGGACCCCCCAACCCACACCGCACCCCCCCCCCCGCCGTCACCCCGCAGCCCCCGGGGCCTCCCGCTCCGCTCGGCTCGGCCCGGGGGTGGGAAGGGACCGGGGAGGGGCGGGCGGTCCCTGCCCGCGGGGGGGAGCGAAGCGCGGCAGCCCCCTCCCCCGCCTGCCCGCTGGCTGCCGCCTCTCCTCGCCGCTCGGCCGGGCTCCGCCGCCGCCACCGCCGCCTCCATCTTGTGCGTGTGTCCCCTGCTCCCCCCCCCCCCCCGCCCCCTTCGCCTCCACACAGCACCGAGAGCGGCGGGGGGGGGGGCCCGGGGGGAGGTGAGGGTGGTGGGGGGCGAAGCGGCACCGGGGCCGGAGCGGCAGCGGCGGGAGCAGCGGCGGCAGCGGCATGAGGAGGCGGCGCTGAGGAGGCGGCGGTAGCCGGAGCGGACGGAGCCGACATCTTGTGCCCTCCCCTCCCGCCGCCGGCTGGGTGAGCCCGTCCGCCCCAGGGGGGAGGGGAGGGGGAGGCGGAGAGGATTTAAAAAAAAAAAAAGAAAAAAAAAATCCCCAAACCCTGAAAACAACAACAACAAAAAAACAACAACAACAACAAAAAACAACCCAAAAGGAGGCGGCAGCAACGGTGGAGAGCGCCGCGGCGGCGGCGCCTGAGGCGGCCAGGTAAAGCGCTGCGCGGGAGGCCGCGACACCCTTCCCTCAGGGGGTCTCTCCTCCCTCACACACCCCCGCGCCGGGGTCGCGGGAAGGTGACCGGGCGGGAGGGAAGGAGCCGGGGCAGCCCGGTGCACCGCAGCCTGCGGGCCTTCCCCGCGGCCCTGCTCGGTGCCGGTGCGGCGGGAGCGGCCCGCGACCCCTCGCCGCGGAGGGGGCGGCGGCGGCGAGCGGCTGCGGAGGGGGAACGGGCAGCGCCGTGTCAACCGGGCCCCCCCCTTGCCGCCATCTTGGGGCCCCCCCTCCGCGGCGCCCGTGGGGGCCCCGCCCACCTTCTCCCACGCTATTGGCCCAGGCGGGGCCGAGAGCACCCCGCGGTAGACCCGCAAAGCCTCGCGTTGCTATTGGTGGTGGGGCTGGGATGGGCGGCGGCGATAGCCAATAGCCGCGTGGCGCTGCCTGCGCGCTCTCTCGCTCTGCGCCGCCCTAGTCCCTCTCTCCTTGGGGACTCTTTTCGCGCCCCGGGGCGGTGGGCTCGCCTGGCAGGGCCAGGTGCTGAGGGCCGCCGTGCCTTCCCCACGCCCCCGGGGGTGGCTTTATTTCTGTCCAGGTCCCTGCTATGTCTTGACCCAGATCGCTGGCTGCTACTGGGGGTCCCTGCAGGGACTATGTGGCTCTTGCTGCACAGGGGAGCTCCTGAGAGGAGCTCCCGGCTGGCATCTGTCACAGCTCATGGCGTGCCACGGTCCCCTCAGAGCGCTGCTGAGGCCGGGCACAGCTCATGATGTGCCACGGTCCCCTCAGAGCGCTGCTGAGGCCGGGCACAGCTCATGACGTGCCATGGTCCCCTCAGAGCGCTGCTGAGGCCGGGCACAGCTCATGACGTGCCATGGTCCCCTCAGAGCGCTGCTGAGGCCGGGCACAGCTCATGACGTGCCATGGTCCCCTCAGAGCGCTGCTGAGGCCGGGCACAGCTCATGACGTGCCATGGTCCCCTCAGAGCGCTGCTGAGGCTGAGCACAGCTCATGACGTGCCATGGTCCCCTCAGAGCGCTGCTGAGGCTGAGCACAGCTCATGATGTGCCACGGTCCCCTCAGAGCGCTGCTGAGGCCGGGCACAGCTCATGGCACACACCACCTCTTGCTGAGCCCAGGCTTTACCTTAAACTTCCTCCGCAGCCCGACATGACGCCTCGACCCTCCCGCTCCAGAGGGAGGTCCTCTCCCATGGCTTGGGGCATCCCCCGTCAGCTCGGCTTGGTTACAGGAGTGCCAGGGGGTCGGTAAGGGTCTCCGCATCGATCTCTGCATCGCAGGGACAGGCAGCTCGGAGCACAGACGCGCTTCATTGTAGGTGTCATCGCAGGCGTGAGGAGTGTAAACCCTCGTCGGGCACACGAGGGGAATATGGGCCCATGGCAAGCACAGATGCGGTGGGAACGTGGAGGGACATCGGTGAGGGCAGCAGTTTTGTTGGTTGGCAGAACAAAGGTGGAAAGGGGGCTGTGACTGTTCCAGGCTGTTTCTTTCCTCTGGCATCCATTGCTTTTATTTTATGGATGCGTTTCTTAAATAGCTCCGTAGGCATCTGTTCCTCGCTGTGCAGGAATGGGATTTAAATCCCAGCAAACAGCAACAGGTGGCTGCGAGCGTGGGACAGGGACGTGAGGGTACGTCTCCAGACCTTGTGGTTGATGTTCCAAAGCTTGGTAACATCAAACCCCAGCCTGTTTGGGGCTGTATGAGCTGAAGCCACTGCCAATAATCACGGCGCTCCGGTGGAACAAGAACCACATTGTTCCCATCTGCTGCTGCCCACCAAGGTCCAGGTGACCTCCTCCTTGCTGCATATCACTGAAGTTCTTCATCGCTGAGCGACGTAGCTCTTCACTGGGATCCCCAAGCCATGCTGGAAGGGGCCAGGAAACTCCCCCAGCAGCCTTGAGCTCCAGCCTTGTGTCCTCTGCAGGTCAGCAAAGAAACCTGGTGCTGGAAGGAAAATCTTTGGTTGTTCAGCGTGGGAAGGCTGGAAAGAAGGACTGCCATGGGAGGGAGGGGTGGGAAGGAGACTGAGGTCTTTGGTGGTGTAGAGGGTGCCTCTGACCCTTGGAAATGGCCAGCGCAGCATTGCATGGGTGTAAATAAAATGTTTAGCCTGCCCCTTAGAGGATCTGCTTCTGCTGTTTTTTTTGGGTTGCGTGCATAATAGGGGCCTCTATTGTCATGTTGTTCAATATGTGGATCTCTCAGGTTTTTTTCAGTGGCACTTTTGATCCCTTTGTAGTGAATTTAAGTCTCCTGATGTCGAGCTTGGTTTTTTAGTCGCCTTGTGCAGCCCCCCAGGCATCTCTGGCCCACAGACATGAAAGCTGCTGCTCAGGAGAATTGAACCACTCCGGAGCAAACTCCTGGGGTAGAATTAAGTTCATCCCCAGTGGCTTTGTGCATTGTAGCCACGTTGTTTGCTCATTTGTGCTCTCTAGGAACCTCACCCCCTGCTCCTGGCGCAATACCCAGCGGAACTGGATGATGGGAGGTTTTTGGAAAGCCTTGAGCAGGCTGTGGTGACGGCGAGAGGGTGACTGACTGAACTTTCTGCTTTCACATCAGCAACCTTTGTCCATGGTGGGACAAAGAATCAGCATGGGCTGAAATAGCAGTTAACCCCACTGAAGTCAAGTCTTTTTAGCGTTACAGCATGCGTGGGTGCTGTTTGCAGAGGGATTCTTTGTTATCCGTGGCTGGGAGGTGTTTTCAAGTGTGCCAAGAAGATAAAAACATTCCTAGATTGCCGCTTAGAACTTTCTGTTGTTGCAGACAAGGTTGCAATGTTCAGCTCAGTGTGTCCCAGTTCATTTCATCGGTGCTTTCAAGGTATTTTGGAGGTGGGTAGCTGTGTCTCTCCTAATAACCAGGTGCATGTCTTATCCCAGGCACTCAGCTCTTGCTGGCAGCAATTTCCACGCCGTTTTTAGATGCTTCTACATAGCGCTAAGTAATTGTGTGTTTTACAGATGGGTTGTTTTATGGCAGTCGATTGCTGCAATGGAAAACCCACTTTGGGTAATTTCTTTAGACAATATACTGATTGTTTCAGCACCATTTTTCAACAGGTAAAGTAACCCTTCCTTCAGGTGCTTGTTTTGCTGCAGATGGCTCGTCCCTCAGCACTCCCAGCAGTTGGCTAGTGCTTCATTTTTCCTGAACACAATACTAATTATGTGTGGTCAGCTCATGCTAATTACTTTATTCTCCAATATCTTTTTGCTCATATATCTTTTTGCCTCCGGTTTCTTCATTGCTCGTACCTGCCTGAGTTGTAAGAGAGCTGCTTGCCAGCAAGATTTTCTAGGTTTTTCATTTGATGATCAAATTGCTTTTATACCCTTATTTTAAAATCCTTTTTTCCTGCTGATTGAAGCCCTTGGGGCTCAGCTGGGACAAGTGGAGCTGGGTGTCTGCAGTCTGCTGATCAAGTGGCTGATGAGAGTTTTAAGGCAAAGGTCCTGAAATTTGTGGTACCTATATTTGCAGGTGGAAATTGTCATCTCTTATTTTGCATCTGAAATTAAACTGTGCCTGCAGGCTCCATCGATGTGGGTGTGTGTACTGAAAGTGGTACCTGTAGCTTCTTTCTGTGGATGCAAAAGAGAGTTTGGAAACTTTTCTTAAAGCCTGTTTTGTTTCTTAGGACACGTGTGTCACGGCTTAATCTCGTGGTTCACAGAACTGGTACTTTTTTCAGGAAAAAGTGTTGCTCCTGGAATCGTTACTTCTTTCTGGAATAAGCGTGGGGCTTCTTGTAGGTCCTGGTCCTGCGAGGTGCTGATTGCTTTGACTCACATGATTGAGGGTTTCTGAGCCATGTCCTTCACAGAGCAGAAATAATGCAATGGCTAAGTACAAATTATGGGTTTGTACTATGTTTTCTTGTCTGCGGGTCCCACAGAAAGGGGCTGGAAGTGTGGTTTGCTCTAAATAAGGGTGAGTTGCTGCTTCAGGCCTCTGTGTAGCAACAGATAAGCTCTGGGCTGGCTTATCTTCTCGGGGAGATTTTACATTTGCTTTTCTTTGTCTCCTCTCCAGCGTGTTTCAGCCTCAGCCCATTTCTTCCCATAACTCATGTTCCCATCCCGACACTGCCCTTCTCGCTTGTATTACTCACTTGGCTTCCTCTCTGCTTTCCCTCTTCGCTGCCTCCCTCCTTCACCCTCAGATCGCCTGGCTCCTGCCGCCATGTCTCCATCCTCCCCCAGGTCATCTCTCCGGCTCCAGGCTTCTTCTCCGCTCCCCCTTGACAGGCACCTCCTTAATGCCAGGAGCTGACTCTCAAATAATTATCTGGGTTGCTGATTAGCAGTTTGCGAGGGCAGAGCTGGCTTGGGTTTTTTGTTAAGGCTGGAGCAAATACCATTGCACAGTTCCTGGTGCGGTCTAGGAGCTGTCTTGCAGCTTTCCTGCTCAATCCCCTGTGGATCCTCCGTGCAGAACCAGCTCAGGTCTGTGAACGTGGGTTGTGGCTCCAGAGGGACTAACGCTGAGCCAGAGCTATCGAGTCTGTCTGGATCCGTGCTGCTTGTTCCTGTGCTCATTCCCTTTCACTTCCTCATGGATCCCACCAAAGAGCAGAAGGGATGCACATCTAGCTGCGTTGCTCTGTTCATCCTCTGGTTCTGTTTGGGCTTTTGTGACCCATTTTGCGTGTTGGGAAGGACACAGTCCATCCAGTGCACTGTCTGGAGAGGGCTGTAAGGAACAGCTACATCTGTGAGAGAAGGGAAAGCAAAGCTGGAGGGTGATTTTTCACTATGGGACCTTCTGCATCCACAGTGTGGGAAAGGAAGAATGGTGGCAGCCCTGAGGTGGGAAACTTGGAGGAGCAAGCAGTCTCCTGGACTGAGGGAGCACTGCTAGTTTTCTCATATGGAGCTCAGCAACAAAAGAAAATTGGGAACTGCTTTCATAGGACAGGAACAGTGCTTTCCTTTCCACCTGGAAAACATCCAGCACATTTTGTGTGCTATTGGGGATATAAAAGAAAAGCCACAGAGGCAAAAGAACAGAGGAGAACTCCTTGGGTGGTGTGGACTTAGTATGTGAACGGTGCAAGCAGATGTGTTAAGTACTGTTTGAATTTCAGAGGATCTGAACGGTTTGCTGAGCTGAACGCACAGCAGAGTGTTGGGATGCTATGCTGTAAAATTAATTTGAGCTCTTCTCATCTGGCGCTATGGGGGTCTGTACATGTCCTGACATGTAGATGGAGATGGTTGGAGGGTGCTGTGCGTTGCTCTGACACACATTACAAGAAGTGGTTGATATATCCATTACCTGCTTGTATCTAAGGCGGTGTAAAGTGTCAGCAAGCCTGAAACTGCTGGAGTCTCTAGTAGAAATGTTGCTTTGTTGAAACACCGAGTGAGTTTTTGAATCTGTGCTGCTCCTTGCTTGTCTCCTGGGCTTATGCTATCCTCTGTCCTGTTTTGGTACAGGGTCTCTGAACTGCAGCGATGAGGAAGCCTCGGAGGAGGTCCCGGCAGAACTTGGAGGGGAGGCGCTCTCCCTCGCCCTACAGCCTCAAGTGCTCACCGACTCGGGAGACACTGACTTATGCTCAGGCCCAGCGGATCGTGGAGGTAGACATCGATGGGCGGCTTCATCGCATCAGCATCTACGATCCCTTAAAAATCATCACGGAGGACGAGCTGACAGCCCAGGACATCACAGAGTGCAACAGCAACAAGGAAAACAGCGAGCAGCCCCTTTTCCCTTCCAAATCTAAGAAAACACCTTCCAAAGGCAAGAAGAAGGAGTCCTGCTCCAAACATGCACCAGGGACATCTTTACACTTACCCCAGCCCAACTTCCGTGTGGTGGACTCCTTCAGCCAGCCAGACGCCCCTCCTCTCCCTGCTGCCTACTACCGGTACATTGAAAAGCCTCCCGAGGACCTTGATGTAGAGGTGGAGTATGACATGGATGAGGAGGATCTGGCGTGGCTGGACATGATCAACGAGAAGAGAAGGGACGATGGTTATGGGACAGTTTCCCCAGACACTTTTGAGCTGCTGGTGGATCGGTTGGAAAAGGAGTCGTACCTTGAGAGCCGCAACAATGGGGCTCAGCAGTCCCTCGTCGATGAGGACGCCTTCTGCTGCGTCTGCATGGACGATGAGTGTCACAACAGCAACGTCATCCTGTTCTGTGATATCTGCAATCTGGCCGTGCACCAGGAGTGTTATGGCGTGCCCTATATCCCCGAGGGGCAGTGGCTTTGCCGCTGCTGCTTACAGTCCCCTTCTCGCCCTGTGGATTGTGTCCTTTGCCCAAACAAAGGTGGAGCCTTCAAGCAGACTAGCGATGGCCGCTGGGCTCACGTGGTTTGTGCCATCTGGATCCCCGAGGTCTGCTTTGCAAACACTGTGTTCCTGGAGCCCATTGAAGGGATAAATAACATCCCCCCGGCTCGGTGGAAGCTCACATGCTGTATCTGCAAGCAGAAGGGCATGGGAGCTGCCATCCAGTGCCACAAGATGAACTGTTACACTGCCTTCCACGTCACCTGTGCCCAGCGGGCTGGTCTCTTCATGAAGATCGAACCCATGAGGGAGACCAGCATCAACGGCACGACGTTCACCGTGCGCAAGACTGCCTATTGTGAGAGTCATTCCCCGCCTGGGATGGTGAAAAAAGGGTCTTCAGCTGCTAGCGGCGGGGGGCAGGAGGACACTGTGAAGGAGCAGGGAGAGGAGGAAGCCGATTCTGGCCCTCCCAAAGGGTCTCTGAAAAAGAACCGAGTGAAATTGAAGCAGAAGATCAAAAAGAAGCCTGGTGGTGTGACCAACGGGCATTCGTCTGTGCCCATGGTGACCGTTGCACAAATCCCCTCTTACAGGTGAGTGTTGCAAGTTTGGGGAAGGAGCTGGACAGCTGGAGCTGGACAGGGTCTTTTCTGAGGACTCGGTCCCTCTTGGGGGACCCTTCCAAGGTCCTCCCTTGGAAACACTGAATCTTCAGTCAAGACCTAGCAATAACTGTGTTCAGAGTCATTCCTGACCAGTGTTCTTCCGTGGGAGTGTCGCTGGTGCATGGTGGTTCCCTGCTTTGCCGAGCAGCCACCCCAAACTGTTGTGTAACGCAGAACCCATGGTGGTCCCTAACCCCTAACAGCAAACACCCACCGAGCACCTGAATTCAGACAGATGGCTGTGAAGGTGTTTTTCAAATACTTCAGGCATTGCAGGTTGGCAGACAGATAGGGGTCATCCCAGTATTACATATTTTTTTTAATCTCCTCATTTCATAGTTTCTTAATTCCTCCTTTTATTACGCAGCATGTCAAACCTGTCCATATTGCAAGCAGCTTTGAATTTGGCTGGGTTGGTTTTTTTTTCTCCCAGCTCTCTCTCATGCAGAACTAGGTAGTGCTGAATTTTTGTTCGGTGCCTTAGGAAGTGTAATGGTGCGTCGCTGGTATTTTAACAGATAAAGCTCTGGAGAACTGCTGATAAGGCACTGCATATAATCTAATGAATGGTTCGAAAAGGTTGGAATAGGTGAGATATTATTCTTGGACTCCTGCCAAGTTAGTTTCCCGGGCTCCAGCTTACTAACACCAGGCTTAATTGACCCCCAGGAAAGTTCTTGACACTGAAAGTAGTTTTGAAATTAAGGCTTGGAGGCAAGTAGGCGATTGCGTACTTTGACCGTGCTGTGCCAAGTGCTTGGTGAGAACCTCCAGCTGAGCTGCTACTAACGTAGGGATATATTGGGAAAATTAGGCACGTGTGACTTCACGGTGGGGAGATCCCACATTGTACCAGTTGCATGTGTAGTTCAGAGGGTGCATTGACACGACACTGCAGAGCTTCGTCGGGAAACCTGATGGTATCACAGGGTCCGCAGAGTCACGATTGCTTTGCGGTTGGCTCCCTGACACCTCTTTGCTTCCTTCAGGTTGAACAAAATCTGCAGTGGCCTCCCCCTCCAGAGGAAGAACCAGTTCATGCAGAGGCTCCACAACTACTGGCTGCTGAAGCGGCAGGCGAGGAACGGGGTGCCGCTGATCCGGCGCCTGCACTCGCACCTCCAGTCCCAGAGGACCGCGGAGCAGGTACTGGTCCCCAGCTGAACCTGTGTGGGAGGATGGAGAGCTTGTATTCCAGGGGGAGATGCGCTTGATGCATGGCTGGGAAGGGGAATGAGGGTGGAAGGACCAGAGGGTGACCAGATTTAAGTCTCTTTTGGTCTCCTCTTGGTACGCTCATGCGTGAAGAGCTGCGTTAGCATATCAGTGGGATATCCCTTGTGCTAGAATTGCTGTGGATGAAGCAGCTGGTAAGAGTTTTTCCCCTGAGTCAGGAGACCCAAAATTGTGCAAGGGTGTGATGGGCCCTTGGTGCACTGATCTCTTAGATGCATCATAAACCCACGTTCCTCACGAGTGATTAAAGATCCCCTCCCCAACAGAATGGGTGTTAGCTCCAGAGTCCTGGCCATCTTCCAGTTTGGGTCATTCTCCCTGCAGCTTCAATTTCTGACCCTCCCATGCAGATTCATATGGAAGTTTAGACATAATCACCAGCTCTGGACTCCTTTGCTTCCTCCTCTGAGCTGGCATCCAGAGTCACTCGATCTCGATGCTGTTAAACAGTACTGCTTTTGGCACGAGAAGTAGTTGGTGAAGCAATCAAGCAGTCGGACTCTACCCTCCAACATAGCCTGTCAGCAGGTGGTGTGCGTGCACGTATATTTTTAATGTAGTTGGAGGAATTTATAGGCTTTCGGTTTGTGTGAAGACTGCTCTGGGTGATTAATAAAAAAAATACTTCCCGCTCATCGGTCTGGAGCTTGGGGAAGCACAGCATTTCCTTCACGTACTAAGTTGGCATTTACCAGAAGTAAGTTCTTGAAAACCAATGTCCTATCAATATAAACCATCAAGATCTTGTGAAGCAATTGTCCTCTCTTGGCAATCATGCAAAAGTGTGTACACTTCAGGTATATCCTCCAAACCGTGTAAAAAGCTACAGATTTAGGAGAGGAAGGATGATTGCATTGCGAAGCCACTGAACTGTGCCTTGAAAGGTGTGAGCTCATCTCCCCGCAGTGGCTGCTCCTCTGTTTTGGTAAATCTCTTTCCGTGACACTCTTATTGGTTACAAAGAGGGTAACAACAGCGCTTTTCTCCCATGCTTTCGCTCGCCTTGCCTTTATACTGCAAATGCTTTGGGCCGCCTCTTCAATGCACAGCAGCCAACAGAAAAATTTCCAGGCTCTGTAATGAACTTGGATATAAAAGCAGGGAGGGAGTGAAGGAGCATGCACTGAGGTGTGTTCCCAGGGTGTAGCTACAGCACAATTTAGTCCTAACTTCACAAATAACGTGAAATCCTGAAAGGCTGGTGTTGTGTTTGTGAGACAGCTAAGTGCTGAGGAAGGAGGGGAAGTAGCCTGAGCAAGAGACAAGTAGACAGGAGGAAGATTATCAGAGCTATTTGCCAGAGACGCTGAGACGGGGGGGGAAGCCACTCGTGTGTTTCATCTCACCCCACTGCTGTGTCTTACAGAAGGAGCAGGATGAGAAGACCAGTGCCGTGAAGGAAGAGCTGAAGTACTGGCAGAAACTGCGGCATGACTTGGAGCGGGCACGGCTGCTCATCGAGCTGATCCGTAAGAGGGAAAAACTCAAACGGGAGCAGGTAGGGAGTTCTGGCTTTGAGTTGCTGCACTTGGCTTCGGTCCCGTGCAAGCTCTCTGTGCTGCAGGAGGCAGAAGCAGTTTTTCTTGAGT
Source organism: Falco biarmicus (assembly GCF_023638135.1). NCBI lineage: Eukaryota > Metazoa > Chordata > Aves > Falconiformes > Falconidae > Falco > Falco biarmicus. The sequence goes on along the minus strand of NC_079303.1, from coordinate 2,424,049 downwards.
TTTGTCGCCTTTCCATAGAGTCTGACTGTTGGATGGACTCTCCTTTCATTACTCAGAACCAGGATTGGGCTGCAGGGTGCTGGGAAGATGTATTTGCATAACTGGTAGCAAAACTGATTCCTGCCCTGCAGCACCCCTTCTGTTTCTGGGCATGGACTGGGTGTTTTGCAGAGTAGAAATTAGATCTCCTTTAATGATTATTTCAGGAGTTTGATAACACCTACTCCAAAAAGACATCTAAATAGGAGTTCTGCTCTTCATTTCTAAAGCTGAAAATTCCTGGTTTTCCCTCTAAGTACTTTTTTTTAGAAGAAAAAGCTTTACGATGGAGACCATTTACTAAATTTTCCAATTTCCATTTTGATCTGTGTGCAGTTCTCCAAAGTTGCACCAGCTGAGGTTGCTTCCCCTGCTTGCTAGCTTTGTCTCTTGAGGGTCTTTGCGTGCTGTACCTGGTTTGTCACTGCAGCCACAACTGTGCTGTCTGGCATGAGTATCTTCAAGGCCAGCTTCATGAAAGACTCGCCCTGCATAGAGTGAGCAGGTACATGTGGCCTCAGGCATTCCCTGGGTGTTCTCAGGCTGGCTGCAGGAAGCCAGGCAGAGGGAAAGCGGCATCCTCTGTGATCGCAGCTCCTCTGTGCAAGCTGGTTTTTTGTGGCCAGAAACTGCCCACAGCTTTTCTGGAGTCCTTTTGATGCCAGCACTGGTTCATTTGCTGCGTTGTCCTTGATTTACAGCAGTTGCTCAGACCTGCTTGCTGTGTGGACATATTTTAGATAGGAGGATAAAAAAAAAAATCACTCTTGGGCTTTGTTTGCTTTTGGTATCTTGATATATCCCTATCACAGTTGGCTAAATCCATAAAAGCTTGTTAAAACAATGATGTGCTTTATGAAAGGATAAGATATCACGGAAGAGTGTATCTAGTTGGAGCTCTATCCTAGTCCAGCTTTTAGGTGAGTGGAGAAGGATGCTCTAGAGTCCTGAATCCTTGTTCGGCTTCTTTCCCGTTTTGTGGGGGAGAGAGTGGTCTTTATATCCATCTTCATTCATTGTCTTATTGATGCTGTCTTGTATTTGATGTGCTAAGCAACAGTTTGCTTTATGTAAACAGACTTGCTTTCCTTTCCTACTGACGTGGTTGCTTTAATGACATAATGAGGGATTATAAGATCAAAGACATTGAAACGTTAAAGGAGAAATAAATACTTCTATTCTGTTTCCAGTCTCCTTTGAATAGAGTTTCATGTGAGAGATCAAACCAGTGCTACAACTTGTTTGCTTGAAATCAGTGTTAGAGACTTCATAAAGGATGTAAGAAACCGTATGAGGAATTTGCAGACATCTAACCACTGTTGTTTGGCTTCTGCCTTGAAGTGTGAGAGCTTATATCTTAAACTTTGTTTATGCTCTCTAGCCTAATTATGGGTGTTGTTCATGTAAACGCCTACATGCTTTTAACTTTTATATAGTGTTGCTAATTGGCATAATAATATCTTGAGGGAGGGAGTCCTACAGGATAATTTACCGGGCATGAATAGCTTCTTCCTGTTTTCATTTTCGGTTGTATTATCTTTTAATTTTCTGTGGTTTCCTCTTGGTTTGGCTTTATGAGATGGGATAAACAGGAGTTCCCCTTACGAGAGGACTGGACTGTGCAGTTAGACTCTGCAAAGTGCTGTCTCACGTGCATCCTGCACATGGAGGGGACAAGGTGTTTCCCAGAAATTCTTCGGCAATGAGTCTACCAGGCTAGTGCTGTGATGACCTGAGATTTCCACCACTGAGTAGAGCTTGGGTGATGATTTGGGAGAAACCGGAGGGAGACGCCACTCCTATGTCCTGTCCTCGATAACTGTGCTCATTTGTGTATTCCCGTTCCCAGGTCAAGGTTCAGCAGGCTGCTCTGGAGCTACAGCTGACCCCTTTCAACGTACTTCTGCGCACAACACTGGACCTGCTGCAGGAGAAGGATGCTGCCCAGATCTTCGCAGAGCCTGTTAACCTGAACGAGGCAAGTCTCTTTCCTAGAGGTGTCTTAACGGGTTGTAGATGAGCTATCGCTGGGCAGAAGCTCATGTGCTGTCATAATCCTGGAAGCACAAACCACCTTGTCCCAAGCTGCTGGTGGAATGTCTCAAAGAGGACTCCCAATGTGGGTATCCTTCCGGGCCAAAAAAGGGTATTGTTTTCTGGAAGCTTCAGCACGTCTCAGACAAGTAATGTTTTGCAGAGCCAGGATGTGTCTGCCTTGACTGGGTGACACAAAAATGACCCGCTGGCGCTGCCCCTTGCTGGTGGAAAGGGCATTAAGAGTGCTTATGATGGATACGCTCTAGTTGGCTAGTAAATGGTTTTTGTAATTGTACAGGTTTTATATGTTTAGGTTCCAGATTACCTGGAATTCATTTCCAACCCAATGGATTTTTCCACCATGAGGCGGAAGCTGGAGTCCCACCTGTACCGAACATTGGATGAGTTTGAGGAAGACTTTAACCTTATAGTTACCAACTGCATGAGGTATAATGCTAAAGACACGATTTTCCACCGAGCAGCTGTCCGGCTCAGAGACCTCGGAGGAGCGATATTGCGTCATGCACGGCGGCAGGCTGAAAACATCGGCTTTGACACTGATGTGGGGATTCACCTGCCTGAGTCGCCCAAAACCGAGGACTTTTACCGCTTTTCTTGGGAGGATGGTGAGTCTTTATTATTAACCTTTTTTTTTTTTACAGGCAGGTCGTAACTGTGTTCTTTGTTCTGAGCATGTCACTCAGCCTGCATGGAAATCACAACCATTGTTCAGCATACAAGAATTTTCCTATCGATGTATTTACATTAGCACATATCTAAGTCCTTTAGAGCCTCAAAGGGCAGGATTTCAGGTGAGTGGGGCACTCTGAGCTAGGTGCAGCTTAGCTCCAGCTCTCCTAGTGCATGTCTGGCTCTGAAGAGCCTTGTAACTGCCCGTGCTGTTTGATTTGTTGGTATTTTACAAGAACAGTGCGAAGGTGGCTGTAGAATCTTTTGCTCTGAGGAAAGCTCATTCATTTCATCGGCAGTTGGCAAGGTACAGAGCAACTGGGTTACGTGGAGCCCTGAGGCCTGGGAGCGGGTGATGTGGGGTTCGGGTACTGGGACCCAGGCAGTCCTAGCTGAGGCTTTCCGTTCACAACATGACCACTTCCATTCCCACAGCCGTCTTGAGATGCAGCCCCAAGGCACTGGTTGAATAACTTGGCTAAACTTAGTACAGGGTACCGCTGCCATCCAGCACGCCGAGCCTGCAGTCTGCTGTCCAGTTCCTAAATGTTGCAGCCTTCTTGGATGCACGTGGACAGTCTGTTAACAAAATTGGTGTTGGTGTAGGATAGCATGTCTCTCAGCTGTCTGCCATGCTCCTGTGGATGCCAGCCCTTCAACAGAGCCAGGAGAATGGCAAACGTGTTTTGTTTTGGCCAGTTCTGTTTGTGGTATGATTTTTGTCATTTAACCTGGCAGTGAAATAGGTTTCTGGCATGGACCTGGACTGTGAGCTGCCTTGGGTGCAGACACATGTCCTTTCACTGTTGCCCCTGGGACAGTAGCAGGAGCTGGAGGGCAGTGCAAATTAATTCAACTGCGCTTTACCCAAAGGAAGGAAGACCGAGCTCCAAGGTCAGCAGTTGCCAAATCCCCAAACTAAAGCAATTGGTTCCTGAATAGCATCAAAGAGAATGAGGCATGGCAGTGGTCCCAAATACTTCTTCAGGAAGCCTTACTCCTTCCCTTCACTGGTTCAATCTCTTTTGATGCAGTGGATAACATCCTCCTGCCGGAGAACCGGGCTCACCTTTCCTTGGAGGCCCAGCTGAAGGAGCTGCTGGAGAAGCTGGACATGGTGAGCACCATGCGGTCCAGTGGTGCCCGGACGCGACGCATCCGGCTCCTGAGACGGGAGATCAACTCCATTCGGCAGAAGCTGGCCCAGCAGCAGAACAAGAGCATGCCCAACGGGGAGCCTGTGCCACGGGAAGAGGGGCCGGATAAAACATCAAGGGGAGGGGACGAGGAAGGGGAGAAAGGTGAGAGGTTTCAGCAGGATTTTAGCTCCAGCTTTCTAGTGCATATCGACAGTCAAGGCTTGCTGTTTCTCCTGTCTGTGGCCCTAGTGAAAGACAGGAACGGCTGTTGTTGGTTTTGGGAATAACTCTTTCTGAAATGTTAGAGCAGATTCTTTATTCCTTTAACAGATGATGGCAAGCCCCCGCACCCTCCAACCCTGGAGCCCACAGGACCCGCACCCTCCCTCTCGGAGCTGGACTCTCTGCAGGACCCTCCAACGCTCAAACCCATCAGTGACAGCAAGTCCTTGAATCAGCTGCAGAAGAGGGTGAGGCCGGACAGGGAGCTCTTTGACAAGAAGGCTCTGCAGCGGGAGAGCCAAGCCTTCCAGCGCCTGCTCAGCGACAATGGCCTGAACGGACTGGCCTTGCCACCTGCGGATACCCCTGCCAGCCCCCCCTTCAGCGGCGTGGGCCGGCGGACATCTGTCCTTTTTAAAAAAGCTAAGAACGGGGTGAAGCTGCAGAGAGGCCTGGACTGCTCCCTGGAGAACGGGGAGGACCACAGGCAGAGCAGGCAGCTGTCACCCTCCCGCCTGGATGGGGAGCGACAAGCTCGGAAGCGGCCCCAGAGCAGGACCTGCAGCGAGAGCGATGGAGAGAAGTCACCCAGGCAGGCAGGGCAGAGAGGTAATTCCTTGGGATCTCTCTTCCTTCTGAACACTTGGAAACTGCGAGATGGGGCTGAGGGAGTGGAAATCCTGGGGCCGAGACATCTGCATCCAAACTACTCACCTGAAACTCATTTTATGCTTGGGGGGAAATACAGTCGCCGTAAGCAGACGTGTGCGACAAAAGCATTGTCTCTTCCACACATTTCTAAAATAGGGCAGACAAAACATGTCCATAATGAGTTTCTGGCAACTTTGTTCAGCTCTAGACGCCTCCGTTTTAGACATTTAAAGGTACCAAGATGAAGCCCAGGGGGTCACAAGTAATTCTTCTCTTTGCCAGTCCGCAGGGCTGCTGTGAGAGAGGGTTTGCCATTTTTTGTTGCGTAAAGCCAACGTGCCCAGCCTCTTCCAGAGCTGTTGAATGGCCTGACTGGAGACTCCAGACTCTCCAGTAAGGGCTGAGAGGTGCTGGCATTCCTGCCCTTGTGGAAGGGTTTGTGTTGGCTCGGCCACTCTTAGGAGTAAGAGTTCCCTGCAGCAGAAATGGTGCAGTTGGTTGGAAGTGTGCAGTGGACCAGTAACACAGCACCCGTGTAAGAAAGATGAGGTGTTAAACATGTGTACCCTCAGTTCTGGAGTTTAAACAAAACTAGTGGGAATACCAAGCAGGTTCCTTTTCAGATTAGATCTGCAAATGAGAATAAGCAGCTGAGATGAAATTTAGAAAGATGCCGGGAACATCCGAGTAACAACAATGTGATTTCTTTTTAGTTGTGTTAACAGCCGTTGTGGGACAGTTCCCATCTGTACTTGACTTAGCCCACACCTCAGATATTATCTTAAAGTTATTTGGCTGTCAGAAGGCTGCTAGCAAATCGAGAGGAGGAGGAAAGCGGATGAATGTGGGCACTGACTTACCAGGACAGGTTAAAGGAAACACATAGACAGTTTCTCCAAAGAGTTGAGGGACTCACCATCGTCATCTACCAGTAATTAAAGCAGAGAGGAATTGCCCACAGTGGATACAGGTCAGAATGAGAGGCTGCAATTAAAAAAGGGAAAATAAAGGCAGGATGCTGGAAAATCACTGATGACTAGGCAGTGACATCTTCCCTCTGCTGAAGCAGCACTGCTGGCTTTTTCCTATGAGTTGCAGCGCTGCTTTTGTGATTCAGCTCCTTCCACTGTCTCAAACACAATTTCTCCTAACTGGAGGGAGTTTCTGGCCTGCCAAGTCTGTGTTACTGCAGGAGCAGGTCAGTGTGATCGGGACTGTTGGAACAGGGTGATTCCCAGAAATGTGCCTCTTGTGGCAGTGCCGTATTTACAGCTCGAAAAAACCACTAGTGGCTTTGGCATGAATTTGCCCATTGTATGGTTGACAGGCTTTCGGTGGGGAACTTGGGGGTGGTGGGTCCCTGGGGGGGGGAAGGCCATGGTCATCTGGCTTCTTCAGCCTGCTCTGGGCTTGGGGATACACTCGGGGCTCGTTCCCTGTCCACCTCTGCCTGTCCCTGGTTGTAGGATCTTGTCTAAACTTGGAGGTGAGCCCAGCTTTCTGTGTAGGTGTCCCTCCAGTGCACGGAGCAGTAAACCTGGCAGTGAAGAGAAGGTTTCCAGCACTGTCAGTATCTGGGGCAAAGAAGTGAAATACTCCGCTTACAGCTACAGTGACATTCGTGCCAGCCAGAGAGGAAGGTGGTGGGAAACCTTCTTCTACCCAGGGGGAATTTGCTTCCTCAGTGTCTGCTCCGTTCACTGGAAAATCTCATTTCCAGAAACCGAAGCAGTGAGTTTTTCCCAGAGCGGTTTTCTTTCAGCAAGGAACCTGTAACCAAATGAGCTCTGGTTTTATATCCCTGCTCCCCAGGGAGGGACCAGCCCGGCAGCCAGGCCTGGGGAGAGGCAGGGAGAAGTCTGTGGCCGTCGGCGTGAAACCTCCATGTCTTTTCCCAACGACAGCTGAAGCCAGATGAGCAGGTGGTTCATTTTCTGGCCTCCAGGCTTCCCTGGCGAGCTAGGTGCTGCGTAAAGCTTTCTTCTACCATCCCTGGGCACTTCTCCACCACTTGCTTCTTCAGAGACAGCCTAATTTTTTGTGTGCTGGGGGTAAAAATACCTTTTATTAGTCCCCGCCTGGTTGCAGCTGAGTCTGGGGATCTCTGTGCAGGATTTCCCCTCTCTGGTTGAAGTATTCAGCATCTTTGTGTCTGTGAGTCGTGGGACAGTGACCCTACCTGAGCCTTGGTAGCATCTTTATGTGTTGCTGCTGCTTCTGCATTCAGCTCTGAGGCCCCCAACATAGGATCTGTTGGAGTAAGTCCAGAGGAGGCCACAAAGATGATAAGAGGGCTGGGACACCTTTCTTAGGGACAGGCTGGGAGAGCTGGGGTTGTTCAGCCTGGAAAAGAGAAGGCTCCGGGGAGACCTTACGGGACCAGTAGGAAAGCTGGAGAGGGACTTGTTACAGGGGCATGTAGCAACAGGACAAGGGGTAACGGTTGTCAACTGAAAGAGAGGAGATTTAAATGAGATATTGGGAAGAAATTCTTTGCTGTGAGGGTGGAGAGGCGCTGGCACAGGGTGCCCAGAGCAGCTGTGGGTGCCCTGGCACAGTTCAAGGCCAGGCTGGACGGGGCTTGGAGCCACCTGGGCTGGTGGCAGCTGTCCCTGCCCCTGGCAGGGTTGTTGAAGCCAGATGATCTTTAAGGTCATGTCCAACTCAAATCATTCCATCATTCTGTGATTCTTTGGGCTGACTCCCGTTTGTCTCCTGGGCAGGAGTGACTAACGGCTTTGCAAAGCACATGGAAAGTGGCTCTGACTCCGAGTGCAGCTCTGGCCTGGGCGGTGGGCTGGTGTTTGAAGCCTGCAGGTAAGTGCCCCCTGTGAAACTGTCCCCTAGAACACCTTGTGTGTCTGAATTAATCTACCTAGTTTTATTCAACTTCTTTGTTTCAAACCCAGCCGAACTGTTAGTTCTTTTGTGCATTCACCCTAAAAGATAAAAGCTGCTGAGGTTCTGTTCTGTCCTCTTAAGCTATAGGTCTCAAAAGCGGTGCGTGATTTTTCAAGCAAATGGCTATCTGTTCCACTTCTGTTCCTCAATGCATACACATCCTCCCTGCTGATGCATACCTCCTTGCGGTTCTTGAGAGCCAAAGCTAGAAAAACCGTGAACTCTAATGTCCAGATCATCACTGCCGGTGAAGCTGAACTTCTGCCACCTACTGAAGTGCTGCTCTCTTCCTCTCAGAGGTTTAAAAGCAGAACTGGGCACTTCAAACAGGACTGAACAGACTTAAAGTAAACATCTGTCATCTTTTGGCCCGATGCAGTAGGCACCTGTGGGTACCATATCGTTTTTCTGGTCTTATCTACCTGTCCAGCCCTCTGAACACTGACTCAAGTAATTTCACAGCCCTTTCACTGCACAGTAAAACCTGTATTATGCCAGAATCACGTTTGTGTGTGTTGAGAGTGACAGGCTGGGGACGTTTGACCTTGATGGGTAAGATCATCCAGAACAGGCAGAAGCAAGGCTTTCTTAGTTGATATTCTTAGTAATATTTTCAGTGCCTTGAACGTGTCGTTGCCCTCTGCTTGTCTTTGGTGACCCTTGGGGTGATGACCTGTCACTTGAGAAATATGTTCAGACATTTAATGCTTCCAATGCAGGTGCTCAGTTAGTCCTGTAAGACTTCAAGCTTGCAATGTCAGTTGGACGCTTGAAATTATAAAGCTCCCCATGCACACCCGTTCTCAGGACTGAAGCTACAGTTTAAAACTGTTAATCAGCTGCATAACAAATTATTCTGCAGCGGGGCTGAATCCCAGGAGCATTTTTCGAATGAAAACTTCACTCTGCTGTGCAGAGTGATCGTAAATGTTAGCTGCCAAAAGAGTTGTATAGTTTTGTAGCTAAGGTTTGATGAGTGTTTCCTTTAGAAATCAGTTTGCAGAAGCTTTTGTGCCCATGATGAGGGGCAAGGCCCTGGATTTAGAGAAGCAATTTTAGTGCCAGGGCTTTTCCCTGTGGCAGGGTGATCCCATCTCCACAGTCAGATGCTGGGCAGCCTGAGAGAAGCACGTGGTGCCCCGATAAATTAATCTCTTAGCACATGCTGAGCCCCTTGGAGGCATAGGACCTCCAGCTCTTCTCTGGGATGGGACACCCACCCACCTCTTCATCTCTCCCCTCTCCTCTGGGCTGTGTGCCCAGATCTTCAGGTCAGTCATTGCCTCTTCTGTAAGCTGGATCCCACCATGACCTCCGTGCAGATCTCACAAGAAGCTCTTGCAATCAGCTCTCATAAAGCAAGGAGCTGCGTCAAAGGGAACAAAAAGGAGGGACCTGAATTCGAGCATAGTTGCAGTGTCATTTAAATGAGGGCCCTTGCGTCATGCAGAAATCCTTTGTGGGGAGAGGATGCTGTCAGAACAGGACCAGGAGCCAAAAGTTCCCTTTCAAACCATGTCTTGTCTGTATGGCCCCACCATGCTTGCCTCTGTTTCCCCACCTGTCGGTGAGGGAGACAAATCTGAATTCACAGGGGAGCGTGGGGATTTGTTAGTTGATGTTTGTATAGTACTTTGAAGATGAAAAGTGTGATCTAAGTGCTTATTACAATAATTGCAAGCAATTCACAGAGCAAAAATTACATTAGAGCTGTGTGACACCCACAAAACAAGGAATTAAAACCAAGCTGATGTCTCATGGATAACTTGTACAATTATTCTATTTAGGAACAGCTCTGTTTACTGCTTTTTCCCCAGTCTTTCTTTTTGAGCGCCAAATTCACTCAGAATGGGTTGCTTATTAGAAAATCATAAAAGAAAAAAAAAAATAATTACAGTAAGTGAAAAAATGCGATTGCTTGAGGTGGAGATAGTCCATTTTCTGAAATGTTTGTACTAGTGAGGTGAAAGGACATTCAGGACGTGGGCTGATAAGAGTGCAGTTGTACATGTATTGGAGTGGTGCTGGGGGGCTGCTCTGTCATCTCTGAAGTCCGTGCACAACTGGGTGAGCTCAGGCAGGCTCCAGGCGTCGCCGCGTCAGCTCGGCGGTGTGAAGCCTTTGCTGAATTTCCTCCTCATGTTCATAGCTCCGTTTCTGTTGGGCCCCTTTCATCACTCATGGCAAAGCCGGGATGATGTCCAGCGTACTTGCACCAGAAGAGGTGTGTTGGTGACATCTTGCTCAAGTATTCGGTGTTCTTTTCATGTCAGTGATGCCCCAGTACAGTAATTTTCCAGTATTTTAAACAGAGCTGGGGAATCCATTTACTGGGCTTTGTGTTCAGGGGTCACCTGTTTTCTCCTATCTTTCTACCAGTGGTTTGATGCCTCCCAAGCGAAGTCGAGGGAAGCCAGCTCTTTCTCGGGTGCCCTTCTTGGAAGGTGTGAACGGAGACTCTGATTACAGCAGCTCAGGTGAGAATGGCTGCACAGCACGCCCTGCTGCGGTCCCACCGCGCCGTAGGGCTGGCAGCCTCTGGACCGGGGGTCGCAGGTCTCCACGTGTGCCAGGAACCAGTCCTGCACGAGCTACCCAGGTTGTACAACCAGGCTGCTGACACCTGGGCATTATTAACTTGCTTTGTTACAAATTTCGGTTAGTGCATTAAAGGTTTTTCCTGCTTTCGCTTTTGCTGATTGCCTGTGCTCTGTGTTCTCCTCAGGTGGGTGCTTTCCGTAGGTCTGGTGTGTGTAATATGCCTGGCACTGTCTTCTCCTGGTTTGGGACTAGTTCTCTTTCATGATGCTGCGATATAAACAGTAAATCATAATTATAGGAGGGGTTTCTCTGGAGATGACTTCGTAGCTGTTCCTTCTTGTGTTGCTATCATTGCTTTCAAGGTCTGTGTCTTGTTTTTGTCAAGTTGTCGTTGTCAGACCGTGCTATACATCTGTAAAACTGCGCCACGCTCCTCTAATACCACCCAAGGCACTACGCCACTCTTCCAGCGCTCACACGACCAGACTCTTGTCTTACAGTCTATCAATGACAGAGTTATTGCAGGTTTATACTGAAATCAGAATTCAGCTTTGACTCCCTGGCACGCCTGTGCCCTGTACGGCTCCTGGCTCCCTGGGAACCGTTATTATCCTGGACCCTGTGCGCTCAGCAATCCACTCTGGAAATAAACTTACGGAGCGGGGCTAGTACCGGCAGAATTAGACTCAGTGGGACAATTCTGTGGTTTTGTACCTAATTTCATTAATGGAGGAATACATCTGGAATGCAATAGTGGAGGAGCACATCAGGTCGTCTTGGCAGGGTGCTCATTTGGGTTGTGCTCTGCATTTTCTAGATGCAGTTTGACTTCTGGTAAAGGCAGTGTTTGACCATCCCCCCCCCCAGAGCAAACACTACTTGCTGTAAAATTCACATTAACGAAGACGACTCCTTTTTGGGGACCAGGAGCTGGCAGATTAGTTATTCATGTCTGGAATGGATCTTTTGCAATACTTCTGACATCAGTTTGAAAAAAAATTCATAGCTAATAGGCTTCTGTCAGCTAGAACCAGGCACTTCCTGCAGAGATCAAATAGCCCCAAGGTATCTGGCATCAGAATAGTCTAGATATCTGTATTTAGGAGGAATAAAAAGGAGCTCTCTGAACACTGGTCCAAATTAATCTCAGGTAAAGCTTCATCAACGCCATTGAGGGTGGATTTGGCTTGGTGGAGCCTAATGGACCAAATTCATCGCTTGTATACCCATTTGATTTCAGCGATATAGCAGCTATTCACTCCAGAGCTGAATTTGATTGCTATTTCCATATTGAAGAGTTCATGTGAAGCTATGTGCATGCACAGACTTAGACTCATGATTTAGGAGACTGTGGCTTTGTCTTAACGTGGAACATTACTGTAGTGACAGAGGATAAAGAAGGCTGGACATTCACCATGGCCAGGCTGGGTCTCACTGCACATTAAATTTTATCCTAAACTTAATGGAGATGAGATGTGTGTCTTACCACCTCTGGTTTGGCTACCCAGTGCCTATAGGGACAAATGATAAGTGGCTTTCCATTTTCCTCTAGTTCTTGATGAAGAGAAATGGTTTGGAATTACGCATATGTGCATGCAGTGATGATTAAATGTGTGCTCTTGCGTGACGAATAGCTGAACGATAGGTTTATTATGAAAAAAAGGTGAAATTCCAGCTTTCTGCTTGCTGCGGAAGCCAATAGGTTGAAAAATTAAAACAGAAACCTTGTCAGTATGTTTTAAGCACAATAGTAGCTCATCTTTTCTAGCTGGTTGCTGGTGAGGCAATGCAAGCTGTCATGCCTGGGTTAAACAGCAGTGTGGTTTTTTGTGTTATCCAACCCCCTTGCTTGCAATTGCCCTGCTAAACCATGTTTCCTTCTGTCCCTTAGGCAGGGCTCTCCTCATGTCCTTTGAAAATCAGGCTGAGCTGGAGCCCTTGGAGCTTGTGTGGGCCAAGTGCCGTGGCTATCCCTCCTACCCTGCCTTGGTAAGTACCCTGCTGCTCTCTCCCAGCCTGTACCCACAGCGCAGGCAGCCCAGGACACAGTGCTAGCATGCAGTGTAACCAGACAGAAAAGGAAAACTTCCCAAAGTCATGCAATATGTGCTTTTTTTTCTTTTTTTTCCTTTCCCCTTCGCACAGTTAGTTTTCCCTCTGCTCATTGTTTCACAGCATTGCAGAGGACTCATAAAACATTGGTCTCTCAATGCCAGGGATAGGAGGAGATCTTTCTTCTCCTTTGCTGTTCACTCTGCAGTTATGGGGAAAGTCATCAGTCCTGTTGGCATGAGAAGATGTAAATTTTATAAAGGCAGGCACCAGGATCCACTGGTGTCTTAACTGCCCACACATTTTCCTATCTGTAGTGAGTACAACTCCATATGTAGGTGCCCAGCTGGCCTTGTGATGTGTATATCCTCTTGCAATAACCATATGTTTGATTTAAATATGAGAATATATGCACGTGTTTGCACCTAGTCCTTCAAACAATATTTCCTTCATATTTATCCATCTTTGGGTATTTGACTATTAAGGTGAAATCCATAAACCTGGCTTCAGTGAGCACCGCACTCTGTTCCAAAGCAAGCCGTGACGTGCAGCCCGTGCTAGGAAGTGCCAGTACCACTGCAGGCTTTGCAGTGCTTGTTAACTTACCAACCGAAGTTGCTGAAGTGGGTATATCAGTAGGAATGTGAGATAGGCTGACTACAGTTTGTTGTTTCTACTACTTTTAAATATATCCGTTGAGCCGTGGCTCTTGTGCCGTCTCTGCTCCGTGTAATTTCTGCATGGCTGCAGCCATCCCCTGAAGTACCCTTATGGTTGGGATCGCTAGGACAGACTGTGCCTTGCGACTGATGAGAAATTGTAGGGGGTGAAAGCAAGTGTAGTCATCACGGAAATTACACGAGTCTCTACATCCAAGCAGCAGAGCTGTGAAACCAGGCGTAAGCTGACGCAGCGTGTATGCCAGGCCATAGCTGAGCACAGGTCTGATGCCGTCAAAAAGGGCAGATTTTGCTAAAAGCGTGACCCTCATCCCTGCGCTTACTCTTCAGTGGGAGCCCAGAGGAGGGAACAGCTGTGTATCTGCCAGCCAAAGCATTTTTAGATCTCTGCATGGCTACAGCCAAAGTTAAACTGTGCTTTAGCGTGGATTTAAACACTGGGATTGCCCCCAAAAAAGGCGGGTTTTTTTATAGCAGTCTGTTGTGGTGGTAAAATGTCTTAATAAATTCTTACAGTGGGCCAATATCAAAGCCAAGCTGCTTTTTCAAGCCCTTAGGAGCTGAGATCAGGAGATGAAGAAGAGTAGACCACGTACTGCATCCACCCTTTGCTGTTCATTCTCCTCCTGTGATCACATAGCACAAATGTTGGATGCTGACATTTCTGCTTTATGTGGGGAGAATCGAGGCATCTGTTACTTCTCTCCAAAATTACTGTAGTCTGTGTTCCCTTAGCCTGATAAAGCTGGCACTGCTCGTCAGCTTTTTCAAAATATCGGGCCTGATTCTGATCTAATAGCAGTATAAATCCGAGCAGTGCCGCTGAAGTCAACCGGATTGCAGCAGAATGAAGCTGTTGTGATATCGCAGGGTGCTGGCAGAGTGTGGAAGCGGTGTTACATTTATTGTGTGAGTTTGGAGGGAGGGAGGGAGGGAGGGAAATCCTTCGCTGAATACAACAATGCTGAGTTTGTACGAAATTGCCAGTTAATGTAAATGCATCTACCTCCACACAGAACCACATACTTCATGTCCTTCTTTTTTAAGGTCAGGTGCTTGGCTTTTGGATGGATTGGCTTCCCTTCCACAAAGGAAGCCTTGAGGACAGGAAAATTTTTTTAAAAGAGCCTCTGAGACAGAACAAGCAATTTTGCTTACCCATCCTAAGTAGATTTTAATTCTCTTAACTTGGATAGACTGAAAGAACAGGGCAGGGGTGGGGAAATGCATTCTCTGCAGTACTTGAAGGGTTTTGTGCTTAAATATCCTTTCCCTGTGTCCCTAGATAATCGATCCCGAGATGCCGCGTGAGGGTTTGCTCCACAATGGAGTCCCCATCCCAGTCCCACCCATGGATGTGTTGAAGCTGGGGGAGCAGAGGCAGACAGAGGCAGGAGAGAAGCTCTTCCTTGTCCTTTTCTTTGACAACAAGAGAACCTGGTGAGTGTGTGCAGACAGGCGGGTGCCGAGAGAGAAGATTTAACATAATCTTTGATATATGGGAGCATACAGGGATGATGCTGATCATGTTACATGGAAATGGGCAAAATTTAAACATGCAGCACTCAAGAAAAGTCTGACTAAGGAAGCCAGCCTGCTTTTCCTGGCCCAAGAGCACAACACCTTACTGCTGCACTTCCACGGTGAGCAGCCCAGCATCCTTCACCCAGGGGTCGCATCACCACAAAAATACTGAGGCACGTGAAGAGCCAATTTAGTAGTCTAAATCTGCAGCAAATTAGAAAGAGCATTTGACTCTAAAACACCAGCAGACTGAGCAGCCAGTTCCACTGCTGCGCAAAAGATTTGCCAAAAATCTCCACGGTAACATTTGCAAAATGCTGGGTTTATTCCATATTTAGACTTGCCTGCTTTTTCAGAGGTGACAAGTGCCTGCAGCTTTCAAATCAAGTTATTTGTTTAAGATGGAAAATGTAGGTGTAAGCACCTGGATCGGGGCGAGTGAAATATCTCAAGGCTTTTTACTGTTCTGTCTCAGGCAGACTGAATCTGCTGATTTTAGTATCGTTGGCTGACCACGCTCACGTGTCAACAATATCCCAGCCAGATATAATATGTCACAAACCAGTGACATGCCTTAAAAATAAGCAATAAGGCTTTGAAATCCGTGTATGAAACAATTGGAAACTTGGAAAACTGGAGAACTATCCTGGAAGATGTCAGGCAGCTGCGTGCTGAACCCACTGGATTATTTAACCAGCAGATGCCACATGTGGGACATGAACCAAGCGAATAAATTGTCAGGCAGGAGGTGACACCTGTGTGCAGCTGGGATCCCCTGGGATCCAGGGAGTTTATACTGTGGACAAGGCAGATGCTGGGCCATTGGGGTGCCCATGGGAGCGGAGGAGAGAACAAGCTTGCCTCTTCTGCTGCTGCCTCTATGAAATAACATACCAAGCATTTAAAAAGGAGCCTGGTGGTATTCAACAGCTCTTCTCCAAGCATTTAAAATGAGCCTGGGGGTATTCAACAGCCCTTCTCCTCCTTAGTCTTCTGAGGAAGGTCTTTGCAGGCATCCCTGGGAGAGCAGGGAACCATGAGGTCAGGGGAGGGCGAGGTGCTGGAGGAAGGAGGTGAACGTTTCCCGGAGGCTGTGTCACAGCTGGAGGGAGGGTACATCACGGGGAAAAAGCAGAGCCAGTCCCCCAGCGGGGTACAGCAGCAAGGGGGACTGTTGCCCCTACATTTGGGGCTGCTACGGTGTTTTATGCAGTCCAAAGAGAT
This sequence comes from Falco biarmicus, assembly GCF_023638135.1. Taxonomy (NCBI): domain Eukaryota; kingdom Metazoa; phylum Chordata; class Aves; order Falconiformes; family Falconidae; genus Falco; species Falco biarmicus. Next base: position 2,408,349 of record NC_079303.1, on the reverse strand, counting down.
GGAAGCAAGGTGCAACAGAGGCAAAGGAAAAGTACGTGCTGTCTTCTTGGGAAACTGAGAAGGGGATCACGTTTGCATCACCTGATGAGTATGGTTGTGTCCTCTGGGGAAAAGAGGGGCCAAGGGACACACTCCTGAGGCTTTTTATTAGCACGCGGCATTGTTTCACTGCCCCTGATTACCAGAACCACTTGATACAGGGCACGTTCTTCAAAGAGGTACTAATGATTTTTAGTGGAAAATCAATGGCAGTGCTATGCTTGCTGTTGCTGTACTCATTGGTTTTGAAAAATCTAAATCCAGACTTGGAATTGAAACTACCTTCCCAATAAAAATCAGCATTTCGGCTTTGCCCTGCTCTTGTTGAAGACAAGCTCTGGTGGGTGTTTACACTCTCAAGTGGCCGCTTAGAGCCTTGTTTGCAGTTTGTGGGAAGCTAAGGTGCCTCAGAAAAGTCATAAAACCCCTTCTTGGTGCCAGATCCGAATTCTGCTGACTTCAGTGGTGCCGCAGAAGGATCACGAAGGCTGAAAATCGGTCCCTCGTCTTTGTGGTGAAGATGAGCTGAGCTGCCCCGTGTTGCCCACATTGGCTGGCTGGGAGATGCATTGCCCTGTGCAAGCAGCAGCTGAGGTTGAACTCCTAGGGGCTGGGCTTTGTTAGGAAAGATGGATGGCATGTACCTGAGTGTGCTAGTTAACCTGGGCTAATGATTGCCCAATAAAAACTTGCCACAGATAAGGCACTTGCAATTTAAGTCACCACTTGGAGTCAGCCTGGGCTTGGGACGTGTCTACTGGAAGCTGCCTGTTTCTGGATGATACTCGGGTAGTTATACCCACCCAAACGCTGATGCTTACAGTGTCTTGGGACAAGGCAGAGCTTTCTCGGAGATAAAAACTTAACTTTCCACCATGGAAGTCCCTGTATTTGCTGCTCTGTGGAGCACAGGAATTTCCAAGTTTCCCCTGGAGCTCCAGGGAGCATTGAAAGCCTTGAGGGAGGACTCCAAGGAAGGAGAAAACTGCTCGTGCAGGAAGGTATTTTGGCTACAGGTGGGGGGTTCACTATGTCAAATGCAGGTCTCTAAACATCGGTAGCATCATGGTGGAGTGTTAATTGTAAACAGATAGATCACACGAGTGTAGCTGCTCCTGGGGAGGAGATGACAACCAGTGAGTAGTTGCTGCTGAGGTGTGTGAGGAACGCTTGTGGAGCTTGTGTTAGCCCGTGTCTTGGAAATTCCTGGGACAAACTCCGTGGCCTGGAGCAGCCGTGCAGTGGGTGTGAGAGCCAGGCACACGGGAGCAGTCAGCCTGCTGTGAGAGCTCAGGCCTCTGCGAGGGCAGGAGGCTCCGGGCGTTTGCTCTTCCTTCCCGTCTCCCTGCCGATGCCCTCGGTGACAAGGCTTTGCGCTCTGTTGCAGGCAGTGGCTTCCGCGTGACAAAGTCTATCCCCTCGGCGTGGACGACACAGTGGACAAGTTAAAGATGATGGAAGGACGAAAAACCAGCATCCGCAAGTCTGTGCAGGTGGCGTATGACCGAGCCATGATCCACATGAGCCGCGTGCGGGGAGATCATCCCTTCGTGACCTCCAGTTACCTGTAAGGGGTCGGGGTGGCCGGTCCTCCTTTTTCTCCAGACCCCACGCTCGCTGCGTCGGCAGAGCGGACTCTCGTGCACTGCCCAGCCAGGGATGCCGTTCCCAGCAGCTGTCAGCACTCCTCAAAGTACCCTGAAACGTGCCAAAAAGCCTGTCCAGCTTCTTTCTGAATGTGTCTCGCTGAAGAGCTGGCAGATGAAATCTCTAGTCTACAGGGCCAGGAGTAAGGTGGTTGGGGAAAGCTGCCAGGTGACGGGAGCCAGGGTGAGCTGATGCAGTGAGCAGAGCGCAGCGTTCGGATGTTCGGACCTCGTGCACCCTCCCTCGGCCCTGCTTCCCTCGTGCCACCGGGGTTTTGAAGTCGTCGGCCAGCCCCGAGTAATTCCCAGGAACCCGTCACCACTGTAACTGAACCAGGATCCTTTACGGAAATCTCAACTGGACTTTCTTGTGCCAAATTTACCCTAACCGTCATTGGCCTTTTCATTTATTTATTTTTTTTTTAAATGACATTGGTTGTCCCATCACATTAAAAAAAAGAAATCGTAGCTGGGAGTTGGTGTTACGATTTTCCTGCCTACACACATAGTGTTTTCATGTTAAATTTTCTCTCGTTGCATTGAGAAAAGCTTGAGATATTTTGGTAACCTTCCCCTCTGCTGCACACACTTACATGCACAGATGCACAGAGCTTTAAATATGAAAAGCAAATTACCTGATTTTTTTGTTTGTGTGTGTGTATTACGTCCTAGAAATTTATTTGGTAGTTTGACATTTAAATTCTTACTTCCGTGACTGTGCTTGTTCCAGTAACATCTCATATCATGGTTTAGCACAGTACTGAGTCTAAGCAAAGATAACTTCCTTTTTTTAGAAGCAAAACTAATTTTGGAGGTGTCTAATGAGCTGGAGCAGCTTTGCAGGCACTGAGGTTGATCAGGGTTGGAGGGAGATACATCTTTTGTGTTGGTTTATGCACATTTGGTGTACGGCTCCTCTTCCTTTCTTCCCTTTTTTTCTGTCTCTCTAAGGTTTTCCTCTGACTCGGTTTGGGTTGGAACACAGCACTAACTAGAGCACACAACCATTTTGCCTTTTCGCCTTCTCCCACACACGCATATCCTTGCCCTGGTGTGGGGGTCTCCAGCGTTGTCATCCATTAAATCCCAAGTAAACCCAGCTCTGCAGACAATCCCTGGTTTTTTGGGGGGGTTGCGTTGCAAAAAAACGGGGACAGCCGATGGTTGGAAACCTGATGACAAAACCTTTTCTATTAGCCAAGGACTTTATGATTTCTCTGATCTCTTCTGTTGTGTATCCCTTTTTGCTTTCCCATTTTAAGAACCAAAGGTGCAGAGCAAGATTGTAGATTGAATATCATCATTTCGCTTTTTAACTCAATATTTTTTTATTATTTTAACTTTTTCATACTGAAGAGAATGTTGGGTCATAATAATAATAATAATAATAATAATGAATAGTGGGGAGTAATCACTGCCATTTCTACTTGGTCTACTTTTTTAAAATACCACTTCTTATACATTGGGACATGGAACCACACTTTAAGGAAGATTCCTGTAACATATAGAGATGGGGCATAGGATTTTGTAAAAATAATAATAATAATAATAATAATAATAATGCCTAATGGAGTGTGGCTAGGGAAGGATGTTGTGTATATAGTTGTAAAATATTGTTCTAAATTATTTAGACCTATTGTCACCATTCTTGAAGTCCTCAGTTGTGTTGCTGGGTCTTTTATATGCACACAGTGTAATTTATTTAAAGGAACATACACTTTTCCAGGTGGTAGCTCAGCTGTGGACTTGTGACCTGTGTAACATGTTTTAAGATCTTGGGATTTTGGGGTTTTTTTGGGGTTTTGGTTTTTGTTTTGTTTGTTTTTTAAATGACATTTTAGAATTTGAATTGGCTAATATCCTGCTGTTGCTACGGGACCTAAACGTTACTGTCAGTCTGCTGTAAAGCACAGATCGCTCTATTTATTGTAGAAAGTGAGTTTATTTGCTTTCTAGAATTGTTTATATCAGATGGTATAAGAGAGGTAATAAGAAAATCTATGCTTGTAAAGAAAAAAAAATGCTAATTTTACCTACTATAACCTGACTGTCTGAGACTATATTTTCTCTCTGAGAAATAAATGTTCTAATGTATAAAAAAAACCCCAAAACAAGCCAAAAGAGTCTTTCCTTGCTAGCATTGTCCTGGGGTTCAGGACATCGCTTACCGTGATGGTTTCTATTCATCCCAGTCATCCCAGATTGTTGCAAAGAGCAACGATGGGGAGGAAGGGGCACGCAGAGGGATTTCTTGTGCCGCCTTGAACATCTCCTGGAGGTGAGTGTTCCCCGTGCGGTGGGCAGCGGGGCTGGGTGCTGCAGGAGGGGGTCCCACCCGGCCCCCTGCATGGCAGCCCTCTGCCCGGGGGGGTGGCTAGGAGCCCCCGGGGCATGGGAATTGGGAATTTGGGGTTTGAATCCCATCTCCTGGTGATGCTCCTGCAGTGACGGGCCACGGGCAGTGGGACTTGCCAGCTGGACGGAGGTGGGAGCTGGGCGATGGCAGCGGCCGCGGGGCTGGTCCCTGGCTCCTGGCTGGGGAGGGTTTCTCCTCTCAGCAGGGCTCTTGCCTTCTCTCTCTTCCCTGAGGTGTGTTTTCCCTCCCTGCACAGGCTCACGTTGCGGCAGGCAGCGGTGCACCGTCAGGACCCAAGCCCCTCTGTGCAGACCCCGTGTTTTGGAGGCTGCTGCTCCCCGAGGGCGCAGGTATCGCTCCCATCCACCGCGAGCACGAAGCCCTTCTGGGGCCAGAGGTGCAGGTCCACTGCCGTGATGCAAAACCCGGCGGCAGCCAGGGGATGCTTTTCCCTTCCCCGCATCCCATTGTCAGCCCCAGCACCACAAATTTGGCAGGAGACTGATGCGGTCACCTGCCTTGAGGCCTCATCCTGGCTCATGCTCCTCTGCCTCCTGTGCTCAGGCAATTGTCAGCCTGAGCCACGAAAAGCCCCATTTTCCAATAATCTCCCATCTCCAGCAGCCGCTGCGCTGTCGTAGTCCCTGACCCTCATCTCCAACTGATACCGGAATACTGAGTAATTAAATTCCTGTTTTCCTCCTAACAGGTTTTTCCTTTCAGATGCTTCTGCCTTTAATAAGTTTTTCCTTTTGGATGCTTCTGCCTTTAAGTTGAAGGCAAGGCAAGTCTGCCTGTTTGCAAAGCTGGGTTTGTCCTGCCTGGATCCGGCCCTGGCAGCAGCATCCTCAGGAGCTGCTGAGATCCACCATCCCACCGGAGCTGGTGCAACAGCATTTCCACCGCCGATGGCATCGTTGTCGGACACCAGTAGTTAATTTGCAGCATTGCAAGCAAAACTTCCTGGCAGAGAAGTTTAATTTCCCTTTTATTATGTGATGCGTGTTGCTTGGGGTTGGCAAGAGCTTCTTCGTTTCTCTTTTTGCTTCTTTTCAGTCACAAAATAGAAGGAACAGGATCAGTGAAGGCAAGATCCCCTGGCGTGGCACTCTGCTGGGTAAGGACACGGCTCTTTATCCGGCGTTGAGGCGATGCTGAAGGCCAGCAGATTTTGATCAAGGGAAAGGGAATTTTGTGGGATTTCTGCAGCCATTCCTAATTTACTGAATTTTGGGTGTTTGCCAAGGTGCTGGGCACGGCAATGGCAGGTAACGGCCAAGAACCAGTCGTGTCCCAGACCCAGAGGAGGGTCTTGCTGGTGGACATGCCCTTCAGAAAGCATCAAGAGGAGACCGAAATGCAAGCGCAGGATGCTCGGTGCCCCTCCAGCCGCTGCAGGGGGTGCAGGGGCCACGGCCAGCCCTGGGCACCCACAGGTGGGTGCTCACACGTGCATTTATTTGTGGGAGGGGTCTCCTTAGGGCAAGTGCTGCTTCCTCAGCCACAGAGGATGTGATTTTCCGATTGTAAGTACTGACTTACACCCCCACAGCCACAGGTACGTCCAGGGGACAGCTCTCTGCACCCTCATTACCATTGTAAGTGTAATCAGCATTTTCTATATAGACAGAGCGTACCTATGCCATGCGAACGTGCTCCAGGAGAAAAGGGGGGCAGCTTTCTGCTCCGCGTGTGACGCAGCCAGACCCCGGGGGGTGGGGGTCCAAGTCCCCTTTGGTGAGGACAGGGCGGGTTGCAGCGGGTGCTGTGCGCGGGTTTGGCCTCCGGCTTTTCTGTGTGAGGAGAAGCGAGGGGAGGGAAGGAGCGGCGTGGGGGCAGCTCCTTAGGGGCAGGTGGTGATGGCCGGTGACAAAACCGAACAGTGCCACCGTGCTGAGGATTGATCCTCTCCTGCTGCAGCCTCCCAGAACAGCCCTGGCTCGCTGCGCTGTGCGTTGCAGGATGTGTCCGCAAGCAGCAGCCCCTGGAGCCGGGGGTCCCACGCTGCCCCGGGTGAGGGTCCTGCCTTGTCCCTAGCTCAGTCTGCAGCCCCTCTCTGTCCCCAGCGTCCCCATCACTGGCCTCATCCCCATCCCTGTTCCCAGCTCCCTCCATCCCCATCCTGATGCCCATTCCTCTCCCCAGCTCCCTCTATCCCCATCCCCACCCTCTCCCCATCTTGCTCCATCCCCATCCCTCTCCCCAGCTCCCTCCGTCCCCATCCCATCCCTGTCCCCAACTCCCTCCGTCCCCTCAGGCTTCCACGCTCCACTAAAACCCTGGTGGCACCCAACAGAAACACGCTGGCGGATAGCGTCACCTTTTATTGCCACAGACAGCCAGGTACGTAATGTCATTTCCCCTGGGGATTCCATAAAAAATTTCATTTGGGAGAGGAAAAACCACCAAAAATTGACTCTGGGGTTGGTGGTGCCCACAGCCCTGGAACATCCCGGCTTCCCTGTGGAGAAAAGTCGCTGCCGCCACCCCCGGGACCGGAGAATTTGCTCCCATTGACACTTGGAAGTGTTTTATTTCACGAGACTGGGCTGGAATCCGGGTGACAGGAGAGGGGCTGCACCACGCTGGGACACAGGTGAGCTGGGAAGGTCCCCACTGGTAGGGACAAACCAGGACACGGGCACCGACCTGGACCTTGTCACTGCAGCAGTGGGTGGCCCCGGGGACCCGCTCCCTCCCCGCCAGGCCCAGCGATGCTGGTTCTGCTCATCTGCAGCCCACGACCGTGGCAGTTGTATTTCCATCGCTGGATCACACGCAGCTGCGGTGCTGAGCCCGTGGTGCTGCGTTAACGGTGATAATTAAAGGAGAACTAATGAGCCCTGCAGTTAATAAAGTCCCTGTTGTGGGCTCCTGCCTCTTTTGCTCCATCCTAGACAGGATGAAACCCCGGCTGCTGGTGGGTGCCTGGTCCCCGGGGCTGGAGGTGGTGCTGTGCCGCTGCTGATGCCACCCTCCAGTGCCACCAGCCGCAGGGACCCAGGGCCGCGCCGCTGCTTCCAGGCTGGGAGGAGGAATCCCGCTCAGGTGGGTTGGGGTCTCATCCTGGGTTGCCCTGGGACAGGGGTGCTCAGCACCTCGCAGGATCGGGGGTACGGTCACCCCAGGGTGTGACAGCCTCCGTTTCCAAAGGACAACAGGGGGCACATTCTGAAAAAGGTGCTGAGCCTGCAGCAGGATCCGGCCCGGGCAGGGAAGACAGTCCAACACCCGGAGCAGCTCTTGCCAGCGTTGAGCCCCGAAACAACGGTGATGGACTCCCCCCGCCCCGGACTAAATGCTCCCCAATCCAACCCGAAGCGGGGCGTGCGGGGCCAGCTGCGTGCTGGGGACACAGCCGAGGTGTCCCCAAACCCTGCGTGGGGACAGGGCTTGTGTGGCCCCAGTGGGACCCAGGGGCCGGAGCTGGAGAGCCAGCCCCGCGCAATCAACGGCGACAAAGCCTGGGCAGCAAACACAGGTAATTAGACTCACCCAGAAGTAATTATATTTGTTCCACTCGGTTGAACTTTGTAAAGTAATTAATAGGGGATGGAAAGCGACTGGGGGGGGGGAGGTTAAAGGTTTGTCCGCAGCAGCAGAGGGAGGTTTGTTCCTCTGGGCGACAGCAAACTCGGACACCACCGAGTCCCCCCAGCAAGACACCAAGAGGAGAACACCCACCCCCCACCCCCCTCGTGTTTCAGGTGGGGAAACTGAGGCACACGCAGGGGTGGGGGGCTTGCCTGAAGCCCCTCAGGAGGCCAAGCAAGGACTCGCCGCCCCCACCCCCACCGCAAACCCTTGCCAGACCACAAGGTTCGGTTGTTGGCTTTGGATTTTGTTGGGTTTCCTTTTTTTTTTTTTTTTTTTTTTTTAAATTAATCACAAGCAACCAGGTCTGTCTCTCGGAGAAAACAACAAAAGGCACGCACAAAAATAAAGGAAAAAGTCCAAATGCCTGAGAAAAACAACGCCAGGTTAGGAAAGCCATTTCTTGAGACACTGTTCGGAGTTTTATTGGCAACAAGGCTCTGCCTTTCACATGCTTGGTCCCGGCTCGTGGCCCGCTGCCTTTTCCCACCGAGAACAGCAGTGGAAAGCGGAGGGACCGGGAGCCTCCGCACCCCACCGAGATAGCCCAGGTGGTCCCACGGGAGAAACCCGGGCTGGCCCGGATCGGTCCCCTGCACCCAGCCCTTGGCACACGCGGCCGGTTGTCTATTCCCTCCCCACGGGAATAAAACCTTCCCCGCTGGTTTGATCTCGCAGCAGCCGGCGGTGAGGGCAGCCCAGCCCCTGCCACCTCCCCCAGGGAGAAGCCCCGGCAGGGCCAGGGAGCGCTGGGGGCAGCCAGCGCCGGGTCCCGGATCGTTCCTCCCTGGAGGGTCCCACCAGCAGCACTGGTAGGGCTCTGCCCTCGCCCCGCTCGGAGCCGCCGAGCCCGGATACCCTGATTCCCGCTGGGCGCTCCCCTCTCCTCTAAATGCCCAAATCCCCCTTGCAGGGGAAGCCTTGGGATACACGTTTCTATCCCACCTCTTCCCGGCAGACCCAACACTGCAAAAAAACACGTTAGGGCAGAAATTACCTGCGGCTCAAAGTGCCCCCCCCCACCTCTGGAGGGGTCCAAAGCCCCAGAGGCCGTACCCAGGCATCCTTCCCAGGCGAGGAGAGGATGGGGAGAACAAGGGGTGCACGTTATAAATATAAAATCATTATCTGCTACAAACAGAAGACGTATATTGTACATCTTTGACCCATATACACAAGAACACAATATACACAGAACGCCTCGGAGGAACGGGGGCTTCGCAAGGGGGTTTCAGGAGATGCTGCTCCCCTACCGGCCCCCCGCGCCTCCCCCCGTGCTGGAGGGGGCTGTACCGACGGCACATCAGTCACCAAAAGTCCCCTCAAAGGAGTGGTTGTGTCCCCCCCCCCCCGCCGTGCCCACCCCGCTGCCCTGGGGGAGAGGGAGGCGAGGAGGATGGGGAAGAGGAGAGAGGGCAGGCATGAGGGGCTCCCTCGCGACCCCACAAAGTGCTTGGGGTCTCCGGCCCCCTGGAGCGAAGCCGGCCCCTGAGAGAAACTTCTTGCCCTGCTGCCCTCGGGGGGAGGCGTCTCCGGCCAGGCGGGTCTCTGATAAGGCATTTTCCTCTGGGAGTTGGAGCGAGCGGTGTCAGCCGGAGCAGCCGGAGCAGTGCGCGCGGTGGCAGGTTAACACGAGGCAGCGAAGCCAAGGTGGTCCCAGCCGGACAAGCCCAGGGCCGGGGGTGGAGAGGACAGGAGGGCTTCATCCTCGGCTCAGTTCATCTGTAAAGCTGCCCCCCCCCCCCCCCGTCCTCCCCCAGCCCCTTCGAGCCTCTCTCCCTGGCTCGAGCCACCGGCACAGCGTGAAATACTGACGGTCAGTGGAGTGGCACATCCAGGCGCATGGAGTGGCAGACAGGCACACGTTAAAAGTTAAGACAAGAGTCGATGTGAGCTTTGTACAGCGAGGAGCAGCTCCCGGCCGGAGTGTCCGAGGACTTGGGACGACAAAAATGCCACAGTGATCAGATCGGGCCAGGACGAGGGGGTGGGCACGGGGGAGAGGAGGGAGTCGAGTCCCGGCACCTATCGGCGGTAATGATTGGGGGCATCCGCAAACATGTATTTGAGTCTGTAGGCTTCGGCCAGCAGGAGCCCGATTTCTTCGTTACCCCAGTGTATCGTGGGCAGGTTTTGTAACAACATCAGGAGGCCCTGAAAGAGGGGAAGGCGCGATGGCTGGGGAGGCTGAAGGCAGAGCCCAGCTCCGGAGCAGGCTCGGAGGCAGCGGCACTAACTCTTGCCCCCCACACTCACAGGTCTGAAAGGCTCCGAGGCAGCGCTGAGATGTGCTCGCGTCTGGAGCTGCATCAGTGAAGCGCCTCAGATGCCTCCAAACCGCTTGAGATAAAGGCTGCTGCCACCCCAGCGGTACAGCCAGACAGCAGAAGGCAAACACAAGGGATTTACCGTGGGCAGAGCCCGGGGAAGAGGTGGGATGTGATGTCCGGACCTCCAGCAGCGCTCTGTCCTGAGCGCTGAGGCTCAGCCGTTAATTTTAGACAAAGCCCCCGGGGCTGGATGATGTCGGAGCCAGCCTTGAGACGTGTCCATGCTGAGCTCCCAGCCAGAGCAATTCCCTCCCCTCTACCCCCCAGGGAATTACCCCCAACTGCAGGGTCTTACCTGGAAGTCTTCCTCATCTAGGATCTCCTTCCGCCACTTGATCAAGAAGGCGGCGCAGACGTACAGGTGGAAATGGGAGAATCCTTCCGGCTCCGACTGCGGACAGCAAAACGCCGGGTCAGCTCCTGCAGCTCAGCTGGAGCACGTCTTCCCTGGACACAGATGTCCTGCTGGGCCACCCATCACCCAACCGGCTGCGAATGTCCCAGGGCCACACTGCTCTGCTTCCCTCATCCCCCCAGCTGCGCAGCGCTGCCGCAAGACCCCCGTCCCCCAGGTGCAGGGAACCGGCCCCCCCGTCACCAGCCAGGCAGGGAAGGCAGCGGGAGCCTGCGTACCTGGTAGGTGTCCCAGAGGCGGATGGTGCAGCGAAGAGGCAGCTCCCTCATCAGCAGATTGTTCATCCAGCGAAAGGCAAACTGCAGGTATTCCACCTCGTACTTCCTAAAGTGGTTATGTACCTGCTCTGAAACAGCACATTTCACTTACACACCTGGGGACCACGGTGCCCCAGCTCCCGCGCACGGCACTGCCCTCAACACACGCGTTCATGCACGTTCAGGCTGAGACCTTGCTCTCCCAAACACCTCCACCTGCCACCCCGGGCCACCGGGCCAGCCAAAGCCCATCCCCAGGAGGTTTCTGCTGACCCTACCCTGCCCTGCTTCCTTACGTCTTGCAGCCAAGGGTCTACCCCTGCCCTGAGCACACTGCTTGCAAAGGTGACTCCAACCTCCTCAGATCCCCCTGTCACCTACCATCGATCCGGCTGACCAGCTCCTCCAGGGCTTTGACTTTCTTCTGGATCCCTGGCTGTGCAAAGGTGTAATTATCCTGCAGGGAGAGGCCAGGAGTCAGAAGCAGCAGCTCTCACAACAGCTAGAAATGACCAAAATCAGATCCCCAGCTCCACAGGGAGCCAAGATCACCATGAGCCAAGGAGACATGGCTCCTGAGCACCAGGATCATCTGCCTGCCATGAAATCCCTAGTCAGGGCAGCACCCACCCACCAGCCGCAGCATCTTATTCCTCCAGGATTTTACCCACAGATTTACCTCAGTAAACCAGCAAAATCTCCCTGATGCTGGGACATCAACCCTGGTGGGGCGGCAGTATTAAACACCAGGCAGGCAAGCTGGCAGCAAAGTCTTGTGGCTTTTTTTTGGTTTTTTTAAATCGGTTGGAAACAGGAGTGCTGAGGTACTAACAGACTGCCTCCTGTTCTTACCTCTGCCGCCAAGAGTGGTTCCAAAGAATGTTTATCAATATGGTGATAGGCGCTTTATATGTGTAATAGACACAGAGAGATGCCTGCACTGCTACCCCAGCAAGGGGAGAAAAACCTCCCTGGCCCCAGAGGCTCACCTGTATCCCGTCTAGCAGCTTGCTCATGCACCAGAAGCTATCAGCTTCGATACTCCGCAACACATCCTGTGACAGGTTCGTCACGTCAAAGTTCTCCACGTCCTCCTCTGCAAAACACAGAGAAGAGCATTAGGAGGATGGGGGACACTGAGGGGCTTCATCAAGCCAAGGCAGGGCAAGAATAACTACAAGGCTCCCTGCGCAACGTGAGCGACCTGCCTGGCGCACAGCACCCACGCGCTGACCTACTGACGCAGGATAACTAACCCAGGGGGTTAAAGGACCCCCAAAATCTCAGCGCCGGTGACCTGAACCCAGCCCAGCTCCCCGTGGGAGGGATCCCACAGCGCTGCCGCTGTTGTGGTCCCTCTGGGACGAGGGCTGTGCGTGCACCAAGCTCCCAGCACGTGGGACCCCTCTAGCTGGAGCGCATCCCCCCGTGGGTGACGGCAGGTCTCTGCCTGCTGGCAGCACCACGGGGAGAAGCGAATCCCTGGCTGCAGCCAGAAACCAGGGAAGGAAACGCTGCCCTTGGCCTGGGGCAGCACAAGGGAGCTCGGTTCCCCCTCCCAGTCAGATTCAGCATCATCCCAGGACTGCAGCCCAACAGAGGTGCCCAAAAAGTGGCTGCCAGCTCTGAGAACCCACGAAGAAGAACTGCCAAAGCCTCAGAAACCTCTACAGGAGAGCAGGACTCTCGGGCACAGTTGCAAGGACGCAAAAGCACGTGAACATCTTCCTGGAAAGCAAAAAGGCTCCGAGTTAAATCCAGCGCAGAGCCTGAGAGCAGGGAGAGTGCTCAGCTTCAGAGAGCTGCTCGTCCTCCTCCTCCTCCTCCTCCTCCTCCTCGAGCCCAGCCGACCGGAGAGCTCCAGCCGGCAGAAGCAGCCCCGTTGCTGAGATCTGTGCAAGCTTGTTTTTCAAACCCAGTGACCTGAGGGCCTGCCAGGACAAGGGTTAGTGGCAGCTCTGTCCCCAAAGGGTACTCACGGAGTGCAAAAGGCTGCCCTTGCTTTTACATGGGCTTACGAACCACCCCCAGGAAGGGCAAGGGAGAGATCAAGTGCCTCAAGGGTGGGACAGCAGCGATGCTAGCTGAGCTTGGAGCAGAGATCACCGGCTCTGGGCCAGGCTCACCTTAACCCGGAGGCTGCAGAGGGCAACAGGCACGGGAAGGCAGTGGAAGGTTGGGAGGACAGGCAGGAGACACAGATCTGGTCCTCCTGACCTGCCAGCTCCCTCCCTTTCCTCCTCAGGAGGAAAGCACCCGTCCTGCTGCGGTCGTGCCACTAGATCAGATCAACAGATGCCAGGGCTGAACTGGCCCCTTTCCAAACCCAGAGGCTTGGAAATCCTAACAAGTGTCTTTGATCTTCTTTGGAAAAGAGCAAGAGAGGAAGACGGGGCTTGGGGATGGAGCCGGGCCACCCTCCTGGCTCAGACACGCCGCAGGGCAGCTGTCGCAGGCTGGCAGCGTTGTGAACGCTGGCACCAACAGATGGGCTGCAGGATGGGAAGGTCAGAGCCAGTGGCTGACGCTGCTCTCACCTCTGCTCCTCCTCCAGGGCAGAGCTCAGACCCACGGCAAACTGCCACCAGGAGCTTTAGGGACAAGCAAGGGTTTAACCCTGCATTAAGCTGGCAACCTTGTACTGCAGAAAGGGCAGCAAAGCTGTTTTCCAGCTGCAGGTCATCATCCCAAACTAGCACACTTCTGCTGGCTTCGCTGCAGCCACTCGCAAACGTTCCAGGTAACGAGACAGGCAGGCAAAATCTGTTTAATACCCATTTTCCCCACATAATTCCCCCCCCCAGAGACAGGAGGACAGGCAGGCAAAGGAACAGGACGGGGCCACGTGCAGAAGGCCTCCCCCACGGAGCTCCAGGCATGAGGGCAGTGATGGAGAAGGGGACGTGGTGACCTGCCCGGGTGACGGGGAACACCCCACTGCTTGCGCTGGCATGGGGACAAGAGGAGCAACTGCCAGCACGCCAATGTCAAAGCAGAAGAGTGGCAGGAGATCCCCAGCATGAGCCGACGCACACGTTGCAAGAAGCTTTGGAAAAAAAACACCCAGGTCTCTGGAGTGCGTGGCTCAGCATAAACATCTGCTCGGCAGCATCATTAAAGAGGCCACATGGAAAGGAGGGAGATACTCAACATATGGCTCTGACGGGGACTGAAAGGCAGCCAGCGGCACGGTGACAGCAGTCGGGACACTGCTGGCGGCGTCACAGGGTGCCCAAGGGCAGCTGGGGCTCGGGGAGAGCAAAGTTCCTGCGAGCGACATTTCGACAGGGCTCAGGGTGGGCAGAGGAGAGGGACATCACAGTCCCACTTGAACCCCTGCCTCAAATGCCAGGCGGGGCACAGGTTGGAGCAGAGCCGAGGAGCCAGGGCTCCAGCCTCCCCCCCCCCGGCTTCCCACAGGGGAGCTCCGAGGGCTCCCCGTATTCTGGCAGCCGGGGCTCAGCGCAGGACGAGGCACGCGGAGAACAGCGCAGCCCGGTCTCGGCTCGCAGCTCTGCAGAGTCAGGGGCGAGTCTGCCCCACGTGCAGCGAGCGACACGTCCAGGGCAAAACTGGAGTTCAGAACAAGGCTGATGTGGCAGCCTGGGCTGGGCTGGCTGCGGTGTGACTACGAGGCTCCCTGTCCCTTCACCCAAGCTCCACGTCTGCTCAGATGGAAACAGAGTCTTAATTTAACCACGATTAGTATTTATATATACATATATTCTAACAAAGCCAGCTAGGAGTGAGCAAGATCAATACTTCCCATGGCACTGCTCCCCTCCGCAGACTCAGTGAAATGCCAAACAGGTCCCCAAGCCGGGACAACCCCTCATACAAGGCTTTGAACGGGGGATGGAGGCGGTGTCATACACCGAGATGGGCACAGAGCGCTGGGAGAGGGTGCAGGGGCCGGCCCGGACACTACCTGGGGATGCTGAGCTCCTTTCTGAGGTCTGTCACTGCCATTTGAAACGCAGACGCAAGCCCTGAAAGCTGGGAGTGACTCTGCAGCAGGACAGGCTGCGGACCCGAGCTGGGAGGCAGTTTTGGCAGGACCAACAGCTCAGCATCCCTGTGCTTGCTGGGTCCTCTCTGGAAAAAGGGGCATATGGTTTCCCCGGCAGGTGCCAAGGTGCCATCCCTGCCCCGGTTCCTCGCACGCCAGACTGCCTCTCTCCATCCTCACCGCCCCAGCAGCGCTGGCAGCCTGCGCCCGTCCTACCCCGAGGGCAGCAACAGCAGGCTCAGCTGCCCCTGCAGCCTCAGCACCTCCCTCGAGCTCTTCCTCATGGCAGCACCAGCTGAAAACAAGCGCTGCTCAGCAATCTGGGGCAGAAGCCACCGAGCAGACGGGAGGAGGAATCGCTCCAGCTACGGATCTGGCAGTGGCAGGGGCCCAAAGCGCCCGTGCTTGCTGCCAAGTAGCTGAAGGCAGCCGTCTTCGCGCAGGAGGCAGGTAGAGCATCACAGAAGGTGAGCCAGCTTGCCGCGCTGGGGGAAAGGGGGAAACGCAGCAGTTTTTGCTACCCCGTCTGCCAAGGGCTCACAGCAGTCTGCCCAGCACCTGGAAGGAGCACGAATTTTGCATCCAGACTGGGTGCACAGAAAAAGCAACTTGTCCAGCTGGCACTGGAGGAGGAGGCAGGGGAGGCTCAGAAGCGGGGACTGGGAGCTCTGGGGAAGAGCTGCTTCTCCCTGCTGCTTCAGCCTAGCTGGTATTTTCTGAAGTTGGTCAAAGGGGCACAGACGCTGGACTCCAGGCATTGCCCAGAAAGAGGGAAACATCAGCAGCAGGACCCTTTCAGTCAGGCTAGGGAGAGGCAGGGGTCATCCAGTTGCCAAAGCATCCCAGGGCAGGCAGAAGAAACCGCTTCCTGCAAACATTTTTCACTCACTGGTCCCATTACCTCCTTCAGGACCCGGAGGGGCGTACACCCCTCCTCCCCACAGCTTCTGTGGTGAGGACGGAAAGGCATCAAGTCAAAGACACAGCAGCACGGCCAGCCGAACGGCTCTAACTATTCCCCCAAGCAAGCTGTGTTTACTCCCTCCGTGCACAAGGGCTTGGGAGTTTGCTGGGTTAATGCTGACTGTTGGTTTGTTGCTCGTGTCAACTCCAACAAAAGGAAGCTGCCAAATTGTTCCTCGAACGTGCCTGAAAAGCTACAGAATGTGCTCGATAAGCTACAAACCATCCCCCTGCCCAAAGGTGTCCCCATGGACACGTTCTAGCCCTTGGTGGAAGCCAGACAAGCCCTCTGAGGGATGTTTTAGACCTTGGTCTAGTAGCTGATGTATAGCGGAGATGCTATCGGCCAGACACATTAATCAGCTGAAGAGCACCAAGGAGAGGTTTTAACTGGATTTGCAGGAAAAATTGATTTGTCGTCTGCAAATGCAATGCCTGCCCAAAGCATGGGATGATGGGTTAGAGGCCTACAGTGAACTGGGAGCTGGGGATCACCCTGTTACCGGCGGCGCGACTGCTTTATAAGAAGCCACTAGGCTGAGCAGTAGGAGACCAGGGCGTCAGCCTGGCCTTGCGCTGAACACCTAACCAAAGCCAACAGCCTGTGAACCCCCCCGCCTCCCCCCGTGAGCTCTGAACCACACCGCAGCCCCTGGAGAGCTGCAGGGTCCTGCTGAGTCAGCCGCTGCGGGAGACAGCCCTCCGAAAGCTCCGACACAACCGTCCCCGGGAAGGCGGCGAGCGCAGGAGCCAGCTGGCAGCACAGCGGGTCCTTCTAGCATCCTGTCGTCAACAAACCACCCGCTCTGAAAGGAGAGCAGGGGCAGCAAGCGCAAGAGGTTTGAGGATGGAGCCAGTGCTGGTGCCAACTTCCCAGAGCTGGCTTTCAAGGAAAGGCAAGGGAAACTTTTCCAGGCCGGTTGTACGCACACCGTGGAACGTGGAAATACCCTCAGCTGACACACAGGTATGCCGGCCCTCAGCAGCTCCGTGCGCAGGGGCTGCCCGAGCCATACAGATCATCCCCCTTCCCAAGGGGATACAGCTGGGGAAACAGCAGCAGGATTTCCTCTGAGCAAGAGAATTGCCACCGAACGGCAAGTTGCCCCTTGGCACGTGCTGCGCAAGGGTTACCGCACTGTGCAAGGCTTCTTTTAGCTCTCCTGCTGCACGGGCTGGGGAGCAGCACAGATTTGGCTAATCCCGGGATCCTGGGAATTGGTGATCCAACACGGAGAACCTCCAGACCTGCCCTGCCCAGCACCATTCTCCAGGGCCCTGTCAGCAAAGGCAGCTGTAGAGAACAGGCAACGCTCAAACCAGCGACCGCAGTCCTGTTGCACAAGGGGTTACGTCACACCGAGCGCAGCTAGTCCTTTCCCACCTACATTCCAGGCAATTAGTGATCTTATCCTGAACTTCTGAAGGCTACAGACCAGGGAGCAGGTGGCCACCGAGCCAGCCCGTGACCTAAAGGCTGGCTTTGAATCCCAGGCTCTGGGGACAGAAGGGGACGCACGATGTCGCTTGGCCAAATTCAACTCAACGTGTCTCACACGGAGGGTTTTTTTCATCCAACACAAGTTTCAGAGCTAGCTGGAAACAGGGAGGCGGCATTCGGAGGAGAGGAAGCATCAGTGTGGGGTGAAAACTGCCCTGGAAGGTGGCGAGAAGCACGACCAGCAGCAGGTGGACAGGCACAATGCAGCACAGCCTCTGCAGCCACATGCAGAGAGCGCTGAGCCCCAACACCAAGACGGTACAGGACTGCAAGAAGTCACACCAGGTACCCACAGGCAGCTCTGATGCTTCACGCCAGCTCCCTTCTGGCACAGGTAACTCCCTGTGCACAGCAGTGCTTCCAACCCAGTGAATTAATCCTGAGCAACCAGCCTGCACCAAGACGAAGTGCCACCAGTGCTACTCAGGAGATAAGGCACAGGAAAAACCACTCAAAGGGAACCTACTCAGACCCGACTCAACAGGCTCTTGACCTTCCAGGAAAGGGAATTCACTCCAGCTGGCAGCAGAGCCACATCTTGTGCCTTCTCCTTCAGGCTGTGAGGAGCAACAGCACTTCCCAGGGATCAATCCTGACCACACAGGCGGCTACGGTAGAAAGCGAGATGGCTTATTTCTCTGTAACGTCCTCAGAAGAGGAAGCCTTAGCTGGATAGTGGAAGGCTTCCAGTGGCATCAATAAGCTTTGGATCAGACCTTAAAAATATTTGTTCAACAGGATTTCTGTCGCTAGTAGCGTCTTATAAATTCCTTTGTCCTTCTGTTTACAGTGAAAGTTAAGAGCCTTTAGGCATAGGGATTACGGCATCCCAGCGTTAACGTCAACCCCAAACCACAGCTAGAGCTGGAGAAAGAATAAATCTGCTACGGGTGGAAATGCCTTGAGCTCCAGCTAAAAGCAACTGCCTGACAAGAAAGGCAAAAGCAGCAGGGAGAAGTCAATTTGCCTTCTCAAACCCTCAGCTTGAGAAACACGCCTGTACTAGCAGCACGGGACAGGAATTTTTATTTCAATAGTTTTATTTTACATTCTCAGCAGGGTCTCTTTGTACTTCATTCATTCTTCCTAGAGCAAGGACTAGCTCCAAGCTCAAGCTTTGAGAGAGCCTCCCCTCCCCAGCTGCGTATCAGGGCTTTGCCTGAACTCCCTCAGCACCCAAAAGACCCCACTTTCCTCCAAGCTGTAAGGATGTGAAACGCATTCCAATGGAAATCCACCCTTCGCGCTTCAGCTTCTGCAGAGCTCAGCAAGATGAGGAAACTGAAGTCAATTCAACCAGGCAGCAAAGACACAAGAAGAGGTCAAGACGCACCTCGAGCCTGGCACAGGCACTGAAGGAAGAACACATCGCCCCTCCAGCAAGGCAAGCTTTGCTGCTGCCAGCACTTCACGCCATTTCAAACACCGTGGTCAAGAGGCAGCACCGTGCTTCGAGCGGCAAATGTCACTTACCAACATACTCCGAGAGGAACACAACAAAGAACGGAGTGACCAGGTCATTGATTCCCTGTACGTAGCCGCTGGCCGGGTGTCGAATGGCCCAGATAAACAGGATTCTTTCAAAGATCTAGGGAAGAATGAGGGAAAGCAGGTACCTGCGTTAGCCGTGCACAAAGGAAAGGCAGAAAAGTGTAACTGCTAAGCTCAGGGAGCAGAGATCATGCGCTGACAGGCTTTTCTGCAGCAATACGAGTAAGATATGAAGCGTACAGGTCCTCGGAGAGACTCCGTACGATCCACAGATCCCACAGACAGGCCAGATTTCACAGAACGAGGCAGCCCAGGCTCCTCATCAAAGAAACGCAGACCCAACTTTTCAAGATGCGGGTGGTTTGAGACCCCTTCCACCCCCAGGCCAGGGCTGCCCATCAGCAAAGCAGCACGCCTGGCCGATCACCTGGGAAGCCAAGGCTGTTATCAGCAGGGTACTCACATCACAGATTGGGATAGCTCCCCACAGAGCAGCCTCCCCCCTGCAATCGATGTGTTATTTCCAGACTGTCCCAGTGCCAGGACACAACGCTCTGACATATCACATACACATGCTGAGCTTATTTCCAAAGAGGACAGATGCCCACGCCTCCTGGCCACCTCTCAAACCCATCCCTGCCTGGGTTTCTCACATACTGCTTTGCACAAAGGAGATTTCGTAGCAACACAGAACTGATCTTCTGTTCTGGTTCAGATGCCTTGAATTTGTCTCAAAAAAAACCAAACAAAAAAAAAAAACCCCACACAAACAAAAAACTTCAGGTCTTTTATCAACCATTGGCTACATCTCGCCACGAAAGAGCTGATCTCCTAACCCCTGAGCTCCAAATCTGATGTCTTTCAGAAACGTGGGACAAGACCAGACAGTTTCAGCAGGTATTTGCATCTGGAGCTGCCAGCCAGGGAAGTTTCCCTGCAAAGCTAGGGATGTCTAGGCAGTGAGATCTAACCCCCCCACACACCCCACGGCAAATGTGGGGCAGGAGCTTCGCTCCCCCTTACCTCCTGGACGAGTGGCTGCTGGAAGAGGGGGATGAGCGGGTTGGTCCTTGGAATGTCAATGTGGATCTAGAAGAGAAGGTGGGTTATATACACCAGCCATGCTTTCCGGGGCCACAATAACTCATCACAGGCTACCAGAGAAGAATCCACCCCTCAGTGTCTCCTCAAGCAAGGGCTACAGATGACAGCTGCACCGAGAAAATCATCTACAGTTTCATCTCCAGTCTCTTCTGCTCAGGTGTGGGCAGGTGGCCAGAGCTGGGAAAGATTTGGGGTCTGAAATCTAGTTATGACATTAATTTAGAGAAGACTTCAACTAATACCCATAAGAAGATGGACAGAAACGTGGTACCCTGTCCCCAAGGAGACTCCTACTAGTTACAGCTAGAGGAAGCCCCAGCATGACCCCAGCTGCAGGGACAAGTAGCAGCAAGAGGGAGGAAAGGGATGTAACCGAGGGAGGAAAGGGATGTAACCGAGGGAGGAAAGGGATGTAACCGAGGGAGGAAAGGGATGTAACCGAGGGAGGAAAGGGATGTAACCGAGGGAGGAAAGGGATGTAACCGAGGGAGGAATCCAGGCGACAAGCAGAGGGCTTGTACCTGTCGGTAGGTGTCTTGATGGTGCTCCTCATTCCGGGAATCGTAATACTGCTGGATGAAACCAAAGTACTCCTCCCGCTTGCGTTGCAAAGTCAGCTTTCGCCGCTCCATGTTTGCGGGGAGATAACCCTGTAGCAGGAAAACCCACATCAAGGCAGACCCTCTTCCCTCACCACAAACCATCCTCTGAAATCCTGCCGGTCGGCTGTGCACCCAGAAACATCAGGCACAGAGACACAGGAGCTGGGGAAAGAGCTTTCCCGGGATTTGGCTTTCCCAGCCCCTGATGCCTTTACTAATCTTGGAGCGACCCAACTTCAGGGGACCCGGTTTCCCAAAACAGAGTGAACCACACGTTCCCAGCACCAGGATGGGCTTTGTGCTCAAAGATGTTCCAATTACATTTCCTGATCAAAAAAACCCCAAAACCCCCCCCCAAAAAAAAAAAAAAACCAAAGAACAAAAAACCCACCGCTACAGCTCACCCATAGGCTAGGCACAGGTACAACGAGAGCAAACGTGGTTACGGGCTAACATGAAGGTCTAAGAGCTGCACGTCCCTGGCTCGGCACATTCCCCCCCGATTCCTGCGTCACAGCTCCGAGTACTCACTGAGAGGAGACGCCACGTCACAGGCCGGACCTCCCTGGGCACGCCAGGCCAGCTGCATTTCCTCAGCTCATCTGCAAACGGACAGTGGTGGCAATGGATTAGATCCTAGGCACGTCCAGGCACCACTACACCTAGAAGGAGAGGAAAGCCCAGTCTGCTCCTGCAGGCTCTGGAGACACTGAGCCTCCAGGAAAGCTCCACATTAGCGATAACTGGGGATGTGGGGCTGCGGCAAGGGGAGTAGAGATGATTTCAGCTCAGCCTGGGCACAGAACTGGTGGCTGCAGGGGCTCCAGTGTGCTGCAACCTCAGTTCTCATCCAGAGCCCAGCAGCCCCCAGTGATGACAACCATCATCTGCGAGATGCAGAAAGGCTGGGAACAAACAGGGAGCTGGTGGAGGACGTTACCGTCTGCCGACAGAGCGGTTTGTGCAACCGTCTCACTTGGTGCCACTGCAGGTAGTAATTTTTTCCACCCTGGAGCAGACCCGTTTACAACCTGAAGCAGGCAGCAGGCCCCTCTGCCTTCCCCTTCCCACCCGCAGGCACCCCCGTTTTGTCACACTCACCCAGGTCTGTGTTGTGGCTGGAAAGGAGCTGCCGAAACTTCTCCAGGCGGGTTTTCTCCCTCACTGTCATGGGGGGAGCACCCGAAGCATTTTGGTCAGAGATTCGGGCGACAAGCGGAATGACAGGTCGAAGGGGAAGGGACTGCTGCTTCTGGAGGGGGGTCCGCACACAGGCCTCCTCTGCAAGGAGCAGATGCTGCAGTTAGGTGGGGAAGACCACCGCACCTCTCCAACCCTACCCCGCTCCTCTGGCTGCTGTCAAGAGACCTGCCACCGCAGATTTCACCCCTCTCCTCCCCAGCAAACAGAGCATCACTGGCCCACTCTGATGGATCAGCTGCTTCACAGCACCTGCTGCGGCTCTTCCATCATTTCTCCTTCCTTCCTCCTGCATCCAGACTCCCCTCTTCACATGGGAGGCCATGGGCAGAAGGACACAGGAGATGAGGCAGGAAGAGCTGTGGGAATCCCAGAACTGACCTTCAGATCTGCTCTGCTCGCCACTGATCTAAATAGTGATCAAGCCAACTGCGAGCACAGCGAGGAGGCGCTGAGCTGCCAATGCCACCCGCTGGCAGCAGGGACCAGCTGGGTTACTTCCACAGCCTGCGACAAGGCACAGTGAGCAGGGAATGACGCTGCCCAATTCCCTGCCCAAGCTGCACCCACCTGGGGCCAACAGGACCTTGTCCAGACCTTCACTAAGAGCAGCACACTGGGCCACCAAGGACGCAGACAGTGAGCAACCCTGAGCAAGAGCTTAACAGATGTCCAAAATCTGTTAGCACCCAGAACACGGGATCCTCTGGGACAGACGTGCCTGTATGCAGTATATTGAGCAGCAGAGGACAGTGAAGCGTTAAGGCCAACCCTCCAAAAATGGCTCCTTGGAGTACAGCATACTACAAGGAGGTGAAAGCCCCTGTTGAGCTTACGGGCTGTGCCATAGCTGCTCGCCCATAACATGTGAGTAGCAGCAAGCGGCTGAGTTCAGCGGTCAACAAGGAGAGCAGCGGAGCAAGAGGCTGCTCCTGAAGACAGCTCTTACCAGACGTCCTGGAGAGCTGGGCCTCGCTGCTGGACTTGATGACCTTGCAGTTGGTGGGCATGTCGCTGAGAGCAGACTGGGTTCTCTCAGGTTTTGCCCGCAGCTTGCTGTGGTTCTCCAGAACCTGGGCTGCCGTGGCCTTGGCCACTTTAGAGTTCAGAGTTTGCAGAGAAGAAGAGGAGGAAGAGAAGTCCTCATCTTCATCATCACCGATGTCCCAGGCATCACTGGTATTGCGCGCAAACTCATGAAAGCTGGAGGCCTTCTTGCTTTTCATAGGCAGCGCGTTGGCCTTGGAGCGGTCCTTGATGAAGCTGGAAGCCAGAGAAAAAACAGTGGCGGAGTTATGCTGTTAGACGGGTCCATTTTCTTTCCTTCCCTATGTCCTCACTCCAATCAGCCAGTCCCTTTTTCCAATTTCCCTGTTCCTCCTCCCAAACCCAAGGAATATGTTACGCCTCTCTGGGCTGCCAGGAGGCAGAGCCTGAGCTGGTGAGATGGCCGGGCATGGAGGCCACAGACAGCTGGAGAGGCGCCAGGCTTCCCGGTTCAGAAGGGCAAAGGGGGAGAGATGTACCATTTCTCCGGCTCCACCTCCCCTTACCCTACAGAAAACAGGTAAATCAACACCCAAACAGTCCTGCAACCTGGGGAGAGGCATGTCAGAGGGTAGACAGAGCTGCTCCGGGCTCGTGGGCACTCCTGGTACAGCAGTGATCGCTCTCAGACCGATCAGCCCGGTTCTTTTTTTCAGGCACAGGAGGAGCCTTTGCACTTTCCCTTAAGCTACAGGAGTCAAAGTCCACCACCTGAAGCGTCACAGAAAAGGGGGAAAGCCTTCACGGCCACACAGCACGAGACAGGGACAAGGAGGCAGTTCAGAGCAGCTCTGCTTTTTCCTGCCGGGAAGGGTGCTGCGGTTCTCCAGCCTCGCAGCTGCCAGGCAGGTCACCGACCCTTCCTTAAATTCCTCTGTCCCTGAAGGGCAGCAGAAGGCTCAGGCGTCACTGCTAAAAAACGTGCCCGTCTCCTTTGATGTGGCTGGGCCGATCTGGATTTCGGGCCACAAAGGGCACCAGCAGATACGCTTTCCCTGCCAGCTTTCGCAGAGCTCCAGCCAGCGCTGCACCCCACTGCTGTCCTCCTCTGCTGGAACATCACAGTGGGGAGGGATGCTGGAGATCTCCACCCAGTGCAGGACCGAGCCAAAAACCTGCAAAGCCTCGCGGCCTGCGTCTCCAGGAGATAAACACTTACTTTTTGGTGAGCCGGGGATCCAGCGGAGGATGTTGTGCTCCATAGACAGGTTGAATGCTGCAGGAAGGGGAAAGAAAAGAAAGACGACGATGCAAAAGGCCACAGAGCACCCACGAATAATCCCCTCAGCCTAGACTGGGGTCACGCCTCTTGCCTGCTGTCAGGAGCTAAATCCAAACCAAACGCAACTTCAATAACCTTCTGTCTTCAAAGCCTTAGAGCCAAAGTGCCACATTCAGTTGAAGATTTGCGCTTTGCAAAGCAAAAAGAAGCCTTGTTTAAACTCTTAGGCTCTCTCCAGCCTGAGCTGGGATTTGAGATCCACTCTTTTCTGTACCACCGATTTACTCCAAGCGACCACATGTCTCAGTCCCCCTGCCTCATACACTGATGTTCATTCTCTTCTCCACCAAGGGGATTTCCAGGTTTGGGAATTCACCCTTCTGAGCCCTGAGGGACACGGGGGGACTCCAGCCTGTGACACTGGGGCTCCTCTGCAGCACACTTGAGGGTTTGAACCCCACGCTGGCTCTCAGGCTCGTGGCAAATGCCACGGCGAAGCAGCATCTGGTAGGGTACACAGTTTGACTCAAGTCCAAATCCCAGTTTAATTAACTACTTCCTATGTGGCCTGACATGAGTCACCATGTTTCAGGAGTGGGACAGGGAGCCCAAGGGCTGCAGGCACTACATGGGAAGCATTACCTCAGAGAGGAGCTACTAGATGAGTGCTCATCACTAGTTTTACAGGCTCTGGATGCGAGACAGGGATCCTGAGTTATCATCTCCGCTTGGGTAACCATTCACAGGCACCCCACCCTGAAAAACCATCGCCAGAAAGCAAGTCCTCCCCATCCCCTGGTACGTGGCACAGTCCCGCATCCCACGGCGGAGACAAGGGCCCATTCAGAGCTGTCACACAAGGAACAGGCTCCCCTTGGGTCAACAGAGCTGGCTTGGTTTCCAGGAGCTGCAGATGGTGCCCAGCAGTAAAACGAGCAGAGCCCAGCCGTGTAGGAGGGGAATGGCAGCCTGATGCAGCTGGGAAGTGCGCTGGGAACCAGTTGATGCTGGGGAGGTGGCAGCAACAGGCCCAGCTGGCAGGGGAGAGATGCAGAGATCCAGGGCAGAGGCTGGAAACAACTACAGCACAGAGAGATCCTGGTGGTGAAGCCTGGCGAGGGGTGGGCTCGCCGCAGCAGCAGCCGTCCCTCGTGGCTGGAAGCGCTGAAAAGGCTCACTGTGTTTACCCACCAGCGATCAAGCCTAGGAAAGAGTTTGCTGACTAATTAGCATCTAGGAGTCAGGACAGCTATTAAGCAGAGGCACCCCCGTGGGTGGGCATAGCAAGCAGATTATCAGGAGTAAGAAAAACAACCCCTCCAGATCATCGCTGCTTCCCAATGACTCATGGCAGCTCCTCACAGGAGCCGGCAGAGCCTCTCCGATAGCCAGCACCGGGCTCGCACTGTCTCGTGACGGCAGTCGCAGCGCTGCTCCTCTCTGCACAGGGACCCACATGCAAAGGCCTGAACTTTACCAGCCAAAGGGACGATGTGTGTTAGACACAGAGGAGGGGATGTGGCAGCCAGCTCCGGGTGAGGAAACCCTTTCCTGGGGCTCTGAAGCAATCAGCCGAGGTCTTCACTGGCTAATGGCTGATACAAGGGCAGAAGGTCCCACCACCCAAGCAGCATTTTTTAAAGAATTTGAACCCAGGCTCCTCGCTCCAAAGAAAGCATCCTGAGCTGATCTAATTGCACAGCCCATCAGCCTGTGCTCCCACACAAACAGATGCAGATGACAGTCTCCTTTCCAGCAGGCTACAGAGGCAGGGCTGAATACCACCATCCTGCATCGGCGAGCTTGAAGGTTTGCTGCGTGAAGCAGGTTCTTCTCCCCAGGTCTGTCCCATCTTCACCGACTCTCTGCCCTATCTACCCATGCAGAGGGTGCAACAGGCTGGGCAGGAGGAGCGCAACAGGTGACTTCTAAGATCCACGAGCATATGCACAACTGCAGATGACAGGTTTGTGCCGTAGTGTCTGTGGTAACCTCGATGTGTGATCCCGCTCCTCCAGCTCACGTCCCTGCAGCTGACTCCCAGCAGATCCTACGGCTCCCCACGAAGCTGCATTAGCACATCCCACTGAGAAAACCGAGGCAGGGGAGCGATACCACCAAGTGATGTTCAGTAACTGCACTTACTCACACGCACTGATGCAGCTTAGCTAGATGAATCTGCTGTCTCCAAGCTTAACTCCCCATCTGAAGCTGTCTTTGCCTGACTTTTACTGGGACAGAAAGCTCAGGGCAGGCACTGCCTCTCAGCAAACACACCACCGCGTCAGGAGCCGAGAACTAAGCTGATGCTGTGCTCCCAAACTGACTGGATGAGTTGCCTGTCCTGTCCCAGTTTAAGCTCTTTGGGACAGGCATTTCTTGTTACTCCTATGTTCAGTGCCTGGGACAACGGCTGCAGTATCTGCGTTACGCTGCTCCTGAGGAGATCATTGCAGGGGGTGTGTTATTGACACTGCAGCAGAAAGCACATCCGTGAAACCTCAGTGCCACACAGAACGTATTTACTCCTAGCAGATTCTGTTTCTTTCCTTTTAAAACAGCATTTAAATTACCTTCCCCTGGAGCCTGGCTGCCCACCTCCCTGAAGAGCAGGAAATAAACAACCCATCGCACAGGATACCATACTAGACCAAGCGGCCAACGCATCCCCAGAAAATTACTGGGTTGAGAATTCGCAATGCAAAAACCACAGAATAGTATTGGAAACACGAAACATTTACTCGTTGTGCCACCTTAAATCTACAGGGCAAAAGCACCAACTAAAAGCTAATACAACTAAGCGACCAAATGCACAAAGCGTCACAGAAAAGGAAGCTAACAGTCTCCAAATCTTTACAAAGCCTCCCTCTGCCAGCTTGTCAGGGCAAAGAAAGGAGGGAGCCAAGAATCTGTACGGGAAGATCTCTCAAAGGTCAGGCAAAAAAAGAAGAAAGGGATCTAGCGACCATGGATGCAGCACGTCCCACCTCCACCTTTCGTGGATGTGCTGCCAAAGACCTGTCAGTAACCGTCCCTGGAAAGGACCAGCACGCAGGGTATTTAAAGGTCGTAACAAGGCTCCTGGACAGCAAGATATTTGCCAAGCAGCCAGCTAGGAGCAGGGGAGAACTTTGCCAAAAACTTGACGTTGGAGTGTATTGTCTAGGCAGGACTGGCTGCCTCCCAGACCGGTTCACCTGGTTTGAGTTTTCCAAGCCAAAGCTCCAAGTCACCCGCTGCAGAGGAGAGAGATGCTGTCTTAAGCCCACCAGCTGGAAGCGTGGCTGTGACCACCGGGTAAGGGATGGGAGCAAGCAGGAGACAAAATGACCCAGGGCGAGCAGAGCACTTTCTTCCCCCATGAGCAGAAGGCGAGGAACCCATAGTGCTCACTGCTTTCCCTTTGCTTGCCACAGACCTGGATTGTCCCACCAACCTGAGGGAGCCAGCGCGGCAACAAAGAACCGAGTGAAAGCACATTAGAAAGAGATTTAACTGGCCTAGCAGGATTTAAAGCCAACTAAGCATTTCAGACTTCGTCCACGCACCAGGAGGGGAAGGGCAGGGTTCAGATAAGGCAAATGAGACAAACGTGAGGCACACCAAACGGGAACAGCACTTGTGAAAGCCTTCGTCGCAGAGAGGTGGGTGCCCTCTCCCCATGGGAGAAGTAGAGAGCACCTCCTTCATCACCACCAGCCTCTTCTTCCTAAACCCCGCTCGATTCAGACATTTTACTTGCTTCTTCCATCCCTGGGTGAGTGTGAGTGCCTCAGCAGGAACCAGGACATGCCAGCCAGAGGAACCAAAGCAGGGGAGGTGCACACAGAGAGCCCCCACAGACCCTTGATCCGAGCAGATGTGGAACAGGGGTGACACCCAGCACAGAAAAGGATAATGGGGGGGCACGTGCGCTGGCAGGGGCACCTATTTGGGACAGAGCTGCTGCCACCCAAGGTGACACCTCTAAGGGCTTTGGGAAGGGATGAGGTTTCTTCAGTATCTCTGGAAAGGAGGACGGTACAACCCTGGCTCCCAGGGGAGTCTGCAAGGTCCTGATCCCCTCCACCCTGCTTCCCACGGGGCAGAGGATGCACACAGGGGGTCCCCGCAGCCCCCACACAGCCTTGCCCTGCCCTATAGGTGAGGGGGCAACCCTGACACTACCCCTGTCCCTTACACAGGGGGCTTTCCTCCTGCAAGATTCCCCTGCAGGGTGCCTCTGGCATCTGCCCTATTGCAGGGGGGAACCCCAGGACCCCCCAGCCAGCTCTCCTGCCCCACAGCCAGGGTAGATACCCCTGGCACCCCCCCACCCTTGCAGGGGGGAACCCCAGGACCCCCAGCCAGGGTAGATACCCCCGGCACCCCCCCACCCTTGCAGGGGGGAACCCCAGGACCCCCAGCCAGGGTAGATACCCCCGGCACCCCCCCACCCTTGCAGGGGGGAACCCCAGGACCCCCAGCCAGGGTAGATACCCCCGGCACCCCCCCACCCTTGCAGGGGGGAACCCCAGGACCCCCAGCCAGGGTAGATACCCCCGGCACCCCCCCACCCTTGCAGGGGGGAACCCCAGGACCCCCAGCCAGGGTAGATACCCCTGGCACCCACCTACCCTTGCAGGGGGAACCCCAGCCCCCAGCCAGCTCTCCTGCCCCACAGCCGAGACAGACACGACTGGCACCCCCCGAGCCTTGCAGGGGGGAACCCCAGGAGCCCCAGCCAGCTCTCCTGCACACCCCTAGCACCCCCCAACCTTTGCGGGGGGGAACCCCGCGCCCCCTAGCCCCGTTGGGGGGGTGGTGCCCCTGACAACCCCTTCCCAAGGCAGAGGAGCTGCTCCAGCTCCCCTGCCAAAGGCCCCCAGCTGAGGAGGGGGGGCTGCGGCCCTTGCACCCCCTCCCCGGGGAGCGGGACGGTGGGGGGCCGGTACCGGCCGGGCCAGGCCCGCGCTCACCTGCCCGGCAGCTTGGCACTCCGCTTCCAGAACTGCCTGCCGCTCTCGGCCGCCATGGCGGAGGGGAGGGGTGGGCCCGGCCGGCCAGCCAGCGAGCGAGCGAGCCCACCGGCCGGCCGGCCCCGCGGCGCAGCGGCGGAACGCGGAGGAAGGCGGCGGCCCCCCCGCAGGCCGCCTCACCGCCGCCCGCCCGCAACCCCCGGCGGCGCCATCTTGGCTCCGGGCAGGGAGAACGCCGCCATTGGCCGCTTCGGGCAAGGCATTGCGGTTCGGCCAATCGTGAGCGGGAGGAGGGAGTGACGTATGAGGAGGCGGGGTTTGCGGGGCTCGAGGCGGGGCTGTGTGAGGCGGGAGAGACCATCTGAGGGGGGGAGGAAGGGATTAACCGTCGCGCCCCGGGCGGAGCAAACCACTAGCACCGTGGGGCGTGGAGTGGGGCGCGAAGGCGGCGGTGCCTGCGTGGGCCGGGGGATGGGCCGGGGGAGCCCTGAATTGGGGAGGGCGGGTGGAGTTAAACACCGCCCTGGGGAAGGGGAGAGACCATTCACGCTGCGGGGGGGAGACACGCCCAGCAAGTACCTGGGTGAAACCATCGGGAGAGGGCGGGGGGGGAAGGGGGTTAAACCACCCACAGGGCCGCGGGGGGGAGCTGGTGGACGGAGTCGTGCGCGGGGCGGGAGGGACACACTGGCTGGTGACGGGGCCCAGCGGGGTCCCCGTGGCACCCCGGGGTGGCTCTGCTGGCACCCATGGCTGTCATGGTCCCCTCAAGAATGTAAAGCCATTTGGGGCCATTTCCAGCTCCCAGCCGAGCCCTGGTGCCAGGTGTCCCCTCATAACGACACCCGGGGTGAGGGAGAAGCTGCCGTTATGGGGCATACCGTGAGGCGCAGGTGGTCACCACGGGAATAAACTGAGGAAAAACTTCACAAATATCAAAAAAACAAAAACTTCCCTGGTGACGTGGGACCCTGCCAGCCCTCAGAGCACTGCCATTCCTCTCATGCCCTGAGAAGAAACGCCATCGCAGGGGTGGCCAGCAGTGACAGGGCCTCGATGGCGGCGGGAATGGGCACAGAGGGACAGGGCCTGCTGTCACCAGCGTCCCCGCGCTGTGGGGACATGGTGACCTCCTGCTCCTGGGGGTAACGTGCGATGGCCTCGGTGAATTAGCAGCCGCCTCTCAGAGTCAGGCCGCCGGCAGGGCTGTGCCCCACGAGTCAGTTCGGCGCCTCAGTTTCCCCTGTTTGCAAAGGGCAGGGCAATGGCAGGAGGGAGCCAAGTGTCCCTCGGGGTGTCTCAGGCATTGGGGTCATCGGAAAAGGGATAATTATCACCCCCAGCTCAGCCTCCCGGCCAGGGTGGACATGCGGCTCTCGCCATCCCCTCAGGGTCAGGTCCCGGCTTGGCGGGATCATGGCTTCTGCCAAGCACTTGAGGAGAGGCTTGGAGAGCCTTTCTGGAGGCGGGAGGGTTGGGAGCACTCCAAAAAAAAGGAAGAAAAAATAAAAAGCAGGCACGTTTCTGTCAAACCAGGCTGGTTTGGGAGGACAGGGCTGACGGCAGAGGGCGGCACAGGCCCGACACTGGTGCCTCACGGCAGGGCCTGGCCTGGCACCTGGGTGCTTTGTCTTGACACAACCTGTTACTGCTCCTTCCCTCTCCAGCAGCTGCTCTCCAAGTACAGGGAGATATTTTGGGGGGCAGAGCGAGCCCAGGACCGTGGTAGCGCGCCTAGTACCTCTGGCAGTGAGCCCAGGATCTCTGACAGCTTTCAATTCTGAACGAGAACGAAAGCCGAGAGAGAAGAATCAGTTCCTTTTCCCACCCTGAAGCTGAAGCGGAGAAAGGAAACTTAAGAGCTGGGAAAAATAGAGTATTTTTGAGGTAGCCAGCTGCAGGGAGATCACAGCCCTCCTGGTCAGGAGGTACTGTGTTGGACTAGCAAAGTTTCCAGAAAGTTGCTGGTCCATCCAGGGTGAAAAAAACGCTCCTTCCACCCAGAATTAGAAACCTGTGGGCTACAAGGTGCAACAAACAGGGTTATCGCAGATCACTTCATCCCATAACATGACTGCAAACTCCACGAAATGGAAAGCATCCCACATCGAAGCGGGAGCCCTGGGTGTCAGCGTGAGGCTGAGCGCACCAGAGAATCTGTCCGTCTGTCCTCTCTTGGACACTCTTGGACGTCTGGCCACTCTTGGCATCGGAGCATCCCTGCAAAGCCTCCTTTGGATGCCTGCTGTCCCCTCCGTCTAGGCAGGGTGGCCTGGCTTTGCTGTTCCCTCTCAGCCTGAGGCATAGATCCTCCTCAGAGTTTTTCCTCCCGCTTTTCCATGGCAATTCACACATCATCTCCCTATGCTTCATTTTATTGGCTTTATCAAAGACTTTGTTTGGAAACACCCTGCTAAAGCAACAGGAGAGTAACCCCTCCACCCTGGCAAGGGAGGGTGGCTCATTGTCTCTGCTCTGCCCACATCCTGCTCCTCTCCCCAAAAGAAAAGAACCAACACCCCCCCTCAGGATGGGGGAAAGGGCTGAAATCCAAGTCCTTGGCACCCTGATTGCCCTCAGGTCTCAGCTGGCAGCAGCAGGAGCCCAAGAGGGCTAAACTGAACCAAATCTGTGTGCTTGGGGGGATCTACACCCATGCGCACATGCAGGGATGCTACAGTGAGCGATCTACTACTACGAGTAGTAGCCTGGCACTGAGATTACGGCTGCCGTGGCACGGTTGGCAGCGCGGGGGTGGTTTCCGTTGGGGTCGGTACCGACGGCTGAGGAGGCCCCACGCGTGTGCCGGGGGGCCCAGCCCTGCCTGCCCGTTTCGGGGAGGGAAGATGAAGTTTCAGTGAGGCTTGACCTGAAGTGACATTTTGCCGCTTCTGTTTTTCTCACAGCTTTTGCAGTGGGGTGAGATCTCCGTCCCTGCAACCTGCTCGCCCTTCAAATGCACACGCGTGCCTGTGTGTCATTTCAGGTTAACTGAAGTGGCTGCTTCAATTTGAAACAGGAGCTGTTGTTTCATTTTTGGGGTTGCTTAACCCCCTCCTAACTGTAATAAACACTGTGATTAAGGACACAAAAATATTACCCTGGAGGAAGAGGACCAAAAGCTTGGAAAAGGATGAAAGAAACACCCTGATTACCCCTTTTAAAAATATGTTTCTTTAGCTGAAGCTGCTAAATTTGACTCAACTTTACACACTGGAAAGGTTTTGCGGTTGTTTTTTTACAGTGAATAAAGTGGTTTTTTCCTCATAAAAACCCCCACCAACTCTCAGGGTGAGTGATGCAGTTTCGATGTGTCACGGAGGCAGGGTGAGCGCAGATCCTGCCCTCAGGAAGATCGGTGTAAACCCCAAAACATGAGACTGGTCTTGAGCAGGTCTCCAGGTGCCTGAAACCACCACCTGGCCCCCTTGCTGCTGCAGCGCAGCATGGGGTGTGATTTCAGAAGTTTGTTTCACCCCAAGTTCACTCTGAGAGGGACGTAAGGCTTCGGTCTTGGTTTCTGGAGAACCCCATCCCCTGCCTGGGGAACATGGGGGCATCTGGGGTTTGAAGCTAGGAGCTCCTCTGTGGCCAGTCCCAGCCCAAGGAGGGATGAGGCAGGGAAAGGCAGGCAAGCTTAAGCTCCACCACAAAAGATCTCCAGCGAGTTGGGTCACTGTGCCTCAGTTTCCCCACATGCCCCGTGGAGATAATGCTATTGCCACACAGGCTGTCGGCAAAGTGCTTGGAGACTGACTTCCACTGGGGAGCTGGAGCCATGGGACACCTGGTTTGCTGATAATTCACCTCGTCCTAAGGCAGGTGTTTAAAATAGCTCCTGTGACTCACTGTGCCGAGAAGGGCCCAAGGGTTTCAGGCACCGCCTCAGGGGCAGCTGGATGTTTTCCTTGCGAAGGGACACAGGGCAAGATGCCACCTCCAAGTCTCCAGCTCTTCAGGTCCCTGCAGTGAGCCTGGCCCCTGCTCCCCAGGTGGCTTTTCTCCTTGGTGCTCCTCTGCGTTTTTCCAACTGTGGCAGGCATTTGGCTGTTGCTCATCTCCCATTCCCAGAAAGGGCCGTGGAAAATATAAATGTCCCTTTTGCTGTGGTTCTGGTCTCCCCTGGCCAGTCCCTTCTGCATCACCAAGCACCTTAGTCAGGGATGGATGTGTACAGGAAGCAGCAGGCGTGATGAGTGCCAGCCCTTTGCAAGTCTCTAGTGCTTCCAGAACAGGAGGTCCAATGGCCTGAAATCTCAACCTGGTCCTGCTTCATCATTTTTTTCTGCTTTCTGAATTGCAGGTGCTTCCCCTGTTGACACCAAACAGTTGTGGAAGGGAGGTGGGAGAGCAATGCTGGCTCTGATTCGCTTCCACTGGATAACTCCTGTGTCTTCATCCTATCATAGCTGACAGCCCCAAAGGGCCGTGAACATTCCCCCCCCCCCATTAAGGAGAAACAAGAAGTGAAAAGGCCTTTTCTTTTCCGCCAGTCCCTGTGCCACAACACAATGGAGATAGCATGGAGTGGAGCAACGTGCAGCCGATGCTGTGGCTGCTCATCTTCAAGTCTCCCATCGTGTCTACTGCGGTCCTTTCCCTGTGACAGAGCTTTTGGACATGAATCTGGTGGCTCTTGGCCTCGTGAAGGTTTTACTGCCCAGGAAGGCTGGTGCACAGTGATCAAACACGCACCGATCCTTTTCCAACACCCAAACTTAAGATGCATCCAGTTACCCTGGCAGGGCAAGATGGTACCTGGGCAGCGGGATCTTGCCGGGGGACACTAATGGCACTGTTCCCCCCTTGCAGCACAAGCCCAGTGGGTACAAAATCATCAACAACAGGCGGAAGCAAAGTGACTATCAGCAAGCCAGCCCCCATGCTGGACCTGGACGGCCTTTCTGTGGCGAGTTTTCTAAGAAACACCGCAGCAGTTGCAAGTGTTTACGGGAAGGGTGGGCCAAACTCAGCCTGCAGCCGGGACAGCCGCGATAGTGTTGCGATGGTGCTGGGGGCGGGGGGGGGGACACTACGGTGGCTGCCTGAGGGGCTCGGGCTTCTTGTGTTAGCAGGCAGCGTGACGGGGAGGTTTGCTTTCGTGTAAGAGCAGCTTCCCGGATGGTCCGGGGAAAAAGTGAGAGAGGAGGTTAAATACAAACCACATCTCAAAATAGGCCTAAACTTTGAAGGCGTTTGGAGCTGCGCTTCCTGCTTCTAGCAGCCTGAGGAAGAGACCAAAGATGCAGCTGAGTTAAAAAAAAAAAAAAGAAAAAAAGAAAAAAGCAAAACAAACAGAGTTAACACTTTCTGCTGAAGGCAGAAGCTGTGGTGACACAGCACACCAGATCACAACACGAGGCTGGGACATGGCTCCAGGGCCCCTGTTCCCTTGGACAGCAACCCCACAGCTCGGAGAGCAGTGCTGGCAAGCCCGGGATGAACTGGGGAAAGGGAACATTTCCCAGGTATGGGGGTTTTAAACAAGAAAAGCCTAGGGCAAGGCAAGGCAAGGATGGTCCTGCTGTGTCAGATCTGACAGAGGGACGTGCAAAGTAACCTGCGGAGAGGGAAACATGCCCCTTCCTTAGAGCAGGCACAGTCCTAGTGTACACACAGCAGCAGGTGCTCTGTGAGGTCAAGCAGGAACAGGACTTCAAAATTCATCACACTAATTAAAAAAAAACAAAAAACAAAAACCCAAGCAAACAAAAAAATCCAAACCCACCACCCCCGAAGCCGAAGCACTGCAGAGCTGGGAAGTGGAGTTTGACAGTTTGGAGGGTAAAAGCTCAAGCAAAGCGTTACCGCTGCTGACTGATAGCGACCAACTTCTCGTAATCCGAAGATCGACTTCCTCTCACTCCGCGTTAGCTGCAGCGGAGCTGGAGGTGGGGACAGCCCACCGGTGGCTTTCTTCACCCACTAGCACCCAGCATGCAACACCCACTCTGTACCAAGAGCTGGAGCAACAGGATCTGCCTTACCAAAATTTAATTTGGCTGACAACATCCGGTGTTTTGTAAGGTTGCTTTGATGTTTGTTTACTCGCCATCCCCAGCACATGCTCGGCACCAGCCTGCGGATGAATGGAAAAGAAAAGGGCTCCTCCACACCCCTTTGATCTCTCCCAGGAGACCTGCTAGGAGCAGTCGGTGCTGGAAACACCCTACGGAGGGACAGGTCCAGCCTTCCCTCTGGTGCTTTCGGCTGGCTGGTCCTGGTTAGTGCTGTTTGGCAAGCCTTTGGGTAGCACCTTTGGAGTTAGTCTCAGCTGGGGACAAACCAGCAATCCCCGCAGTAGCCATGGTGTGGTCACCGCTATCCCGCACCCTCAGAGCATCCTTCATCCCACCCCACAATAAAGGGACATCTCCATCACATCAAGTAGTTCATTTTTATTTAAAACCGCATAAAAAAAATAAGATTTCTGAATTCCCCTGTACAATATTAACTATTAACAAAAAACCCGCCGGCTACACACTTGGTTACATGTAAAGACACGACAGCGCGGACAGCCTGGGCCAGCTCCCCCCTCCCCAGCCCCAAACAAGACACCCGTGAGGAAAACCAAAACTCATCTGCAAACTGAGATCTGCACGTGGCAAGGAAACAACAGCAACCAGAAGTATGTACACAGACAGCTGGGGAGCAGGCAGCCACTCCTCACCTCCGCCAGACATCCGACAGAAACACTACGGGCCCAGGGACGGACACAGGACAGACACGGAGGGAAGACCCGAATAGAAAACTGGGGCGGGGGGGGGGATCAGCAGCTGTAGAAGCAAGGCGTGGGTTGCAAACCCACATGAATTATTATAAATAAATAAATAAGTTATCCTACCGGCTAGAACTCTTCCTTTAAAAAACAAGAACAAATTCATGAAAAATAAATTAAAAACAAAAAACTGGAAGAAAAAAAAAGGTAAAATGTTATAACTATTAACAACTGTACATCAAGCTTTGCTCCTATATAACTTTGTACACATTTACAGCTCTGTTGGTTTGCATTGTTTGTGCATTCGTGAGGGCACAAGGAAGCAAAGAACCCCAGAAAATCCACGCGAGATGGAGGCACAGGAGGCAAGGCATCGCCTGCTTGGCTCCCAGGTGTCTTCTGACCTGTTTTCTTTTTGAAAAGGGAAAGGGAACTATATACCCAGGCGAGTCTTGGAAAAGCAGCAATGTAGGAAAATTCAAGTATTTCCTCCAGCACAGCCCAGATTGTAACTGAAGGCACTCGAGCACGGTGACAGCAGAGAAGACACAGCCATTTGGCCACAGCACCTGCCCTCCCCCCAAGTAAGTTTTCCCCCGTTGAAGCTTTTCTCACAATAAGGTCTCCGATCTTCTCGCAGTCCCAAAAGACACTTGGAAGCCTCCGAATACAGAACCAAAACAACAAAAAACTTTACTGGCAAAGCATCAAATGAGACAGGGTCATTCAGATGGAAGTCCAGGACAGCTGGGTTGGATGGTGGCCACCAGCGCTTGCAAGACTGGGTTTCCAGCCCAACTCCAGGACAAGGTGTGCGTGTCCCCATTCGATGCTCTCCGGCTCAGTGCTGCGGTCATGAGGAGAAGCCCGGTGTTCTTTGCTTCTTGTGGCCAGGAGATGCGTGGAGCTGTTACTTGCCAGGCTCCTGGATCAAACTGTGCAGGTGGATCTCTGCCGTCTCCTGGGCCAGGTGGATGTCTTGCAGCCAGGAATGGTTGAAAATGTCTTCTAAAGACGGCCGGTCCGAGGGGCGCATGGACAAGCACCACCGGATGAGATGTTGGCACTCTGGGGGAAGAGAAAACAGAAACCACTGGTCACAGAAGGCTCCTGTCCACCTTGTACCGCTGTCTGCAGAGCCCAGGCCATGCTGGGTGTGCTCAGGGCTGCACCCAAACCTCCCCATCGGTCATCCATTATGGAGCAGAGGATGGCAGGACATGTGCCACCTCCTCCAGCTAACCATGGGAGGGAAAATCAAGCTCCTTGCGCCACCTCCTCCAGCTAACCATGGAGACGAACCTCCCCCATACCGTAAGAGCGGGATGCTCACGTGCCTGGTGCCATCTCCCAAAACCTGTTATCGCCCCTGCACTGCGAAGCAAGGTACTCACCCAGAGAGATCCGCCGCCGGAAAAAGAGCTGGCCCCGGATGATGTCCTCGTCCTGCTCAAAGGGGACGTCCCCACAGACCATGTCGTAGAGCAGAACGCCCAGGGACCAGATCGTCGCCGGGCGGCCGTGGTAGCGGTGGTAGCGGACCCACTCCGGCGGACTGTACACCCGTGTTCCTATGGGATACAGGCAGAGCTCATCAGGCAGATGCTGCCTGCTCCCAAACCCTCGCCTGAGCATCCCCAGGGATGCAGGGGCAGCACTGGGGGGGGGGGACGGACACACGGTGTGACCCGCCGCCCCCTCGCCAGCACGTGACTCTTGTTTACAAACTTTGGGTTGTGAAATAAAGCCAACGGTGCCGGAAGAGGGCAGCACGGGGCCGGGAAAGGCCGACCGTTACATGCAAAAAAAAAAAAAAAAAGAAAACCCCACGGGTGGGGAAAAACCACGCCTACCCCCCTCCCCGTCTTGGCCAAAAAAACCCAATAATAATAATAATAATAATTTAAAAAAATAAGCCAAGGCAAACAAGGGGAGCAGAGCAGCCCAAGCCTTTCCGTGCCGGCAACCAAACCAGCCAGCGCACGGGTTTTGCAAGCCCCCCACCCCGCCCCATCCCGCTACCCCCATGGGTGTTTGTTTTTGTCTGCCTGGCTCCCCCCCACCCCAGCCCGGGGCAGGGTGGGTGGCTGAGGCTGTGGCAGGGCCAGGAGTCGGCTCCCGTTTCACAACATCCGCCCCAGCCAAAAAGCAACTTGGCAGCAGCTCAATAATTAATCCACACACACACCCCCAGCAAAGGGGGGATCCTCCAAGTGCCTGGCCAGGCTGGGCTGTGCAATGCCCGGTACCAGGAGCATCCCCCCGGGTGTGGGCTCACCGTCAAATTCGGTGTAGACCGTGTCCTTGAGGAAGGTGCCGGAACCAAAGTCGATGAGCTTGAGCTCGCCGGTGGAGAGGTCGACGATGATGTTCTCGTCCTTGATGTCACGGTGCAGGACACCGCAGCTGTGGCAGTGCCGCACGGCCTCCAGCACCTGGCGGAAAAGCCCCCGCGCCAGCTCCTCGGACAAGGACCCCCTCTCGGTGATGAAATCGAAGAGGTCCTGGGACACCTCCGGCCGCTCCAGGACCAGCACAAAGCTGTCGGGCAGCTCAAACCAGTCCAGGAGGTGGATGACGCCGCGGAACCCGGAGCCCACCTTGTTCAGCAGCACGATCTCCAGTGGCACACGAGTGCCGTTGGGCTGTGGAGGGACCACAATGCAGTCAGTGGGGCTGATGCTGCGCCTGGGGTCTGGTACCCCCTGCCTGAGGTGCTCCAGTGACCCACTGCCCGGCCCCACTGGAGCCTGGGCATCCCCCCCTGCCAAGGGGACGTTCCAATGTCCCCCTGCCCGGCCCCACCAGTGCCTGGACATCCCCCCTGCCAAGGGGATGCTCCAGTACCCCACTGCCCAGCCCCACCAGAGCCTGGGCAACCCCCCTGCCCAGCTCCACCGGTACAGGGCATGCCCCCTGCTCAGGGGATACTCCGGTGCCCCCCTGCCCAGCCCCACCAGTGCCTGGGCAACCCACCTGCCCAGCCCCACCAGGTACTGGGCATCCCCCCGCCCAGGGGATGCTCCGATGCACCCCTGCTTGGCCCCACCAGCACCTGGGCATCCCCTCCGCCCAGGGGACGCTCCGGTGCCCCCTGCCCAGCCCCACCAGCGCTTGAGCATCCCTCCTGCCCAAGGGATGCTCCTATGCCCCACTGCCCGGCCCCACTGGTGCCTGGGCAACCCCCTGCCCGGCCCCACCGGTGCCCGGGCATCCCCCCTGCCCAGGGGACGCTCCGGTGCCCCCCGCCCGGCCCCAGGGCATCCCCCCTGCCCAGGGGACGCTCCGGTGCCCCCCGCCCGGCCCCAGGGCATCCCCCCGCGCGTGATGCTCCGCGTCCCAATAACCCCACAACCGTTGCCCCCGCGCCATGTCCCGGTTTCCACCCTCCCGGGCCTCGGTTTATCCCCCCCGCCCGTGATGTCCCGGTTTCTCCCGGTGGCCCCGGTCACTCACCAGCTCGCCCCACTGGGAGATGCGTTCCCGGGCCACGTGTTTGATGGCCACCTGCAAGCCAAGGGGAGCGGCGGGCTGAGCACGCCGCCCGCCGCGCCGGCTCCCCTCCTCCTCCTCCTCCGCCCCGCCGCCAGCCCCGCCACTTACCGGGGTGCTGTCTGAAAGGCGGATACCCGAGTACACCGAGCCGAAGCCGCCGCTCCCCAGCAGCGGGCCCACCTGGTAGAGCTTCTCTAACGGCTCCTTCTCCTTTCCTGCGGACGAGACCCGGCCGTCAACGCTCCGCCCGGGGCCCCAACCGTCCCCCAACCGAACCGCGCCGAGCCGAACCGGGCCGTAGCTCTCCTACCTGGCTGTAGTTTGGCGGCGTGCAGCTCCCCGCCGGGCCCCGAACGTAAATGGGCCAACGAGTTAATTTTCGAGAGCAGCATCCCGGCCCCCGCGCCCGGTATCGGGGCCGGTCCCGGCACCTCCCGAGCCGGACCGGGCACCGGCGGCTCGGGGCCGGCTCCCGGGCTGCCGAGCAGCGGCGGGCGGGCGGGGGAGCCCGGGAAGCAGGCGGCGGTTTGCCGGCAGCTGGGCGGGTGGGGAGCGGCCGCGGCGCGGCTGCTCCGCGCTCTGCCGGGCTCCCGTATGGCGCGGCCGCCCCGCGCCGGCCCCGGGAGTAGCAGCAGCCGGAGGCGGGTCCGGTGGAGCCAGGGGGCGGCGCTGAGGCAGCAGGCCCAGCCGCACCGGCCCGCCCAGCGCCGCCACAGCCAATAGTACGAGAGGCGGGCGGGGGGCTGCCCGCGCCGCGCCACGACGTGGCGGGAAGGAAAAGGCGCCAAAGGCGCCCGGGGGGCGTGGGGCGGCATCCCCCCGGCGAGAGCAGGGACGCGAAGAGCGAGCGGCGCGCCTAGAGCTGCAGCTGCGACTCGCGCTGCCACCGGTTACCCGGTTCTGAGCGCGCGTCCCGCCGCGTTCCCCGGTTGCCACGGCATCGGTGGAACTCGCGCTTGTTCGTTAAGCGCGCGCAAGAATGGCGGGGGGTAACGCCCACCCGAAAACGCGTTGTGAGGGGCTGCGTGGGGCTCGGCCCGACCGCAGCGGGGTCGGCTCGCCGGGCCGGGGCCGCCTGAACGCTCTCCCGGGGCGGCCGCAGCGTCCCCGCGGCCGGGCCGGCGCATCCCAGCCGGGTGGGAGCGGCGGAGCTCTTCCTCCTCCTGCAGCCCCGCGAAAACCCCAACGGTCTTAAACTTCGTCTTCACTTTAATTTTTCCTGCAGCCTCACAACTTCCTGGCGGTGCTCGGCACCCCCCAGACCCCATCTCGCCCCGTGCTGCCGTTACTTCATCACGGCCAAACCGGTGTCTGAACTTTTCCCTTTTCTAGTCAAAGCAGCAATTCCAGCTGAGGACTCTTGACCAACAACCCTTTTTTGAAAAAAATCCACCCCCACCCCCCCCGACTCTTTCTTTTTTCCGCAGAAGTCGCTGGCTGAGATGCTTTCCCGAGTTCCAGAGATAAGATAAATAATTTACTGGATGGAGGTCTCTGATTACTCAGTCTATTAGCATTTAGAGCAAAGAGCTCCAGCCACCAGGAGCTGAATTATTCCAGACGAAGCCCATCTGGGCTCCCGAGTGAGACCGAGGAGTTCCCAGCATCCCACACATACTTGTGGGATGAATTGCTTGAAATCGAATGGGGCTTACTGGAAATGCTGGTGAGCTCCCGGCTCCTTTAGTATTTCTTTTTTTTTATATATAAAAATAATAAAACATAACCCAAAATGCAACCCCCAAAGTGGACTACAGAGTTGTGGCTCAGCTGTCGTGCCGGCCGGGAAGGGTTCAGCACCACCGGGAAGGGTTCAGCATCACCGGGAAGGGTTCAGCACCACCGGGAAGGGGTTCACCTCCACTGTTGCCTCTGTTATATTTACGGAGAACATGGCACATCCTTTTTCAGGGGCTGAGACAGCTAAAACCTGGAAAACCTACACAGATTTTTACCCAGAAGATGACATTTTTTATTTGAGGAAAAGTGTGGAGAACTTGACGCAGCAGGCTTCATGCTTTTTTTTTTTTGTGCCTTTTTTTTTTTTTTAATATATTATTGTTGTTATTTGGAGTGATGCAAGCTGAGGGTGGAGGAGAGGGGCAGGCAGCGCCTTTCTCCTGCCTTATTGCCACCCGACGCCTGGGCATATTCGGGACAACTGGTTCTGCCAGTCGGTGCTCAGCCGTGGGACGAGGTGACTTAGCATCTGGCCCCAAACTCATTATCAAATGCTTTGCCGGGATGATGAAAGGTACCGGAGGGGCTGCCCTGGAAACCCTGGCTCTTTATTGACAAACAAAGCTCACCCCGGGAGTGGCAGGGCTTTCCTGGGGGCTGCCTTCCCCTGACCTCCGTGGGAGGTGCAGCCTCCTTCCTCACTCTGCCCAAACCTGCTAATTAGTGTCGAAGGGAGCAGCGTGTCTTGCAACTCGGATGATCTGGGGCCAAATCATCCTTGTGCGTAAACCTGTCCAACTGCTAATTTCCCCAGGGGACTGAGTCAGCGGCTGCCTCTTCCTGCCAGCGTGAAGGGGTTGTATCCCCTCTGGGTTGGGGAAACCCCCCCATCTTGGAGGCGATGGGGAGACATTTCTCCATGCCCTGGCTGTGCAGAGCAGGGATGTGACCCTGTTTCCCGGCTGTATCCATCTCTTCCCAGAATAACCCACCCGGGTGCATCCCTGTTCCCCAGATGACCCCAAACCAGGACTAGGAGCCACCTTTTCCCCCCAGGCCCATCCCACGTACTCACCTTTCCCCTGCCAGCCCGGGCGAGGCCATTGGCATGTGTCAGACATTCAAGCTAACATGAAACAAACCCCATCCTGCTTGCTACCCACTTCACCCTCGTCTGTAGGCATCACTGCTTTTCCCAGCCCTCTTCCTGCGGGATGAAAGCCGCCGAGGATGGCAGGGGCAGGAAAGCAGCCCACCTTTTCTAGCACACCTTGCGCTTCCACGGACACATGGATGTCCAAGCGGGACTGCGGGTCCTGCCCCAACCAGGCGGCAACATCCCTGGCCCAGGCTGCCTCTTTCCACCCCTGGGTCAAACCCAATGCTTGATGTGAGCCCCTGGGGAAGCGGTTTGCAGCTCAGAGGAGATTGCACAGGGCTTGCAAAGAGGAAAAACCCAAGCAGAACCATGCCTGGAGAGATGCAGGACCCCAGGGTGGCACATGGAACTGGTGGCAGGTCTGTGAGAGAGGAGCTCCCAGCAGACATCGAAAGATCAGCTCTCAGCCCTGCAAACAATCCCGGCAGCTTTCGGGCTCTT
The DNA here is from genome assembly GCF_023638135.1 of Falco biarmicus. Taxonomy (NCBI): domain Eukaryota; kingdom Metazoa; phylum Chordata; class Aves; order Falconiformes; family Falconidae; genus Falco; species Falco biarmicus. Next base: position 2,366,122 of record NC_079303.1, on the reverse strand, counting down.
CAGCGGCATTCCAGTCTAACCGGGGCTGCCTTGCATGATAATCAGGCTTAATTACTGCTTTATCGCTTGATTGCTGTGCTGGGCCCTTGGAGCTGCAGTGTTGCTTTCGCAGTTTACTTTTTGTATTTCCTCCCCCTCGCCTTCCCTGCCAGCACAATTAGCAAATAGGTGAAAATGGGGAGGGCCAAGCTGATACCCAAGGGGGAGAGAGGGGGGACTTGCTGCTCAGGGGTCCCTGGGGTGGAGAGGCAGCAGATTTGTAGCCAGTGGAGGGTTAAAACTGAGGTTTCCACCGGTGTCTTGCAGACAAAATAGCAAGGTCAATGCCAAACCAGGAGTGCAACCCCATATCAGCTCCACGAGCGTCCCCCTTCCGGAGGGGACAGCATCCCTGGAGGAGGGAGGGGAGGACTGTGGGGCGATTAAAGCCGTGACACAGAAAGGCCGTGGTTTTCCTAGCATGAGCTTTGAGTCATTGCGTGACCTTGGCTGCGTCTGCCCGTGGCTCCCTCCGCTTGGGCTCAGTTGCCCGCAGAACCGGCTGGCCCAGGGCGTGGGGCGAAGCAGTGGCACAGACCTGCTGGTCCTTGGGGAAAGCGTGAAACCTTCCTCAGTCAGGCCAGCAAAGATGCTCCCGCCTACGCGCAGTGAGCAATCCTCAGCCACACCGGCGAGGAAGCAGGCGCTGCCCTCGGCCAGGCAGTGGGTGCTGCGGTAGGGACACCCCCAACGTGCCATCGCCTGCTCGAAGTCACCTCTACACCAGCGAGGAGGTGCCCTCGTGTCTCACTGGTGACTTTGGAAGTGCGATAAATGTCTGTGTCTCCCCCAGCATCACTGCGGTGCAGGTGATGGGCATTGCGCTGCAGGATGCAGCCAGTTCTGGGGTGCACAGAGGCTCCTGGGGGGCTGCGGAGGGGCTGGGCTCTGCCTGCAGCTGTGGGTTGGGATCATGGGTGCCAAGAGCCAGTGCAGCCACAGGGTGCTGGCTGGGTGCTGCTTCCCCTCCCGCCCCATCCTCTGGGTCCCAGGGGTCCCCCCAGACCCAGGTGAGACCCCAAGGCAGCGGTGACAGCTTGGGAACGCACATCCCACGCTGGTGCTGGAGTCACCCGAGGACAGGGAGGAGAAAGATCCTTGCTGGTGTGCTGGAGCACCCCAAAACCCCTCTAAACCAGCACCCTGGCCTTTGGGTGCCAATCCCTGCCAGCTCAGGAAGGTGATGGGGCCCGCAAACGGGGCAGGAGATGCAGGGACCCATCCTGCTCCCTGGGAGGAGCAGATGTGGGGATTTCTTCTTATGAATTTGAATATTTTATTTATTTTTTTTGTTGTACGCTGGCTTTTAGCGCGGGCTTTTGGGAGAGGTGTGCGCGGAGGCGGCAGCATGGCTAATCTGCTTTGTGAATGGAGCCACACGGGGGGCGGCCGAGGGGATCGGGGAGGTGGAGGGAGCCACATATTTGGGATTCCTTCATCTGGGTGGGCTCCTTCTCCCCAGACTCTCAGGATGTGGGAAATGGAAGATGAAAGGAGCTGCATTTCCAGCCTCTCGGGTTACAATGTCTAAAGCAGAAAAGGGTGGTCGGGGAAAAAAAAAAAAAAAAAAAAAAAAAAAAAGGAGGGCGGGCGGGGGGTGGGTGGGGAATGGGATGCTACAGGGAAACCTGGGTTGGGAAATGGCCCGGCTAGGTTGGGGCAGGGAAGGGGGCGGCTGGGGCCGAGCCGCTCGTGTTTCACATCACGTCAGGGCTGAGGAATTTCCTCTGCTCTGGGGGTGCCTCGCCGAGAAAAAGGGGGAGGCTTTAAGGTTAGCCGGGGCTGAATAATAGCCAAGAGGCGAGGGATTAAAAGTGTTACCCAGGGGCTGCTGTTTACAAGCAAACCCTTTTGCTCTGCAAGAGGGGAAAGAGGGATACCTCGGGGTGACGGTGGGGACCCTGGGCCACGCATCGCCCGCATCCCTTCCCCGGTGGGCGCAGCGGGGCGGCTGCCCCCGGCCCTTGGCTGGTTTCCTCCCTGACAGCCCCTCTGCAGTGAGGTCCCTGGATCATCCCTGTGCATAGGCAGGAAAATCCGCTTTTCCAAGAGCGTTTGTGCTACCTGCTGGGCTGCCCTGGGAAAGGGACAGGGAGAGGGGGCACAAGCAGCGGGAAGGGGGCAGCCGGAGAGACAGGGCTCTGTGCGGGGGGCCTCCAGACCTGGGCATCTCCTGGCATCATCCCACCACCTCCTGAGCCGAAGTCCAGGTTCTGCCCCAAAACACCTCATTTTCATTTCCCCTTTATTGCTGTTTCAGGTGATGCAAGGTCAAGGTGAGGAGGTGGGGAAGGAAATGCATTTCTCCTGCGTTATTCCCTGTTATCCCCCATCTCTGATAGGACAGCTGGGAAAGGACCATCACAGGGTGCAAATGCAGCCCCCAGGCTGGGCCAAGGGATGCTGCAGGATCCAACCTGGCTGCCCACCCTGGGATGGCAGAGATGCCGGCACATGCTGTGGGCAACCAGGCTTCACTTCCAGGGAGTGTGCGCTAGGGACAGGCTGTCCTCCCTGATTTAGCCCAGGGAAACTGAGGCACGAGCAGGCTATGGAGCCCCTGTGAGGCTGGAGGGGGGAGGTGGGCTTATTCTGCCCCAAAAAGGGGATGAAAAGGCAAAAACTGGTTTGCAAACCAGGGAAGGTGCAGATGGGATCAGCCCAAGTGCTGCTCGTGAGCGGGTGCACCTGCACCGTTGGCTGTGCCGGGGGAGACACTGCACCCAGGCAGGCACCTGACCGTGCCTGGGGACACAGGATCTGGCCTGGGGACCAGCACCATGGGCTGGCATCGCTTGGGGAGACAAAATATACCTATATGCAAAGCTCAGGCTGACTGCACACCCCCAGCCTGGGCTAGCATCACAGGTTTCTTTCTGCAGAGCGTTTGCATGAGAAAAGCACTTTTTAAAGGTTATAAAAATGATTTTGGTGGCTGATGGGGGACCCGAGGGTGTCTGGCTCTCCTCTTCCCCCTCCGCCCTGCAAAGCCCTGCCTATTCCCAGGTACATTCCTGGCATTGCTCCAGCCCCGGGAGTGCAGGGAGGGCGCTGACCCCCTGAGCATGGGAAAAATGTCTGTCTGCGTGCGGGAAAGGAGGTGCAAATAGTGTGGGGTGAGGAGGTCAGCCGGGAAATCCCTTTCATCTTTTCCCGGGCCTTTAGCCGACACGCGGCCGAGGAGCGCGTGGAGCGAGCAGGAGAGGGTTTTGTCTGCGCCTGGAAAAGGGAAGGCTCCCAGGAAGCTGGATGCTGTTTCCAAGCTGGAGGAGGCTGAGTCGCCGCGTGGGGTGGACAGTGCAGAGATGGCACGGATGGGTCACAGCGGTGACCCCTAGGATAGGTGATGGGCAATTAGGTTTGGCCTTCATCCCTGTGCGCAGGGGACCTCCCACATGCCAGGGCGATGGGGACGAAGGGGCACTGTCCCCCACGATGGCCACAGCATGCAGGGACTGGCTATTGGTGCTGGTGGCTCAGCCCCACTGGGGACGCGATGGTTCCTGGGTACCAGTCACTGCCCCATCATCAGCCCAGGGGGTTCTGGCTGCCAGACGGAGCTGGGCCAGAGTGCTGCTCACAGCCTGGAGAAATCCCGGTGGAAACCCAGCCCCGTACCAGTGAGGGCAGCAGCCTGCAGACTGGACTCTTCCCTCACTGGGTGCAGAGGTTCGGAGCAGCCCTGGTGCAAAGGCTGGGCCTGATGCTGCACCTGGGCTGCCAGGACAGGCACAGGTCTCTTGGCAAGAGCATAATAAAGGCAGATCTCACCCTCCCTGTCTGCTTGGCAAAAAAATCCTGAGTGGAGGAGATGGGGTAACCCCTGAGGAGCCCAGGAGATGTGGGGCCATCCCCTCCTCTGCCACAGACCCCCTGTATGCCCTCGATCTGATCCCTCCATCTCGTTATCCCACCTGGACTATAATAAACCCCTCCCTGTGCTTGAACCCCAGCATCACCCTCCCAGCACCCCCGGAGGAGTGCTGGCCTGTCCTCGCCTGCGCTTGTTGGTCAAAGGAGGAGTCCCAGTGCAACCCTGCCCCACGCCGAGCCGGATCCAGCCTGGTTTCCAGGAATCGGGGCTGGGGCAGGTGGCTGTGGGTGACAGCTGGTGCCTTGGGTGGCACCCACTTGTCCTAATGTGCTTGGGTCCTGATGCACCCATTTCCTTTTAGGAAAACGCATGCATTTTTTCCTGCAAAAACCTTGCATCCAGGTCCTGATGCGCCCAGGTCCTGCTGCTTCATGGGACTCCGGCTCTCCCCAGGGTTTTCCATCACCTCTCCCTGGCTGCGCTGCGGGGTGAGGGCTTCTCCTGCCTGTACAAAGCAGATGGTAAAACACAGACTAACGAGATCAGAGATTAATCTCCACTTTGCTTCCAAATCGCATAATCATGTAAATATTCTCAGTATCGGGGTGGAGCAGGCTCCAGGCTGCTCCCTCCTGGGCCACTTTGCATGTGGGATGGTGGCAGGGGGTCGGATCCTGCCCTGATGCTGCTCTGGGGCCCTGTTAGTTCCAGAGACTGCCCAGTGTCCTGCTGGTGTGCAGGCCTCCAGGACCGTGTCTGGCAGGAGGTGGTGGGAGAGGCCCCCGGTGTGTGGGAGCAGCAGCTCCCCATCGCACCCCCTTGCTCCGCCGCGTCCCGGTTTGACCTCACACCGGGGTTACCCGCCTTGTGCCCAGGCAACCCAGCAGGAAACACGTCCCTGAGCACCCTCCCAAGCCCAGGAGCAAACCCAGCCCAGTGACTCCCAGTTCCCACCAGTAAAGGGCATTGGGGTGGAACTGGGGAGTTGCCAATGTGTGATGCCACTCCGCACCCTGCACGAGAGCCAGGCGGCGTCAGCACCGGCCGCCGCTGCCCCAGCACTGCAGCCAGCTTTAATGGGAGAGGAAAAGGGGGGGAATCTCACGTTTTGGGTGACACGTGTGGCTGGTGGCCCCAAATTCCTGCGCGGCCAGCGGCACAGCCCCATTATCAGCACGCCGGGGCTGTTTGCTGGAAAAGGGCGGCAGCGGGGCTGGGTGACCCCACACTTCCTTCCTTTCCTGGAAGCCACTTGCTCCAAGCATGACGCTCGTGCTCCGATAACCGGCTGCTTTCACAACACACCAGCAAGCGCGGGGCCGGGTTCACTCCCCGCTCCGCCGCTGTCCTTCCTGCCTGCCTTGCATCGCTCCCTGGGCACCTGCTTGCCCTGCCTCAGTTTCCCCTCTCCGTAGAGGTGGAACCACAGCCCCAAGTGCTGCAAACCCCAGCTGCTTACAAGAAGGGTGAGAGCAGAGCGTGGATATGTTTCACTGTGAGGTGCAACAAAGTGCGTTGGGTCTCAGCCTCACTCCCCCTCCATCCAGCCACCTCAGTAGCGAGGGCTGGGCTGGAAACTCCCCTTTGCAAAACCTGGAGCGGAGGAGCAAGGAGAAGCGGGGGTCCTGCATCTCCCAAGAAAGGGCTGGTGGGGCCAGGGATGCTGAACCACACTGGCCCCCTGTCCCACAAGGCAAACGTAGGACCTCAGTGCAAGATGGCACCAGAATGGACCGGGGACGCCTTGGTCCCCTTGTGCCCAGGACAGAGCAGCTGGTGGCCCTTGTTTGCACCGAGGGGCTGAGCAATCCCGGCGGGGGAAATGGCAGGCAGGGTCCTGCCTGAGTCAGGCAGCGTAAAGCCCGGGTGCGTACCTGCTGCGGTCCCCTCCCTGCGTGGCGGCAGGTCCCTGCACGCCGCAGAAGCCACTGCCGCAGGTCAGGGAGGGACAGGCGAGCCTGGCTGAGGGGGAAACTGAGGCAGCAAGAGGATCCTGAATCCTGCTGGCAGGGGACCCAGCAGCCCTGGCTGCGCGCTAAGCACTGGTTTGCAGCTCCTGGGGCTGCTTGGAGCCAGGCTGGTGTTAACAGGGTTCAGCCCTTGGGCTTGAGGACCCAGCAAGGGTTGGGGGCTGGGTGGTCAGATCACCCAAAACCCCGTTGGGATCCACTCCATTGCCCGCAGCCCTGCTCCGTGCAAAGAGCAAGGCATCCCCAGGGGATCGCCATTCCCTGGGACACCCAGCTGAGGGTCGGTGGCCAGGGGTGCTGGGGTCCTCCCTGCGAGGCCGGTGCACCAAGCGTGGCTCCTTCGCCTTATCTGGGCTGTGCGAGGAGGAAGTTTGCAGGGTGGATTCCAGCGGGCAGGTAAACAGCGGCCAGATGGGACCCAGATACCTGCCCAGAGACACCCACCGAGCCGGGTTTGCACAGCCTGGATGCTTATTTGCTCTAGGGAGGGCTTTCCCTTCCATCGGACGTCAGCAGTGGTGCTGGGACGTCACCCCAGCAGCCTTGCTGGGCTCCTCCATCACCTTCCTGGCCAAGTGCCCATATCTGGGGTGCGGGTGCTGCTGCGGCATGGCCAGGCTGCGCTGCTCTCCGTGCCACCGACCTGGGTACCGTGGCCCCACCTCCCATAGCCAGGGATTAGCGTGATGCCCAGGTCACCTCTGCCATGCCCAAAAGGGCTTGGGGAGCCGTGGCTGCCCAGCAGCGCTGGGGCCAGGATGGCAGGATGCATCGTCCTGGCCCCGCCGGACCACTTTGCTGTGGGGCAGGGGGCTGCTGCTGCCTCCCCCATGTTGGGCACAGGAGGCAGGTGGGCAGGGCCAGGCTGCTGGCGGCGGGTGCTGGGCATGCCCTGGCACACGTGTGGGTGCACCTCACACCCAGCCCTGGTCCGCAATGCCGGCGGGATGCTCCCAGCCCCGGTTGCGAGATGCTGTCTTGGCTCATGCGGCTCGCCCTTCTCCAGCCACACCCAGACAGTCTGCACCCTTCCCTGCTCCAAGGGGGAAACTGAGGCACCAGGATGTGCAGGACTGATACAGGGATGGGGAGGGGAGGTGCTGGGGGAGGCCATTGGGCAGCCAGGGAGGGCTGAGACTGGCACCAGGGCTGCCTGCACCAAGCATCACCCACCCGTCGGACCACAGCACCCTCCATCCCAGGGTGCTGCTGCATTACCTGAAGCCCTGGTGCCATCTGAATCTCTCCCATCCAGTGGATGCTGCTGGGGCATTTCTTCTCCCAGGTCTCCATCTCTCCCCCCATCCCTTCCCTGTTCCTGCAGCCCAGGTCCCCGAGGTGGGACAGCTCTGGGGCGCAGTGCCCACCACGGCATCACCCACATTTCCCATCACTTTGTGTGGCAATAAATGATGCAAAGCCCAGAGGGCTTCTTGCTGCCACAGGGCAAGCCCCCGTGGGATGCTGCTCCCTTCTGCCAGGGCACAGAGGCAAAATTCCGGGTCGGGACCCCGTTGGCTGCTCAGAGCGTGTGTTTACTGTGTCAGGAGAAGCCGTAAATTCGTTTGGTTTAATTGAAAGCTGCTGCTGTGGGTTTGGCTTAATCCACCCTCCTCCTCCTCCTCCATTAGATAACGTCTCGCTGAAACCACTTTGCAAACTCACGGCATTCCTGCGTGCTGAGCACCAGGGCAGCCGGCGGGCCACGGCCATGGTGGGTGCTCACAAGCTGCAGGGCTGCTTCAGTGCCGCTGGCTCTGCTCCTCCGCACTCATCCTGGCCAGGTCCCGGTCCTGGTCCTGGCTGGGAAGTGGTGCCTGTAGTAGTGAAGAGAACTGACCTACTCATGACGTACAACTTGGATGGGAATGGGATGGCTGGGGGTGGTGGGACGTGGTAAGATGCAGGGTTATGCTGGGGGGAGCACCCCGAGGGTCCCCAGCAGGGGATTCAAGGGACTCAAGTCAAAAAGATAAAGGGAAATATTTCAGAGAGGGGGAGACCTGAGCTGCAAAGGGGATGGGGTGGTCCCAAAAAGACCTGGTGGGGAGCAGCAGTGGGAACTCTCTCACCGCCCTGGCACAGGGAAACTGAGGCACAGAACAGGGCCTGGGGCCACACCAGCGGTGTCTGTGGGGAGCCCGTTCCTCTTTGGGCTTCTGCAGAACTGGCAGAGGAGGAAGAAACGTGCAGGTTGCGGAGAGGCTGGTTTGCCAGCGTGAATACCCACACGGGCGCTCTGTCACCCATCCCCATCCTCCCCCAGGACCACCCCGGGGGTCCCCGCTGCAGCTGTGGGGCTGAGGACCCCCGGCAGCTGGTGTAGAGGGAGGTTTGCTTTTCCAGCAGAGTTCAGGCGGAGGGCAGGGATGGCGAGGGCCGTCGTCGGGGTGTCCTCTGGCCGCTGCTGTTGACCTGCAAGGAATGCTGTGAGTCACGGGGAAAGCATGGCCACGCTAGCCCCTCGCCGTGCGGCACCCTGTGCCAGGGGATGGCGACTCGAGGCTGCGAGTCCTGCGTTTTGGGGTGAGCCAAGCGCGCCCCGGGATGGTACATCCCGCAGGAGGGAGATGCAGTGCCCACCCGGGGTGTGAACCCAACCGAGACGCTGCTTGCTGCCGAGGTGGCCGTCACCCCGGCGTCTGGGCACGGGATGGGGCGGGCAGGCCAGGAGCAGTCCCCAGCTCCAGGGAGGCCAGACATGAACTCAGCCTCTCCGAGTGGGGAAGAGATGACGTGATGCTGGGAGGTCACCCGGAGCTGGGAAGCTGTCCCAGCCCAGTGCTCAGGGCTCTCCCGCTTGGCCACCTCCGTCCCTTCCAGCTGGTGGGAGGGAAGGGGGAGAGATGCTCCTCAGGCGGCTCCTGCTCCCGTCCTTCCCCCAGGGAAGCCGGTGTTTTCAGCTTTATCAGCTCACCGCAGCTTTGTGCCCGGCGTTGGAGAGGAGAGAAAAGCTTTTCCCAGCGGTGCCTTATCGAAGCGCTGAGCCCTGGACGCAGCTTTGTTTCAGGTCGTGCTGCAAAATTAAAGAGGGAAATGGCATTGGAGGGAAGAATTGCAAATTCCTGGAGGATTATCTGAGTGTGGCACCTGGAGGTGGCACAGGGCCGGGAGCAAGCACGGAGCAGGAATCCCAGGAGGGGACAAAGCCCAGAGCATCCCTCCCTCCACAGGTGAGCACCCAGAGCCTGCCTGGCCGTGCCCTCACAGCCTCCACGGCTGGAGAAATCCTGAACAGGGAGGACCACGCTGCATGTTTGCAGCTGTCTCAGTCCTGGTGTCAACAGGGCACTGGGAGGATACTGGGAGGATACTGGGAGGACACTGGCTGCACGTGGGACTGGCTGCAGGGAGGAGCTGCGTGGCTGAGCGAGGCACCAGTGCCGGCCGCTTCCTCAAGAGCGGCCACTGCTTTTGCTTTCGTGCAATAAACCCCAGCGGGTTATCGAAGGGCCAAGCACAGGACAGAAGGGACCCATTGCCACCTCCCGCCTGTCCCCAGCACCAGGGCAGGAGACCCAGGAGGTGATGGGGAAGGGGACAGCTGGGCAGCAGCTGCATGCAGAAGGTTGGTGACCTCTAGGGATGACGGTGGCATCATGAGGGACATGCGGTCCCTTCCCAGCAGCTGGAGCTCACCGCCCCTGCCCGGGGCATCTCCGGCTCTGAGGTGCCACCCCAAGGGCCACTTCATCATCCTGTCCCTCCTGTCCCGTGCCACCGCTCATCTTCCCAGGAAGAGCAAAGACCTGATGCTCTTGTGACACCTAATGGCAGACCCAGCGCTCTCCCAGGAAGGCTCAGCTTGCCGCCGAGCCACAGATTGAGGGATGCTCTGGCACCCAGCCCAGGCTGGAACTGCTGAGCCTGGATGAGGCTGCCAGAGGGGTTTGAGAGATGGAGATATCAACTCTGGGAAGGACAAGCCCAGGAACTCTGGTTTTTTGTCTCCCCCATTCCTTACAGAAACACAGGCTGCGACTGAGCGGGTTGTCCACTTGCCTCCTCCCACAGACTTCCAACCCCAAACCGAGCGGTGCCTGCAGAGCTGAGAAGATCCAGGCAGGTGCACAGACAGGAGAAACTCCAACTTTCGCTCTTCAGTCCTCCCCCCACACGCAGGGAGCGGCAGGAGCCTGCCCACAACCACAGCATCAGACATCAGAGAATCCACACGAAAGCACAACACAGCAGCCCCGGCTCCCCAAGTCCTGCTTTCAGGGGAACGCCCTGATAAACCCAGCCCCGTCCCTGGGGAGGAGGACGTGTCCCCTCGCATCATGGCACTGAAACCTCGGCCAAGGGCTGGCTGCAAGGTTGCATCACCTGGGTTGGAAAACTCCTGAACTGGCCCCAAATCCAGCATCAAAGGGATCAAAAAGTCACCCAGGACCACCGGCCCCAGACCCTCCAGCCTCCCGTGCCGGGACACATCCCTCATTTTCCCAGATTCAATGGCAGTGTCCTGGCTGCTTTCCGAGCCCGCTGTGGGGACAGGTTCATCCCAGCATGTGCAGGGACCGGACCCCCAGCTCCCCAGCCCCCGGCAGGGTGATGGAGGCTCTGGGAACCCCCTTCCCACTGATGGCAGGGCAGGGTCCTGCCTGCCAGATGCTTTTAATTTTTGCTCAGATTATCCAGCCCAGCTGAGGGGTTGACATCCTAAGGGGCTGCAAGGCCCTTTGCCCCCCACAACCCCTTCTGCCAACACGGGTCCGTGCTGGGTGCGAGGGGTATGGGTGATGCAGGGGGAGGTGGTGACAAAGGATGGGTTTCCCAGTAATTTAGCTACCGGAAAACACACCATGCTCACCGCTACTGCTGTTCCTGGGAGGAGACGTGACGGGGGACATGGCACGGACCAGAGCAGCACCCATGGGTGTCCCCCAGGTAGTGTTACAGGAGGGATGGGGAAACTGAGGCACAAAGCAGGTATCCAGGCTGCCCAGGGGGGACACCAGCCAGTGTCACCACAGTCTTCTGAAGGCATATGGGTACCGAGGGAGGCAGCCAGGCCCAGAAGCTGACCCTGGAGCTGGGAAAGCATCCTCTGGGCTTGACCAGGCTCCAGGGGACACAGCCCTCGCTGCCCCCCCTGAGTTTCCATCCACCTTCAGGCTATTTTCCCTTCCTGAAGTGGCTCTTTGCAGGGCGGCTGGCAGAGGGGGGCACTGGCTTTAAGTGTATTTGATGGATAATTCCTCATTACTCTAATGCATTTGCAAGCTGGGATAATTGATGGATGTTTAACAGGATGCGTTTCCGACAGTCGGCTGGAGAAATGGACTCCCATTACTCCACAAACGTTTCTTTTTACCATTGAACTCCTTTGTTTCAATTGATCCTCGCCTTTCCCATCACTCGCTGCTCATTAATAATCCCCAAAGCAGCTGCTCACCCCCCCTCCAGCTCCTCCTGGCCTCGCCAGCTCGACCTGCGGTGCCGGAGGCTTTCGCAAGGGTTTGCGAGCGGATCCGGGCATTGCTGCCCCTCTCCCTTTTATAATAAGGAGGATTTCACACACACACACACACCCCCCCCCAAAGTGTGGGCAAAGCTGAGGAAGAGCAGGGAAGGGCATGCCTGGGGTATCAGCTGAGTCAATCCGAGCGGTGCAAGCTGCTTATCCAGGGGGGAACCAAGCGGGGAATTTGGGGGTTGAAGCGGGGGGAGGCAGCCAGTCCGCAGGGCTGAGCCAAGCCCAGGGGAGAGGTCGCCCTTTGGGGCCAGTATCAGCCCAAGCCAGGCCTGGAGCTGAGCCCTGCTCTGCCTGCGGTGCTTTTATCTGCGGCTCCCTCTGCTCGGGAAGGGCAGCCAGGGGTTATCGGCTCTGCCTGTCCCTTGGCAAGGGGTCCCTGCATCCCCACCCCTGCGCGGGTCACCGGGGGGCTGAGGTGGGGGGCAGAACCCAGGGCTCTCCCACCTGCTGCTGGCCAGGAGCGACCGGGCATTTAATTCACCTGCAATAAAGCCCCCGGCACAGCTGCGGCGACGGGGCTCCTTGCCTGCCCCAAACCCGCGGTGGCCTGAAGCCCCCGTGCCCTTTCCCAGGCTGCCGGGAGGCACTGGCGGCGCTGGGGGTGTCCACAAGGGTCTGTTCCCCCCCTGACACTGAGCTGTTCCCGTTCCCCATCCTGGTGCATCCCAAACCGAGGTGCTCCCTTGCTGCTTCCCCCCGCACGCACAGGTACCACCCCCACCCGCATCCCTGCTGCCAGCCCCATCCTCGGCCACTCTCACCCCCCAAACCTGGACCGGGAGCTCACACTTCCCACCTCTGTCCCCAGCAGACCTCAGGTCCTGCGTGACCGTTGCTCACACCCCCACTTCTCCTTTCCAGTTCCCCCCCCCCCCCCCACAAGCTGCAGAGAAAACCTGCCACCCCTTCAGGAGCTTTTCTGCTCTCAGCCCCCTTGCAGCACAGCACGCAGCCACGCACCCGCTGCCTCTTGCACCATTCGCTTGCCACAATCTGACCCTACCTTGCAGCATCCCTGGTTCTTCCAGCCCTTTCCCATCCACATCCTACCCAGGATGAAGCCAAAAAGCCTCGGCACAGGCAACAAGCAGCCACAGGCCTGGTTTAAAGCAGAATTAGAAAGAAAAAAAGCAAAGTCCACAGTGGGTAAATCAGCTGGGGCTGCTCAGGGCTTATGTAGCCCCGGGTGGGTGAGGTGAGGGGGATCAGGCTGATCCAGGCCAGCTGGGAAGGTGGGATGGGGCAGGGCTGTGAGATCCACAGCTGGGATGGAGGGGGCTGGGATGGAGGGTGGGGAATAGGGGGCCTGGAGGAGATGTTCCTGCCCTGGGGGGCCCTCGGGGGACCCAAGGGGCCAGGTCCCAGGGCACGGACCAGTCTGACGGACCCCATGCTGCTGGGCTGTGCCAGCGAAAGCAGCAAATACCTCAGTCCCAAACGCGTTGCTGCTGGAGTGTGAGATCGAGGTTCATGTGCTCCCCAAAACGTGGGCTGCACCCCGTCCTCCAGAGCAAATGGGTCTGGGGGATGCAGCTGGTCCCTCCAGGTCCCTGTGCCGGGGAGCAGCTGGCTGCAGGCCCCTCCGTGCCCGTTTGCACAGCCCTCCTGGGGAGGCAATAACCTGCTTTTGGGGGGTTCTGCCTCTTGGAGTCTCGGCTCGGGAGGACCTGGGGGTGAGAGAGACCCCACGACCCATGTCCACCCACCCCTATAGGGTTAACGCACTCGCTAACAGTAAATAACCCTCTGAGAAGGGATGAGCCCTGCGGGCAGGGATGGATGAGACCCCCGCTCTGCAGACGAGGTGCTGAGCAGGAGGGCTGCGGGGGCACAGCGGTGACCAGGGCTTGTCACCGCTGCCATAAGGCACATCCCAGGGCAGATGTCTAAACCAGGCTCGTGGCCCAGAGATGCCCCCACTGACTCTGCAGCTGCCCCACAAGCACCCAGTTGGTACCTGCCTAGCTGGGGCATTTCCAGGCTGGGACCAGGCTTCCCCCTGGGCAAACCTGGGGGGTCCCACCGAGCTGCCAGCCGAGGCTCCGATCCCCTCCTGAACCGCACAGCCGGTCTTAAATCATCGCGGGAAGGCTGGTAAAAGCCTTGGTGCCTTCAAGCATGAAATACAAAGCACTCACCGCCCCCTTTCAGCCTCTTCCCTGAGTGCCCGGCTCACCGCATGAAACCTTTTATATCCCCCCTCCCCGTTTTTCCCCACCAGCCTGGAGAGCGCCGGCATGCCGCCAGCCCCTCCACCAGCAGCACAATCCCAAATTGCTCCCTGCCTTTATGATATTTTTTTTTTTAAAAAAAAAAAAGAAGGAAAACCAAGGCTGCGATTTCCTTTCTCACCTCTGAAATGGTGGGGGGGTGGGGGGGGTGGGTGAGGAGGAGGGCTGGGAGGGCAAGTGCACCCCATCCCCAGTGGGGACCCCAAACGCCAACGTGCTGAAGGGTTTGATTTTAATGGGAAGGTCTTGGGGAGGCATTTTGCAATGAGGGAGGGAGCGCCTGCAGATGTGTGATGGGGATGTGGAAAGGTCCCCGCGGCTTCGTTGCTGGATCAGCCACTGGCAGAGCCGGTACCCACCGGGTACCGCAGCGAGGGGGCCAGTGGACCCTGGTGATGCTTCCTCCGAGCAGGGATTGCAGCAGGTTGTGCAGTCCCACCGCAGTCTGATGGGGATGGAGGCAGCCAAGGGTGCTGCAGGGTGCTGGGGAGCATCACCCCCGTGTCCTGGTGGCAGTGGCGGGGTGGGGGTGGCTCCGTGGGGCGATGCCATCACGGGCAGATGGGGCTGCGGGAGGGCGGGTGGCGTGGGGCTGTCCCTGGGTGCCGGGGGAGGATGCAGATGGCGTGGGGTGGGATGCTGTCGCGCTGCTATCAATCAGTGGCAGCTTTACCGAGTGCAGCAGCGTCTCCGGGGTGTAAATCAGACCTGAACAAGGCTGATGATTTCTCTGTGAGATCTGGCCCCGCCGTTGGCATTCACTCTGGCGACAGCATCACGACGGGAAGAACTTGCGTCCCCGCCAGCTTGGCAAAGGGTGCATGAGGATGGCTGCATGAGGATGCTGAGCCTGTCACCACTCTCTTATCAGGGGAAGATGCCCCAGGGGAGCCCAAACAGCAGGTCCGAGCAGGCTGAACCCCTTTGCAGTGTCTCCTGTTTTCCACCCTCCTGTGTCCCGCTGATGGAGTCCCAGCCAAGCAGGCATCTCCCCAGCCACCATGGCCTGTGTCGTTGTAGGGAGCAATAAGGCACCTGCAGTTTCTGCGCTGCACCCGCCTCCTTCCCCGACCGGGATTTATCTGTGCAACACCAGCGTTTGCTCCCAAGCTGCCCCAAAGAGAGACTGGGGTGGGGACAAGGGCTCTCTGGGGGGTCCCCAGGTGTCCAGAGGCAGTCTGGCCTCTGCAGGTGGCTCAGCCCCTTGTCCCCATCGTGCCTGGGACAGGACAAGGGATGTGGCTGGGGGGGTTTCATTCCCCCCTCCCCATTTTCCTTAGCATCCTTTCGGTGTGGCGTAGCCCCAGGTAGCACAGCATCCCTGGTGCCCTCAGCAGCGAGGACGATCCCAGGGAGCTGCTTTCCTGCCCTCAGCCCCTCTTTTGGCCACTGAGACAGAGCCCGTTTCCATTTTCCCCACAGCAGGCAGTATTTCTCCAGTTGCAAGAATTTAGGAATCGACTTTGCCAGAAGCCAGCCCCGGTCTGAGCTCGCTGCCGTTGGCGCTTCAGCTTTTCCTTCCCATGTGCTTTATTCCCCCTCCCAACGCCGTAGGTGTCCAGTCTCAGCTGGTGCCGCCAAATTGCTTCATCTCTTTCCAAACATTGCCTGCCTGGAAGCCAGCCCAGCCCTCGAACCGTGCCACGCAGGTGTCCCTGTGCCGTGCCGTGCCGTGCCCAGTCGGAGCATCACTGGCTTCGCTGCAATTCAGCCGAAGGCACCGCTCTGCCGTCATGGTTTTCTCGCAGGATTTCACCTTCCTTCCCCAGCCACTTGTCCGTTCTGCCCCAGGTTTCCCCCATCACCCCGCTCCTGTCCATCCTTCAGCTGCTGCCCCAGAGCTGGGGCACGTTCCCTGCTCCCGATTCCCGCTGGAAGGTGCCTGGATCTGTTCCTTCCCTGCTGCGGCGGCGGCTGGGGCAGAGCCTTCGGTGGGGGGGAGAACGGGCAAGCTCTCTGCCTCGGCTCATGTGAGCAGCTTTCATCCCTGCAAAAACGTGCTCACATTTAAGGCGTAATTACTGCATGAGTCAGTCATTTCAGCAAACACCCAACGGCTCCGTCCCCACGCGCCCTGATTCCTCCCGCAGCTCCCCCATTCCCCCCCCCCGCCCAGCCCTGCGGATGCCAGCTCAGGGCATCACCACCAGCAGCAGCTTTTGGGCTGGGTTGCGGGGAAGCAGGGCCGGGGACGCAGAGCATCTTGTCCCCCATGAGATGCTCAGCCCCTGGGGACACTGATGGTGGCGAAGCGGCCGTGGTCCAGCAGCTGCCTGATGCATCCTGGGCTGGGGCTGCCAGCGAGCACCCGGGAGCAGGGGAGGGTTGGGCGGCTGCGATTATTCAATCTGGAGCAACCCTGACCTGCTGACAAAGGCAGAGTTATTTTTAAAAAGCAACCACTCAGCGAAATTCGCCTCCGCCGCCCGTCCTGCTGCTGCTGCCCGCCGCCGGGGAGAAATCCGTCCCGGGAAATGCTGCTCTCGGATGCCTGAAACAGGGAGCAGGAGCGTGCTCCTTGCTGTGCACCCTCCTGCCCCCCCTCCCCGGGCCCTGCTGGCTTTTTGGGCTGCCGAATCCTTTGTGGAGCGACAGGAGAGTGGCAACCTGCTTTCCAGCACTATTTATAGCTCCACTTGCACGGCAAGCCCAGGGCTCCCTGTGCGGTGGAGGGGAGGGCACCCCCCCACGCATCCCTCCTGGGGCTCCCAAGGCATCGCCCCACTCCCTCCCCAGGCAGCAGGATGGATCCTGCCCAGTCCAGGGGCCTTTTCTGCTGCAGGATGATGCCCGCCTCAGGGACGGCTGCGGAGCGGACCAGCATGGCCCTGGAATCGCCTGGTCCTTGCCCTTGCGCAGGGTGGGAGCGTGGGGCTTCCCCCTGCTCAGTCGATGGTCAGGAGCAGCCCCGGCCCCTGCCCGTGCTGGGGGGTCACTGTCGCCGTGCCAAGGCCGGTTGGCATCAGGGAGGGATGCGGTCAGCGGAGGGTTTGGCATTTGCAGGGGAAGAGCTGGACCCACTCCAAATTTCCAGGGCGAGAAAGTCGCCCCGAGCCACGCTCCAGCTCCAAACAAATCCTCGGCTCAAGGGGCCGGCAATGCGTCAGCCAGGTGAGACCTCAGCGCTCCCATGTTGCAGCCACCCCCTCTCTGTCCGAAACCACTCGGGGGGTGAGTGGGTAATTCCCAGTTATGGGGGGATCCATTCCGAGATTGCCCAGCAGAGGTTGTGCTCCCCAGCCCCACTTGCCTTCGCTGCCCCGAGGCGGCCACGCTGCCCGGGAGCCCTCCTTCCCTTTTATTGCCACGACGTGAATTAATACCCATTTCCTGAAGCTTTTATGGTTTCCTCCCAAATGGCTCTTACATCAGGGGGATATTGGGTTACAGCAAATACCAGCAGCAGGGAAGGAGCCCAGGCTCTGCCTGCTCCTGAATCCACCTGTGCCTCTGGGCACCATCAGCCTCCAGTCCCGCTCCCCCCAGCCGGTCCCTTTCCCGGAGCCGGGTGGATGCTCCCAGCAGCAAATGACGCTGTTGAGATGGTGGGAAACACTGAGGAGCCTCTGGAACCTCTGCGTGGGGAGAGCGGGGCTGGCTGAGCCCCTGGGGGGTGGGGGGGTGGGGGTGTGGGGGTGGCCCCTGGTTTCGGGGTGGTTTCGGGGTGCCTGGTTTGGCTGCTGGGGCTCCTGTCTCCGTCTCACTCCGAGCTCATGCACACCTCTCGGGCTGGTTACTGTAGAAACGAAATTAGCACGGGGAGGGAATGCAATCCCAGAGCTAATTAAGGTAATTACAGCTTCACACCAGCTGCTCACGAGGTCCAAGGACCTTCTGTAACTTGTGGAGGGGATCAGCCGCTTGGGGGGACTTTGAACTCCAGCTCGCAGGGACCATGCCACTTCCCCGGCTCTTGGGATGGGCTGTCACTCGCCACCGAGGGTGACACCGAGTTGCACGGCCCCAGATGTGCCTCCCAGATGTGCTGGCCCCATTGCAGCAGTGGGGTCCAGGGTGGGTCTGAGGTCCCGGGGGAGCTGCTTTGGAGGGGATCGGTGCTGGGAGGCTGGCGGGAGGTGCTCGCTGAGCCCAGGGCGTCCTGCCAGCGGTTGCGCTTTACAGATGTGTCACTTCGGCTTTTCAACAGGGGACATGCTGACCTGGCGGGGAGGGAAACCCCCTCCATCCCACAGGGACCAGCTGGCTGAGGCCAAGGCGTGCAGGATGGGTGCGGGGAGGTGGCAGCGCCCGGGGCTGGAGGGTTGTGGGGCTGGAAAACGGGACATCTGCCCCAGGGTTGGATGAACCCACTGGAACCAGTTAGGCACACTGGGGACAACGCTGGGATGGGGTGACCGACTGCGGGGTCCAGCATGAGGCCACCCCCAGCATCCCGGGCAGGGAGGAGCATCCCTGGGTCTCCCGCAGCCTCCCATCAGCTGGCAAAATGTTCCTACCGAGCGGGTCCCTTCCCACAAAACATGTTTTTTGGAGCCGATTCCCAGCACCAGCCTGGGGCGGGAGCCAGGGAAATGTGGCCAAACATGTTTGTGCGTGGCTGCAGCTGCCCGGTGGCCTGGCTGTGGCAGGGACCCGGGGACGGGGGGGCTTGGCTGCCCGGGGACCCGGGGGGCTGGTGGGGGGACAGAGCTGGGGACAGAAGCGCCGTGAGCCGCGGCGTGTCAGTGCCGGGAGCAGGCGGTGATTCACCGCTTACCAGCACCCTGATATTTATTACTCTGCTTCGTTACGGGGCCGACATGAAATGTGTTACGGGGAGGGGGGGGAAATAAATACAGCGGCGGCACGGGGGGCGGCAGCATCCCCCGTGAAATCTGATGGGTTTCCCCATCCTCCCCCCTGCTGCTTTCTCCGGCTGGTGGATTTTGATGGAGGGAAATAAACGCTCGCAAGAATCACTCTCTCTCCCGGCTTGTCCCCGTTTGCCCTGTGCCTTGGCAGCTCTGCCGGGGTGGGCTGGGACGCGTCGAGAACGGGAGCGAGGAGGGAGGGACGGCGGGAGGGGGCTCCCCTGGGATGCTCAGCCCTAACAGGGTGATGGGACCGAACTGGGACCCCCCCTCCTGCATGGGACCCCCCTCCTGCAGCCCGTTCCAGTGGCCTTGGAGGAAGCTGGCCATGATGTGGAGCTGCTCGAGGTGCGCAGGCATGAGAACTGCCCCAGCTCGGTGCAGGGATCAGAGGTGGGAGCGGGGCACTGTGGGAGGGAGAGGGGGGAGGGAAGGGGACAGATCCCCCGAGCTGGTCCCCAGAGCTCGTCCCCCACCCCAGGGAGGGCGGTGTGGGAAGAGAGAGGCAGTCGTGGTCTGGGGCTGGATCGGATGGAGGGGGACAGATCCAAGACAGCAGGATGGATCCACGGCAGCAGGAGGGATCCATGGCAGCAGGATGGATCCAAGGCAGCAGGATGGATCCAAGGCAGCAGGAGGGATCCATGGCAGCAGGAGGGATCCAAAGCAGCAGGATGGATCCAAGGCAGCAGGATGGATCCAAGGCAGCAGGAGGGATCCATGGCAGCAGGAGGGATCCAAGGCAGCAGGATGGATCCAAGGCAGCAGGAGGGATCCATGGCAGCAGGAGGGATCCAAGGCAGCAGGATGGATCCAAGGCAGCAGGGTGGAGCTGGTGCAAAGGGACACATCCAGCACGGAGGGACTCGCTGGGTGCTGGAGGCCGGTTCTGCTGCAGGGGGATGGAGCTGCTGCAGAGGGATATCGCTGAGGCAGACGGATGTGCCTCAGGGTGACACAAGCGCAGGGGTTTGTGTGTGTGTGTGTGTGTCCCCCCCCCGCCCTGCTGATCCCCTCTCCCCTGGCATCACGGCAAACGGGCCCATCGCTTCCCCTCCACCACCCCAGCAGAGCCCCACCTGTGCCTCAGTTTCCCCCCCCAGCCCAGGGGCAGAGGCTACTCCGTCTCCATTTCCCCGCACGCCTCCACGTCCATCCACCCCCCCGGCAGCACAGCGAGGACGGGGGCTGCAACCCCCTCCCGCAGCAGCCGGGAAGGGCCGGAGCGATGCGGGGCCAGCACGAGCTCCCCCCCCCCCGGTTATTTATAACCACCTCCAAGTGCCGGTGTGCGGCGGCAGCTCCCGGGGATATTTTTAGCCTGCTGCAGGGAATCACGGCGGCGAGCGCTCAGGAGCAGCAGGAGGGAGGGAGGGAGAGGTGCTGCAGCACGAAGCCCCGCCAGCATCTCTGCTCCGACCCCCCCGGCCTTGCCGACCTCCCTTCACAGGGAGGAATCCCCCCCCCAAATGGCTGCAGGGTGACACCCGGCCTTGGCACCATCGCATCCCTTAATGACCTGCTGGGACCCAAGGGACCGCGTCCCCGTGCCACCCGCTGCCTCCGCGCCCCGAAAAGCCGGTCACGGGCAGTGGGGCTGCCCCCGGCATGGGGCACCCACCGAGGTGTGGGGTGCCGAGGGGAGGCTGGTGGCGGGGTGGCCACGTGGGCCTGCGCTGTCTTCTTGAGACGGGAAGACATCAGGCGATGCGCTGTCTGCATCCCTAATCGGCCTCGCTCCCGCCGGCTGCCGCCCGCTCCCCCGCCCGGTGCCGCTGCGGAGGCTGCGGGAAACCCGGGCGAGGGCACCCCTGGGTGCGCGGCTCTGCCCCCCCGCCATGGGTGCTGCCGCTGGCCCCGCTGCTGCGGCCGCCCCTGGGTGCTCTGCACCCTGCAGCGCTGGCGTGGCACTGCTGCGTGCACAGGCATGGGCACACCCCCATGCACACGCATGCACACGCACACACGTGTGCGCGTCGCGCACGCAGCAGGGAAGGAGCACCCGTCAGGAGCGCTGGGGACAGCGGTGCCACCTGCAGCAGGGAGGGACCCCTGTGCCAGCACCAACCCCCGCCCCCCAAGGATGCCAAATGTGCTGCAGCTTCACCTGCCGCAACACCCCCACGTTTTCCAGCCCCCCAAACCCGCAGCAGCTGCAGAGCACCCGCTATCAGCTCCCTGGGCACCCCGGGACCCGGGGACCCGGGCGCTCAGCACCAGGGCTGGGCACCCCAGGGTGCAGGGCTGGGTACCCAAGCCCAGTGACAGCCACCCCAGGGAGCAGGACAGACAGACACCCATTCCTGGCAGCGCCAGCGGGGCGTGGGGCCGAGGTGTGAAGCGCCGCCCTCCTGTTCCAGGCAGTTTCCCAGTTTATTTTCTCCCCTATTAGATTCCAGCTGGCAGGACGGTGCCCATAAATATACATAAGGGCTCATTTACATGACGGTTTATTCGGGAGCAAATTCCACAGCTGCCTGGCAGACGGCTGGGTGCAGTGGGTGAGTTGTGCCCCAAACCGGCCGTGCCTCAGTTTCCCCATCTGCAACCCAGGCTGTGGGGAATGGCTTTCCCCGCATTTTTGATGATCTATTCCTGGAAAGTCCAGGGTGTTATTATCGAGACTATTTATAGCACGGTACATGCGTTATTAATATGATTATTTGCAGTGTGGCAATGGGTAATTGCCCCCGGTGGGGCTGACACCCTGCCTGTGTGTGCGGTGCTGCGTGGGGATGGACTCAGCACCAACCTGCCCAGGGGAAAACTCACCCCAAAACTCCGGGGGGGCATCGGGCTGTGCCTGGCGGGCGACGGGGTCCCACGGCAGAGCCGGGGGCTTGCGGCCGGTGGGGGGGTTTGGCGCTGCCGTGCTCTGGTGCTGGAGTCCGGCTCTTGTTTCGATCATGATGATTAGCTGAGTCACAGCTGGGGTGCTGCTAATTAAATGTATTTCTTAATTAACAAGATCACAGAGAAGGCCTGCCAGCCTGGCTTGGCTTTCAATCACGGCTGACAGAGGCAGCTGCGGCCACGCAGGCACGGCGGGCCTGAGGTGTGACAAGCATCCCCGCGCTCAGCTCTGCCCCGTGGCCGCCTCCGCTGCTCTCCCACCCCCGCAGCCCCTTTCCCCACGCAGCAGCGGCGGGAGGATGAGGAGGGCTCGTGCCCGGCATCACCCAGCCCTGGGTGGGATGAGTGGGGTGGCCTCAGCCTCTGGCTGTCGCAGCCCTGGGGTGCAGCGAGCGTGTCGGGGCTCAGCGCAGGGCTCGGCCACCCCCTGCTCCTGCCCCGTGACTCAAGGGCTGCTCCACGTCACCCCCGTCCCTCCCCGCCACCTGAGCCCTGACCGAGCCTGGCTGTTCATATTAATAATAACCCCCCACAGCTGCTATTCACCGACCTCGAAGCGCAACCTGAAGTAACCCCCATCCCGCTCCCTGACGGGGAAATCTCCGCTCCCCATCGGATGGGGAAACTGAGGCACAGGAACTGGGGCAGGAGCAGTGCCAGGAGCTTTCCCTGCTCTCCCATAGGGCCTGGCTTGGAAGATGGGGCAGCAAAACCCCAGGGAGGTACCCACAGCCCCATGGCGATGCACGGCTGGCTGAGCTGGCGTGGGTGGAGAGGGTTTTCCTGGCTGGGAAAATATAAAAAAAAAAAAAAAAAGGAGGGGGGGAAAAAAAATAATAAAAAAATAAAAGAGGCCATTCTGGCCCCCCCCAGCCTGAGTCCTGCTCCACGGCGATGGGCCGATAGCCCCAGCAGGGATATCCTCAGCAGGGGCTGAGCTCTCCAGGGGGATTTCGCGTGTCCTCGCCCACCGGCGCGGGCAGGCGGCTGCGCTGGGGCTTCTCCCTGGCTTTGGCAGTCTGGTCATGTCCTGCCGGGGAGAGCAGCAGGACTGAGTCACGTTCCAGCAGCAGCAGTGACTCACGGCCGCCCCAGCCTCCCGGGGAGCAGCCGGCACATTGCAGAGATTCCTGGATGGAGGCAGGAAAATAAAATTAAATAATAACAACTGCCAGCAGCCCCCCCCCCCCTCCTTCCTTCCCCCAGCCTCCTGCAACACAGGCGCAAACAGCAAATTCCTGCGCCACTGGGAAACACCTCCCGCCTCGCCAGATGCGAGATGCACGACCTGGTTCTCAATTGCATGAAACGCCCTTTGCCAGCAGCCCGCGGGGGCCCCCAAAAAGGAGGCGGAAGATGCAACACCCCCCGCCAAGGTCCCCCCACGCCCGGGGACACCCTGCAATGCAAAGAGGGGGTGCAGCTGGGTGGATGCTGGGGAACCCCCTCCTGCCTTGCATTGCTGCCTGGGGGGTTTGGGGGGGTGGGTGTAGAGCAGGGTGAGGGTCCCCCAGCCCTAAGGCTGCACAATCCTGGCTGTCCCTTTTTGGGGGGAGAGGGCATCATAGATATTTTTGCGTCATTTAGCATCATCTCCCATCCTTAAATCCCCCCACCCAGGGGGGTGCCCCCAGCCTCGGGGGAGATGGGGGTCCCAGGTGCCCCCCCGCAGCCTGGGGCATGGCGGGAGCGATGCTCTGGGGCAGGGCTGCGTTGCGGCTGCCTTCGGCCTCGGTGTATCTATTATTTAAAGCGCTCGGCGGGCGCAGCGGAACCCCCATGGGCTGGCGAGGCTGCGCGGCGGGGAGAGGCCATGCTGCCGCAGCTCCGGCCTGCGCAGCCCCAGCCCCAGCCCCGCGGCGCTGCGGCGAGGGCCACGCTGCCAGAACAGCCCGTGGGGCTGCGGGCTCAGCACCGGCGGGCACAGCCCCTGTGGGGGACACAGCCCCTCTAGAGCAGAGCAACCTGTGGAGCCCAACACCTAGAAAAGACGAGCCCCCCCCCCGCTCCCTATGCAGCCCAGCTCCTACACAACCCAAGCCCAGGCATTACAGAGCTGCCGCAGCGATGCAACCCCCTAGAGACCAGCCCCTATAGGGCAGGGAACTCCATCTCACACAGCAGAGCGCAGCCCCTATAGGGACCTGCAGTTAGCAAGAGAATACGCCCATAGAGCAGTCTCTATAGAGAGGGAGTGAATACCCTGTAAAGAAACCCCCTATAGAGCCTGTCCCTATAGAGCAAAAGCCCCCGCCCCACAGAGCAGCTCCCAAGCAGCCCTGCAGGCTGGGGGCGGGCGGTCTTTCAGGCCCATGTGGTCCCCATCCTGCCCCCGCGCTTGGGGGGCACGTGGGGGAACTGGCCCTGGGACCCGCCGAGCCCGTGCGTGGGGAGCAGGGGGAGGTGACACCGGACCGAGCCCCGCAGCAGGGCGCCGGGGGGAACCACGGCACACCCCTACTCCTCCGTGCCCCTGGCGGCCCCCTCTCTGCTCGCTCCATGCCCTTGACCCTCTCCGCATCCCCCTTCCCGTAGCGCGGGATTTGGGATGAGCATGGCACAGCGACGCCTCCCAAGGTGCCGGCTGCCCCGCGCCCGTTCCCCTGCCGTGGGCTGGGTTTTCTCAACGAGGGGTGGCCCGGCCCCCCACGGCGGCGCATGGGTTTCATGGGGTATTTTGGTCAGTGCTTACAAGAAGAGGCTGCGGGGAGG
Source organism: Falco biarmicus (assembly GCF_023638135.1). NCBI lineage: Eukaryota > Metazoa > Chordata > Aves > Falconiformes > Falconidae > Falco > Falco biarmicus. The sequence continues at coordinate 2,342,213 of NC_079303.1, read as the reverse complement.
GCTGCGGCCGGGGGGATTCCAGTAAATGGCCTCGGAGCCTTCCTCATTCTCAAGAATAGGAAACTGCGCGACTTCTGCACCGGGTTTCACTTTCTACGCGGGGAAGTGAGAGGCCAAACCACTCTGCTTGACCATCGCCGCGACGCAGCCAGGGGACCAAAAAAACACAGGAAGAGAAAAATCCATCAGTGCGTTTGCACCACGTCTGGGGTGCTAAAACCTCCTTTTTTAAATTTAACTAGAAAAGCAGAGTAGGGGAATCACACACACACACACACACACACATCCCTCCCCAGTGAGGTGGGTCTCCCACCAGCCTCTTTTAGGGATGCTCGGGGATGCCGGGTGACGCTGCCTTCAGGCAGGTGCCTTCGGGGATGGCACGATGCTGAGTAACCTGCCTGGTGCCCCATCACCCCTCCGTCACCTCTTGTCCCCAGCAACCTCTCTCCCGCGACACATATGGGTGCTGCAGCGGGGCAGTGGTGCTCGAGGGTGGCTGGGGGCTGGGAAGGAGAAGGGCAGGAGGTGGTAAAAATAGCACCCAGGTGCCCTCTGCCCCAGAAGTGATTTCTGGTCAGTAAACAGGAAATCTATTCTTAGGCCCATTCATGAGCTGCAGGCTGAGGGCAGCTCCACGCTCCAGGCTTGTTTTGTTCCTCAGTGACACAGAGGTGACGCCGAGGCGGAAGGCCACCATGCAGAGCCTTCCAGCCCCGCAGGCTTCCCCTTTGCCTGCTTTTTCCCCCTCCCCAACCAGCACCCTGTGCTGCCCGGCTTTTCCTTGGGTGCTGGGGATTCCCCTTCACATGAGGCGGTGGTGGGAGGTGAGGGTGGGTTTGGGGTGGAAGCTGGTTGCTTCTGGGCTCAGCCCCAAAGTGGGTGGCACCCTGAGGGACAACTGCTTCGGCAGAGCTCTCCCCCTGACATCTAGCTCTTCTCCCCCTTCCATGATGGTGTCTCTCAAGTTGGAGGAGATGAAGCTGCCAGTTTGCCCTTTCCTGGGATGAGCTGAGATGGGTAGATAGAGGAGGAGGATGCTCACAGCTTTTTCCAGGCTCCCAAAGCCCCCCAGAGTGTTGATGGCTACGATTCACCTTTGCGCCCCCATCCCTTCCCTGCGGGTTGTCCCCATTTGCAGTGTCTGGCTCCAACTCGCTTCCCACTGCCCATGGATCCGTTTAGCCTGTGACGCTGCTGGGCTCTGCCCGAGGGTGCTGTGCTTCTGGCTGGTGGGCTGGAGCCGCTGCGTGATCCGGGTGCAGGCAGCAAGCCCTGCCTGCTAGGGAGAGCCCTCCCTGCCTGCCTGGGATAGCGGGCTCCCGCAGCTCCACGCACCAGGCTCCCGCATCCCATTTCAGCCTCTGCTGGGCTCAGAAGAGGCAACTTCTGCCTGGGCAACATTTTTTGGGAGCTAAGGAGGATGCAGAGAGAAAAACGTGGGGCTGCAGCCCACAGCGCTGTGTGAAACGACCAGAGGTGCTCATTACGCTGACGATGGAAAGGGGAATTCCCTCGTGTCGCCCCAGCATTGCTGCTCAGCACCAGTGCAGCAGCATCACCTGTGTGACCCAGCCTTGTCCCAGAGCATTTCCTCCCGAGGAAACGAGTGACCAAGAGACGTACGAGGGTGGAAGGTGCTCGTGAGCAGGATGGGCTGCACGGTAAGTCTGTGATGGGAGCGTGGGCTGGCTCAGCACCGCAGGCTGGGGGTGTCTGTGGTTAAGGGGTACCCCCACACGTGGGACTGCAGCAGTGTGAGGCCAGAAGCGGTGACAGGCTGGGAGAGGGACATCCCAAATCCAGCACTAGGGGCCCTGAGCCAGGTGAGGGTGACCTACAAACTGGGTCTCTGCAGGGTGCCAGACCGGGGCTGGCTATGGGTAAGGCGATGTGGGGCCCCGGTGACAATTCCACAGGGCGCTCTGGTAAATACCCTCCCACCCGCCCAAAAAAAAAAAAAAAAAATAAAAAATGCTCCTTGGACCGCACAGGGGGGTTGCAGGTAGGATTTATCGCAGCAGTCCCAGCTCCGAAGATGCTTTCCCAAAGGTGGGCATCCCCCCTGCGGCATCCCCCGGCCGGAGCCGGGCCGGGAGGAAGGCTGAGGCGGTGCTGCCCCCGCGCGGCAGCCGGCGGTACGGCACAGCACAGCGCGCTGGGGACAGCCGGGCCGCAGGGGCGCAGGCCCCCCAAAACCCCCTGGCTCTCCCTCCACCTCACGGCTCGGGGACCCCCATCGCCTCCGGCCGGTGCAGAGAGCATAGAGGAAGGGGAAGGGGGATCTGGTTTGTCTGTGCGGTGGCAAATGTGCCCCCACCTTGTCCTTTACGTGAGGAAACCCCAAAACGCAGAGGTTCGGGACCTGCCCGAAGCCAGCCGTGAGCGGGACGGGCAGGGGGAGGTCTGACCCACCAGGCAGCCCAGGAGGTGGCCACGGCCTCATTCTGCTTCATTGCAGGAGTCCACGTCCTCAGCCTCCTCCAGGTCCGTGATGCCTGCGGCGGAGCGCGCCATGGCCCTCATCCAGCGCCGTTTCAGCTCCTCGGTGTCGGCCACAAAGGTGTAGAGCTGCCGGGATTGTGCCAGCTGGAAGAGGTGGCGGGAGTGCTCCTGCGGCAGGTCCCTCACCTCGTAGCCCAGCAGCGGGATGGAGGCGTGGGCTCGGATGTCCTGCCAAGAGCAGAGACGGCGGTGAGAGGCAGGGGATGGGCACACCGGGATGCCCTCGCAGGTGGTGCTGAGCTGGGCCTTACCTGGGGGGCCGCGTAGATGTACAGCACGAGGGGATCATCCTGTGGGATCACGAACCAGCCCCGCATGCCCCCCTTGCCGTTCTTGTCCAACAGCTGCAGGGAACTGCACAGCAAACTCCTGCCTGATACCTCTGCAGCTCCCTTCTGTCAAAAAACCCCCCCCAAAATCCCTAAATAGCCAGTGCGGGAAGCAGAAAGGGCGTGAAGGTCCTTTCTTAGGGAATTCACCGCCTGCTCCACAAAACCCCCCAAACCAGGGGCAGGTGAGGGGTGGTCCTGCCTGTGAGGGTCCCGCTGAGATCCTGTAGCGGGGGGAGCCCTGGATGCCCAGTCCTGGGCTCAGAGCAGGAGGGAGGGCGCTCAGCTCATCCACCAGCCCCGCAGTTAGCAGGGACCCTCCAAGTGCTGCAGGAGCGACTCCCACCCCTCCCGCTGCAGGCGCGCAGCCAGGCTGTGCCAGCGAGGCTGGGGACCAGGGTGGGTGGCAGAGCTCAGAGGGACAGGGACAGGGGAGTAGGGCCCAGGGAGGGTGGGCAGAGAGGGGCAGCGCTCACCTCCAGGATGCCTTTGTGCTTCCCCTCCCGGTCCTCAAGCATCAAGTGGCCCGTCAGGAAGACGTAACACTCCTGGCACACGCGGTTCAGGCGGTTCCCATCATACTGTAGCTCGGCCTTGTAGTCAGAGCAGCGAGCGCACACCACCTACAACCACCAGACAGGGACACTGGTGAGACTGGGGCAGGGCTGGGGGATCCCAGAGACAACTCCATGAGGAGCCAAGGGGCAGGAGCAACCCTGAGCCCGGGGAAAGGGGTCCGAGGTGTAGGAGAGGTGAGCTCCTGCCCCAGCAGCACCTGAGCGGGCCAGGAGGGAGGGAAGAGGGGGAGACGAGGCAGCTCACGTATCCACAAGCTCGACAGTGGTGTCTCCGGCGCATGATAGCATTGAAGGGCTCCTTGCAGCGCATGCACATGGTCACCAGGTTGTCTCGCACCCACTGTGGAGCTCGGCGGCCCAGCTCCTCTGTCTGGGGGTGGGAGACTGCATTGCTGGGCCTGCTAGCCACGGGCCAGGAGGCTTTAGCCCCTCTGCTCTCACCCCTTCCTCTCCTCAGTCCTTCTCCCCACCCGCAGCCTCCCTCCAGCTCTGTTGGTGGGCTCTGCTGAGCTGCTGTGCAGAGGGGGTGCTGGAGGCAGACAAGGCACGAGGAGGGCAGGAGGGTTACCTTCAACGCGGGGGTGCCCGCCTCCAGCCCAGGTACTGCTGTCTTAAAGGTCTCAGTCCTCTTCTCCTTCCTGTCAATGGCATCTTGGAAGGCCTAGAGGGGAAGACAGGGCTGGAGGGGCAGTTGTGGGGGCTGCCCCTGACACAGGACATCCAGCTGGGGTGAGTAAGGTGTGCCGCCTCTCCCAGCGCTCGGTGGTACCTTGATCCAGGCGTTCATCTCCTCTTCAGACCTGGGTACAAAGAGGGAGGTGGATAAGCCGTTGTCCCTCCTCCTTGAGGGTCTGCAGAACCCTCCCCCCCTCCCCCTTACCTGGCTTGGAGCTCCAGCGTCCGCTGCTTTCCCGAGACCAGGAAGGTGTGAGGGAACTGTGTGTCATTCAGCTCCTGCACCTGAGAGAGACCGAAGAAAGGATGTGGAGCAACTGAACCCACCTCCAGCACACAGGGACCCTCCTTCATGATGCGGGGGACAGGGACTTCCCTCAGGCACAAGCCCTTCAGTCCCTTCAATCCCACAAGCACAAGATTTCGCTGCTATTTAAGAAGATCAGCGTATAGCAGCCAGCCCTCCTCACCCACAAAGCCACCCCCGGCTCCAGCCCCTCCCTCCTTTCCGAGGAAGCGCAGGGCAGCAGCCACATCACACCCAGAGCAGGGCGCGTTTTGGAGAAGCCGCGGCCTGGGGGAAGCACAAAGACAAGGCGCCTGTCTGACCTTCATGCCATCCACGTTGATGCGGAGGTGGACCTGGAACTCAGCGCCCACCTGGATGACCTTGGGCACGCAGTACAGCAGCATGTTGTTGAACTGGGCAGGGAGGGGAAGAGGGTTGGTTGGTGCTCAGGGCTGGGGGCTTCCCTGGGACCTAGGACCCCCACCCCCCTGGGGCTGAGCAGGCCCTTGGGAAGAATCCAGCCTACCGAGTGACTGCTCCTGCCCCAGCCCTCTCCCCCCCGCAGAGGCAGAGCACTCTGGGAGCGTGGCAGACCCCCAGGGATCAGCATGTTCCCAACCACGTCCCGTACAGGGTGCCCTGCACCCAGGGGATGTCATCCCCCAGCTCTGAATTCATCCCCTCTGTGCAGGGATGACCCAGCGACACCCCATCCAGGCTGCGCTGCCCCTCTCCCCATTCCCATCTTATCTGCCCCCTGCCCCTTTCCCTGGGCATCCCAGCTCCCACCAGGAACAGGTACTTCTCCGATGTGCTGTTGTTGCGGGTGGAGATTTTTTGGATCGGCCCCTCCTTGATCAGCTCGTTGGAGGGATCCACAATGTCATCCTCGAGGCCCAGCCGCTGGTAGACCACCCAGAGGTTCTGCAGCCGTTCCTGAGGGAGGCAGAGGGACCTGTCCGTGTGGGGAGCTGAGCAGCCACAACCCTGGGTCCCCTCCATCCCCGCCTCCCAGGCCAGCTGCTGAGTACTGGGAGAGGTGGCACAGCACTCTCACCCCAGACTGATCTTCGAGAGCAGCTCCCAGCCTCAAACAGCCGGTCACATCCTGGCTGATATTGCAGACATGACTTTCCCAGGGTGATGGGGTCAGTCATCAAGAACAGAATCCAGCCTCTTCTGCTGAACCCACAGTGCTCCTGTCCTGCTCAGGGCATGGCTGTGTCCACTGAGTCGCACAGCAATGAGGCCACGAGGAAATCCGGCAAATCACCGTGCCACGAGCCACAAGACACTGCCAGCTGGGATAGGCACTCACCATCTCGGCGATAGCTGCGTTTGAGTGCTTGGCCACCATAAAAACCATCTCCAGGGCCTCTGCAACAAGAAGAGAAAGAGGGTGGAGGTTAAACACTTGCTAGGGAGCTGTGGAAGACAGCCCCTGGGTCTCTCCCTGGGGGGGGAGGCCCGCCTGTGGTGGCTGCTGTCCTCCCCTGGACACAGCCTCAACGGCCCTGGAACGCGGCACAAGCCCCTGGGTCCAGCCAGACTGGGCGGTGGGCTACAGTCGGGCCCCCGGACCCAGAAATCCAGTTTGTTTACCACTCCATCCCAGCAGGACTGGGAGCCTGTTATCTGTAGGGGTCTGATGGCCCCCCGGCCACTGCAGGTCTCCCTGGGGGATGCTCTGGAGGGACTGTCCTTGTCCTGAAACACCACCCACCCACCCTGCTGGCTTCCACAGACCCCGAAAGGGCAGATTAACCCCCTTCCCTGCTAGAAAAGGGTCAGACTGTGAGGTTTATCCAAGGGCACGCGGCAGCTGGTGAGAGAATCCAGGTATCCCAATGCCCACGTGCAACGTCAGGGGCTGTTATTTCCCCTGTGAACCCACTGTCCCAACCCCCACAGCGGGGAGAGCCAGACGGAGCCCTTACTCTCTGCATCATCCCGGTCTGGGGATTTGGGTGGGAGTTTTCGGACATATTCTTTCAGCAGGAGTTCGTAGCGTGGGATCCTCTGCACAGGTTCCAGCATGTGGTGCTGCAGCGTTAGATTAGCACAGACCTTCCTCTTCTGGGGAGAGCCACCGCAGACGGAGAGAGAAACAGTGACCAAGGCAGCTCCCACCCCCCGCTGCTTCCCCCCTGCAAGCAGATTTTGGGGAGCACTGCTGCGGTCCCCCACCCTGCCACGGCCCGTTACCTGGATGTCAGCAATGAGCTCCTGGAAGGGTGGCGATTTTTCTGACCAGACAGTGATGAGCTCCACGGCCTTGTCGAAGTTCTTCATGTATTCACCGTACATCTTGAGGAACGGCGCAAGTTTCTGGATCACATCCCCAATCCGAGGGTTGCAGCTCCTGCAGGATGGAACCACAGACCGCCAGCTTCCTCAGTCCGGCGGGGCAGGCAGACAGCGAGGGATAAAGCGAAGGGACGGCTTGTGCACGGTGGAGGACAGATGTTTTTAGCGTTGTGACCCGCTGTGTCCCCCTACAACTTCCTGCTCTCCAGAACGGGAATGTCTCCAGCTTGCAGCCAGCCTGGGCACACCCCTAAACCACCTGAAATGTCACCCCCCTTTTCAGAAATACCCTGCTCTCGGCTGGAGTGTTTTAAGGAAGTGCTTTTCAGCACAAGGGCACTTGGAGCTGAGATCTGGTCCTGGTAGGAGACCAAATTCATCACTGCTCCTCCACCCTGGCAAAGCCACCCAGGCATCCTGCCCTCCCCTTCCGCAGCTCACCAGTCCTCCATGCGCTTCTGCAGCTCCGGCAGGAAGAACTTGGCGTGGAACTGGTAGATGGAGGAGATGTTGGAGAAGATCATTTTCACCACCTCCTCTGGGACTGTCTTCCCATTTTTGGCTTCTTTCATGAGCTCCGCATAGAATATCTGGAAGAAAGAAGGGGTGAATAAAAAGGGTCAGGAAAACACTTGAGGATCCTCCATTCCCTCTTCGAGACCAGCACATCGCACATCGCCCAGGGAAAAGGCCTGACTCTGAGCAGGAGGGAAATCCCAGGCCTCCAGGGAGAAGCAGGAGGGAAATGGAAGGCTTTGCTGGGACAAAGGTGCTCCCTGGAGCTCTGGGGTATCAGAAAGGCAAAGGCCAGACCCATCTTCTCGCCATGAAGACCAGCAGCCCAACGTGGCTCCTATCTATACAGCTTCATTCCCTTCATATCTCGAGCAAACAGCCCCTGGCTTGTGCGTGCCCTGAACCGAGCCCACACACTGCCACAGGGTGCAAGCCCCACTGCAGAGTGCATGAAAATCGGTGAGTGCGGAGCTACGCTGTGGTACTGCCTGGTCTGTCAGCACAGAGTGGCCGAGCTGTGCTGGTGGGGGCAGACGGCAGCAGGGCTATCGCTTCCCAGGCTTGCGTGGGCCTCTGTGCTCCGCAGCTCACCTGGTCGAGAAGGTGGAGGCGGTTGACGTAAGCCTGCTCTGTCTCCAGCAGCTCCAGAGCGATTTTCTTTTCCTCTGGTTCCTGCAAGGGGAGAAGGGCTCAATTTCATGGGCAGAGACGTGACCCCCACCAGCCTGAGGGGATTCAGCTCTGTTCCCCGCTGTTCACAGACCACAGCCCAGCATCAAACTGGACCCTGCTCCATGTGAGGGCAAGGGAAGGACCTCTACAAGGCATGCAGTGAAAACAAGGGTGAAAACAAAGTCGTTTGGGGGCTGTCAGGAAGCCTGGCTCATGGCCTCCTGGGTCACCCCTTCCTCTCTGCCTGTTTCTCCCAGAGCAATACAGGGATAGAGATCCAGAGGAGCGGTGCAGGGTGAGGTGGGTTAACCCCATGGTCTATAATTGCACCTAGTAATTAAACGCAGTCCTGCAGAAACCTGCCTGCAGATGGCAAAGGCCAGCACAGCCCCAGGGATGCCCTGAGGTGGACCTGGCTGGGCTCACCTGTGCATCTGACCCCCACAACGTAGTTATATCAGAGCTGGAAGAGACAAGGTCTGCTTGGGTCTATCTGACTATGGGGAATTTGTGCCTGAAGCATCAGGGAAGGGGCCACTCCTCTGTCACCACATGCACCAGCCCTTGCAGGGCCAGCAGAGACCTCCAAACCCACCCAGCCCATGTGACTCCCTGCCTGAGCGTGGGCACCCACCAGCCTTGCCTGAGGTGCCTCCAGAGCTCACCTTGCTGCCAGGCGTGAGGCCTGGGTCCTGCTGCCTCCTCCAGTTGTCCTCACTGATCTTCTGTCGGAAAGAACGGAGGCATTTGAAGCTGAGCCCCCGCCGACCCTGCTGCTCCTCCTCCTCCTCATTCTCTTGCTCTGCTTGGTGCCTGGCAGCCATCTGGGAGAAGCTCTGGCTGGCAGGGGATGCTGGAAGCTGCTGAGGCTGGCTGGCTGCAGCAGCAGTCTGGTCGTGCGGAGCCTGCTTCTCCCTCCGGGCAAATTTGCTAGCCCTGCCAGAGAGGAATCGGCATGATCAGCTCACCCATTCCCCCAGCACAGCCTGAGCCACCCAGCTCAGAGCCACCATCCTCAAGCAAAGACAACAGGCACAGCAGCATCCCAGCACCGATGCTGCTTTGCTCCGCTACAACCCCGCTGATACAGACCGGGGTCCCACAGCCCACGCATCCTCCAAGGGGCCAGGATCCAGCCTCTCTTCTCCCAGTGCCTCATGTTGATGTGGTCAGTCCCCGTCCTGCTCTAGAAAAGCACGACTCTGCCATTTATCCCACCCACAGCTATTTGCTTTCCGGAGCACAGCCCTACCCTTTGCGGTGCTGGCACGGCTCTGGCTTTCTGCCTGCTGCCACCGTGGAGCAAAAATGGGGAGCCAGCAGCCTTGGGCATGAAGCTTTAAAAGCCAAAGAGCCAAGAGGTGTCAGCCAAGAGGAAGGCTTGCATAGGTGGTTTTGCAGAGCGGTAGTTTATTGGCAGTTTTCTCTCTTCCCTTTTCTGGCAAAGACAAGGAAAACAGGTCCAGAGCAGGCGTGGGGAAGATGCCACACAGGGCGCAGGCTGTGAAGATGACAGCGAGTGGTCTGTCATCTGAGCTGGTGTCTGTGGTAAATTGCTCTGGGCAGAAACTGGAAAGACAACCACTGGTGGCCTGCAGACAGGCGTGGGATGAAGAGGAGGGGAAAAACGGGACGAAACTGGCCATAAAACTGCGAAGTTGAGGACAGGAGATGACTTGAGGGGCAGACACTCCTCTGAAGAGGGATGCAGGTCCATCCCCACACTGATAAGCACACATCTGTGAGCTCAGGAGTGCACCCACAGCCACGCACACGTCCCCTCCCGTCCACGGGGCTGGCATAACCCTCCGTGACACAGAGGCTTTTCTGTCTCTCCCAGTGCCTCCCAGATCTGTGGCAGCCTAAGCACACAGCTGAGATCCAACAGGGAACTTCTCCCTTTCTATTTGCACTGACTTGGGCTAAACTGTTTTCTGTTCCAGGCTCTCCAGCTTCCTCTGAAAGTTCTACGTTACTTTTATTTCCTCTAAATCAAACACACACTTCATGGTAAACAACAAACATGCTGCAGCAGGGAAATGGAGCCAGATCAAATGCTGCAAACAGTTCCAACACAACAACATCACTGGCCAAATTTCAACTGTGGGACCATAGGGACAACCATGGTGCTCTGGAGCCATCCAGAGCACAAAGCCCAGGGCAAAGGATGCAGCAGAGATGCAGGCAAAGCTCCTGGAGCGGAAGGAAATCTTGTGGCTGACCATCTTTAGGAAGTGCTGCAAAACTCATCTGCCTAACCACCCAGCCTCATTAAAGCTCACTAAGAGCACCTCACTGACCCAAGGAAAGGCAAGATTTGGTACCCCGATTCAACCGATGGGGAAACTGAGGCATGGACCACGATAACTTGCCCCAAGCCTCAGAATTATTTCCCACACCAGGGGCCAGGCAGATCCCCTTGCTCTGACCCTGGCACCTAACTCTTTCCTCCCTAGGATCCACATCACTGCAAACAACTAGACAGTCCGAGGCTGGTGCCTGAGGCTTGGATCCTCCCAGATGCTCAAGCAGTTAATTCCCAGGGAAGAGCCCTGCCTACATACTTGCAAACCAAAATCTTTTTGTCCACAGCAAAAGGAGAAAAAGCGTTCGCCAGCCAGGCTGACTGCAAAGGTGCCGAGCGTGGAGGCAACCAGCATGCCACGACCCAACCCTAAGCCAGGCGCAGAAACCTCCAGCTAAGTCAGTCACAGCCTGCTGAGGTTTTCACACTTCTGTTCACCGCCTGCAATAGGGGGAAGACGCTGGGGCAGATCCAGGTGCTAAAGAAGAGCAAACCACCGCCTAGCAAACCGCTTCTCCACAGCCTCCAAACCACCTCTGTGGTTTGTTCCTTCCAAAACCCATGCCATGCGGAGCCCTAACGCACCCGCAGCACCCAGGACCCTCCCTCCTTACCACTGCCCTTCAAACATAGCTGCCAGGTTCAACACGCTCCGGTGATTATCGGCCTTTTCCTCCATGGCACCGGCTGGGAGAGGGTCCTGGGTGTGAAGGAGCTGCAGGGGCAGGTGCTGATGGCTGTGGCTCCCTTCTTCTCTCTGCTTCGAGGTGTTTCTGGCACCCAGGATATTGTTTGGGGATGAGGGCTTGCACAAGGCAAAGACCATCCGCTGTCCTTTCTGTGGCAGGAGAGCTCGGCTCTGGGTTGGCCTCAAGGGAAGAGGAAAGAGGAAGCGCAGCAGGTTGCAAGTAGGAGAAACGCTGAGAAAACGCGCGGAGTTTGTTCATTTGGAGGGACCTTGCCGTGTGCCCCAAAGCGGCGGCAGAGCCGAGCCCAGAGCGGCAGCGGGAACGGTGCAAGGGCCCAAGCTGGGCAGGAGGCCTGGGGAAGAGCCCGGGGACAGGGGAGCTGCAGCCCCCCCGTGCTCCGCGCCCCGGGAGCCCACACGGGCTGTGTGCGGGTCCTGCTGCCCAGAGGGGCTGGGGGGGAGGGAGGGAAGGGGCGAGGGGTGTGCTAGTGCCACAGGCCCCATGGCCACCCCCAGCTGCCAGCCCCCACCTCACGGGCAGCCCCCCACAGCCAGACCCCCACTGCCAGCCCCCCACTGCCAGCCCCTCACTGCCAGCCCCCCACTGCCAGCCCCCCACTGCCAGCCCCTCACTGCCAGACCCCCACTGCCAGACCCCCACTGCCAGACCCCCACTGCCAGCCCCTCACTGCCAGCCCCCCACAGCCAGACCCCCACAGCCAGACCCCCACTGCCAGCCCCTCACTGCCAGCCCCCCACAGCCAGACCCCCACTGCCAGCCCCCCACAGCCAGACCCCCACAGCCAGACCCCCACTGCCAGCCCCTCACTGCCAGCCCCCCACAGCCAGCCCCCTACTGCCAGACCCCACAGCCAGCCCCCCACTGCCAGACCCCACTGCCAGCCCCTCACGGCCCTGCTGCTGCAGCCCACCCTCTGAGGAGACCCCACAGCGGAACAGGCACAGGGCATGGCCCCACCTCGCCACATCCCGCCCGGTGCCCAAGCCTCGCTGCCTCCTCCCTTCCCCGCCGCAGCCCTCGCCCGGCCGCGCTGCCCCTGTCACGGCCTGTCATGGCCGCGCCGTCCCCTCCCTCACACCGTGGCTCCATCCCCCCTCCCGCCATGGTTCCGCCCGCGCTCCCCCCCACCCCTCAGGCAATGGTTCCGCCCGGCGCGGTGACGTCAGACGCAGCACGAGCTAGCGCATGCGCAGTGGCGGCGGCGGGGGGCGGCTATGGCGGCGGCGGCGCCGCTGCCCCCGGTGGCCCTGGCGCCCCCTGGCGGTGGCGTGGGGCGGGCGGCGGCGGGCCCGGGGGGAGCGGCGGGCCCGGGGGGCGCTGCCCGGGCTGAGGGTGCCGAGGGGCTGTTCGTGGTGCTGGGAGCGGGGCTCGCCGCCGCCAGCCACCCGCTGCTCTACGTCAAGCTGCTCGTCCAGGTCCGGGGCCGCGGGGGGGGGGCGGGGTACGCGAACCCCATCTGTAACGGCGGGCCGGGACCCCACTATAACGGGAGGTGTTGGGCTCCTATATAGACCCCCTATGGGGACCTCCATGCACTAGGGATTGCCATATATACCCTCCCCCCCATATAACAGGGGACCCCCTGAGCAATGGGAGCACCTATAGAATGGGGGAGCCCCCTGTGTCACGGGGGATGAGGCCCCACTGTATAACGGGGGTCGCTGTGTAACGGGAAGGTGAGGGCAGCTGTAGAATGGGGAAGCCTGTATAATCGGAGGACGAGGATACCTTTATAATGGGGACTCCTTATATAGCAGGGAATAGGAACCCCTATAGAATGAAGGGACGAGGACCCCTATACAGTGGGGTCTCCTTTACAGTGGGGGCATTGGGACCCCCTCCTGACAGGGGATGGGGACCCCAAGTGCTGGGGGGACCCCATAAAAACAGGGGGGATGAGGCTACCCCCTGCAATGGGGGGTTCTGTATAAGGAGGGATGGGAACCCCCAGTATAATGGGTATTCTGAATGTCTCTAGTAGGGACCCCAAAAACGGGGGGGCTGAGGACACCCTGTACCCTAGGGAGCCTGTGGCATGGGACCCCAGTTGATTGGGGGGTGATGGGGGGAACGTGGCCCTTTGGCAGCTCACGGATGCTGGGCTCGAGGCAGTGTGGCCCAGGGGCTTCGGGAATGCCGGGACGGGGACCTGCTCATGGGATTTCTCTTCTAGGTTGGACATGAGCCACTACCTCCAACCGTTGGAAGAAACGTCCTGGGAAGGAAAGTCCTGTACCTGCCCGGCTTCTTCACCTACGGTGAGTGAACGTCCCTTCCCTCCTGCTCAGGGTCCTGCCCAAAACCGGGGCTGGGAGCTGCCGACCTCCAGCAGCACTCCCACCCCGCCTTGGGATCGTCCTGAGGCTGCGGCGAGACATAAACCATCACACCTAGTTGTAAGGCCATCAGATTTACCTACCTGTTGTTGGGGACAAGGAGGTGGCAGCCCTGGCGTTGGTGCTGCATCCCCTTTCCCGTGGCACACGTTACTCTGGGTTTACACCCTAGCGGAGAGGGTGGCGGGGGTTTAGGTTTGGTGGTGGAGGGTTCTGTGTGGGTTGGAGATAGCAAAGCGTCTTCCTTCTCTAAAACAGCCCTGCAATAACCTGGCTCCCTGCCCTGCTCAGTTGTGTTGTAGATGGAGCCCTAAAGGAACAGAAATACCAAGAAAAGGGAAGGTCTATTTAGAAAGAAAAAAAAAAAAAAAGTACTATTTTTCTTTCTTTGCAGGTAGAGCAGCACAGGAGAGGCAGGTGAATACTCTGCGACCTTGGGGGTTGCTCTCACAGCGGCTTTGCTGTGGGGAAGGGGAGTACACAGTCCCGAAAGCCGAGTGTTGGGCTGGTCCCAGTGCCCGTGGGGTGGGGGCAGCCAGTGCAGGAGCGGTAGGAAAGCACTGCAAACCTGTCCTGGGACACCGGGGGAAGGAAACGCGCCGGTGCTGCCCTTTAGAAGAGGCATTTTCCCAATAGGTTGAGAGCGTTGGGTGATGGAGATGTGCAGAGCCTTCCTGGCTTCACTTGGGACAGCAGAAGATGGGGGCCAGGAGTAGTGAGTAGCTACAAGCATGTAGTGGGTTGTGTTCCACCTTGTTGTATCAGGGAGAAATTGGATCTGTTGGCTGTTTTCCTGCCTGGAGACCTAAGGAAGTTTGCCTGGGAGAAGGTGGTGGGGCAGGAGCTGAACTGGGGTTGGAGAGATCCATATTAAGCCTGAATCCGACCCCTGGGGTGGAGGGAGGAGGTGACACCACACAACACATGGGAAGGTCCCTCCCTACCCTGGTTCAGTCCAGACTGCCTCGTAGCCCTTTCAGGTGAGCAAACCAGCCAAAAGACGAGTAGCAGCCCAAAATATCGGAGCTATCCTTCCCGATTAGACAGGTACAACAGGGAACACTGAAGGATTCTTTGCATCCTATGTGAAGTTTATTTATCGCTGTTATAATAAATCACTTTGGTGGGGCCCGCAGCGCGGCTGCCGTGCCACGCTGAGCTCCAGCGTGGTTTTGGTTGAACGCTGGAGGTGTTTGGGGTGCTGGAGGTGTTTGGGGTGCTTTCTGTGAGCCGGCCAGTTCCCAGCTGACGGCAGCCTGGTGTTTTCTTACCCAGCCAGACACATTGTGGAAGTGGATGGGAAAAGAGGCCTCTTCCGTGGTCTTACTCCTCGCCTCATCTCAAGCACTTTATCAACCATCACCAGGGGGAGCGTGAAGAAGGTAAAGGTCGGCTTCTCTCTCCATAAATCAGCTTGCTGGGTCAGCCGGTGTTACCGCAGGGAGCCAGGGAGTCTGCATGTGCCTATGCCCAGCCACAACTGCACGTGGAGGGCTAAAGCACCCATCCCTTTCCATCTCCTAAGGGCCTGGAATAATCCTTAGGACAGGAGAACAGTGCCCATATCCCCAAAAGCTGGGGTTTTTTTTGAACAAGTTTGATTTAATTTGAACAACCACTTGCTTTTTATCACTTGTAAGCAGTTTCGTGACCCCTCCTTTCCTGTTTTACTTTCCATCCTTCTCGTATGTTCCTTCTTGCCTGTTTCTCTTCTCCTCCCATCTAGAGCGCAACTGCTCTTGGTTTCCTCCTGTCCTCAGACACTGAGGGTTTGTGGATCAGCATCTCCATCCGTTTTGACCATATATTTCTTCTCTCTCCGCTCAGGCCTTTCCACTGGAAGACATGGAGCATGTTTCTAACAAGGACGATGTGAAGACCTCCCTTAGGAAAGTGGTGAAGGAGGTGAGAGGTGGATGTTGCACATTGAGTGACCAGGGAGATAGCCTTGGGGATGTGCCTGGAGAGCAAAGGAAGCTTAAACCGTGGGCTGCGGGTGAAGTTATTTGAAGAGAAACTGTAGGTGAAAAGGCTGTGGTATTCAGTAGCTACTCTGTGTCCAGCTATAAAATATTTTGTTGGAACAGAGGTTTATTCAAGAACAGATTTCAAAAGAGGGACCTGAAATGGGTTTCACCACGCTAAGAGAAAGGGCCTGATCTGTGCCGGTGGAGCAGCACAGCTCCTTGTACAGGTGTGATTTTTCCTTTCCTTCCCAGACATCTCACGAGATGATGATGCAGTGCGTGTCCCGGGTTGTCTCGCACCCGCTGCACGGTGAGTCCTGTCCCTCTGCCTGGCAGCCCTCTCCAGGCTCAGGATCACCCCGAAACCTTGTTGACTTGACGCGCTTCTCTCACAAACGGCTTCGTACGAAACGGCAGAGCGGACGCAGGTCTGAGCCCTTGCTTAGGGAGGCAGATGCTTGGGTTGGCCTTCAGGGACTAACCCAGCTGAGCAGTGAGGTGCGCTCTTCCCATTCATCCGCGAGCTTGTCCTAGAGATCCCACTGGGGTTAGGGCCAGAGATCCTTCCCATCACACAGCCAGGGGGAGGGCACTGGTTTCTGATGGGTCTTGCAACACTGAGGACCGCTGAGAGGAACTGGTGGTGATGTGAGCAGAGGGAAGGGAGGGCAGAAGGGTCAGGGTGCATTGTCCTTCACATCCATTGCAACCCAAACTGGATTTGTTGGTCAGCCCCTGTGTTTCTTTCCTCCTAGTGATCTCTATGCGCTGCATGGTCCAGTTCGTGGGCCGGGAAGTAAAATACAGGTGAGTGGCTGCAGCGCTGAAGGGTTTAGGCACACAGAAGCGGGAGTCCAGGAGTCAGCGGTGCCAGGTGCTCCCTGCAGTGGGGGATGTGGCAACCCAGGAGGTTTGGGAGACAGAAAAGTGAATCTGGGCTGTGGTTAGAGGGTGGGTGACGGGACATGGTGGGGCTGGGCTCTGTCCCCAGCCTCCCTGTGTTTTGGCTTGTGTTCATGGGGATTTTGGTGCTGTAACTCACCTCTGCTGATAACATGGTGACTCTCCTGCCTTTTTGCTTTAGGTGTTAATAGAAAGGGAAGTCAGCAGAGAGGCAGACTAGGTGATAGAAAGTGCTGCTGCAGCCCTGCTAGTCTGCAAGATTTTCTCCAAACCTTTTCCAGTAATACCTGCCTCTCTGCAGGGCAAAACTACACGTGCAGCCATGTGAAAGCATGCTGGACACGATTGCAACTAACCAACAACAGCCAGTGCGAGTTCCCAGAGGCAGGACAGGGTTCTTGGGCTGAGAATCGCCTAATCAAAGCATATTATGTGCCGTGGCTGTGGCATGTGTATCCGCTCACGCAAAGCCAAGCAGAGTTCTAGCTTCAGCATTTAACCAGTTATCAGCAAGTTGTGTTGTCCCAGGTGTTCCTGCAGCCTGGCAGAGTGCAGACACAATGCTCCGTGGGTTGAGAAGCAGCAGCAGAGCAGAGCTGCCCGCTGCATTGCTGGCTGGTGGCTGCAGAACGCATGCAAAGCTGCGCAGGACAGAGATGGAGCAACCCCGGCACGCTTACAGCTCTTCTCCTTTCTTGGCAGCGGTGTGTTCAGCGCCATTGGCAGGATATTTAAGGAAGAAGGGATCCTGGGATTCTTTGTGTACGTGAGTTTGTTTAAATACTTTCTCCCGTAGTCCGATGGCTCTCCTGGCTGCCCTGCCCACCTCAGAGTCGCACTGAGCTCCCCCATCTGAAACCTTGTCTGACCACAGGACTCTCTCATCGCTCCCAGAGCGCAGATTAAATCTGTGCCTTTGACAGCGCTCCAGTTTGACCATTAAGGTGGCCCCAGATCTTATCTTCAATCAAACCTGCAGAGCCCAGAGAAAACCCCGTGTTTTTTCTTACCTTTCATTTTCCCTTGACGCTTCTTTGTGTTTCAGTGAAGGGCCATTTAAAGCATTTGTTTGTGCAACAGGCACCAAGATCAAGTGCAACAATGAGACCCCTTGTTGAAATCAAAGCCAGGGCCTGGATAAGAAGCACATTCCTCTGAGGAGCACCGCGGGTGCTTGTAATGAGCAGGTGGTTCGTGCCAGCAGCAGGTTTGCCTGTGAGGAGGGAGCGTGATGCTGCCCGGGTCAGCGGCATTGCTGCCTGGGCCAGGAGGAGCCAAACCCCCTTTCCAGCTCTTAGGAAGTGTGGTGAAGCGACGTGGTGTTGCTGAAGTGGAAGTCTAGCAGACATGTTTCTGCTTGAACCCTTAACGCTTCTTCCTTTTCTTTCACTTATATATATAAAAGCAGAGCCAGCTGCTGCCTCTGCTCCCGGTGGGGAGATAACTCACTTGGTGACGTCGATAACAGTAAAGGCAGCTCTGAAACGTCAGGAGAGGTTTTCAGGCCTGATGCCTTTGGCTCTGCAGTCACAAAATTTGGGCCTCCAGATGAAACATACCTGCAGCAGGAAGAGGCAAGCAGTTGCAGGGGGTCTCACCCCCTCCTTCCCCCAGGGGAAAAGGCAAGGGGTCTGCAGAGACCCCATCAGTTGAGTGTTACTGCATCTTCCTTTCGCAGCCCACAGCTTCTCTGCCGAGCTGTGCAGCCCCGAGCCTCCTCCATTAAATACAGGTTCCTCTGGGATGTTCCTTGTACACGGGGCATGGCCGGAGCAGGCTGCCCGGCAGCCCTCCCTCTCCTCCACCTCCCGAGGAAGTTAAGTGAAGGGAGCCGCCACATTCCCTTCCATCCACATAAAATAAACACTGTCGGTAGCCTAATTAAACTTAATAGTTCACATGAAAGGCTTTAACACAACCCAGAATGTCTCAGGAGGGCTCTGAAGTTATACGTGCTCTGCCACCCCGCTAGGAAATCGCACTGCTGCGAAGGGAACACAAAATGCATCTGTAGGACCAAACCGCTGCTGTTCCGCTCTCAGCCCTCCAAACCCAGTCCCAGCACATCCACTCCCTTAAAATCATTGTGGTGCGCTTGTTGCTCGTGGCCTTGGAACCTCTGCGCAGCAGGAACAGCGGCACACGCTCACCCTGGGCGTGTGCCTGGCTAGAGGTAAAGACTTTGCAGGGGATGGGTTTATTGCTTCCCCACGTATCTGCAGCGGTCCTCTGCCTGCCAGCAGGCCAGGAAGGTGCTCCCTGGGCCCTGAAGCTGCTGCGTGCCGTCGGCTCAAAGATGCCTCGTCCCAGCTCCCCAGCGCTGGGTTTCTCCTGCTGGGTTGCATCACCATACATCACGCAGGCTTTCTCATCTGCCTGCTGCCATTTCAGCTTTTAATGACTTGTCATTTTCTAAAAATACTCCTAGTCCAGATCTCCTTGGACATCTCGCCAGGCGTGGGAGTTGTAGCACAAATGAATTCGGGTTTTTTTTAGTCCCTTTCTGCAGCTCACTCAGACTCTTGGTCTCCAGGCATCTCATAAGCTCAGGCCCAGCATCCATTGTAACTTCGATGATGGAGGAGGGGGAGGGGTGGGATCCTTATTGCAAATCAAACAAACAAGCCAGTGTATCAACAGATAAGTAGGGTTTTACTTGCGTGGCTTCCATGGCCCAGCCCTCTGTTTCTGGACTTTATTACGCCCCTGTTGTATCTCCAGCAGCTCAGGAGTCTGCCTCAGACTTGACTTTGAGTTAGAGAGAGGATTGTTTTTTTAAAGGCTGACTGCAAAGCAGACCAGAGCTTTGATTTCTTTGTGTATTGCATCTTTTAAGCCAGCAGATCTTCTATTGAAGACTTCTGCTGTGCCTAGCCCCGCAAGACCTACATCTCCAGAGCTGCTGGGACCTCAACAGTACACAGGTTGTCTCCAAAAAGTATTAACCCTGACTCCAAGCAAGTGAAGCTGGCTGGATGGGAGCACGCAGTCCCAGAAACAAAACTGGTCCCCTGCTCTAAAGGGGCAGCATCATGTTTGGGAAGCAACGAGTGACTCGGGCCCTGGCGTGCTCAGAGGTTGTTCTTCCCAGCCCAGCAAGCACTCGTGTGGCTCTTAACAGGCTCACTTTCACAACTGTCTGAGCACATCTGCTGGTGAAACGGGTTTAACGCACACCCGGATCCTTTTGCACAGCCAGAGGAGGAGGCCCTGTGCTCGATGCCTGCACTGGTGCAGCAGATGCTGCTGAAGCACTGACAAACCGGAGGAACCCTCAGAAATGTTTTCTTGATGTTTTGGTGCCATTAGCTGCAGAAGCTGGGGGTGCTTGTGCTGCTGGGAGGTGCTTGTGCATGGATGAGAGGCATAAACCAAAGCAGCTGCGCTCCCAGGTGGCAGCAGGGACTGGGAAAAATGGAGGGGCTGAAGTGCTGCCCCCAGTTAGTCCCAGTTTGCAGTAGAACGGGTTTTGCAGGAACAACACCCCTCATTTTAATTTCTAGGAGAGAGATTCCACAAAGAGATGAGCTGCTCATTCTGCATCCAGAAGAGCATCTGCAAGATGTGCTTAATGGCACCACTTCATCAGCGTCCTGCTTGGGTTTCAGAGCAGGAGTTGGACCAAGGAGGAATTTGGGGTAGAACAAGGGGACTTGGCAGAGCCGTGCCCAAACGGCAGATCCAAGCTTCTTACTCCAGACCGTCCCTGGCCGCACACGTAGAACCGTTGTGAAGGCTGGGAGAGCCCTGCCCTCCAATCTCCCCTTCTCCCTTTCATTTCCTTCCAAAAGCAAAGATGTGTTTTGGGGGAGCGGGGTTCCTCTGCGCTGGTGGAGGGAGGGTGGGCACCTCAGGAAGCATCGCTGGGATCATTCTCCACCTCACACCCTCTTTTTGCCATTGCAGCGGTTTGGTCCCTCACATCCTGGGGGATGTCATCTTCCTCTGGTGCTGCAACCTCTTGGCTCACTTCATCAACACCTACGCGGTGGATGATAACGTGAGTGGAAGCGCCTGATGGGGGCCCCATACCAAGCACCTGCAGTTGGGAGGAGTCTATAGGAAGCAGGAGCTAATGTAATACAGAAAGGACACTGGGCTTTAGATAAAGCCCCATGAAGGTGCTAAAGATGCTGTGTCTGCTCAGGGCTGTGTTTCAACTGCAGTTTAGGGGATCAGTTTTGATAGCAGAAGTCTTCCCCGATTCTCAGCTGGGATGCAGTGCTGCTGCTGTTGCTTTCTGCCTTGTTCCCCTGCCCCACGCCCTCTGTCTCGGGCGCGGAGGGATGCCACGTGAGAGTGACAGCCTGGTGTCATCTGCCTCCTCCACAAATCCCTTTGGTTTCTCCTTTCAGTTCAGCCAGGCATCGGTGATCCGGAGCTACACAAAATTCGTGATGGGGGTACGTAGGCAACTGCTGTTTCTCCCCTTCCTGTCACCTGTGGGGTGAGAGCTCACGGTCGGGGGGCAAAGGCTGGTTTGTACTTGATATCCAAATGACAAACCTTTGCTAGCATGCAAGCTGGAAATAGCTTTGACACGGTGAACATTAGACAGGCTACCAGTTTTCTGTGCTTTCAGATCGCTGTGAGCATGCTGACGTACCCGTTCCTTCTCGTGGGAGATCTCATGGCAGTGAACAACTGTGGGTACGTCCGTCACACGGAGATCTGAGGCTTTCCCCTCCTTTCTTCCAGTCCCTTGTCTGAATCCTCTGCTAACGATCGCAAAGCTTTCATACGGAACCCTAAACTATATGGCACCTTGCAGAGCTGGCTCGTTCCCTGTCCCAGGTTGCTTATAATTTTAGATCAGAGGGCACAGACAAGAGCAGCGTAAAAGCTCAAGCGGAGAGAAATAGGGAGAGTGGTGGTGGTGCGGTCTGATCCGAACTAGACCGGAGGCAGAAGGCGTCAAAGGGACCGCGCTGGCTCTGGGGGTGGCACGAGGGAAAGCAAAGCCGTTAACGTCGTGGTGGGTGCAGGCAGGAGCAGGAGCAAGCTTGCTTTCCCAGTCCCACCGCCGCAGGAATTCTGCATTCACGCTTACGGGACGGGGACTGGATCCAAGCCGCTGCTACTAGTATTTTCTTGATATCTGTTGGCTTTTGAAGGTGTAGATACAGCATCTAGTCCTGCACTCTTAACGTATCCAGGTAACGCTCCTTGTTTGTACACTCCAGGGGTAATTAAATTACATGATCTGTTGCATTGTAAATAACGAGCTGGTCATTTGGCCTTCAGCCCAGCGTGGACACCGTTTCCGTGTCCTTGCTTACACTTAACTGCTGCTCTTGTGTTACCCGTCTGGATAACGTGAGATCTGTACAGACCGTCTCAGCTATTTCTTGTTGCCACACAGGCTGCGCGCTGGCCTCCCGCCCTATGCTCCTGCGTTTCCATCCTGGATCCATTGCTGGAGGTATCTCAGTGCTCAGGTGAGGGGGTGGGGCACACACGGGGCTTTGGGCTCCCTCTGCTCCTTCCCGGGGTCTCCAGCACTGCCCAGAAAGTGCTTGTGCTGCATCCTCGATGCGCTTTGTAACCTACTTCAATCCTTCCAGTTCTGCACTGGTACCAGGCATGGAAGTACTGGTCTGCCCGTTACATGCCCGGAACTTGCTGTGTGCAAAACTTGTAACCAAGACATTGCACACAGCAAAGCGAGGTGGCTCTGCCCGTCACCATCGGTCAGCCCTGGGGGGAGTACCCAGCGCCCACGGCACTGAACCCCTTTCTCCTCTGTAGCAGCCCAGGGTGCTGAGGCCCTGCGGCCGGCACAAGCTGGTCCCTGTTAAACCAGCTGCGGTCCCCTGGCCGGGTCTGGGCACGGCTGCCCTGACCCTGTGCTCTCTCCTCCTCAGGGGCAGCTGTTCCGTGGCTCCAGCCTGCTCTTCCGCAGAGCGCCCGTGCCAGCCGCCTGCTTCCCCATCGACTGACTCCTCGGCAGGGAGAGGCGATCGACTTGGACTTCTCAAAGAAACCCTAAGCTTGTTCCGATAGATTTCTGTTTTTTTTCTTTTTGATCCAAAGTCTGTGGTGCCAGAGCAAGACACCTCCTCTCCAGCAAGGCCAGCAACGAGTTGGCTTCTGGACATCTGGCTTCAGGCTCCAGCTGGACCAAAGCTCCATCCTCACGGCTGTCTCAACCGGGACACGTAGCAGAGAAAGCAGGAGGGCATTGTCTTGTCTCTTTGGTCCAGGCTGTAGCTCTGGAGTCACTGGGAAAGTCCAGGAAACCAGAAAATGCCGAGGTACTGAAGGAGCCAGCCCTGAGGTGCAGGGACAAAAGCCCGAGCTGAGAAGCAGCTGGAGATCCGAGGTCGCCTTGCTGGGAGTGCTGTGGCAGGTGGCTCATCCTGGGCGAGATCAACCTTATTTAATATTTTGAGGGTACCAGAACACCAGGGAGGGTTCAGCCTCCCACGGGCACGAAAGGGAAATTACAGTTATCAAAACACAAAAGGGAATCAGAGTCCCACTACAAAGAGCAGCGCAGTCCCAAAGAGACGGGTATGGGCTCGGTGTGGAGAGCGCACGCGGGGAGGGCTGCGCGCTGCGCCAGCTGCTCCGTGAAGGCTTTTTGCTGCGGGACAGGCTGCGTTGAGGATACACCCGATGGAGCTGCTGGGTGTAACCTGGACGGGCAGCCCCTACGCGTTTCTCAGGGGAGATGGGTCCTGGGTTCGACTGGCGTGACTGCATCGCACGAGCCTCACCATGAACCTGCCGGGCTCCTTCCGAACCCCGGCGTCGCTGCTTCACCGACGGACACGGAGCCGCGCGTGGCAGCGTCCTGATGATAACAGCTACACCCCGAAGGGTTCGACTTGCAGGAGGGGCACTCGGTCCGTTGCTGTCTGGAATAAACGAGCTGGCCAGAGGCTTGTAAGACATCGGGGTGAAGGGCTCCTGGTGCACACAGGAGCACGGCTCAGCGCAGCAGAGCTCACTGGTGGCAGCGGGACAGGATTTACTCTCAGCTGCCCAGATGAGACTTTTTTTTTGCACCGGTCTGTGCTGTCACAGCAGCCAGACAGATTTCCTGTTTTGGTTCCCCCACGAAGCAGTTTTGCACAGAGGTTGCTGCACTCTCTGGGAAGAGGTTTTGCGGTCCTTGAGCAGGTTCCCGTGTGCTGCCGGAGCAGCAGCTGGGGTCACATCTCATCCTGGTCCTCTGGGGACCCCAGCCTGCCATCGCCCAGGGGTTTTCCTCCATCAGAGAGGTTTGATCTGCACCTCCCAGCCAGGGCTGGCAGGATGGTGCTGGAACATTCTGGGACTGGCAGTCCCCACCCAGCTCCCTTCAGTGTGGTGAAGTTGGTCCCGTTTGTCCTCCCTTCCTCCTATACAGTTTAAGTTACAGTAACAAGTTAAATAATGCATGGCCCTGTTCCCTACCACCAGAGATTATTTCAAAGAAGGTTTAACTATGCTCCAAAATACAGCTGTAAAACAACTGTTGGGTGGTTTTTTTTATTATTTTTTTTATTTATTTATTTATTTTATTTTTTCCCCTGCATAACAGGCTCCCTCTCTCAGGGAAGGTTTCAATTTAAGACGGGCACTTCCCTTGGTTTCTTCCCCAAAGCAGGGGCTACACCACTTGTTGCAAACTCAGATTCCCTCTGATCTTCCTCACCTCCATGGAAGGTCAGCAGCTTGAGGCTGAGCAAACTGCATTGGGAGCACCTGGAGTGAGGGTGGAGGCAGCACGGGGCTCAGCTGCTTGAAAGAATATACATGAAAGTAGATATTTGGAATTAAAACTGACCCTGAGCTCCGCTGGAAGGGATGGCAGAGCCCCTTGGCTGGTGTCAGCCCCATCAGGTAGGCTCAGCCGCTCCCCCTCCCCTGCACGGCTTGCAGGATCCTTATCCGCTGGGCTTTTACTGCATTAGCTGGTTTCTTGCCTCCTCCAGCACTGGGCATCGTCTCCCCCAGAACCACAATGCCTGCTCAGGAACATACACCTTCACCCTCAAAATTAAAGCCACCTTCTGCTGGTCACACGCCTGTAAAGCCTCCGACACCCACGCGTGGCCTGGCTGCGGCTGCCACAATTTCCTTTCCTTTGAGGAATTTTACCTAAACCTGCACCGGCACAAGCATCCTGCCAGCAATTCCTGCCCAGGTCACTGGGACCCACAGGCTTTGCTGGAAACACCACGCATTTTGTTGGTCAATTTAAATGAAAACCACATTTCAGAGCTTTCAGTGCATTGCTTTACCTTGAAGTAGGGGGCTGCCATTCATAGGATAATTCAATATTTCCTCATCTCCTGTTTCTAACCCTGGTTCTTCGATGTCCCGCACTTTGGGATGTCCCAGCAGGGGGCCAGCACCTGGAGCAGGCAAGGAGACAGCTCAAGCCCTGGCTGGGCACCCCCCTCCCTTAA
This sequence comes from Falco biarmicus, assembly GCF_023638135.1. Classification (NCBI taxonomy): domain Eukaryota; kingdom Metazoa; phylum Chordata; class Aves; order Falconiformes; family Falconidae; genus Falco; species Falco biarmicus. Next base: position 2,317,722 of record NC_079303.1, on the reverse strand, counting down.
ATTGCTGCCCCGTTAGCAGATTCCCTGGTCCTGCAGCTGATGCTCATGTAGCACAGCTGATGGGGACAGGGCCTGATCCTGCTGGATAGGGGACCCGGGGTGAAACCTGTGGTCAGGAGAACAAACAAAGGGTTGTAGGAGGAGATTTGGGTCCAGCACCAGGGCACGGAGCAGGGGATTTCTCCCTACGGTCCCAGCGCTCCCCTGTCTGCCCAGGAAGCAAATTTGGGTTTAAATACTGAATTTCTCCTGCACAAAACCAGGATGGGTGGAGATCGCTGCTGCTCTGGGCTCGCACGGTTTATCAGCCTGCAGTGGAGACCAGAGATTGCTGGGACTTTGGCCTCATCTGCTCCCAGTGGCCGGGGGAGAAGGGAGCACCGACGGCAGCCAGGAGAGGGAAACTCAGGTCAAGGCTGCCCTGACTTTCCGCAGGGCGCGGACGCTTGGGTCTGGTGGGGTCTGGGGAGCAGTGAGGTGCTGGTGAAGCCCTCGTGCCCGGCGAAGGAGCTCAGCCCGATCGCCGCACCCTTCCCTTTTACCCCCGGCAGAGCCGTCCTGCTGCAGACCTTCCAGCTAAACCCAAACCCGCGCCCAGCCGTGCCGCTTCTCCCCGCTGCCCACCCAGGGGAGCAGCCCAGCAAACCTCTGCCAGCCACTGCACGGTGCCCGTCACCCTGGTGTCTGGTCGGTGGGAAGGCCAGGGGCTGCCAGCCCCCCCCCGCCAGCCCTCGCCAGCCCCGGCAGCGATGGAGGGGCCCCGTTTTGCAGCCGTGCACGAGGAAGTGTCGCGGTGGCGCGGCTGCCCTCGATAAGGCTGTTTGCGCTGTTCTCCCACAGTGCCCAGCTCCACGTAGACAAATCATTCTTTAAAAAACATATAGATATAAAATAATAACCCTCATGGAGGAGATCCTGCCGCCGGGGGGGTGGGACAGGCTGGTGCCGGGAAATGCTCAGGGTGGGGACTTGGACCAGCCCCAGGCGCCAGCGGCACAGTGGCCTCGTCCCCGGCCACATCCTCAGCGTGGTGGCCCCGGACCCTGGGGTGGCCTTTGCCTGAAGCTGGAGGGAGGTGGATCCCACTGGATTCCTCCCCCTTGGACAAGGGAAATCCCGGCTGGAAACAAGGAGAAAAGGCCACGAAGGGCATGGCGGGAGAGCCCGGCGCGGCGGCCTGACCTGCCACTGCCACGCTGGCAGCGGCGGCTCCGTCCGTCACCGGTGGCTGGTGAGAGGAGGCGAAGAGCTGGGGAAGCCGCTTTCCACGCTGCCCCTGGCCTGCCACGGGCCTGATTTTGGGGGGAAACTCCCTCCAATGCCCCCAAACTGAGCCACCCTGTCCCCTCCTGGGATGGCAGTGCTCCTGGGGGGAGCTGGCGGCGTTTTATCCCACCCCAAGGAGACCCTTGGGGGAAGGAGGTGGCAGACAGGCTGGCCGGCGTTGGCCGCGATGCCTTCCCCGGTGGGCGCCCTGGCCCCCACGCTCCCCTCGCCGCTCGCATGGCGCTGGGCTCCCCCATCCCGTGGGAGAAGCAGGAGGCCCGGCGAGCTGGGAAAGGGGGGGAAAAGTCTCCCCGGCTTTTGATTCGGCTCCTCTCCCTCTTCTGCGACCCGACGGCAGGGCCGGCACGGCGAGGGTCCGCATCGCGGCCGTTGTCCCAGGCACCGTCCCTTGCTGCAAACGTGTTAATTCTCCGCTCTTTAGGAATGGAGTTTCTCCCTTAAAAGCCGCCTGCGCTCTGCGGCCGGGCGACGCGGCTCTTGTCAGGCTGCCAGAGGAGGCCGGAGCAGCGTCACATGCCGCAAAGTTTTACAAGGTGAGCAAGCCGTCTGGGGAGAGGGACGGGAGAGGGGACAGCCGCACGCACGCACTCCGACACGCACGCGGAGAAACCTCCTCCGGGCTCCCTCCAGCTCTGTGATCCCAACGTTTATTATTTTTTTTTTTTCCTCCTCCTTTTTTTTTTTTTTTTTTTGGAAGAACAAAGACTTTGGGGTGGGTTGGCGCGTTTGTTTTTCCGGGGTTGGTGTCGGTGGACGGGGCGGGGAAGGAGGCCGGAGGCGGAGGGGGAACCGGTGGCTCGAATGCGAGAAAGTCCTGAATTTCCCTGGCCGAGTTGCCGAGATTGTCTCTGCGAAACTTGGAGGAGGAAAGACGGGGGGAAAAAGGGGGGGAAAAAATAATTAAAAAATAAAATATGATGACGTCACTTGGAGCAGGGGTGCCTTCCCTGCTGCCTGTCAGATGCGCCTGAAAAGAACAGGGCAATAAAACAACAGCCGCCTCTGTCTCCCTCGTTAAACACGGCACTAATTGGATGTTAATTTCTCCTTGCTCTTCTCGCTGCTCGATTGTGAGGGCTCTGCCTGGCTCTCCCTCTCTCGCTTTCTTTCTTTCCTGTTGCAATGCTCTTGGCAGCTCCGAGGGACTCCGGACTGTGCGCTCCCCTCCCGCTCGTGGACTGGAATAATTCAGGAGCTGGGAGAATTAAAAAAGACGAGGCGCGGGGGCGAACGGTTCAGAAACGGGGCGGGCACGATGGATTTTGAGAGCTACGCTAATCTCCCCGTTTCCCGTGCATTGTCCTGCCGACTTGGAGCTATTCTCTTCCCATTTGATTTCTCTTCCCCCCCTTTCCCTTCGCGTTGGGTTTGGGCTGCCGGGCAAAAATCTATGTTTCCAAAAAAAAAAAAAAGAAAAAAAAAGGAAAAAAGCCAGAAAAAAAGGGAAAAGGCAAAAAAAAAAAGAGAAAAAAGGCAAAAAAAAAGAAAAGGCAACCAAAAAAAAGGCAAAAAAAAAAAAAAAAAAAGCATGGTTCAATGACGACAAACCCCCAAACCTCCTCCCAGCTCCCCCCGTCTCGCCGCGCCGCCTAACCCCTGCGTGGAAACAGGCGTTTTAGGGAGCCGGAGCAGGAAGTTGTTGTTCTCTGTCTTGCCCAGGTCATCCTTAAAGGGTATGTGTGCCAGAGCGGCGGGTGCGCGGGGCTCGGCGGGCGCCCAGCAGCCTTCGGCCGCCCCCCGTGTTGCCTCCATGGCCGACGAGGCGGGCGAGCCGGTGGAGGGGGAGTGGGGGGCCGGGTGGTGTTTTGGGGGACGGGAGAGGGGCCCAAGGGACAGGATGGGTGGGGGAGCGGAGGGGAGGGAGCGGGAGGCGGAGGTGGGGGGAGAGAGCGAGAGCCGGGGAGTAAAGTCCTACCTGGGATCGGTGCCAACTTCCTGCAAAGGGTTACAGACCCGCGGCTTTGAGAGCCCACCAGAGGCGAGTGCGCTCTTGTCACGGTTCCAAGGCGAGATGAAGGCAGCGGGAACAGGTACAGCAGATGCCGAGTGGCCTCGTTTGCCCGCCGAGCGGGGCTTCGGCTCGATTTAAACCTCGCCGACAGGGAGGCTTCGGTGCTCCCGCCGGCGGGGGCCTCGCCATCCCCGCACGAGGCCGATGGGTGCCAAGGGTGGGGTGCGTGGGCCGGCGGTGGCGGCGGGGGGGTGTGCATGCATGGTAAGGGGGGGGCCTCCACTGCTCGTTCGCCTTCTCGCTGTTTGGATTAACATGCGGAAGATGCGCCTGTCACTTTGCTTACTGTCAGCGCTGGCTCGGGGATGGGTGACGGCTTTGTTCGGCGCAGCCGGGGGAGCCGTGCCAACTCGGACTTGGCAGGCGAAGCCGGGTGGGCAGGGAGAGGGGGACGAGGGAGCGGGAGCGGCTGCCGGGGCGGCTGCGGAGGGACGTGGCCGCAGGCCCGCGTCTGAGCGCGGCGGCTTTCTGGCGTGCGCCTCCCTCTCCCTCCCTCTCTCCCGCGCTCGCCTGCGCCCAGGCTGGTGCAGACAAAATGAAAACGTGTTTTGTTTTGTTTTTTTGGCATCTCCCCAGCAGCGCTACCAACCCCGGCCACCCCCGCCCCCCCTCCTCTCCCTGGTCCCTTCCCCAACCCGTTGCGACTCCCCTTTTACAAGCGGCACAACCCAGGTGCTTGGACAGCAAAAAAAAAAAAAGGCCAAAAATACCCCCTGGCACCCAAACCACCCCTAATCCGCCACCCTTGGCGGCGACTGCTCCCAACCTTCCTCCATGGCGGGTGGGTTGTTGTTTGTGTGTATATATATGTATTTTTTTTTTTTTGTCCTTTTTTTTTCCTTCCCCCCCATCGGATGCCTCTCGCGTTGGGTGTGTGTTCCTATTCAAGGACCCGCCGCCTCCTGTCGTGCTAAAACCAGGAAGGAGGGAGCCCAGGGCTCGTTTCTGCCTGGACGTTGGGGCAGTGGGCGAGGGAGCCGGTGATGGAGGGTGTGAGGAGGGAGGAGGGGGACGAGCAGGCGGGAGAAGGAGCCTGGGGGGCCGGAAAAAAGAAAAATCCACCTCCCCAGGCCTTTTGTTTAACCTGCATTGGTGCAAATGAAGGTCTTGGCTTTGGCTTTATATTTTTTTGCTTCCCCTTGTCCTTTTCCCCCCCGCCCCCTCCCCGTGCTTGAGCCTGGTGGGGCATTTTCAAGCCCAACGGGACAACTTCCCGGAGCGGGCGGTGTCGGAGGTTGATTTTTTGGGAGGTGGCAGCTCGTCCCGCGGGTGCGCGGCTCCGAGTGCAGGAATTCCTGCCAGCTCGCCTTTGTGCCAGCCTCCGTTGGCCTTGGGTGTCTCGTTCGGATGGAGCCTGGCATCTAGGCACCGCCCATTTCTTGGCGTTGAGCTGCGAGGAGAAGGAAAGGGGAGAGAGCGAGCGAGAGAAGGGAAAAAAAAAAGCTGTCTCACTCAAACTGGCCTTTCTCGGAAAAGGATCCTTCCCCGATGATTGTCCGGATAAGCGGAGCTAAATCCAGCCACCACTCAACAACAAAACCACTCTCTTCCACGGTGCGTCTCTCTTGCTGCCTTGGTACGAAATCGAACCTCACTCTTAATTTTGGGTGTCTTTTTTTTTTTTTCTTTTTTTTTTTTTTCCTTTTTTTGTTCGTGCGGTTGGGTTTTTTTTTTGGTTTTTTTTTTTTTGCCTTTGATTTGAAATAATGTTTTGTTCCTCCAGTTGCTCAGTCGCTTTGTTGTTGCTGTAACCTGCCTTCTCCCCGAAACCCTTTCCTGTCGAGTCCTCCGGCCCTTGGTGCTAAAACATCCGACTTTAAAATCGGTCTCCTATAGAGAGGGATGTATAGCAGATAGGCAGGACCCTACGTACAGGGCGTTTGGAGGAGAACTAGGAGGGTGATTTCTCTCCCTGCCCTCACACGGCCACCCGGGACGTCCCCGAGAGCCACCCAGGGCTGGGTGCGTGTCGTGCGGGTGCTTCTTTAGTTCCCCACCGGGCACCACCGAGGTAGGAAAAAATATGTCGAATCATGTCGGATTTGCAATTCAACATGGCAGCCGCAGCTAACGTGGTGGGAGCTCCGAGCAGAGCGGCGGGCACGCGTGCTCCCAGCCGGCCGTGCCAGTGCAGGGTGGGGGCACGGGAAGGGTGGAAGGAGGGAGAGGGAGGATGGGAGGGAGGGAGGATGCCCGGGTGAGGTCAGAGGAGGAGGATAATTTTATTTCATTTTGGGGGGGTGAATTACACCAGGAGGATTCGGGAAGGAGGGAACTCAAGCGTTTTGTCAGCGTTAACTGTTTAGAAGCTGGCTCGTTTTCCACGCTGGCACGGCGTGCCAGGGCGGGCGGCAGGGCTGGGGAGATGCCCAGGAGCAGGGTGGGGGGCTCTGCTGGCCCCCGTGGGCGAAGCCGGCTGAGGGAACGCGCCGGCGGCAGCTCTTCTCAGAGCGATGGCGGCCTTTAGGATTTGGACACGGACTGAGCCAGGCGTTCCTGGGAGGAAGCTGCCTTGCGAAGGCATCGGGATGATTAATGGGGCTGCTCGCGGCCGCCCGGCACCTCCTGCCTCGTGGAGGTTCGCGCCTCTCCCCTCACACCCGGCCGAGATTTGGCACTGCCGTGCCGAAGCTCTCGGGCTCTGCCCGGCCATAACCGAGCCCAGGGGTTTGGCCCTGGCGCATCTGCCCTCTTTCTGTCAAACTTAATTTAGGCCCGTTTGGGACACAACAAAAGCAGCTTGTTTGCAGGGCAGGGTCCTTCTTCCCAGCCGCCGTGCACTTCGCAAGCGCTCGGGAGCCATGAGAGCTGCCCCTCCTCCTTCACCAAATTTTTCCTCCACTTCCCACCCCCCACCCCAGCGTTCCCCCTCCTTCTCCCTTCTCGGAAAAAAAAAACCTCTTCCAGCGAGCAATGCGTGACCCTACAGTAAAGCCTTTGAACCGGCCACAATGCACCCCAATGCCCCAGCGCTACTTTGCCTCTGTGACCCACCAGCCCGCGCTGGCTGTCTCGGCCCTGCTCCAGGGACACCCCCAAAATTGCCTCACCTGCCCCTTGCCTCTTAGAGATGCTGTCCTGAGCGTTGTGCATCTCCACGGCCCTGCAGCGAGCTGGGTGGTCTCGGGTACCCAGGTTTGGTGGCCGGGATGCCGGGGTCTGGCTCTGAAGCTTGCCGCTCGCTGGCATGCCATTCGGCGCAGCCGTACGGGGGGTTCACAATACCCTTCTCCCCCGTTGGTTTGGAAGCCAAAACTCCCATGCTGTGGGAGCTGGCGGCAGGCGGTCATTCATGGGGTCTGACCCCCCCAAATGTGTTGGGATGCCCTCTTCAGCGGAGCGTGATTACACCCGGCTCTACAGCCAGACCCTTTGTGCCAGTGAGAAGGCAGCACAAGTGTTTTGCACCTCACTCCAGCTTTCTCCTTACAGTTTATTTATACAGACAGGGGCTGGGGTGACACCAGACCTTTCCCAGTTCGCTCCCAGTCCCTGTTGCTTCCCTGGGAAAAGCTGGTAGAGGATGGATATAAAAAAAAAAAACAAACAACAAAACACTGAAGCTCCAGTGGGCTTTGCAGCGGGCAGCCCGAGAGGAGAGAAAGTCTGAACTCAAGCAAGACACTTCTGACGTGTCCTAAGCAAAACATCTGGCACCCCTAGAAGAGCCATCCAGCCAAGGGACGCAGCTGTTTTATTCCACACAGCTCACAGCAAAATAGGGCTTGTGCTTCTAGAACATGGCTGAGCAAAAAAGGACAAATTCTTGAAATTGGGAGTTGGATCTTTCTGCTGTTCATTGCCTTTGAATCCCGAGTTTGCTCTCGGGCTGCTCTGGTGAGAGCTCTGCTCCATCTCCAGGCGGGGGGTCAGGGGCTTTTCTCCATGGCTCGAGCCTCATCCAGCTGCTGTAGCCCCCCCAGCAGTCAGCAGAGCCACTCTGGATTTGCACTGGCATTCCTGAGAGCAGGATCGGGCCTCCAGGTTTGTTGAGGGTGGCTCTGGGAAATTTCCTTTCCTTAAAAGGGCCATGTTTGGCCAAGGCAGAGTTTGGATTGTGATTTCCTTTTTGCTTTTTTTTTTTTTTTAAAAAAAAAACCCAAACAAACATAGAAAACTCAGCAAAACTCGCACTGGTGAAAATCGCCTAATTTACAGTTGTAGAAAATGCTGGGCTTTGTGTCTCCACAGGCCAGACCCGAGGCGACCAGCTTCCCCCATGCTGGACCATCCATGTCATTAGCTTCACCACTCCAGTGGCCACTTCTAGTGGGGAAAGAGGGGATAAAAAGGCAGGGAGATTGAATTTAGCCTTTGTGGGCTCCATCCTCAGCCTTTCCACTAATTGTTCCAATTTTGGGGCACAAATTTAACAGGATCCTTGTAGGAACACATCCAAGGGAGAGCCGATGCTAGCAGCTTCATGCACCATGGGGTACATGCAGTGGCCAGAGGTACCCAGGTCTGATTCACCATCCCAGAAGTGGTCCTCAGAAGAACTCAATATCATTTGTTTTCCTTCCTGAAGGTTTTTTATGTTTGGTTGGGTTTTTTTTGTTTGTTTGTTTGTTTTCTTCTTCCTTTCTCCACCACCTCTTTCATTCCTTAATTTCCCTCCACTTTTTTTCTGTGGTACCGGCTTGTTATTGTGGAGTTGCTCGTAGCTACTGTTTATCTTTGATGTTACTTGGCTGCTGCGAAAGGTGAGGACTGGGAGGACAAAGCGAGGCGGCCGGTTTGTTATTGTAGGGTTGCTCATGGGCACTGAGCTGTGCTGTCTGGCTTTGCAGTTGGAAAGCCCATGAGATAGGTACGCAGGGCTAATGTGTGCTGGGTTTGGCACACTAGGGTCGCTCACGAGGTAGTCCTGGCCACAGAAAATGTAAAAGAAGTAGCCCAGAAAAGGGTACATGCTGCATAAAGTGAGGTCTGTGGAGTCTAAGAGGTATGTATTACATTATCGTGATGATGATGATGATCAAATATTGCCCGGTGTGTGACAGCCAGTGGTTTCAGGAGGACCGTAGCCAGACTGGGGTGGTGGTGGCTTTGCAAGCACCTCTCCGGCTCATTCCCACCAGTGCTGTTCTGTCCTGTGGCTGCTGCCAGCACATCAGCTTCACTGTCCTGGTGGGCTTGGGGACTGAGGACCAGCCAAAGGGAGATGGCTGTGCATCCCAGAGCAGCCCTGGCCTATGCAGGACCAGGCAGGAGGTTTCTCCTCACATGCAAGTCCATGGCAAGCGCTGTGCTGCCTCCTCCTCCTCCCAGCCCGAGGGCTCCGTGGGGCAGCCACAGCCACCTTTGACTTGGTCAACAGTTCAGTCAGGACCTCCAGGGTCTGGATTGAATTTGTGGGATGGCCCGTGCTGATATTTTAGTGCCAGGCGTAGGGACCTGAAGCAGCTTCGGCTGGGCAGGGAGGTTCTGGGAGTAACACCAAGAATTCAGGGAGTGGTTCTCCTCTCCTGCAGTCTTGGCTTGCTCGGCACTGGGCACCGGCTCTGCCGAGGGGAACGGAGGTCACCGGGGCGGCACGTGGCATCCCAGCGTGTGGAGCCAGGATGGCTTAGGAGCCGGCAGCAGAATGGGAGCCAGCTAATTTACTTGCACCGAGTTTGACAACAGAAGCCCGAGAGCCAGGAGTGGAGGCACCCTGGGTGTGCGAGGAGAGGGTCCCAAAAAGCCCAACTCAGAGCAACAGTTTGGGTTATAACATCTGTCAAGCAGGCTGTGGTCCTCACGTGGAGACTCCACCAACAGTCAGGGTGGGTGCCGATACCAGCGTCCTCGACAGCTTGAATTTCTACACAGTGTGGGAGAAGGATTGGGCTAAGAGCTGAGCAGCCCCACAGGGAGGACGCCGGGGATCATCCCTCCAGCTGCGCTGCCTTGGGAGCACATCGCTGCGGCCAAAGAGAGCTGGGTACACAGAGGATAAAGGGGTCTAGGAGGGTCTCGCTCCTTTCTCCAAGCTGGCACTGCACAAAAGCCAAGCAGGTGATGAAACCTCATGTTTCAGTCTCCCAGAAATAAGAATACAGATAAGGTCCCCAACGTCACCTCCCAGTTCAGCCCAGCCAGTCATCCTACAGCCTGCTGGGGGATCGCCTCTGCTGTTTTAAATCTGCAAAAGCTCCTTTGCTCCCCGGCTGTTCGACACACACGGGGCTCCACCCCAGAAGCGGCTGCATCCCAGCAGAGACGTGGAGGTGCACGATGTGCCGAGCCCCAGCGCTTGTCTTTGTTGCACAACTCTCTCTCCTTAGTCCCAAAATCTTCCCAGCTGTTCAGAGAGGTGGCGGCAAAAGAGAGTCCGGCCACAAGCTCCCAGAGTAGGGAAACTTGAGCCGGCGGAGCCTGGCTGGGCTGGAGCTGACAGCCAGGATAGGGCCTGACCTGGGGCTGGATCCAGCCGTGCCTGAGCACTGTGGAGTTCCCATCTGGATCTCAGCTTTGCAGCCTGGGCCCTCCCCTGCCCAGGGGATTAGCTGAGATGTGGTTCCCAGGGCGGGGGAAGGGCTAATGAACAGAGACAGGATAACGAAGCAGGTAAGGGCTTCCTGTACTTTAGCACTCAGGAGGAAATCCTGCAGCTGGTGGATCTGGATACGATTAGTGTCCATTTCTCCCTGTGTAATCAACCCATCTGTTCATCCTTGCGCATCAACAGTGCATGCCCCGTTGCAGGCAGATGCCTCCCGGGTACTGTTTTTATCCACGTCTGCCACGGCCACTTCAGGCAGGCTGAGAACAAGGCTTGCTCCGAGCTGTGGATGCCGTGACGGCGTCTGCTCCCTCTCCCCGCTGGGCTCAGCAGCGTAGGTCAGGCTGGAGGGAGCCCCGGGAGAGCTGCAGCCAACAAACCGGCCAGGATTGCTGCAAACAGCAGCATCAACCCCAGGAAAAGCCTCTTTGGAAGGCAGGCAGGTGTCTTCTCCAAAGGGCTTTGAACAGAAGTTCAAAGGGATCTTTGTAACGCACCGATAAGCTCAGCTTTCCAGGCGCTGCCTGCTCATCCGAGCTCAACTTTACTGCAAGCAGGTAAAGGTGGATTATGTTTTGCTGCCAGGCTTGTCAAGTCTTGTTCATCATGTGGGACCTTGAGTACAGGCTATACAGTCCCCACGTGGCCACGGAAGGGACTGGGCTTTCAGTCCGGCTCTGTAAGAACACTGGTTGGAGTTGGTAGGTGCTCGTGCAGGATCCTCAGGATTTGTTCCACTATCTTTTCCTCGGCAGTCTTGTCCATCTGTGCAAAAAACACATGGCAGCCCTGCACTGGCTTGCAAATGCCAGGCCGATGTGCCTGGCTTGGGCTGAAACGAAGTCAAAGGAGGAGCTGGTGTGTGGATCAATTCTTTTTCATAATGCCGCAGCTCAAGCTTGCACGGTCCTTTAGGGTCTTCTGAAAGGTCAAAGCTTGGTGACAGAGTCAGGACAAAATCGAAGGGTTGTAATTCCCAGTCCTGGTGTCCTGTATGTTCCAACTGTGTCAGACTGCGCTTATATTAGCTCTTACTGGTGTCACATTTGGTTGTGGGAATGTCTTGAGGGATCCATTCTACTAAGTGCTGTCCTTAGTAGATAAAGATGGTCCCTGCCTGGAGCAGTTTATGTGCTCAGCCCAGATCTCTCCTGTGTGTAGCGTTAAGTGACCCAGGCACCTGAGCTCCTGCCATTTGCAGAGTGCCAAAACATCATTAGTGGCCAGAAACAATTTGAGGTACGCATCACAGATTAAATATTTCATTTCCTGTCAAGGGCTACTTGTTGCTTAACTTCTAAATGCAACCTGTCTTCAACCCCTATTATACTGCTCTGGACTGCTCTTCGGGTCCTAAATCTTCCGATTTTTGTTTGGTTTGGAATGCACTGATTTACCGCTGAGGAATAAGTGAAAAGCAAAAGAAAACAGCAGTACTTGTTTGCATAGGCCCTACATTGTTCTGTGTTCTGCTGCTACTGAAACAGAAGTGATAAATCCTACTCCCTGGACAGAGCGAGGTTTTTGGGTGGTGGCTGTGTGCAAACAAGGCCAGGGAAGATAAACAAGCAGAAAAACATTGGGTTTAGGAAATGACAGTTGAGGATGGCCAATCAACTGATGGGTCAAAGCCAACACAACACCATCAGTTAGCAAAGACATATTGCTATTATTTCTCCAAGGCATTTTTGCATCAACAAAGAGGGAAAAGAGATGGATCTGTGTGATGGTATCTGTGGTCAAACTTGGCTGCAATTAGGAATCTGTATAGTTTCTGTGTTGGAAAAAGGGGTGTTTTGTAAAGAGCTCAGCCTGTGGAAAAATATGTCCACAGTTCCAGAAGGGCTCAGCCGAAAGGGTGATGAAAATCTGTCTGCTGGTGGCATCGTCAGAACTGCTGGAGATGGGAACATTTGCTAATCTTGCTTATTTCAGGGGGTCTGCTTTCGGCAGCAGTTCATTTCTGAAAATGCAACTCTGAAAATCAGCCCTTTAAGAGCCTAATACAATACACACCTCAGGCTAGGCTAGAAAGAGGGATGCATTTTTCAGACTGTAGGTTCTTGCCTGCCTAATTATGATTTTCAGCTTCTAAAGATTAGGTCTTTGCATTGTATACATGTGAGACAGAAGAAATAGCTGTGACGTTGCCTTGCGCTTTCCTTTCCAGCTGGGGAGGAACCCAGCTGAACCCGGAGAGTTTCAGAGCTTGCAGAACTGATGCGGGAGGAGAATTTTGTTTCACATTTGGAAATCAAACTCCATCTCAGTTTTCTGAGCGGTCAAAATTGTCACAATTTGTCTTCCATCTAGCCCACACAGGATGACGAGGGAACAGTCTCACATTCTTAAGGGGCAACTTTTGGCACCCTGATGAAGCACAGGGTCTGGATGGGTTGCTGCATTCACGCCCGAGCAAGGCAAACAACCCCCATCAGCTCTGGCAGTTACGTCTTTGTTGGATCCTTTCAGAACTAGGTCATAGCCTCTGCTACAGGGTTTGACTTTACTGTTCAGTTGCCTCCACAGACACATAAGGTGCTTGAAGCTGCATGAAACAGCCTTTGGATGAGCTCAGGACTGGCCAAAGTCTAAAAGGGTTTGACTTGCAGGATTCATTGCAGCTGCAGCTCCAAATCCAGTTTGGGATGGGTCCCAGCGGGGTGGAAAGCGAAGCTGCCTCTCACTTCAGCAGGCAGAGTGTTCTCTACCACCACCCATCTTCTTGAGGAGAGAAGAGAAACTGCCTCGGGTGCGTGCAGTCCCCCAGAGCGAGGTGGGATATGGGTCACAACCAGATGGCTGGGCACATACCAAGAAGACTAGCAATGCTGTCAAAAACCCTAGCCTGGATTTCCCGTTTCCTTGCTCTGGAGCCCCAAAGCTGTGTTTGTGAGAAGAGAGGCAGCCGTATCTTCATCCTTGGTGGGAGAAGCAGGCAGGAAAGAGCTTGGATGGACCCCGGCAATTTGTGCTTCAGATGTGCTGTGGCAACGGAATGAGTAATGCATGTAAGTTCAATTCTTTTCTGGCTGAGGGCAAGGTGTCTCGGCTGGTAAGAGCTGGGAGCCCAACCTTGTCAAAGCCAGCGTTGGACTCAGACCTTCATGGGATCTACTGCCTCAGGCAATTCCGTTGTTCAAAGTACATTCACTTAATTAATACATTAACTAATTAACCTTCTCAGCATCCCAGGTAGGGACTATCTATCTCCCAAAGGAGGAAACAGGCAAAGTGACTCACTAAGAATGGATGCACAAGCTCAGCAACACAGCTGTGAAGTCTGGGTTTTTTCTTCCTAAATTATTTTGTCGCTGCTGCTGCTGCCTTATGTATATAATTCCCCTGAGACAGAAGCAGAGGAGTCCTAAAGACTCCCAAGAGAGTCCTCAGGCCCAGTGAGGAAAGGTACAGCTGGACAAACCTGGAGAAGAAAACAATCCATCCAAATACCCAGAGAAGGCAGTTTGGTTCACCCACAGCTTGCACCAGCTAAGGGAAAAAAAGCTAATACCATTTATCCTCATTCACAAGGAAAGTTCTTCTTACCAGCAAATGAATAACCCCCCTTTGCTTCTTAACTCACATTTTTATCCACTCTAAATTTCATGAACCAGAAGCAAAACAGCCAGCACAAGGAGGAGAGAGCATGTGAGGGTTGGCAGCAGGGCTGCGTTTGTACGGACTTGCTGGGATAGGAGCAGACCAGAAGGATAAGACCTGAAGAGGCTCCAGCAAACAGCCAGAGGGGAAGCTTTGATGTTGAGGAAGTCCACCAACTCAAACACATGACGATAAGCAGCTGATTTCCACCGCTGTACAATGTGGTAGGAAAAAACCAGAGCTAAAGGATGGGTTTCTTTGGCTTGCAAGACCCATGACAGCATCACAGACCCTTTTTCACAAGTCCTGATCACAAACAGAAATGGGAGTCTTGTTCTCCCCACCCAGCGCTGATCTGAAGTCAGACAGCATGCTTTGCTCTACCTACTATCAAATGACAACCCTTGGCAGCAAGTATATGTGTGTGGAAGAATGAGAACCAACTCCCTCATTCCATGATTCACCCCTGAGGAAGGGTTTCCTGGGGCTGAAGTAGGGGCCCACGTGCCTTAACAATCCTTTGCTCTTGGTTTTCAACTGGTTGTTGCCCAGGCAGTAAGCTCTTCACAACACTGGAAGCTTGAAGAGCAATATCAAGGGTGTGCCTTGAATGAAAGCTCCGGTGATGCCACAGCAGCAGCACGTGAAAGCAGAAAGCATCACCAGCGAGTGACCCGTCCTGTGGAAGGGAGTCCTTTCACAGCCACATCTTAATCTACCACCAGTTTACTAAGCCCACAACAACCCTGACTGGAGGCTACAGAAATATCCCCCCTGCTCAGCACCCTTACCCTTTGTGAAGCTCCAGCATTTTCATCACATTCACACCTCCTTCTCCTAACACAAACCGTCTCAGCTCTGTCAGTAACCCAGGTCCGCAAAACCTGTGCGTTCGCGATCGCCTTCCCTTGCTCATGTGGTCAGACACCGTCCGCTCTGCACTAATAAGCCTCCCAAGCACACAAACCCTCTTCGTTATTCTTCTTATTCCCATCTTTCACCCCATGCACCCCCACCCCCCATTTGGCTGAAATACATTGAATAACCAACTAGCGCCGAGAGGCTATATGCAATTTTGTGGGGGCTATTAATGCCTCCAGCAATCCCAGCCCCACGCACATCCCTAATCCTCCTGCTCTATCTCAGGACCCACCACAAAGGTGCTGCCCAGCTGGTCGGGGGGCCCTCTTACTGGGAAAAGCAAACCACCTCATCTTGCAGATGTAGCTTGTCCCGCCTTTTTCATAATAAGTTTTAACTTAGAATAAGGATAAAAATAAAGTTCCTCAGTTTGTCAGGGTTTTTTCTAGAAGAGAGCAGTGGTGCCAGGGCAGCTGAAATTGTTTCTCATTCCTAGCTTCAAACCGATGTGCTGCATGTGACCATTTCTTGATCTGTGGCTGCGGGCGATATAGCCCTTTGCTCCGCAGGCTGCCTCGACGTGTCTCCCGGCAGAGTAATGCAGGAAAAATGCAAAAGTCTTTCAATGTGAAAGCTAGGGGCTCCGAGCGAGCCTTGCCTTCCCAAACCCTACTGCAACAAACCATACCTGGAGCTCTCAAATACCTTCAAAATTCCCAAACTACAAGGTTAATACAAAGTGCACAAACCCACCTTTGAGGTCAGACGGCTCCTCCCTGAGCCCGTATGAGAAGTGAGGATGGGCAGGTACTTGAGAGTTTGTTACAGCTGATGCTTCTTTTCAGGACCACTTTAATAAGGCTAATCAATCACAGCAAATTACTAAGCAATAACAATTTTCACCTGGAGATCTTAGGTTACTTTGCAGAAGGATGCAGTGAGGATCAGACACTGAGGAGTAGTGGTTATTAAAAAAACCCTAAAGATTTTTGGGTTCTTTGCAGGATAATTCAAGATGTTGGCATTATGTTTCTGCTCCAGACTACTCTGCAGAGAAATTGCCCTCCCCACTGACTAGATAAAGTTTAGCAGGTCCAGCCTCCAGTGCTTAAATTTATCCCACATGAATATGCCACAAAGTGCCTTGTTCAATTAACAACCTTCCTTGTAGGATTTTCCTACCAGATCTGTAGCAGCTTCAAAACTGTGCTAGGTTTTGGCATTTCCAGTTCCCTGCATCCTTAGGGGATGGGGCTCGTAACTGGCAACTCTTACCCATCCTAAGTGCTGGGAATAGTCCTGATTTTCACCGCTTGCCTCACCTACAGAAGTGGAAATCCCAGTGGGTGTTTGATTCACGTGCTCCTAAGGGTCTTGCCGTGCCGGGTGCTCTCGCACAAGGTCACGAGGTGCTTGCCTTGCTCTAAAAACCTCTTGTCTGGTTTTGGTCAGCACTGGAAGGGCTTAACCTTTGTGGTGAAGGGTGGGATTCATCTCTGTGGCTTGTTGGCTTCAGTGAGGCTGGCTGCTAACCTGGAACTCTCTCCCTTTGGGGAGAAGTGGGTCGGGTGAGGTGCTGCTCCGGCATCTCGAGCCGTAGGCGCTGCCTGGACGGGCAGCGTCGTCGTTGGTCCATGGAAGGGCAGAACGACAGCTAGAAGTGGAGCTGGCGAGGTGCTTCGCAGGTGCGAGGCAGGGCTGGGGGGAGGCTCAGCCCCATCCTCCCCTGCCCGCCCGGCCCTCCGCTCCTCCCGCCGTGCTCAGAGGGGCAGGGGCAGACCCGTGGAGCCAAGAGGTGTCGTCGCAGACCAGCCCTGCGCCGGCCTCGGCCATGCTGAGGCAGCGAGCGAGGGAACCTGGGCTCGCTCCTCCCCGGGGCCTCGTGGCTGCAGGTGCCATTTGGCTCTGGGTGGTAGGGGCCATGCTGCCACCAAGCCGCCGTCCCGAGGCCCGCGCCGGGTTCCTCCCCCCTCCCCGCGGGTGTTATTTACACCGTTTCCTGCACAGGGAAGTTCAGGAGTTTGACGTTACCGCGTTGGTTTCCGCTCGCCTGCCTGGCTCCCGGTGGGAGCTCTCGCAGCGCCCGAGCCCTGCGGGGCCGGCAGCGGCGGGGCAGGAGCCTGCCCGTGGCAGTGGCCATGCCCGGGGAAGGCAGCGTAACCCCTGTCCGGCCAGACAACTCGAGCTTAGCCCTGGGAAGGCTGGAAAAGCCGACCCCATGTCTGTCCTTCCACCTCGGTCCTGCTGCGGGGCTGGATAGGGCCGCTCAGCCCCGGCGGGAGGAAGGCAGGGCGCGCCCGGGCATCACTGCGGAGCTTTTGGGTTCCTGCCGAATGGATGCCCTCCCCTCTCCCTCCCTCTCCCCCCCCATCCTCCCTGCGCACTCCCGCCTGGCCTGCGTCTCCCCTCCCTTCCCTTCTCCCTCCCATCCCGCAGCAAACAAAATGGCTGCTGCATGGCCATTTTGTTTTCCGTCTGGAAGGGGAAAGCCAGGACGCTGGGACTTGGCTCTTTTTTGGAGGCTGCGGCCATGTTCGAGCCCAACTCTCCTGTCTCTACGTGGCACCGGCAGTAGCGAGAGAGAGAGAGAGAAAAGAGAAAAAAAAAAAAAAAAAAAAGGACCTTTTGGAACGAGACCAAAGTCAGAGGCAGAGAGTGGGTAGTTTTGGCGTATGTTGAACACTGAAAATGCCTGGAATTGCCAAACTGAGCTTTTGTATTAGCAGCATAAGGCTACTCGGTGCACGCAGAGTCGCAGGGCTGCACGGTATAGCCGGACGGAAAGGTTTGTTCGCTATATTCAATAAAACAGCCCTCCTTTCTTCTGTATTTATAAAGTACCAGAGAGCACTGTTGTCTAATTTGTTTTTGGACGGGCGGATGGTTTTACACATCGGCTTGGTATGATTAGAGCTGGTCATTGCCGGACGGTAGCATTTTAACCTGTTGTGTGTCCTCTTGTTTTTGGTGAATATGATATCTGACCTTACCACTGATCTGGCAGCACTCGGATTTAGCTGACGTGATACGGAGGATTTTATTTTTTTTTAGGGATTTTTCTTTCGTTTATTGCCTTCTTTCCTTGAGAGTTTTCATCTCAGGAATACAAAAATCTTAATTTAAATATTAAAAGGAATAGCTGTTCTTGGCTTTTTAAGCCCTTGCTTTTCTTATGAGGACGGAGCTGTGCTGTGATAACAAGCTGTTTACTGCACCAGCGTGTGTATCCTGCACACGTTAAGGTGTGATACACAACAGAGACGCCATCAACAGTAACATGCCTTGAAAGTTTAAGGGAACTTGGTGATGTTACCATACAATTTTGTGCAGAAGCATGGCAAAAATACCAGAACCATGCGCCAAATAAAGGCGATATTTTTTTTTTATTATTATTATTTTTTTTTTAAAAAAAAAGTGATTCTGCATTTCCTTCAGTAGCCTGGATGTCTTGGAGTTAGTAGTCACGTCTCTTCGTTCACGGATGCTTGGAGGAGCAGATCTCTGTCCCTGTGGCATGGGGGGGATTGGGCTCTGATAAGGCATCGGTGTTGGAGCGATCGTCCTACCTTTCCTTGAGGGGCTGCCCAGACACCTGGAGAGAAGCAGACACTTTCAGAGAGGAGCTGGGAAGGAGAGCAGAAAGAGGTGAAATCGCTTTTCTTGCACAGAAAGGTATTTGCCTCCATATCTGCTTGCCTTGCTTACAAATGGACAATGTAGAGAATTACACAGGTGACGGTGGTCCTGGGGCCGGGGCTGTAGGGGTGGGTGCTGGGCTGGGGGTTCGCATTGCAAATTAAATATTTTGGACAAAATCTACGTTCGGGCTGGACGTTACCTGCACACCTTGCGCGAGCAGCTTTGGAACTGAACATCGAGAAATAAAACAGTATTAATGGAAGCGTTTTATATCACAGGAAAGGATCTGCTTGCTTTAGGTATTTAAGTGAACCTTTAGAATCGAGTATGAAGCAGGTAAAAATAAACCAGAAAGGTATTTTTTCTCTTATATCTCTTGATTTTTAGTGTTTCAGAGGAATTATTCTATGAAATATCAATACCGCCTGTTTTACTTTTATGACGAAAATTCTGGGTGGGTTTTTTTTCCTTCAGGAGAGTGGAAATTATATGCTAATTTACAAAGACAATACAGGAACGTTTAGAAAAACCGTTACCTTTGTGGCCACCTTTAATAATGGATTTATCAAGGGTTAATAAAAGATAAGTAGTGTAACAAGCAGGTTACAAATGCCTGTATTACAGATAACAGTATGAGATTCATTAATAGTGATCTAGGTGTTTATAAACATCTGATAGGACTTGAGACAACCCCTAACAGAGGAGTAGCTATTTATTAAGATACCTGCTAATTGTTTAATAATAAATGCTACGATAATACTGGTATAAAATACGACCTACGTCATTAAAAGAGCATGGAGGAAAAGCATTGCTGGGAGACGGGGGCTGTTGCAGGAATGAACTTTAAGTATTTTTACTTCCACTTCCGTTTCCCTCTTCTCAGCACCTTTGATTAACGCTTTCAAAGCGTGATCTTTTAATATCGGCTCTGGGACGGGGTGACTGGGAAGACGGCCGGCCTTGCTTTTCCGAGAGGTTCGCCTGGCCTGTGAGAAGTTAAAAGCAACTTGTCCTCGTGGCTGGTTTGGCAAATGTTTTTTTATTTTTATTTTTTTTTTTTTGCTTTCCAGTAGCGCAGGGTGCGTTCAAGATGTTTTTTTGCTCCGTCTGCTGCTTTTTCTGCGAGCGGGCTCCTTGCTGCCGGCCAGTAGTTGCACGGCTCTAAATGGCACCCTACATGGCGGCAACATCGGGGAGCAATTGCAGACCTTCCTCGCTTCTTTTTGTTTGGGTTTGGTAGAGCTTTTTCAGTTGGTTTTGGTTTTTGTTTTTTTTTTTTTTTCCCCCTTTTGCATGTTTGCTTTTTGTTTTCCCACTCCAGCAAGGCGGCGAGGCGAGGAGATGAAGGCATGACCGGCTTCCCTACTGGCAAAGCTAAGGAAACAAAATGGCTGCCCGTCAGCCATTTTGTGCCAGTGCAGCCGGCGGGCTGCAGGCAGCTTGGCATCGGCTGGGGCCGGTTCTGCCCCAGCACAGCCCATGCTCCAGGAGCCTGAAAAGCCTCTCGGAGACTTGGGGCCCTGGTTTCCCACTGAGAAGCCCTGCCTGTCCCCAGCACGTTTTGGCACCGACACACGGGACTGGGGCTATACAAAGGCTGAAAGCAGTGTCTGCTTTTCAAGGAGTGACTTTGTTGTTTTACGGTTTCCTCCTCCCCCCTCCTCCATTGCATTCAGTGCTCCTTAATAAACCAGATCAGCTCCTCAAAGCTTCGGAGCCTTTCCAGCTACTCTCCAGGCTCAGTGCCTCCCGGCTTTAAAGGCAGAGACTTGGCCGTGCTTGGGCATCTTCGGTCTGCAGATGCTTTGAAATTTTGGGAGGCATCAGCTGGGGTTGTCTGCTGGGGGGCTGCTGGGCCAGGCCGCAAGCCCCGCTCGCTGAGGATCAGTTGTGCTTCACCTCCCTCCCAAAAATTAATCTGAAAGCTGGATGGGAAATGCCAGTTTTTTGCCAGCCTAGAGGATCTGGCTGTGAAAAAAACGTATTAATCCTTCCCCTGCCAGTTTTCTCCAAGCCTCCAAGCACTTCTAGGCAGCTGGACTGAGCGGTGGCACGCTCTGAGCATGGGCACCTTCCTGCAGGCTCTCACAAAGGCCTTTTTTTTTTTCATGAAAATTTTATTTTTTAGTGAAAATTTTATTTTCACTAAAATAAAATCTGGGTAATTTTGAAGGATTCGTATGAATCCGGAAAGGGAAGATTGCCATGCCACTACCTTAAGGTCTGCACAGAAAATGGTGTTTTTCAGAGGTCCGGTTCCTAGCAGTCAACTATCCAAACATCTTC
This sequence comes from Falco biarmicus, assembly GCF_023638135.1. Lineage (NCBI taxonomy): Eukaryota > Metazoa > Chordata > Aves > Falconiformes > Falconidae > Falco > Falco biarmicus. The sequence continues at coordinate 2,297,548 of NC_079303.1, read as the reverse complement.
AAAATCTGAGCTTAAATAACGTAGAAGGCAGTGAGAGGCTTTGGGGTACAGGCTTCTGGCTCCTACAGACCCTGTTGGCGATTTGATCTGGAATTTTGCATATCTACATCCCATTCCGGCCCTTGCAATCCAATGTTCCGGCAGCAATACGCTAGAAGGGAAGGCTCCGTGTCTGGAAAGCAGGGCAGAGCTGGAACGCAGCTCACTTTGGCGATTGCCATGGGATTATTTTTGCTGAGAATCTTGGTAGACACAGTTTGCACAAATCTTATGGCTGCGTGGATATATGACTAATTCGTAACGCCTCACAAAACCTCAGTGGGGTTCTACCATTGCACTGTTACCCAGTATGTGTGTGATCTCTCTCCCAGGGTCTGTGGTTCTCCTGCAGATATTAAAATGGAACATCACTTTTTCCCTGTCAAAGACAGTCGGGAGAGGTGGGTAGTGACCTGTGCTAACCTGGTTAGGTTGGTCCAGACAAACCATTGCCCTGGCAGTGCGACCAGGGTCTGGAGCAGGACTTCCCAAGGCTGGTACCAGTGTCACCATGGGTTTGCTGCGTCATCTTTGGCAAATTTGGTCACCTCTCTGCTTCTCCTTCTTTCCCCATCCTCTGTCTTGATGGTTTAGACCACAAAGCCATCCAGGAGAGGGGCTTGCTGTCGTTGCAATTTGTATAGCACCTAGCACAAACAAGTGTGACAGTGACACCAAGGGTAGGATGGTCATGGTGATCCTTACCAGGTGCAGTGTTTCTAAATTCTCCCGTTTGACTCGTTTCTTCACAGACCCTGGCAAGATCGGGATTGCAGAGTCAGCGTCTGGGTATTCCCAAAACGTATGCTCATTAAGACAATTATTACAATTAAATCTCCTGTTTTCAGGGTTACTTATAGAAGTCAGGAGGAATTCCACCTCCACCACCCCCCCCATGTATAATTAGATTTATGTGAACTAGGAAATATTTAATGTAATTTCCCACCCACAGTTTGAGATTGGTCCAAACGCCTATTCTCTGCAATGGTATCAAAAGTGACCTTTTAAATGCCTGGCCCATACATCTTGCTTATATGTTTAAAGGAATATCAATCACCAGCTTGGGAATCAGGAATAACTGCTCCTCCAAGTCAGTTGCCAAGAGTCTTTTAGGAGATGATGAGCTTTCTCTGCTACATGCATCACCTGATGCCACCATCCAGGCCACCCCACCTCCCCAGCCCTTTACCACTGCAGCGACCGCTGGCTTTCTTGCCACCACAATCCCTTCTGGTTGGTGCCTGTGGCACTAGTTTAATTCTTGGGAAGCTGAAACGCTTTAGACTAAACTCATACTTCTGTCCCCAAGGAGGCAGAGTGGCCTGTGACAGACTGGATGGACCTTTGAGCCCGACTGTAACCTTGGTGAAGCTCTGGCTGGTGTTGCGTGTGAGGAGGAGGAATGTGCAACCTCTGCGCATCCCTTTCTGTGCCAATAAAACAGGGAGAATAATATTTCCCATTGGAAGGCTGTTTGGGATGCACGGTACTTGGCACCGTGGATGGGCTGGGTCCTTCGATGCTATAGGAATCAGTCCTGCAACATGGATTTTTTGACTTTTATAGCCCTTCACACCGGGACAGGCCTGGGCCAGATGGCCTGGCACAGTAGGGCATCCTTTGTGGAGGCTGAGTTTGTCAGAGGAAATTAAGAGAATTACCTGGACGGTGTTGAACACCAGTGAGAAGGACTTGTGGACAGCTCTGCAAAGGAAAAGGGACACTTTCCAAACCTTGCTGCGAAGATATACACCCTAAACTCTCACCTCAAGGACCCCGGCAGCCACAGTTCGCCAAGCCTTTGGGAATCTCGCTTATTTAGGCTGTTGCCCGTTAGCTGGGGAAGAACAAAGCATCAGGCAGCCATCGTCCCTTTGGGGACACTTGCCTTAGCCCCAGCCTCTCCCACCGCCGCACTGGGCAGCCTTTGGGGGGGCTGGGGACACCTCCCGCTGAGCTCTCATGGGAAGCCCTCCATGGGCTGCTGGTGGCTCCCTGGTACTTACGGCTGGCTTTAATCATCAAGGGGAATTCTTTCTCATTGCAAAAAGAACCTCACACGTTTCTTTTAAACTACCAGCTTAATACCTTGCATCTGTATTTGGGTGTACAGAGAAGGAGAAAGTCTCAGAAGGTGAGCCAAAGGCTTGGGGGGAAGCCAGTCCGTCTCAGATCCATGGTAATATTGCCTGGCTGCGCTACAGCATTAAAGGGACACCGAGCCTGCATGTTGCACTCATTTGTTTAGGAAATAAGATCTGCCTTGATGTACTCGATACCATTCCATTTGCAGCCTAAAAGCTTCCTTGTACTCAGTTATTTCTAATCTGCTCAATTCCCTGGAGTACATAGCAGCTAAATTGATGGATTCTCTTATCTGGTCTGGCAGGTTTGTTCTAGATAGGCTGTGTGTTCAAGAGGTGAGGTCAGCCCAGCTGCTGTGTGTTACTTGGTGTTACTGCAGTCTCACAGGGCCATGCTACCTGCACGTATGGCCCTGGGTTCAAAGGGGAGGGCTGCTGCTTCCGTAAGCCCTTGGGTACATAAAGTCTGCGGCCAGTGTGATTGCCAAGGGTAAAGTATAGTCCAAGTGGACTGAAGGAGGTTTAAAAAAGGAGAGAGGGCTCCAGGACAAGGTTGAGTACGAGACTCCTTTTCCCTAACATCATGAAGTCCGATGAATTTTCATGCATTTCTCTTCACAGGGGCTGCAGAGTAGCCGATGCCTGGATACGGATCATCTCATTGCCTTTGGACTGCCATGGTGCCAAGCTGTCCTTGAGGCTGAGGTAGTAGATTGAATAGTTGTGGAGTGCGGTCCTCCCTTTGAGCTAACTATACAATCTACTGTCTTTCCTAAGGAGACAGTCAGGTCTTCGGTTCTCATCATCTACTTCTACACCAAGCACGGAGGCAGGTGGTGCAAGTAATGCAAAGCCAGCGGTGCAGCCGCGAGTCACCAAGGCCTCCGTACTGCTCTGTGGAGGTGAGGTAGTAGGTTGTATAGTTTGGTGGGAGGGATTTTATCCCATTTCAGGTGATAACTATACAGTCTATTGCCTTCCTTAAAGAGCAGCAAAACCACTTGGAGGACTGGCTCAGCCACGGAGCTCCTGAGGCATCATCAGTTCTTTCTGTTGAGGATCCTAAAACACAGCATGGTGTTGTTGAACAGCGCAGTGGTCTTCTCTTACAGCATCAAGGATTGCATTCTTCCAGGGACCGCTCTGTGCCTCAGCCGTATGAGTGTGGAGCCACCTCCTTACAGAAAACTGAACCTCTCTTTAATGGGTGCAAGAAAAACAATGAAATGAGTTGGTGCATCAGCTCCTAGTGTTCCGTTCTAGTCTTTTTTTTTTTTTTTTTTTCCTCTCTCCTTTTCTTCTTTCAGGAGATGGGCTCATGTTGTAGAGGTTTTAAGCATGCTGTTCTTTTCTGGTCTTCCCTCAAGCCTGGAGGGGAGTAGATACTTTGGTACAAAGCAGATTGATCTGAGCTTGCGATTTTAAGTTTGTTGTGCCCAGTTCTGAAGTCTGGGTTAAGAACTGGCTCCAAGAGCAAGCTTAGCCCGTGGACTCAAAGCCTTGGGAGCTGATCAGATTTGGCTGTTTGGCCCCTACTCAGGAAACACATTCTGTTTTGGACAACTTCCCAGCTCTCCCATGGTAGAGGGTGGTTCTTTCTGACTTGATAATCCGTATCAGCCTAACTCACTTATATGCAAATCCTGGCGAGGACATTAGGGCTCCTGTGTTTTTGCACAGAATAAGCCAATGTTTCAGACTAACACCCTGTCCTAGAGGGGAGACAGGTGGGGAAGAGATGTGATCCAAAGGGAGCAAGTCCTAATCTTTCTGGGTTCTCCCAGGCAGGTAGCACTGTCATCTGACAACAGGCATACGAGAAGACAGAACGCTGCAGAGCTCTGGTGCTTGACAAGGGTCAGGGAGTTGTTATTTCTTCTCTTAGGAGCAGATGGGACTATTCCTCTGCCATATTCAAAAGTAAGTAGGATCAGGACCATAAGCGGAGCTGTGACACGATCAGGGCTGGAGGACATCTCAGGCCGTTATCACTGCCATCCCACTGTTAGGGAGAAGCGTGAGATCTGAGACATTGGGGCGTGAGGGCAAGCAGAGGACACCTTCTCAGATGAACCGGGAGGAAGCGAGCTGCAAAAAGAAATTGGAGGCCTGAAATTTCACCCTGACCAAACACAGAGCGAGACCCAGACCTGATTGCTTGGGCCATGGGACTCCCCAGAATGAAGCAGCTTAAGGCTTCTCCGCTTCTTGGGCTGGGGCGCAGATGCAGCAGGGCTGGGACATGACTTCCTCAGGCTGGGCAACAGCTGGTGGGTGGGGATGCCGCAGTGTCTAGCGGCGAAGGAATGCAGTCCTCTCTCCATAAATCTGGCTCTTCAGCCGTCCTGGCAACTTGCTGTGCGAAACTACAGCTTAGTCCTCTTAGATGCGTTATTATCCTCAAGCTGCTTGCTAAGGGGCAGGGCTCCTACCCGCAAATTGCTTGGAAGGTACCAAAATAGCACCACAAGCATGGGAACAGAGCGGTATATCCACTTCGTCTGTAAGAGGTATCCCCTAGTAAAGAACTCATCCTGTGTCCCCCAAGTGAAACCAGTTCATCCCCCCCCCCCCCGCCCTTCCCACCGAGAGAGTCACAAGCAGTGAAACTGTGCGAGCTGGGAGCCGTGAATTACTGGAGAGATTCTCTTGTGAAAATAAACTTGGTTTGATTTTTTTAAAACAGCGTCTTTTTACTGCCTTGGAGCCAGCTTGGCTGGTGAATTGGGACCTCTAGAGGGGTGGCCAGCATTCCTGACTGTGTGTCACTGGCCAGATTCTCCATTTGACCAAAACCCTGAGCGTGAAAGGGAAGCCACGGCCAGGGCACGATGAGAATGTAGGGCAGATCGGGTTGGCCAGGCAGCGGAGACCATCCGTTCTGGCTGTCAGCACAGATCCTACCACCAAGCCCTAACCTGCTTCCTCACCCTCAGCCAGCTCAAGGGCTGCAGCTTGGGCTTCCCTCTACCTTGGATGGTCCTTGCTATAAGTGTGTTTGTAACCCTTGATACCAGCCACAGAAGATGGGGACTTCCAGGCTCCACTAACCCCTCGCCTTGTCTCCAATAAATCACAACTAGGGCTCAGAAAGCTGCCGAGGCAGTACTCACCGTCACGCCGATCCTTGCTGGTACAAGGGAAGGGCAGCCCCTGCCCAGGAGGGGGGTTAGCAGGCTGGCTGAGCTCCTAAGTACGGATGTCTGGGGCACCCAGCTAACGCACTGGCCAGGATCCCACAGCGCATCTCGGCGGGGCAGCCCTTCTGGCAGCAATGCCATCACTGGCTGCAGTGGCAAGGAGGGGCAGGCACCTTGCCTTGGTGAAGAGTGGCTGAGAAAGGTGGGTCCCTGCCAACACCTGGGACGCTGTGGGAGAAGAACACTTTCAGCCCAAGCACCCAGAGAGCGTACTTGGCAGCTAGCCCGTCCTACCAGCATTACAGCCCCAGCTGCACATCCCCCAGGATGGCGTGTATGCGTACCCCAGTCCTTCCAACTCACCATATTCAGGTCAGCTTCAGGAACGGGAGCTAAGCAGCCTCCTCTCCCTCAACCAGCAGCAGGCACATTCCTCTCCCCAATGGGAAACAAGCCCCAGGGGTAGAGGAACCAGGCAGGTGGGGCTAATGCAGCAGCCAGACCTTATAAACCCCACAAATCCCATGATTTTAACCCAACTGACCACAGCTGATGGTTAACACCTTCTCCTCCTCCCACCACACCCAGCCATGGGGCTGCCAGGACCTGGCAGCATCTCTTCCATGGTCTTGGCTCCTTTCCCCCCCCCCCCCCCCCCCCCCCAAGGAGCTGCCTGCTGGGTCATCCTGATGCCAGAGCATCCTTCATGCCAGCCCCGGAAATGGAGTGGAAATGCTGCAAAAGTCCCCCTTGAATGGTTTGTGTCCTCCCCCGTGCCCCACGCCGTACCCTGCCCTTGCCATGTTGTCACCTTCCCTCCTTCCCTGACCCCCCCTAATTTAGGATTAATCCAAACCACCCCAAATGCCTGTGCTGGCAGGGCTCAGCCCCGCTGCCCTGGGGTGCAGAGGGAAGAGGAAAAGGGATTTCCCTTCTGGTTTTGAATTTTCTGTTACAAGGAACTCTATAAATAGGTTCTTACACAAACTGCGTGTCTCCAGAAGTCAAAACCTTAAAGAAAACAGAACTCAACAGTTTTCACAAGGTTCATTAGCCCCAAATTAATGATAAAATATTTAAATCCTAGAATTATTTTGATGGGCTTCTGCTAATGCTGTTAATGAGCAGCATGGTTGCTCCTAGCTCCGTGGTGGCTCTCAGCAGGGTGGGGGATCCGGCATTGCAAAAAATCAGGTGGTGACCAAATGCCCTGATTTTGCTGGGGGGAGAAACGCTTTTCTGCTCTTTTTATTTTTTGTAGGGAGTGAATGGCTAGGTTCTTCACCCAGATACAAAAACCGTCCTGGTCCTGAAGTGCTCTCCCAGCTTCATCCCTGCCAGAATCCTCACCCCTTAAACAGGTGAACCGCAGCTGCTCCGGCTGGATTTTGATCTGTCCCTAACCCAAGGCTGGATTTCCCCCCCCGCCAAGAGCAGCTCAGCAGCAGGAGCTCAGCCAACCATGGCACCTGGGCATGAGGTTGTTTTTAATTTGATTCTTAACTACGTCTGATGCTTGCGATTAAATAAAGCCCTAAACTCTCCATAGGGTTCCGCGTAGCGAGTTGGGAGCTGCCCAGTTCTCTGCGGGGTCTCTCCCACCGCCATCTGCCGGTCACCATTTAGCAGGGCTGGCAGTGACCGTGACCTAAAACAACCCCGCAGCCAGCTGGTTTCCTGCAGCAGGAGAGCTGGTGCTGCTGGGCTCCTGCTGCAGGATTTCAGGGAGAAGGGAAATGCCGAGCTGCAGGGCAAAGCGGGGGCAGAAAGGTGGGGAAAAGCAAAAAAGCAAAGGTCTGATCCCGGCATCGCTCCTGGGCTGCGAGTTTATGCCTCGCCGAGACCCTTTCCCCGTGTGCTGCTCATCCGCTGATGTCTGGAACTACTTGGCTGAGGGATAGAGGTGGACTGGAGAAGGTGATGTTCTCCAGCAAACGTGCTGCAGAAACACAGGATCTGGGGACACACTTGCATTTAGCATCTTTCTCTGCTGTGAAGGTGAAAAATTGTGTGTTTGGGGGCGGGAGAAGCTGGCTGCTGGACCTCTTAAAAGAGGGAACCAGAAACACTCCAGCCCCCCTTTTGATCTCTTTCTTTTTTCCTCCAACTTCTCTTCCTCTTGCTTTCCTTGACCAAAAATTCCTGGCGGGGACACATCTCTGCTTTGCACTCAGCTGGGGGCTCGGGGAACATTCCCTACATCATCCTCGATCATCTCCACCTCCTGCTGCTTTTACACAGGTTTAAAAACATTAAGTTGCAACCTTGCAAAAACTGGCCCCTGGATGCTTTTGGAAAGCCGAACCCACACCCCCTTCAGCACCTCCAGGAGTAATTCTGCATAAGCACACGCTCAAGAACATTTTATAGATGGAATAAGCAGGTCCCTGGCCTCTGGATCCCCCAGCGAGACACTGCACGCCCCACAACAGGCTTTTACAACAGGATTTATTCAGTGCATGCTCTGGGGATGCACAGGACACAGCATCGTGGAGGAGGACACAAATATTTGCCTTCAGGTCATTCTCCACCTCATCTGTTTAAGAAATCAAGGGATGCAACAACCAGAGAAGGGACTGTATCACCTAGTCCCTTCCACCGCTCCGCAAAGCTCATCACATATCCAACACACCTTACTGGGAACCTTCCAGTGAAGGGAGCAGAGACATGGGGCAATAAACCACAGTGTCCCAGACAATGAAAGCAGCCCTGCAACAAGTCCTGGAACCGCTGGTAACCTCTGTCACCATTCACTCGTCTCTCTTGAGCTCAAATTGTACCAGCACATGTGATGACTTGTTGCTCCTGGACCAGGTTCCACCACACGCAAATTATATGTCAACTGGGATCTGCATCTAAATTCAAATACACAGCAGTTACGCAAGGAAGGAAGCCATGCAGAAGAAAGCTGCGTGAAGGAGCCCGTAACTCCTCTTTAGCGCTGAAGGTTTTTCTTCTGTGCATGATGCACCCAGGTGCAGGCACACGCGTAAAATAAAGTGGTGGCAACGGACTAACTGTGGAATGGGTACATGCGGCACAGGGCAGAAGAGAGGAAGGAGGCAAGGGCCGAGGGGTGTGAGGAGGAGAAAGGAGTACATCTGGGTAGTACTGGCCACATACTAGAACCAGGAAGGGAAAATAAAATCCTCTCCTGTGGGGGGAAAAAAAAAAGCAAAGCCACTCTTTCTGGACAAAAAGGGAAGAGATGAAACTTCTCCAAAACTGAGATGAACAGGCACATCAGGAAGGGAAAAGAGCATTTTTGTTGGAAACTCACCCTGACAAAGACCAAACCACCACGTCTCAGCTACAAACACCAAACCCAATGACCATGTCTCATCACCACTCAGGTTTCCAAGTCATTCTGCTTTCCCTGGGGACACGGTGCAGCGGGGCCTGCCAGCCACACAGGTGGGTGGGATAGCTCATCACTTCCAGTCTGGAAACGGACCAGAAGCCCAGGCTGGCTGGGAGGAAAGGAGAAGCATCCAAGGTCACCAGCATTATGTCAGACCCTCCTGCCCTTGGGTCTCTTCAGGAAGGGGACCAGGTTCCCATGGGACTGCCAGCTGCCCTTGGCTTGTCGGGGCTGGAGCAGATAAGGCAGCATAAGAAGAGAGTGTCAACCTGAATTGTCCATGGTGTCTCCCAAGCCCACCATGGCTGTGGAACTACCAATGCTGAAGAAAGCCTTGGTGACTGGTGCAGGGACAGCTGAGAAAGACCATTCAAAGCAGAAGGCCCACCAGGATGACACTGGGTAGGAGGAGGAATGAAAGCCCCAAGCAGGTACTGGGGGCTCCAGCCGTAGGCTGATCCATGCTTGTCTGATCTGAGTTTGTCTCCGGTTCTTCGGTGTCCAGGGCACCTGCTGGCAGAAGAGAAGAAAACATGGAATTAGAGGTGAAGATGTGAACAACAGAGGAACTCCCGCTCATGCAGCTCCATCAGTGACGTGCACCAAGACACTGGGAGGTGCGAGGCAGCAGTGCACAGATCCAGCGGGGGCTGGTGCGTTAGTGGGGAGCAGGCTGTAAACAGAACCATGCTTCACGAGCGAGACATCCAACCGGTCCCTTTCAGTGTTAGAGAAAAGAGTGAGGGGAAGGCTCGGTGCCACAGACAAGAGGAGGATCCAGAGGACCAGTGCAATACTGGGTCCTCCCAAGCGCTCTCCATGCTGCGTGGGGATCATCGAACATCTGAGGGTCCATGCCAGGACAGACCCCACAATTACCTTACCTGAGAGGGAGGTCTGGAAAGCAGGGCTCTGCCCTTTTTTTTCTTTGGAAGATGATGTTAAGCGCAAGAAGGTGGGCTCTTCGGGGCTGAAGACCACTGACTTTGAGGGGGTTATGAGCTCAGCTTTATTGAAACCTAACCTGATGTCTGGAACTACTTGGCTGAGGGATGGAGGTGGACTGGAGAAGGTTGATTTCTCCTTCCCATCCTCTTTGACACCTGTATTCGTTTCTGGGACTGGTTTGGGGCTGAAGGCTGGGCTTTCTAATAAGGCTGGATCCTCTGTGGTTAAGGGGCTAACAGACCCTCGAGCGTCTACCTCTGCTTCTGGAGATGCTTTATAATCCAGGTCTAATGAGGGCTCAAAAGAAAGAGTCAGCCCCGTTGCCTCAGTAGGACTGGATCGTTCTGTTTCAGGGGGTTCTGGCTTTGTGGTTGTGGAAGTTTGTGGTTGTGTCTTTGCTGCTGTGGTAGGTGCTGGTGTTGTAGTGGTGGGTTTTGGCTTTGCCGGTGTTGTAGCAGCAGGTGTTGGCTTGGCTGCAGTGGTGGTGGGTGATGGCTTGGCTGGAGTGGTGGTTGTGGTAGGCTTTGATGTGCCCATCGTTGTGGTGGGTTTTGGTGTGGTGGGTGTTGGCTTGGTGGTAGTGGTAGCTGTGGTGGTTTTTGGTGTGGTGGGTGCTGGCTTGGCTATAGTGGTGGCTGTGGTGGGTTTTGGCTTGGCCATAGTTGTGGTGGGTGTTGGCCTGGCTGTAGTGGGTTTTGGTGTGGTGGGTGCTGGCTTGGCTGTGGTTGTGGTGGGTTTTGGTGTGGTGGGTGCTGGCTTGGCTGTGGTTGTGGTGGGTTTTGGTGTGGTGGGTGCTGGCTTGGTGGTAGTGGTGGCTGTGGTGGGTTTTGGTGTGGTGGGCATTGGCTTGGCTGTGGTTGTGGTGGGTTTTGGTGTGGTGGGTGCTGGCTTGGCTGTGGTTGTGGTGGGTTTTGGTGTGGTGGGTGCTGGCTTGGCTGTAGTGGTGGCTGTGGTGGGTTTTGGTGTGGTGGGCATTGGCTTGGCTGTGGTTGTGGTGGGTTTTGGTGTGGTGGGTGCTGGCTTGGCTGTGGTTGTGGTGGGTTTTGGTGTGGTGGGCATTGGCTTGGCTGTGGTTGTGGTGGGTTTTGGTGTGGTGGGCATTGGCTTGGCTGTAGTGATGGCTGTGGTGGGTTTTGGTGTGGTGGGCATTGGCTTGGCTATAGTGGTGGCTGTGGTGGGCTTTGGTGTGGTGGGCGTTGGCTTGGCTGTGGTTGTGGTGGGTTTTGGTGTGGTGGGCATTGGCTTGGCTGTGGTTGTGGTGGGTTTTGGTGTGGTGGGCATTGGCTTGGCTGGGGTTGTGGTGGGTTTTGGTGTGGTGGGCATTGGCTTGGCTATAGTGGTGGCTGTGGTGGGTTTTGGTGTGGTGGGCATTGGCTTATTGGTAGCAGTTGTGGTGGGCTTTCGTGCGGTGGTTGTTAGCATGGTGGGCTTTGGCTTGGCAGTAGTAGTGGTGGGTGCTGGCTTGGTGGGTTTTGGCTTGGCCATGGCTGTGGTGGCTGCTGGTGTTGCAGGTTTTGGCTTGGCTGGGGTTGTCATTGGGAGTGTGGTGGCAGGTTTTGGCTTGGCTGTCATTGTGATGGGTGCTAGTGTTGCAGGTTTTGGCTTGGCTGTGGTTGGGAGCATGGCTGTGGTTGTGTTTGGGAGCGTGGTTGTGGGTAGTGGCTTGGCTGTGGTTGGAACCATGGCTGTGGGTCTTGGCTTGGCTGTGGTTGGGAGCGTGGTTGCGGGTTTGGGCTTGGTTGTGGTTGGGAGCGTGGCTGTGGTTGTGGTTGGGAGCGTGGTGGTGGGTTTTGGCTTGGCTGTGGTTGGGATTGTAGTTGTGGGTGATGGCTTGGCTGGGGTTGTGGTTGGAAGTGTGGTTGTGGGTCTTGGCTTGGTTGTGGTGGGCACTGGTGGTGTGGGTTTTGGCTTGGCTGTGGTTGTGGGTTTTGGCATGGCTGTGGTTGGGGTGGGTGGGCTTGCCTTTGCTGTCACAGAGGCCGGAGTGGTCTCTTCTACTGTGGGTTCTGGTGAGAGACGAAAAGTGCCATGGGTTAGGGCTGGGGTCCTCAGCGGATCTCCTGCACTGAGCAGGGCCAGCAGAAAGCAGTGGGGGGTGAAGCAGCAGCTGACCCCTCTCAGGTCACCCTGGAGCATCCCTCACTCTGGGATTCCCAACCTGGAGACATCTCTACTCCCTCACGCAACCTTCTGCCCCTCAAGGGGCATCCTCACGGGGCAAAACTTGCTGGCTAAGGGGGTACGAGGTCCTTGTCCGACCCTCCTCGTCCCGAGGCAGCTGACCTGTCCCAGGGGCTGCCATCGCACCTGACGTCTCACACTCCAGCCCTGGAACTGTGGGTCCAGGGCTTCCTGATAGCTCCAGGGGGGTTCAGAGCTTGGACCCCCAACCCAGGGGTCTGGGTCCCAGTAGCCTGTCAGGGGACACGCGCCGCTTTGCTTCACTCACCGCACAAGGAGTTGACGCAGACTCTGCCCTCGGGACACTGCGAGCATGAGGGTCCTTCCTTGTACGGCTTTCGGCCTTTCATGTTACCCCTGGTGGCAGAAGACACCAAGAAAAGGAAGGCGTGAGAGGGGGAAGCGCCCATCCCAACGAGGGGTCTGACTCAGCTGGCGTATCCCAGCCAGGGCAGAACTCAGGTTTCACGTAAAAACCAGGTCTCGGTCTCCTGCCCCAGGCTGTCAGCGCTGGTTACTCCACAACCTGCCCCCAAGGCTGCTAAAACCAGGGAGACAGCTCCAAGGGCCAGATTCTCCACCACCCTTTAGAAGAGAGCAGTGGGTGGGCATTCAGACAAGTGTCCTTGTCTCCCTTCCCCTCCGGACCCCTAAGAAGGTCTGCAGGTGATGGCTGCTCTTGGTGTCACCAGCTCCAAGCACCTGGTCCCCAGTGGAAGTCCCAGGGCTCTGCAAGCGGGAACCCACCTCTCCTCCCACGTCCAACCCTTCCTGCTGGTGCAAATGGGCTTCTCCACCCCAGGTGACCGCTGCTCCTGGTGGGGAGGAGCAGGGAGTTTGTACCCTCGGCTACTGCGACATCAGTTCTGGGCAGGTCCTGGGGGGGGAACGTCCCTCCCCGCGTCAGTGCCAGGAGCTGAAGCAGACCTCGGCAGTCGCAATCGCGGGCGAGGATCACCAGACAACCCTTCCTTCCTCCGAGACCAGCCCAAGATAACAAAAGCCTTTCTTGGAATTGCTTTGCTTTTACTTCTGAGCAAGGCCAAATCCTGCTCTGCTACGAGGACATTTCCAGCACCGAAACCCACCAAGCTGTGTGAGGTGTGGGACTTACGGGGGATAATAGTTGCAAACAAGCAGGTACATGTCCTCTGTTTCGATTCCATCGATCTTCTCACAAAACTTTGCCCCACAGCCGATCTGATGCGTGCTTGCCCAGACCACCTAAGACAAAGATAGAGGGTGAAGGTGAAGTGGTTGGGTGAAGGTAGATGTCCTGTGGGCAACCTGTGCCCTGGCCTTGAAGGCTTCTCTGTCACTACACCAACAGCCCCTTCATCTCTTCACGTGTGCCCCAGATCCCACATCCCCACATTGCTCCAGCATTCAGGATCCTGCTGCTGCCTGGACCACCTCTCAGCCTAGGGCTGCAGCCCACATTCCTGTATGCCACAGCTTTCCTACCACATAGTCTGCCCAGGTAGAGCATCACCATCTCCGCTTCGGTCCTGGCACCCCCCATCCATCCATCCTCACATTTGCCACCACCGTCTCTGCTCCTCCTTGCTCCCACCCAAGACTCAGCCATCTCTGCCTAAGACAAGCTGGCACCCACCTCTGCTCAGCATGACCTGGGCTGCAGAGCATGTTTAAAAAAAGGTCTTCTCCAAAGGGCTGCTCACGGCTGTCCCTGTGGCTGACCGTGCCTGGGTCCCCCTGCGTCACCATGATTCCCACCCGGCTCCTTTGCAAGGACTCTGGGAGAAGCTGGGGCTCTGGTACAGCTCCTTTCCCAACAGCCCCATCCCTCCCCACCACCGCCCGGTACCTGGGTGTAGTGGCCACACATCTGCCCGGGGACACACGTGGAAGTTGTCAGGTTGTAGTATTTCTCCTCCCCATTCCAGTCTTCCACGGCAAATTCCAGGTCCAGGGTTGGGGCCATAGCGAAGAGGTTTTCCCCCCGTCGGCCCCTCTCCTTGTTGTGGTCCCAGATGCACTTCTCTGCGTAGGCTTGAGCAAAGGCCTCCAACTCCGCGTCCCAGCTCTGAAAGGAGCTCAGCGTCAGTGCCCAGAGAGGGACACTGGGCTCTCCGACACCAAAAGGACACATACCCAGGACCCCTGGGCTCTCTGGCCACCATTTCCCCATTGACACGTAAAATTCAAATCCCTGCCCAACACGGCCCTCAGGAGAGGGGAGCTCCACCGTCAGCTCAAAGAGGAGCAGGTCAGCGCATCGGCGCGACTCTCACGACCCCAAGCACATCTAACGTCATCGCAGAGCATCCTCAGCTCAGTGTGAACCAACCGTGAAGTCGGGTGGTCGCAGGGAGGAAACTCACCCCAGGCCACGCAGGAGGGGGCTTTGGGACACCCCTCTTTGATCAGGGTGGGGATGGGAGGAGAGCGGGGCGCATCCCCCCCAGCAGCTGCACAGACACTGGGAGCACGCGCTCCTGGGGAACATCATCTGCTCGCCTGGATCTGAGAGGCGGCCGCTGGCTGCGTGCCAAGAGCCAGCCCCCCCCCCCCCCACACACACACACAGGCCGCCAGCTGAGCCCACTGGCCACACTGATATGCAGGAGGAGGAGGAGGAGGAGGAGGGGGAGGAGGAGGAGAAGGAGGTGGAGGAGGTTTTCTCGCAAGGAGGCACACGGGGAATCCTACGCTGCAGCTGTTTGGCCCGTCCTTGTGCCATTTGATGGAGACAGCCGCTTTGCTTCTGCCGCGGGCTGGAAGGCAGCCCGGCCAACAGCGTGGCCTGGGGGGGATCCCCCCATTCGGAGCCAGGGCTGGATCCAGCGAGGGACAGGGTCCTGGTGCAGGGCACGTCACCATCGGGGTGCTGAGCGGGGGAGGACACGCCATGGAGCAGCAGTGCTAAGGGACTAGGGGGGAAGGGAACACCGAAATATCTGGATGGGGGCACAGTGCTGGTTGACCTCCCGCGGTGGCTCTGGGCCAGCGTGACAGCGATGGCTGGAAACCCAGTCTGGGGAGCGCGCATCCCTCTGGCACGGAGCTGGGCTGCGTAAACGGGCGACCCACACCTGCAGGGTTTGCCTCATTAAAAACTAGAAACGTGGCTTTAGGCTACGTATCCCCCCAGCGCTTAACTATTTCCACAGCAACCAGAGCCGTGTCCCAAACGGGGTGACCTCAGCTGGGCACGGTGCCATGGCAGCAGGTGAACTTGGAGGCGAAGGCAGCCCAAGCAAACATCCCGGGAGGGAGGCGAGGACGATGCTCTCATCGAAAACCTCTACCAAGAAATCATCGGGGCTGCTGTAAGCTAAACATTTGTTGTGCTTCCAAAAAAAAAAAAAAAAAAAAAAGACAACAACAACAGCAAAAAGCTCCAGAGCACAAGCGGGTCCTGGGTGTTTAAGCAGGAGCAAAGCAACGCTGCGGAGGGAGCATCCCAGAGCACGCAGTCCAGCTGGGAGCAGCAGGCACAGGCTCAGGGTTGCTGCTGACTTCAGGACCCTGCGAGATCGTTTCTCTCAGGCTTGCTCTAAGACTTTGCCTCCAAAGCTCTTCTACTCCCAGTTTTCTGTGCCTTGCTCCGGTGGGTGCCCGCGGGTTCATGGTGCTTAGGGTGCTGGCTCCATCCCCTTCGAGCCCAAAGTCAGCAGTCAGACCCTCCTACACCTACATATCACTTCTTGCTTCATTTAGTTGGCAAGTTCTCGTCTACCAGCCCACAAAGGTCTAATTCAGCCTGGGCAACATTTGGGCCAGGCAGGGAGGTCTCCTCCAAGCACCACAAGAGGAAAGCACCCCAGCTATCCACACTAAACAGTCCTTCTCCTCCACAAGTTCTGTTAACAGCGAGAAAAACCACGTGTGGTACAAGATACAACACGATAGGCAAGTCTTAATCAAATCAAGGATGCGAAGACAAAAAGCAGCATCAGCTCGAGAGCTCGGGTTTGCTCCCACTGAGCCACACGTGATGGTGGGCATCTGACTGTTTCCCCAAGCAAAAAGGGGGATCCCCCACCCCCAAGACAGCCGTGTGCAAGGCACGGTGAGCATTAGGAGCATGGTGGAAAGCTCAAATAATGGAATGGTCGTCGTGTTTGACGTTGCCGTTCCCTCCTCTAAAGAAAAGCTTGTTCACCTGCAAAGGTGAACACCACGCAGCAGGCGATGCCCCGCAGCAGGATTCCTCCCTCCAGCCCATGGCACCAGCTCATGGCAAAGTCTCACCGGCCTGTCCTCCCCATGGCAAGGGGCCCCAGCGGGCACTCAGTGAGTGAGAGCTGCTTTGCTTTCACACAGACCACTGAGGGGCTCGCATCCCACTGAGGAACTCCCAGAAACCATCAAAGACAGCTCTATAGATGAAAGAAAACTCATCTCTTCAGAGGGAATTTGGGGAACCCCTCCAGGGATGCCCAGCTGTAACCCCGCTCTGCCTCCCCTAGAGCAAACCCCGATCCCTCCTGGCATTAGGATGGAGGCTTGCACTGCGCAAACACCTTCTGCACGCCTGCAGCAAAAGCCACTTACCATCTTCAGCATATCCATAGCAGGGGGAGACACCTGGGAGCGGTATTTGTTATGCCCGTCCAAGATTATCTTCTTTTCTTCATCACTCAGGGACCAGCTCAGCTCCAGCGCTGTGAGCAACAGGAACGCAGGAGGAAGACCTGAGCTCAGCATCGTGCAGCCAGCTTCTGCTCTTAGCAGCCCACGGCTCTGGCAGTTGGATTTAAAGCACCTCCCAAAAGCAAGGAACACCCAACAGCCTGAAGATTGGGGAGGAAATGTATTTCTTTATTAGAGTGGAGTTTCGGAGCCACGCGGTACACACCCATCTCACATATCGGCCTTGATGGAGAGGCAGCAGCATGGCCGGTGCCAACAGGCACGCAGGGTCCACTCCCCCAGGCAGACCCCGCGCCTGAATCATAATCCCTGGGTTGGCATTTTTCACCTAAACCTCTGCTGCTCCGAACGTCAGGCGTCCCCTTAGCCCCCGGTTGTGGGTCCTCTCTTCTACCCCCCGTCCCTTTTCTCCTAAATTGTAATAATAATAATAATAATCATCATCATCATCCCTAAGCAACCAGCAAAGCCCTGTTTTACACAAGGGTCCTCCCCTGTCCCTGGAACGCAGCTGCGTCTAGAAACGAAGGCAGCAAGATGCAGCCGCTGAGAAGAGTTTCCAGCGACTTCCCAGCTGGGAGCCAGAGCCCACCTCGCCCAGCCCCACATCCACGCTGGCCGCACTGGGGGGAAGCAGCGGGGGGCTGAGGAATGGCCCCCCCGGGGCTCCCCCAGCCTGCTGGGAAGCGGGGAGCAAGCAGAGGGTTGATGCCCCTTCCCTGTGCCACCTAAGCAGGAGAAGAACAGCTGAAATTGCCCCAAAAAAGGAGGGGCTGAGAGTCTGTCACTGCCGGCTGGAGCGCCCCGAGCAGGGGCTGTGTGGGGACAGGCTGTGCCCCCTCCCCAGGGCTCAGCATCGGGTGTCCTGGACCCTCCAGCCTGCCCCATGGAGACCCTCCATCCCGCCCCACAGGGACCCTCCAGCCTGCCCCATAGAGATCCTCCAGCCCACCCTGTGGAGACCCTCCAGCCCCCCCATAGAGACCCTCCAGCCCCCCCCCCCATAGAGACCCTCCGTCCCACCCCACAGGGACCCTCCAGCACACCCTGTGGAGACCCTCCAGCCCCCCCCATAGAGACCCTCCAGCCCCCCCCCCCCCATAGAGACCCTCCAGCCTGCCCCGCAGAAACCCTCCAGCCCCCCCCCATAGAGACCCTCCATCCCACCCCACAGGGACCCTCCAGCCCGCCCTGTGGAGACCCTCCAGCCTGCCCTGCAGGGACCCTCCAGCCCTGCAGCCTCTTCCTCCCCATCTGCGATTGTGCAACCGCCCCGGCTCTGCTCCAGGAGCTCCTTCGGGGATCGCAGGCTGTTCGGATCAGCGGGTGGGCAGCTCTGGCCAGCAGAGCCAAGTTAATCACACGCTGTCGGCTCTGCCTCCCCCTCTCCCCTCCTGGCTCCCCAGGCAGCGCTTTGCCATCTTTCCTGTTGCTTTGGACCATGCTGATCACCCCTCTTACCACAACAGCTCTCCTACTGCCCCCCCAAATCTCTTACCTCAGCACCTTACCTTCTCCTTCGTTAGGTCCTGGCTCTGCCATACTCTCAAGAGTGGAACAATTTCTGCAAGCAGGGTCTGAGGGTGACACCTCGACGGGTGATCTTCAACTCACCTGGTCACACTGGGGCCCCCGTGTATTGCTAAGGAGTCTGGGTCAAGGCAAACCTGTCTCCATCATGAGACACCTCAACTGCTCTGCTGCTGCGTCTCTGGAGACCTGGAGAAACATCTAGAAAGGACCCACGTTGGCTGCAGCTCCTGCTGGCCAGCTCACGGGGCCCTGGCTGGCGAGGAGCAAGGCAGTGCTGAGAAGACCCCAACGCACGCACTGCTCTCTGCAAGCGAGGTGCGGAGGTGAAGGGCCAAGCCCCCCATCACCCCCGGCACGGCAGCATCCTGGCTAAGCCTGGCAGGAGGTAGCGCAGCAGCAAGGAATAAGGAAAACGGGACACACGGTGCTTGTGGGGAAAACGGCCCCGGAGGAGCCACAACCCGGGCGCGTGGCTCCCGGGGAAACGTGAGGAACAGCCGATGCGCTCGGCAAGGTCAGGCGCGGCTGCTGGCAGAGGGGGCGCGGGGCCGTTTGTCAACTCCCCAACCTGCCCCGACGGCTGTTTTTGGAGCCAACGTCTGAAGCCTCGAGATTAACAGCGCAGGGTCCAAGCCCCACCCTGGAGCCGAGAAGCTCGTGTCCAGCCGGCATTAGGTAAGCGCGTGAGGAATGCAGCTTTCCTCCGGCTCACTCACGGAACAGCCAGTCCGCCACCCCCCGGGAGCCGGCAGCCTCAGCGCGGGAGAGGGGACCCCCATGGCAGCACCCGAGGGGGTGCGGCGTCGGGCTCAGGGCCGGTGGGCTCCGGGAAGGCACAACTCTGTGCTGGGGAAGTGAGAAACCCTCCTTTCCTACTGACCCACGGCTCGAGGGTCTTCAGCGGGGCTTCTCCGGCGTCAAACGCATCGCCTCGGTAGTGGCTGGATCCTTCTCTCCTCGCTTCGCCTGTTTTGACGAGCTCTGGAGGAGTTTATCTTCTTCTGCCCCTGAAGGGTTGGCCGGAACAATCGGGAAGGAAGGACAGAGATTGTTGTTGGGAAGAAAAGAGCTGTTGCATCAACTTTGTTTAGGGAACCAGGCTGAATTGACAAAACATTTTCCAAAGTGTTTCTTTTGACATTTCCCAAACAGAAGCATCCCGACTTTTCACTCAAAATGACCTTTCTGCTTAGATAAAGTGCCCGAAAAAGGGCTAAATAACCCCTCGGTGGCTGACAGGCAACGTGAAAAGAAAAATCAGGAAAGGGGAAAAGGTGCATTAACACTTGTATTTAATTGTAAAAAGTAAAAACTTTTTTTATTCTTCTTACATACAAATCTCATTTATTTACACACTTTACAGGCTTTTCCCAAGTATTTACAAAGTTTGCAATATATTAAATTATGACCATCCATAAAATTCTGCATTAAGTGCATATTTACATTCTTTTTTTTTTTTTTGAATCCACCACTGAATTTATAGTGTTCAGCATTGAAACAGTCTTTATGCATATATAGCTTTACCTCCCAGCGCCCCTGAGCCTTTATAACACGGCTCCCCTCCCCGCAGACAAAAAGATAATGCTAAAAATAAATCACCTGTCACTTGTTTGAATGGCCAAAGCAAAGGGGAAGTCCAGCATCTCCCTTGTTTAACTCAGCAGGACAGTAAACCCATCCTTTACAAGGAGTTTCCTGAAGAGGCGAATATATAGTTCTACATATAAAATTTACGAAGAGGAGCAAATTTGGCTTGCAGGTAGCAGAAGCTCCACGTGCACCCACAAACAGCCTCACCCCCGAAAGTGTTTGGTTCCCTTGGGGACAGCGGGGCTAAAAGTGAACCACTGAGCCTGGGACTGGCCGATGTGCGAACGTCCTTGTCCCCAGCGGTGTCCCCGATGCGAACACGGGGTTTTGCAGGCAGGAGGATCACCCTCCCGCGATGCTGGCGTTCACACAGCTCACCCGGCTGCTGAGATGCTCTCCTGCCCCCACCTCCCCTCGCCGGGGCTGTTCCCACGCTGCGAGCCTGGCTGCTGCAGAGGCCAGCCCCAGAAGGGGGGTGCTTTGTCCAGCCCAGTAAAACCAGCTCCTCTGCCAGACCATTACAGCAAGAGGACTTGCAGGAGAAGCTAGGGCCCCCAGACTCTAGGGTTGGATTTCCTAGGAGAGCTCTCCAGGGCGCTGCAAAGGGAGTTTGAGGTTGGGATTTGTAGAGCTGCCTCTGGGGAATGAGTGTGTGCAATGCCAGCGAGGAGAAAAAAAAACAAAACAAAACAAAAAAATCAATAGAAACTGGCAGCTTGGTTCCTTAGGGGATGCTGATTTCCTGGTACTGAAGTAAATAATACTGCTCCTTTCTCCTCCTTTCAGTTACCCTGAGTTCAGGAACTAAGAGCAACGGTCAATGACCCCTGCTTTTCGCAACCAGCTTTAAACCATGATCCTCCTGCCCTGCCGATGGGCGACAGCCCAGCTTCCTACCCTGACAAGCAGCAAGATGCCCCCTCCGCACCCCTGCCCGCCGGGCTCTCCGGTGGGACTGACTCGCCGCACCTCGCCGGCGTGATTCCAGAGCAGCTTTGCAGCCTCCGGGACACGGGGTGGGCAGGAGCCCATCTCCCGGCTCACAGGCAAAGAGCTCTGAAGCACACAAACAGGTTTGGAAAAGCTGGGATGCACGCGTTGCCCGAGCCGGCCGGGGTGGGGAGTGGGGGGATTGTCCAAACCAGCACATGCGCTGGGACACGCACAGGTGCCAAAGTGAAGCTGAAGGCAAGGGAGCCCCCGAAGGGACACACACCCTCTGCGACTCACCCGATCGCATCTGCCGCCGCGATGCCGGAATAGCCACGCTCCCCCTTCAGCCTCGGCAGGCCACGAGGAGCTGCCAGGCTCCCTGGGGAAGTCACAGCCTCCCGCAGCCTTCGCAGAGGCTCTGTGAAGCTGGAGCTCTGGGTGAGGAAGATGAGCTAGGCTCACTCGCAGCTGTTTGGCCAAGGTGTCAAGACGTCCTTTTGCCCATCCTAGTTTTGCCACCCCGGCCTCACGTCCCAGTTTTCCATCCCGGCTCCTCGCTGCATTGCAAGGCGGAAGGCACGAGCACTGCTTCTCTGGCAGCTGAAGACAGGAGCTGCTCTAGAAGCCGTGCTACAGACCAGGGCTCCGCACTCGGCGCTCAGGGCCAAAATCAGCTCTTTATCAGCAGGAGGATTGCCCTCCTGTTTTAGTTTAGCAGCTAATTCCTTACAGTTTTTGGAAGAGGAAGAGAAAATATACTGGAAGTTTAAAAACAAATGATGTAAACTCCAAAGGGAGCAAGGTTGGGACATATGCAATGTATCGCCTAGACACAGATCTGGAAACTTATGCAGAGACCATAAAGTGCACTTGGAAAGCTGATCTGCAAACAGTCCAGACTCACCATCTTCTGTCCAACCAGCTGCAACTCTTTGAGGGGAGAAGCAATACGTGAGAGCACTTCTGCTAAATAGGCACAAACCTGCCCTAGCCCCCCCCCGCCACCCCCCTCTCCCCCCAATCTAAACAGCAACCATAAATAGATCCATTTTCTCTGCTTCTTCCCCAAGGAGCCAGACGGCCACAATGGCTTAAGCGTGACTCACAAAACACAGGCGTTTCACAGACACTTGAGAATTGTCTCCGCAGCTCTTTTACAAGTTACATTCAAGGACACTTAGAAGTAACAGCATCGCCAAAGCACCCGCAGTCTCAGCAAGAATGGGTCCCGCGGGTTCTCTCCGTACGCACCTCTAACCCAGCGCTTCACAGAAATGGATCAGGTACAAAACCAGTAAGAGGTGAAATAACCTCGTCAACCTTTGAATTTGACTTGAGAAGCTGCCAAAGCGTAAATAGCAACGGTCACTAACGAGGCCCTAATTCTGCCATCACCAAACTCCCGAATTTCCATTAACTAAGATCCAGGCTTTAAGAGGAGGGAGAGGGGTGGCGTGTGTGTCTTGGCATGTACAAGATTGCATGTAGTGTCACACATGTAAAACACACCCCAAACATTAACATTACTAGTGGAAGTCTTACGAGTCCAATTCCCTTTAATATTTTGCTACAAATTAGGTTAGTCCTTTTCTGTCCCGAGAGAGTCAGACCCTCCCCCTTTGGTTCTACTAGATCTGCTGCGTGTCGGTCCCGTGTCGGTCCACTGCCGAGGGCCGTGCACACAGACTGACACGGGTGCTGAGGCTGTTCCCATTTTTTTTTTTTTACAGGAGAAAAACAAGGGTTATGCATAGAAACGTTTTGCAGAGTCAAGGCCTCACAGACTAAATTCTTTGGAGCAGGAACTGTCCTCTGCCTTATCCTCGTACAGGCACCAGACATGGTCATCCCACTTGGCAGTTTTGTCAGATGCTAGTAAGATTAGTACAGGGTTTGCTCCCATTCTCCTGGTCTTGCTCAAAACCAAAGGCTGGATAGACATTTTTCCAATCTGTCATTTTACGCGTACCTAAAATATTTACAGAAGAGGTTCTTGCTCCTGAGAACACAGTTAACTCGCTTTCAAACAAAACCCCTCCCAGTTCCATATTAACAAGTGTGAGAGTATGTCCTGAACCCCAGCTCTGGCCTATGAGTTCAGCCTGACACATCTGTAAATGATCTTCAAGAGCAGGATCAGACCCAAAGGATCAGACTTGGAAGGGACCGCAGCATCCGCAGCCCGCAAACACTGAACCCGAGCCTCTCTCAGGGCATTGGATAAAGCAGTGCTCAAGCAACAGGAAGCATGCGAAGGCAGCTTGGAAAGGACTCAGGAAAAACCAACGTTCGTTCTGAAGACACAGTTCCAGGTCTGGAAGGAGTCGATGCAAAAAACCCATGCCAGGGACGAGGAAGCTTTCAGGTGCTCCCGTAGGTACCCTGGGCCGGGAAGGCAGGCAGCATCTCTCAAAGCAAGGAGCACACGGAAAGGGTTGTGAGCCCTGGTGTCTTAGGTGCACAATCAGAAGATGGAATCAGAAGCTGCTCTGCACCCAGCCCCACCTCCATCCCGAACTACTGCACTCCCAGCACCAGCACCACCAAAACGTGCATCGGTATTTTTATAGGAAAGGAGGTGGAGGAGAAAAACCAAACCCACAGTTACCATTTGACTCACTCACAACCTGCTGATAGAGAACCACAGAAGAGTGATCACAAGACACAAAGAAGAGGCCTGAACAGATTCTTTTGGTACAAGAACGACGCAGTGGGTGAGGGTCTCTGCCCCTAGGCTGCAAGGCTCACCTCAGCCCTGGAGCACGGAGCTGAGGTCGGCTTTGCGGGGTACACCACCGAGGCACACAGCTATGTACGCGGTGGAGAGAGGGGGTGGAGTTGGGACACATCACCAATTCATTCCCTTTGTAGAGCTGGCCCGACAAGACAGGCTCAAAGCTTCCTCCTCAGGAGGAACGTACACAGAAATGTCACCCGCCCCCTCCACTCCCAACCCCTCCCCGCGACGTTTCAGAAGTGCCATAATCCACAAAGGACACAAAGTGAATCTCATCCTGAGAAATCCCTCTGCTGCTCCTGGAAAAAACCCTTCGCTGCAAACCCAGGGCTTACCTGAGGGGACAGGGAAGGTCGTGAACAGCTTTAGCTTCTCCCAAAATACATTTGAGGAAAGGCAAAGAATTACCTCAAGGGTCAGGAAAACAGTCATTTTTAAACACTGTAAACATGCAGGGTGGCAAAGCTGCCTGCCCCAGTTGCCCCAGCTCGCTCTTTTTCAAGATGTTGCCTTGGCTTCAAAGCTGAAAGTCTTCTTGTCCTGGGAACAGCTCTGTTTTCCCACCCCACCATCCTTAGCTAGCAGCTCCATCACAAACCACTGCCGGCTCTGTCCCTCTGGCCACGAAGCTCATCGTCCAGTAATCCACGCTGGCGTAACCTTTGGAAGATGCAACGAAGAGGCCGTATTAGAGGAATCCAACCCAGGCTTAACGACTGCTCACATTTCCCGTGAAGTGCTGCGGGTGTGCAGCAGCGCTCTGCAAAGACCCAGCGCTCAACGACACACTGGGTTTGGGACGCCCAGCAGAGCAGCCCACACTGCTCGGTTTTCAGACTGAGCATCCCATGGCATCCCGCTGTTTGTGTTCCACTCCCAGTCCAGAATGATCACTCCTCCGCACTGTGACAAGCAGGCACGCACCAGTTTGGAGGCGGGAAGGGCACACACCACCTTCTCAGGTGTCAGAGAAGCCTCAAGCCGTCTCCTGACTCCAAGAGATCTCCCAGACCCCGCACGCTACAACACCGGTACTCACCCAAATCTCCAGCTTCCAGCTCCACCTTGAACATCTCACAGTGTCCTCTGCACTCGTCCAGAGGCACGACGGTCAGGGTGAGCTGTCCACTTCCAACAGCAAAGAGGCTGTGCAAACTGTAGCTCTGGGGCAAGAGGAGAATATTTCAAAAGCCTCGCCAGCTTTTCTCGGGTCGGTCTGATCACACAAGGGGGAGTCACTGCCCTGCAGCAAGGCGAGACAGCACAAACCACGGGGTTCTGCTCCCCCAGTTGCCAGCAGATCACAGCTGAGGTCGGCTGCACACAAGGGTCCTCCTCCCCTCTTCTGGCCAAGGCAATGCAGGCCCTCCACCCCCCCAAAGCCCACAAAAAACGGAGGAGGAGATCAGGCTAGAAGCCTGAAGTGTCACTACCTTCAGTGAAATGCCTTTACGGCACGTATCTCAGAATGGGCGAGACACACTGCCAGCAACGGCTCCTCAAACGCAACTCTTACATGAATTCTGCCCAGCTGTGCACAAAAAGGCCACCCCCTCCACCAGCCACAGAGGAATCCCAGGACATAAACGTGAACGCAGCTGGGACACCACACAGGCATCTCTAAGTGCCGAGGGAGATGGGCACGGTGCACCACCCGCGCTAAAACCAGACACAACTTGTGGGTGGTACGGCAACCGTGAGATGCCACGTTACGCGGGAACGGACAGAACTGGCACAGCCCTAAACCCTCCTTGCCAGGATTGTATCAGCTGGAAATGTCTTGCAAATCCCTCAGAGGCTTGGGACTTCTGGAGGACAACTCAGAGATAAGGAGATAATGCCTCCGGGATGAATTTCTCACCTTATTCCCCAAATCTGGATGGCGGATGAGGAAGCAGCTCTCCAGGGACACTGTCTTGGGGAAGGAGAGCAAAGAGGAAGCGGGGAAAAGTTCCTGCAGAATCCGAGTTTTATTCACAGATTTGTTCCTAGACAAAACAAAGCGACCCATGTTAAAGAAGTATCACGCAATGATATTGCTTGTATTTAAAAGTCTGCTTTCAGAGATCAAAATTCTTCACAAATATCCATGCTTGATAAACAGCATGACAGACTAGCCCCAGGAGCTAGGAGCAAAATTCAGCCTCTCAGCTTCTAAACCTGTGCTCCTTCACATCTTCCTCTTAGTACCTGCAGCAGGACCACGTAAACAGGGAACAAACAGATCATGATGGATGCCTAAACTTAACTTCCCTGCTCTCTTCCCTTAAAATGATCCGAGTTATTGATCGGATCCATTAGTTACAAAAGATGCAGAGAGGTGGCATTGCACGCAACCGTAACTGAAACCACATGGCAAGGCGGGGGCAATCAAGTCTATTCTCTCGGCCAGGGAATGTAACTGGAAAAGCCAGGGTGGGGCTTGTTATTTTTACATCTCTGTCTAGTGGCTTGACGTGATTAATACTGCTGTACCCTGATCATCTACCACTGCTGCAGTCGAGAAGTGCAGCCAGAAGATCCCACCTAAACGTTAGCAAAAGCACAGGCTCCACCATGCCCTTCTCCAGGTCTGCTCGGACACTGCTCCTCTGCTTGTGGGGATGTGCCAGGGAGCCCGCTCCGCACCAGGAGGCACCTGCCCACGTTACTTCTCACCCTTCTCCCCGTGAAAAGACTTTGCTACCACGCTGGATTGCCCTGCGACCTTACAGACCCCCGAATTGTTCACGTCCTGTAGCCACACTAAAATCCCTTAGCAAAAAGCTTTTAGTCAACAGGGGATCAGGATGAGCGTTGGCTGTTTTTTTCTGTGTGAGAACCAAGCACAAATTGCAGGATCCCCTAGCTAGTTACTCCTCAGTGTTTTGTAGAAGTCATGGTATCTCTTCTCGGTTGACCCTAATGGTGGAGGATTTCCACTGAGCAGACACAGTTGATTAGAAATGTAAACCAGTTGCCTCAGGTGACCAGACCACAGCCCAGATGATTAACCTATGGCCTGAAGAACAGGACCAAGCACTCAGTCACTGGGATATTTTTGTCTTCTAAGGGGAGCAATACATGAGTCCCAGCCACGACACTCCATTTTTAGTGCAGAAGCCTTCTCCTTGGATCCAACCAGTGCCAGCAAGCAGCCAGAAGCCTGTAACCCACTCCTCTTCCCCCTCTCTCCAGCTAAAGTGCTGCAAAGAGCCTGGGCACCGTGCAGAAAGGATGTATACATCCATCATGTGTTTTGTCTTTGACTCACCAGGGAAAGAAAAATGGGCAGCTCCACAATTCAGCTGAATTTTCTTCTATTATAACCTCTGACAGTTCTGGATCCTGGGACTGAAAATGCTTCAGTTCTTCATAGGAGAGACGCTGCCCCGTCTTAAACGACACAAAACAAAGATAAAAGCTGTACACCTCGGGTTCCTCCCTGCTCCCATTTCCATCCCGCCAAAGAACATCCGAGAGTGACAGCCATCTAGATTGCTAAGTTTCCAACCACGACGGTAATTAGTCAGAGGAAAAACCTGCTACGGATGCAGTGAGCTCCTCACCCCCCGACATCTTCGAAGTGGCTCTAAACGTCTTCTTAGATTGTTTATTATTATATTATATATTAGAATGTTACTTAGATTGTTTAGATTGCTCAACCAGCAGTTTGAGTTTGTGGTTGAAAATACTGGGCAGGAGTCTTTGGGTGGTGCTCTTCAAGAGTTTGGACCAATTATCCAGCCTTACAAATCTATGCGTTACCTTGATTAGAAAAGGCTGAGACCTCTGGAGCTTTTCTGATAGTTCTCCAAAGTCTGTCACTATCTGAAGGCTTTTCACAGCAGAACAGACTGTGCAGTTTGCAGGAAGCGTAGAAGCGTTCTGTCTGCAACCTGCTGCCCACCAGTCCTGGCATTCTTGGGAAGAAACAAGAGAAACATGTTTAATAAGATCAAAAATGAAATGGAAAGGAGACAGACTCGATGATAAACTCATTATCCCTGACATGAAACATTAAGATTTCTTACAGCTTCCAATGGCTGCAAGTTACTCAAAAAGAGCAAGCTTCACCGGGCAGGGAGCTCATCGCTGAACGTTTCCAGCACAGGCTGAAGGTTTTGGAGATGTGGCTCAGGGTTGTGAGAAATGGGAGAGCTTTATGGAAATTCCACTTCTCTGTACGTTTCAGGCATACAGGCTAAGCTACCCTTTCATTATCGGTGGCAGGATGTCAACCACCATATATAGTGCAATTAAACTGAAACAAGTCCGCAAGTAAAACAGCAATCCAAACATGTTATCGAGGAGACACCCAGACGACAAAAAAGAAATCCAAGTTGAAAAGAGCAACTCTTAACACGGTTAGCACTGGGGCCATGAACCCTGCTAAGATACACCTGAAACCACTACCCTCCCCTTCACCTATGCATTAATTAAGAAATACTCTGTCCCAGGCAAAGTTTGCCCAGTCCGTGACATGCGGAAGATGCTGGGGAATGCAGAATTTCCCCAAAATGTGCTGCTGCTGTTTTCATTCACCCCGTGCAGTGACTTGAAGACGAAATGGGGACAAAAGTCCCAGCACGAGGAACCCCTGGACCACAGCTATATCCATTTTAAATTCCAGAAATTGTTGTTACACCCTAATCAGCTGAACCGGCCTACAATGAACACTGCAGATACTTACACCCTCAAAAATGCAATTTTTATGTGAAACCATGACTTGCTGCCTGTATCCTGCCTCCTTCCTCCAGCTTAACAGCCCTCCCAGCACAAAAAAAGTCAGTAAACACGGACAGAAATGACATGCTGCAGCACTGAATGAACAGGACAAGGGCCAATAATGCTGAATGTCCCACGTATTTCTATCCGAAAGGGTCTGCAGGAGCAGCTGCCACACCTAAAGGACGTGGCTGTCATTTTGTGGCAGTGATAGCCCTGGTTCTGCAGCCTGAATCCGACAGGGAGATGTTTAACTCGAGCAGTGGCAGCAAATCCACCCAAGCACTTGATCTGTCAGGGCAGGTTAGGAAAAACCCAAGGCTCAGGACACATCTCACATGAAACACCCAGAGATCTGCCATCACAACAGGCCTACCCGTCCTGTCCAGTGCCAGCACATTTCAAAACAGCTCGTCTCCCTGACATCACTGCAGGCCACCCACTTGGGAAATGGAGTGGATGGGAAAGGGAAGAAAGAAGAGACAGCGAAGCCTGTCTAAAAAATAAAGTTGGGAAATGAGGATGCACAGCAGCTTTGCAGGGGGAGAAAAAGACCACGCGCAGCCTGCCTGTTACTGCCGCTGCGGTTTCCAGCCATGCTCATGCTCCTGTGCGTGGGTAATAACTCATGAACAGCACTTAACAGGAAAGCTGTTGCCTTAATTTTCCCTCCGACATCTGCAACAGACAACGAGGAATGTTACAGAGGATTTAGGTTCATTGGAACGTAACAATAAAGAGCAGATTTGGGATTCGCTTTGCTTTTTTTCTTTCTGAATATTTCCAATCAACTCCCAAATGCTGCATTTCCCACCCTACTGCTGGGATAGGGACTGAAAAGGATCAGGATATAATTCCTAGCCTTTCTGGAAGACGCGTCTACACTGCTTTCAGGGAAAGGGGTAAAAAGGCAAAACAAAGTGTAAAATCCTTATTGCAAGCAGAAGTCCCACTCTCATGAGAAACTGCTCCAACGTACTTTCCCTCCCTGCTCACAAGAGAAAAAAGAAAATCTTTGTTCCATTGCCTGTAGAAAGCTTCAATTTTACAACAACAAAAAAACCCTCAACTCACAAAAAACAGCTGGTCAGTGACAGGAAACAAAAGGCTGAAAGATCTCACCAGAGGAAGGGCAGTTGCCATGAAGAGACCAAGAAAACATATCTTATGGTCTGTCATCATACAGGGAGCAGCAACACTGTAATTTCTCTCTGGGCAAAATTTAGAAACCTCATCCCAGAGCGTTAAGCACAGCTGTCCCAAAATGTTTCTCTCTGGGCTCAGGGCAGTACCCCACGTAACGGGATGCTAATCAGCTTGACAGTATAGAGCTTGAATCCTTTTTGAGCTAGGCTGGGATATTTGCATTCTCAATTGCTCAATTCAGGAGGTTATTTCTTTTCCCCATGAATAACCCAAGCGGAGCACAGTTGAGACGCATTTCAAATGCCGCAAGTGGGGTTGTGGGATTTTTTTTTTTTTTTTTTTTTTGGTAATTAATCTTTTAGATTTATTGTTGAGGGTGTTAGTCTGTGCACCAGCATGTGTGTGACTGGCATGACAAGTACGGGCAGCGAAAAGTGCCTGCCCTTCCC
Organism: Falco biarmicus; assembly: GCF_023638135.1. Classification (NCBI taxonomy): domain Eukaryota; kingdom Metazoa; phylum Chordata; class Aves; order Falconiformes; family Falconidae; genus Falco; species Falco biarmicus. Next base: position 2,268,080 of record NC_079303.1, on the reverse strand, counting down.
AGGGAGGGAGGGAGAAGAGGCTGCGCACAGAGGAGAGGGCATGCAACCGCACACCGGGGACCAGAGCAGGAGTTTTACCAAGGATGCTTATTCTCTCTTTCGATTACCCTCCCTGCATTCCTTTTACATTATCACCCTGCCCAGACACCCTGGGGGATTATTTTGGTTGGAGTCGGGCGCGCTGTCTGCGTGCACAGAGTCTGCTTGGAGATTGAAAAGAAAGATGCACTCCTCATCCCAGTGCAACCATCACACGATGGTTCCATCCACTCACAGTCAACCATTAAAGTGCTGGGCGTGTGCAATGATCCCTGTGGAGTTTGAGCGCAGGGAAGCAGCTGCGGTACGGACACGTACAACTATCCATTACGCGACAGAAGCACGGGCCAGTCCCAACTAACCTCCTCTCCACGCTTGTGCTTCTGCACCCCTTTTCTGAGGGGCAGCTTGCAGTTTGCGAAGCCGAATCTCAGTTCCCCACTGGTCAGACCCACCTGGTTATTTGCTTTTACGCTTTATTAGCTCTCCAGAACAAGAGCTGTCTTCTCCTCTGTGTCAGTAGAGCTCCTGGCAGAGCCAGGCCTGGGGACTTCCAGCTGCTAACACAGCACAGACGAAGAGATAACAACTTTCCTTAAAATCCGTCTATGATTAATGCTAGAAGGAGTTTATGACTGTACTTTCCACTATGCAGAAAAATAATTTTCAACTTACAATCAATTTAAAATGAGCACCCCGCCCTTCTTGGCCATTTTCACAGAGGATCTCCCAAGTTTTTGGCTGTCCCCAGAACTAGAGAGGGGTGTGTGCACACAACCCCAGAGATGCTGGGTGTGGATGATCAGATTGGAAGCTGAGAGGTTATGGAGAAGACCTGGCCCTGCTTCTGCCCGTTGCAGTGAAGCAATAAAACTTATGGAAACTTGCCCACATAGATCTGAAAGCAGGATCTCAGCAACAGCCCTGGTCTCTTTAGGGACCATATGGAGGGCGAAATACCAGTCTGCCACCACAGCAGGTTCAAAGGGAAGCCCTGTAGCAGGGTGAGATTTTGCTCCTGCAAGACACACGGAGCCAAGGGCTGCTCCCGAACCTAACAAAGTGCTGAAAACAGAAAACCTCCTGCACGTAGAGCTGCAGGTGCTGAGGCAGCTTGCTGGCTCCCCACCGAGCTGGTTTGCTCCCCAGCGCACAGGACAGCAGGCAAGCGACAGCTAGGTCCGCACAGGAAAGTCTGGTCCAGGGGAAGGGAGAACCCCCCAGGATTTCACCACCACCAGGTCTTCTGTCCTTCCAGGCTGCTGCTCCAGTCACCCCCAACAACTAGAAGAAAGCTCCGCAGAGGGCTGCCTAATGCACTAAACAGCTCCACAGTCCACAAAGGTTGGTTCCAGATCCCCGATTCCTCTTTCTGAGAATGATGCTATTCCCCAGTCCCACCGCATACCTCACTAGGGATCGGTGCTAGGAGATTTGAAGCAACTTCAGCAAGACTAGGATGAACCTGGGGCTCCCACGGAAGACCAGTCTACGCGCTGGATATTCACAAGACATCTTTCTGTCCTTTCTGGTAGGTCCATTGTACAAGACTGGCTGTTGGTTCCATTAACACCTACAACACTTTTGGACTGTCCCTCACAGGGTCCAACGTGCCCATCGAGAACTACAAAAATACTTGTCATCAGGGTAGATCTGCAGGCTCTCCAAAAGCATGACCGACCCTACACTGGCCAATTCAAAGGTAAGCTCAGGATGGGGGTGGGCTCACCCAGGCCCAACCCAGTAACTCATTTATGGCGCTGCACTGACAGCTACAGCCCCGTTCCTACATGCTAGATCCGACGATGAGAAGATGCCGATTTCCACTTTTACATTATCTCCCTACAGCCGCACGTTCGTAAAAGTCAAGGGATTTGTCAAGATGGATCTGAAGAGACCCTTCAAAGGGAGGGATTAAGGCCTCAGCCTACCCTCTGCTGCCTGTGACCGTACCTTCCCCTTGGCCAAAGGGACCCTTTATGGATGTGCATCTGACAGTGGGATACTTGCCTCCTCCATTCATTTTCATAGCAGAAGCCCAACCACAAGCTGGTTCTTATGGCTGACACAGGGCAGAGCTGTTTAAGAGTCATTCAGTCCCACCTGTAAGATTCCCAGTAGCCTCATCAAAAGAAGCGTGACCAGCAAGTCGCGGGAGGTGATTCTCCTTCTCCACTCTGATCCCACGAAACCCCACCTAGTGCACCGTGTCCAGCACTGGGATCCCCAACATAAGAAGGGCACAGACCTGTTGGAGGAAGTCCAGAGGATGCCACAAAGATGACCAGAGGGATGGAGCACAGCCTGAGTCAGGCTGAGAGAGCTGGGGCTGTTCAGCCTCTTGAAGAGAAGGCTCCAGGGAGACCTTACAGCAGCCTGCCAGTACCTAACGGGGCCGACAAGAAAGCCGGAGAGGGACTTTTTGCAAGGGCATGTAGTGACAGGACAAGAGGAAATGGCTTTAAGTTAAAAGAGGGTAGATTTAGATTAGATATTAGGAAGAAATTCTTTACTGTGAGGGCGGCAAGGCACTGGCACAGGTTTCCCAGAAAAGCTGTGGATGCCCCTGGACAGGGCTTGGAGCAGCCTGGTCCAGTGGAAGGTGTCCCTGCACACAGCAGGGGGTTGGAACTAGATGATCTTTAAGGTCTCTTCCAACCCAAACCATTCTATCATTCTGTGATATGATTCTATGACAAAGGGCCCACGAGATCCTCAGTGCTCTGATGTCCAATTGCTATCATCACAGAAGGGCTGCAGCTCTCCCTCCTGTTGGAAATACCTAGTTTCCAGATGCTGGATTTTACAGTGCTGTTTTCCATTATTTTAAGGACAGGGATTTGCAAGGTCTAGCCCTTAACCTTAAAGTGAAGTTGCAGCTCATAACCTACTGCTATTGCTTTGACAGCCAAAGAATATGCAGGCCAGGTTGTTCTTGCTCCTGAGAGATGACTAGCCACCTGCTGAGTCGGGACCACTGCAGACTTACAGATACTGTACTCCTCAAGCAGACAGCTTGCTACTTGTTGTGCTATGCCATTACTACATGAGTATCACCATGCCCCCTTTCCCAGACTTTACAGAAAGATAAAACAGCGTTCTAAAAACTCAAAAGCAATTTAGACATCCATTCGTGATCACAATCTACAACATGGGTAAATCTCATCGTTCTCACTTTACAGATGCAGAAATTAAGAGCTCTGTAGTTACCGTGTGGCACAGTTCAGAGGAGATACTCAGTGCACTTTGCTGCAAAAACAACGCTTCCCAAGCTCCATCTTTCTGAAATTCTTCACTAGGTTAAAAATTAATTTGATCATTTATAATGTCATGTCAAAGTCAGGCTAAACTGATGGGTTCTTGAGCAAGTCAGACAGGAATCATAAGGAGAGCTTATTAATTACAGTGTGGAAGTCCTGATTAAGGAATGCATCACAGCGGGGTTTTAAATATATACTACAAAGAGAGTCCCTGTTCAGCACAAGGTCCTCACCACTTCCTCACGCTGAACTTTTTTGTAGCTCTGAGTATACTGAATATATTTATGCCAGGAGAAGAAAGTGCCTCCCAGTTTGGTTCCTAGCATTTTTAGGAACAGCTAGCAACAAAATAACAGCTACAAATAAACCCATCAAGAAACCCCTATTTTTGTTCTGGGTAAAAAGTCAACAGCTCCAAGAAATACTCATTCATCTCACTAATGGGTAACGGCTGGTCAAACAACCAAAGGATGATTAGTCAATCTCTAGCAAAGCACAGAAATTATTTTGATCCAATGAAACATTGTGAAATCAAGTCTGCTCAGCCTAGCCCAAGTCCACTGGGGAGCAAGAACATTATTTCCAGGAGAAATCTGCACCTACCAATCTAGAAAACTGAAGGCAGGGACCAAGCTGTCAGGAAAGCCTCCAAAATCCACTCCAGCCTGCACCTCTGGTTACATGCCCTAGAAGACAGCTTGTGCTGATCTGGCAGTGTCTGCGTGAGCAATCTGGCTTGGAGGAACAGCAGGTTTTGGAAACAAACCCCTCCCAGCTGCCGCCACTTGCCTGATGGTGGCTTCAGTCTGTAAAAGGTTTGAAGTCTGTGTGTCACTAGTGCAAACAGAGCTCTGCTAGGCTGCTAAACACCTCTGCAACAGGCCACGTACAGCACACACACTCTGCAAGTGAGGAAACAAGAAATTCTGGAGCCATCAAGACATAGAAGCAAAAGGAAGAGTTTTTCATGTTCCGGATTACCACAATGATTTGTAGTTAGTTTACTATCAGCAAATCCAAATAAACAGTCCACAGGCTGAATGGACGCCAAAGTAAATGAAAACAGCTTGGCACCAGCCTGCCCTGCAAAGTCAGCCTTTTTCTTTTCCCCCTGCTTTGAACGAGCCAACACACATGCCTGTTGGTCACTCTCAGGTTATATTATAAAAGGGTTGTTTACACACACAAAAAAAAGATCAGATAAAGCAGCAGCTGTACGGCGATGGGAAGGAGTCCTGCACGGTGCTGCAACGCACACCATGCTCAAAACGCCTCAAAATGCTCCAGGCCCCGGAGCGGGTGCATGAGAATATGCATGAATGCAAGAGCAAACCAGCCTGACTTTACTTAGGGGGAAAAAAAAAAGAAAAAAGCTCCTTTGTGAGCAAGAGGAGAAGGCCGCGCTGAAGGCAGCAAGAAGTTCGAAATCAGATCCTGCTTTACCTCCCAAGCAGCCCTGTGCAACCCTTCCACTCCGAGCGGGCCCCATGTTCCTTCGGCTCACGCATCACCGAACCCAGCAGGTCAGACACAGCCTGGGCTGCCAGGCTGGGGAAAGGCTGGCTGAATACCTGGGTGCTCCAGAAGCAGAAAGTCCACCCTCGTGTAAGGCAGGCGTGCTGGATGCTCCCTGCCTGCGCGGAGCTGCGCCGAGGATAAACACACTTAGGGCTACAGTAAGAGGGGAGGAGAGTGCAAAGTGGAGAGAAGCGTGGCTGGCCCATCGCAGGCTGCCTGCAAAGGGTTAAGATCAGAAAGAAGACAGGAGCTGGCCAGGTGCCAAGGCAAGCCTCCAGCTAAACTGAAGGTGGCCAGCCAAGAGGCAGAGGCTGCTGTCTTCTCCCAGTAACCCAGCCTGCTCTGACCAGTCCCCACAAACAGCTCTCCCACCCAGCAGGCTGTGACAGTGACAGGCCATTTACAAGGTGTTGCTTAAACACAGCTCCTCCAGTTGCGTTCCTTTCTCTAAAACAGATTGTGTATAAAATCCATAAACATGATTTTAGCCCTACTGGTCTAGGCAAAAAGGAGTGAGCCTTTAACACGAGGAGCCTTTAACACGAGGAGCCTTCTGCAAGCTGGGGGGTAACTTGCGCAGGATCCTTTTTCCAACACCGAGATACACGTGTGCTTGTGTCTGAAGTTAGGTGTGCTGAGTAGCTACTGATCCGGCTGATTTTGAACCGTGTAGGAGTACGCGTTCAGGGCTGGGTCTCATTATTAGAAGCCAAGTTGGATTTTCCCCGAGGTCACTACAAACCTCTGCTATCAGTACGATGCACTGTTGGACGAGAGCCTGTTTGCCACTGACCCACCCGCAGGTTTTCGAGCTGCAAGGACCGAATTTACTACGGGCAGAAACACAAGTTAATGTCAGAGCAACTTAATGCTCTGCTCATCGTGTCATTGCTCTGTGCGGCTGGCAGGGAATGGTTATCAACCAGCTGACATTCAAATTCATATTTAGATATTAAGAAAGCTATGAGGATGTCACACAGTTGGGAAAGGAAGAACCACTCGGTCGAGTGACCATCATCGTCGTTTTAAAAGAGAAAATCCCTTTTCCTTTGGCTCTGATTACTAAAGGCTTGGAAAGCTCATGATTGCTTCCTAATACTCGCAGGGAGAGGGAAGCATTTGTACCTGCCCTTTGCACCAGAGAACTGCCACACAGAGGGAACAAGTTGTCTGTCCCAGCTTATGTCAGAGAGGAGAAGCAACCCCAGTTACACAGGTCCTACTTTCTCCTTGGAACAGCACTACAAAGCCTTGAGTTAACCGATGTGCCCACCCCAAATCCACCGTGTTCCTTACAACAGGTAGAGCCCAGAGGTCTGCAAACCCACCGCCTCCCTGGGGGCTGCGGGAAGCGCTGATCCTGCCGGCTATCAGCTGCGTGCTGCAGCGGCGAGAGGCGTTTCCCCCCGCCCCGAGCAGGCAGCATGACCCAGCACTGGGGCTTACACAAGCTCTGTGTAAACACAAGCTCAGGAAGAGCAAATGCAAACCACATTTCCACAGAACTTTTCCCCAGCTGAAGGGACCTGGGTTCCTAGCCCTGGGAAAACAGCTGAAAAAGAGGCACAGACGCCAAACCCAAGGGTCTAAGAGTCATCTTTGAAGAAACAAAGGGTGGGAACATTCGTTTTAATATGGGAATTGATCTGGGGGAGAAAGCCAGCAAGCAACAGAGCAGAGACAGGCAAAAAGGAAATTTACTTTGGATTTAATCCTACAAATTTAACGCAAGAGAGTGCTTTGCGGACGCTGCTCCTCACCTCGGCTGCTCAAAGGTCCACCCACAGCCACCAGCAGACAGGCAGCCCTTGTCATCCACAGCCCGGCTCTTGGGATGGAAGGGACGAGGATGAAGGTGAGAGTGCAGGCAGGTCACCCCGAGACAGTGGGAGAGAGCAGCAGTATCCTCCACCCCTGCTCCTCCCAAAGCCTCACCGCCACTCTAACGTGGGGCTCTGGCTCTCGGGGGAAACCAGGCATCTGAGCTCCCCTTGTTCTGCAACACAAACCTGGCTGCTCAGCCCACACCTACCAGGGGAGCAGGCTCCAACCTGCAATCCCGGAGACAGGAAAGCTGCCCCGAGCCCACTGCTCCCCGAGCAGGCTCGGGGGGGACAGCAGAGCCCCAGACCGCAGCCCCACGCAGGCAGGCTGCCCCTGCCCGCCCAGGCGCTTCAGGCTTGGAGGAAACGGCACGGACCACCCGTGCGCCCACGCTCGCTATGGCCAGGCTTTGTCTGCACCACGTCGGGCGGCGTGGCCAGGGGAAGTCTGCCAGCACTGCCGGTGGGCCAAGGCAGCCTCCAAACTGCTAACAGGTGGCTTTCAACAGGAACAGCCCAAGCTGGATTTGAACTGGTGCCCAAGCACAGAAAGCTCCAACTTTCGTCCTCAGCCCCCTCACAATTTTCATCTACCAGGATCTACATAGAGAAAGGAAGAGGAGTCTGCACATCGAGTCCCTTCGTTAGCGGTTTTCTCTGCTGCTCAGTCTCCCTGCACGAAACCTTCTCCTATGGAAGCATGATTCAGAGAACGCCAGACCTGCCTGCAAGACCTCCCAGCCTTATGCTCACATCAACAAACACGATGGCGAGAGGCAGCTTTACGCCTTCCTTCAGCAGGCCCCAAGGCCAAAATCAAGGGCAAAACGTTACATCACGCACAAGGCAGCGCTGAGAGCGAGCCTGGGAGCCCACTCTGCCTCACGCCATGGAACTCCCTCTCCTGGGTCTGTGCTGGATGGCTTTACCACAGCCCACTCAGCAGCAAGCCATGAAGTTGACACCGGTGCCGCTGGGACAGTCCGGTGGCCACAGCTGCCTGCCAGGAAGCCAGGACATGAGGGATTCCCACAGGAATCCAGCCAAGGTTCAGGCTGGGTGTCGCACTCTCCCATTCAAACAACCGGGGTCTAGTCCAGTTCCTTTTGCTGAGGCAGGATCAAAGTTCCCCCAGCCATCCGTAGCAAATCTGCTAACTGGGACATGCTGTGGTTTCCACCACAACTTAATAGTGGTTGGAAAAACAAAGCGGACGCTGCCCTGTCCCCTTCGTGCCTCCCCTCCTTTCCCCACAGCTGGCTTGCTGCCCACCCAATTGCTCATCACTTCAGAACATTTCCAGGACTTGTTTAAATGCATATCAAATCCCTCGTGCCTCCACAACAACCTCGCATCCTTCCTTTCCATCCATCCTTCCCCTTCCCCCTGCTCCTTTGGATGCTCCCCAGTCTCCTCCCCATTCAGCTGGTTTTCCCATCAGTAGCCCAGACTTGCTCCTGCTCTTCTTTAGCTTCCCAGCAAGACACCCGTGATTTCAGGCAGCCCTTGTCCTATAAACTTTTTGCTGTCCCAAGGAACCTCCCCGGGCTCTCCCCGTCCAAGGCGGCCCTGCAGCATCTGAAGGAAGAACCTGTAAACTTTCCGAATAAAAACTCACTGAACAAATACAAGCATTCAAGTTCCTATTGGCTTCCTTCTCCATACAGAAGCAGAGGGGCGTTCGCTCCTGTCAATGCTGAAACGCAGTAGATAAGCAGGCTACTCATGTCAAGCGGCTATCAGAGCCATCTCCTCGCCTCTGTTTTTTCCTCCCTGCGAGAGATCCCAGTGTACAAGGAAGGAAAGGAACAATGGGGATACCCCGTCCCACCCATACGAACCCAAGTCAACCCAAATCCCACGTGTCAGCGGAAGAGAGGGAGACACACAGAGAAAATGCAGGACGGCGCTGGCATTTCAGAGCGCCTTTTTGAGCGATGGCAGGAAGGTCAGAGCCAGAACAGACAACTCCAACACAATGAACTGCTGAAGCTAAATATAAACCCGTCAAGGGCATGGATACAGGAGTTTGTTTTTACAGTGAGCCGACAGTTGATCAACACTGTGCCACATCCCTGCTCAAAATAATTCACAGCTTTATCATTACTGACAGTCTTTGTATTTTATCAGAGAGGCGGTGTCCATGCTTCCACCCATTTGCCAGCCTAAGTCAGTGGAAATGATTAACTGAGAATGAGAAATACTCAAACTTTTCCATTTCTATTATGCCAGTCTAGGAAAATCTATTACATTCCTCTCCCTTGATGGGACCACATCATTAGGGAGCCACTTATCTGCCGTCTACACACACCTATTACCCTTAATGTTACGTTAATGGCTATGAACACCATAGCTCTCCAGCCCATGGTCCCTTCCCAATGCGCCACCTGGCAAAAACTATTTTTCCATAAACCCGGGTCACATGTTGAGGTTTCTACACTTTGCTCACAGACACCAAGATTTGGTTGATAAAACTGTTTTTGCCTGCCTACTCAGAAAAAAATAAAAAAAGGTGACATTTACCCAGCACAGCTATCGCGGTATGATTCTCAGAGCTGCAGAAATTTTGAGAGGAAGGGGAACTCTTGTGGAAGAAAAAACCTGAGGTGTTAAAAGCAAGGAAAAGAGAATGTGCAAGAACAAAATTATGAAGTTAGAGATAAAATATGCTTCAGCCCCAACGAATGGAAGGAAAGAGCCCTAGCTAGAATTCAGGATGCTATTTTTAAGTACGGTGGTAGGAAAAGAGAAAACCATGGTGCCATGCCAGTAACACACTTGTTATTCGGTGCTCAGGGAGACACTCAAATGATTTGCATGGCTGGTATTTAACTTGGTATTTCTTGCTAGGCTTATGTTACAGCAGAGAAATAATTTCCTTACTCTCGAGCATGTACTTCTTGGCAATAGGCAGGGAGAGCAGCCGGATGTGACCGATGAGGGAGCCCCAGGCATGGGCTCTGGAGAGCGGAGCTTCAGGCGGCAGCGGGCTGTAGGGCTGGATCACGAAGTAAACAGTCAGCAAGACCAATCCCAGTGTGAGCAGGCCCTGCGAGAGAAAACAGGCACTTAATTAATTATACCGCAGTGAGGCGATGCATCTCCAGACCAGGACACACCTCCTGGCTGGTATCAAAGGGTTGTGGCTGGGCGCTGCAAGATGAACGCTCCAAATTTTTGCTGTGGCTTCTCACTCAACTGCAAAGCTATTTACGTACACCGAGTCGTCACACAGTTTTATTGTTAGGGCTGTCCAAGGACAAAATTAAGCAGCCTTCAAACCCAAGCCACACAACTCTTCGTATATTTTAGCACTGCAAATAATCCAGCACCAGAGCAATGAGGATTATCTCCAGATAGTTCCAATTCCTCCCACCTAATCAAATAAAAGCTTGCACTTCTGCCATACCTCTTGCACAAGGATTTCAAGGCTTTTTGCAAACATCCGTTGAGCCTCGAAACACTTTGGCAGAGTTGGCACCAGCTCCCTCCTCCATACCAGAATCCCAAATAAGCCTTAAAAAAGATGACATGATGCATTTCTGCCCCTGGCCAAAGTCAAAGTGAATCAACAGCAAAAACAAGAACAGAAGCCTAAAGTTCCCCTTTCCAGTTTCCTGTTCTGCCTTGTTTTACAGCTTTTTATAGGATGCAAGGAAGAAGGCTTGATTTTTTTCCTAAATAGAAACCATTGTGTTGATTTTGTAAAGACAACACTAA